>NC_088901.1:860911-1602642 GCF_037157495.1 Lathamus discolor
GGATGGGAGCTGCTCGCCTCCAAAGGCAGGTACCGGTGCCTGCAGCCCTTGGGAGCTCTGGAGAGAAGCTTTTGCCATTTCTGGCCTTGGACATTTCTCTTCAGCCTTGGCTCTGGTTAATCGGTGATCCAGAGGCACTGTCTTCATCAGGAAACTCCTGCACGTGAGCGCTCTTTCTGCCTGCCAGTTTGGGAAGCTGTCACATAACGTGGACGTGACAATGTCGAGAGCACAAGGGGGACAGCAGCTCCGTGCAAGCAGCTCCCTGGTCCCTGCGGTGAGGGATTCAGGCTTATCCTGTTTCATACTAAATTCCTCTTGCCTCTTTCATCACAATCATCACGTCGCGATGCTGCCGCGAGCTTCTCTCGAAGCTTATTTGTGCCTGTTAAATCTTCCCTCCCAGCTGCGCCGCTCGCAGCTGTGGCTGCACTCCCGTGCTCGGGCATGTCCGGGACTGCAGGTTTCCAGGCGCAGAATTAAACCCGGCCAGGGAGCAGAGTTCCCAGCCAAGGCCGCCTTTCTCCTGCTTTCCGGTGGCTGCTTCCCCACTGCTCAGCTGCTTGTTTGTGTGGCTGAACAAATGCCCCCACAGCTGGTTGCGGTGGTCATTGCTAGGAAGGAGACGGTTACAGAAGAGGCTGATGCTGAAGTTCCTTCCTCTCTGCAGCTGAGCACAGCTGTGTTTGTCAGATGGTGCTGGTGTGCTCGGGGTTGCAGAGCCAGCTTCAGCCTGATGGAGCTCTGCGAAGGTCAGGCCCTGGGCTGTGATACCAAGTCCTTTCTTGATTCCCTCCTGAGGAACACAAAGGGCTGTGGTTGAAGCTGTTCAGCTGCTGGCTTGTGTCAGTGTGTGTGGAGGGGGTAAGGATGGGACTCCTGGGGTAGAGCTGCAAGAGGGGAATGTTCTTATTTGCAAGGGGAGGTGGGAAGGAGAGCAGAGGTGATCCAGAGCAGTTTTGTTACAGAGGCAGTCACACATCCATAGCTGAAGGCTCTGTTTTGACTTTGGAGAGATTTAGGTTAGCTATCAGGAAGAAATTCTTCACTATGGGTGTGCGAAGGCGCTGGCACAGGGTGCCCAGAGAAGCTGTGGCTGCCCCATCCCTGGCAGTGCTCAAGGCCAGGTTGGACACAGGGGCTTGGAGCAAGCTGCTCCAGTGGAAGGGGTCCCTGCCCGTGGCTGGGACTGGATGGGCTTCTGTGATTCAGTAACTGCTTTGCAAACTAAAATCTATGCAGAGGAAATGGAAGATGTCAAGGGGAAAACATGGGGACTGTCCAAGCTGAGGTGCAATTAGTGTGGCCCATCAGAGCCAGTGCAGGATCATCCGTCGGGTTTGCCACGGTCAGGCTGGCAGTTCCACTTCCCAGTCATCGCTGCTTGCAGGCAGGTGCTGGCAGGAAAGCTGGGGAGAGAAAGGCAAAATTACATGCAGAAAAGATGCAGACTGCATGGAGCTGGGTCTGGGCTGGCACAGATCGTGTCGGGGTTTGCCATCAGTAGAATTATACCTTTCACTGAGTGAAACCTGGCCTGCTATTTTTGCAGTGCTTTTGATGGCTAATTTGGCTTTGGCATATCAGTGGTGCTGATGTGTTCAGTTCATTACGGGAGCTGGGTTTGAGACTGACTGGAGCTTCGCAGTAACTTCTCTACAGAGTGATGCGGTTCTGTTTTCCCTCAGAATTTGCCGATTTGTCGAATTTGCTTGCAGAAACAGTGTTTGATTTGGAGGGATCAAGGCAGCCACTGAATGCAGGCTGCTTCATGGTTCTGTCCTATCTACATGTGCTTTAGAGCTGGAGTGCCTGCCCGGCAGCCCAGCCTGCAGAAAGCCTGGAAGCGCTTGAGTTCTGGCTCCCAGCTCTGGTTCCCATATGGTGCTCCTCAGGATGGCAGTGCCCCCTCCATTCACATAGAAGTAAAAACATTCTTGCTGCTAAATGCAGTGGTTGTTCTCCATCCAGCTCCAATGTGAATTCCTTGGAGCTGCGTAGGGCTCCTACTGCTGATTCCTCTATAGCTCCAGCACAGCAGTGTCCAGAGCAGCTGCAGTATTTATGCGCTCAAGAGACGTGTGAGAGTGATGTTGAACCAAGTGACCAGCTCTGAGAAGCCTGTGAGGATGCAGGGATTGAATTCTTCCAGGCTCACACCCCCACGTGCCACATCCCAAAATACCAAAATCCTGTTGGGGTTTTTGTGATTCTTGCCTGGAGCTGGGGACTTTGTGGAGCGAGGACATTCCCACCCATCTCCAGTGCTTGTCAGCTTTGCCGTGGGACATCAGGATCTCTGAAGTCCCAGCAGCTGCTTTGCTGTCTCTGTGTTTTTCTCTGCTGTCAGGAGTTAAACTGGGAGGCCACGAAGCTCTCCTGTACCTGCGGGATGGTGCAGAGGGCTTGAAGGGTAAAGGAGAGCAAGGACAGACTCTGATGCTCATTTTCCCCTACTCAGAGCTTTCAGTTGGCAAAGCCTGGCCCTTCCTTGCCTGGTTCATCATTCGAACACTTGCACCCTCATTACAGAAGGATCTAAGGGAAACAAGAGCATCCAGAGGAAAAACCCCTTTTGCTTTCAGTGGAGCACTAGCGGGCAGCATGGGTCTGTTATCCTCTAAAGGCATCCCCACAAACTGATAGAATTTGGACAGGTACGTTCTGTGCCTCTGGTGCTTTCACTGGGCTTAACTGCCGAGTTTGATGGCAAAACCATGTGACAATGCATATGTTAAAAACGATGAAGAAGTTGGTGAAGATTTACTGCCAGGCTGCAGATGAAATGAAGAAGGAAGAGCAGAGAAGTAATTGCACTGCTTGGCCTTGTGAAGTGACAGTGATAGGTAGCAGTGTGATGACTGGGCTGGAAAATGACAATTGGACCTCTTGGGTTTACTCTCCCCTTTGGCTGAAGCAGCTGTTAATGGTAAAGTGAGTTTGAAAGTCACCCTGTTGACAGAGCCAGGAGGCTCCATTCAAAATCTGTAAGGAGAATAGGAAAACTGCATTTGAAGCTCCAGGAGTGAAGAGGATGAGACAGCTTTAAACCCCTGAGAGCAGAGCAGAAAGACTGAGAGATGCAGATTTCCAGACTCAGCTCTAAATAACCTTTTCATCTCTTCAGTCAAGCTTCCTTCTGGTCTGACCCTGACAGTTGTAAATCTCAGAGCTGATTCTGAAGACATGGGAACAATGAGGATAATTGCCCTGTAATTCAGAGCCTTGGTGTGGGGATGGAGGTACGTGAGCACAGGAGGGACAGGAACAACTCCTGTTATTATAGTGAGAAGCAGAAGCTCTACTTGTTATTAAAGCTGAGTGACAGCCCTGCCTGAACTTCTTCATGCCTCTGCCAAAACGTGGAGATCTGAACCAACACACAGCCCTTCGATAAAAAACCATATTCTAATAAGTGACAACGAGGTGGAATTGCGATGGTTCCGTTTCAACGCTGCGGTTAAGTTCTGAGTGCTCATTTTCTTGAACCTGATCTTTATGTCTAGTTTGGGGTGGGGCTTTTTGTTGTTTTTCTTTCGCTGAACCTCCCATGGATCCACTGCTTATAACAGCAGAGGTTGTGACAGCAGCGAGCCCCATGGGATAAACCACCCCATGGTCAATAAACTCCGATTCTTTATCACCTAACAGCGCAAGTGTAGTAATTGCTGCTCTGCTCCAGTTGTTCCTCAATCCCTGATTAATTCAGAAGTGGGCCAGTAGTGAACGTACACTTGAAGTGCTAGCACAGTGTAATATGAAGTTTGGGTTATTGTCACATTGCTATTAATAATGCTCGTGATTAGGCACTGACTTTCCCCGAGCTGTTTTAATGGCACTGCCGGAATCAGAGGGTGAAAGGAATCTAATCTCTTTTCCCCAACCCTCACCCTCTGTATCACAGGAACTTGGAAATGTGCGGTTTTTCCTATTGTTCTTCAGTCTATTGTAGAAGTGCTGCAGTGACTAATTCCTGCATAAATCATTGCCATGACAACACCTGTAATACATACTGTCAAATAGTGCTGAAGTGCTGAGATTACTTCAACCCAGGCAAAAGGCTAAACAGATACAAGTGTGGGCTCTTTTCCTTTTGCTGGACTGCATTACTGATAACGGATTGATTCTCATCCACTGGGAAACAGGCAAAGCTGGGCATTGTGTTTAATTAAGGACTTTAAAACAAGCACTTGTGAGGTGATCAATATTTATTAGGCCAGGGTAATCTTGTTTTGACTTTTAAATAGGGTGGATTTGATATACGTCATCACCAGGGCTGTAAATGTGTAGCAGTGAGATGTGTTGTTCACTGGGTAACATCTTTTATGATAACCCAAAGCCTAGCTCCAGTTTAATAGCAAATACATCAACCCGTTTTTCTGCTGTTCCAGCGAGCTTTTCTTTATTCATTCTAAAGAGAAGGTCTGTGAAGGAATTGAGCAGAGAGGTTACAGATTGCTTTCTACAGCCTTGTCACAAAGGAAAATTTAGTAACACGGGGTAACGTAGGAACAACTCACATTTAACAAATCTCATCAGAAGTACTTAACAGGTAGGACTGGATGAAAAACGAGGTGTGACTTTTAATGCCAATATAGAATCCATCTGTTTAGGTCCATCTACTTTTTTCTTACGCTTTATTCATCCCTGTTGCATGTGAAGTCTCTGGTGATATGTGAAGATCTCAGCTTCACCTCAGATTAAAGGCAAAGACTTCTCTTTGGACAGTGTTTCCTACTAACATACAAAAGGAAGAAGGAACGGGTACCATGTATAGAGCAGTCGGTCCCTGCAGTGACGGCACACTAGGGGTTTATTTGAAGTATGCTCCTATGGAGTGACTTTATTTATCCAGAGTCCTGGCTCTTGACCCGGTTTTCTACTCCACAGTATCTCCTGCGGTCACTGACATCTGAGCGTGTGAGCACGTTGCTGTTCTAGTTTCTCCAAGTATAATGAACGCTGCAGAGTAGTGGGGAATAGAGGTTCAGAATTGGACCTTTGGTTAATGTAAATGCTCCAGAGACCATAGGTCATTTTGGATGGTTCCTTGTCTGACCTATTCCTAAAAAGCTCTGTTACAGAAAACTTAAGACTTCCCTATATAAAGAGGAAATGGTAAATAAAATCCGGGCGTGCTTGAAGGGAAGAGGGTTCGTACTATATTGCCCAAGAAGGAAGGGGATAGACTTTGTTACCCAAATGATTCTCAACATCTGGGCTGTTTCTCAGTTGTTTCGGTGCTTGAGTGTCCTGAGAGCTGCAGAGCTTTACCTGCAGCTTAACTGTGACCGTCCCAGCTGTGACAGTGCACACGGGTTCACCCTGGGGCAGCAGGCAGGAGATGCACTGAAATGTGAATTGAACCTCCTCTTCCCATTCAGCATTTGGGCTTTTGTGTAGATTCATCCCCTTAGAGGAACGGAGGGAGAAGGACCCTTCTGGTGTGAGGCATCGGCTAGCTACAGGCGGTGATCCGCAGGGAAGGAGAACAAGAGCAAACCTAGGCTCCTAGCAGCAGGCAGACCTCCTGGTGCCTAACAAGCAGTGCCTGGAACTGCTTCCTTCCTCCCCTCTTAGCAGCTAGAGATTCATCCCAACCGAAAGCCTTTGTTTTGGCTAGCGAGAGCAGGCAGGCTGTCTGCAGTGTCACCAGCAGACCTGGGGAATTGGTGTAACAAAGACCGTACTCACCGGCAAATGCAGTTTCTGAGTGGGAGGAAGCAAAGCTGTTTGTGAATTTGGGTCAGCCTCAGCGAACAGTTTCTGCCAAAAAAAAGATAAACCAAATCTTTCCCTTTATTGCTTTTCCCAATAATCAGAATATTTCATTTTCTATTTCCCAAGCAGCAGCAAAGTAAAAATACAATTCAGAATTAACATTTGCTTTTCACTTGGGAGTATCCCACACTGAAAAATACAGCTGAGCAGTGACATTTGCTCGTGTATAATTTCTTAGTTAACAAACCCCATTGTTTTTCACAGGAAAATACCTGCATGGTTGTGATGGAGATGGGCACACGTGTTCCTCCGCCCTCAGAGTGGGCTGGCTGGTGCAAGGGTGTCTTTTTTGTGTCGTTTGCTTGTTAATAGAAGAAAAGTCAGCAGATGGTGCTCGAGAATATCCGCCCTGGCTCCGGGAGGTGGCTGATGTGAGCCAAGTGCAGGCACCCGCAGGGGTCCTGGGGCTGGGGGTGCAGACTTGGGTCAACGGCTGAACCATAACTGTGTGAGGACACGCGGAGGGGAGAACAAAGGAGAACTGGGCATCTCCAGACCTTAGTGGGTTGGCTTGTTTGTTTCTTATCTGAGTTGTAAATGACCAAGGAGACAAACAAGTGATGGAGACAGATGTCTGTAGGCCTTGTCTTCATAGAATCCCAGCCTGGTTTAGGCTGAAGGGACCTTAAAGCTCCTCCAGCTCCAACCCCTGCCACGGGCAGGGACCCCTTCCACTGGAGCAGCTTGCTCCAAGCCCCTGTGTCCAACCTGGCCTTGAGCACTGCCAGGGATGGGGCAGCCACAGCTTCTCTCGGCATCCACAACTTCTCATCCACTGGGGCTGAGCAGGTTGGTTTTGTTTGTAGCAAAAGTAGAAGTACTCATAGACTCTCCTTATTCTCCCCTGCTCCATCCACTCCCATTAAGCACAGAGGAAACAAAGATGTACAAGCATCTGCCCTGTTCCCTGCCTTTGTGGAGATGCTGTATTGATACCGTTGCATTCTGTGTGCACTTGGAACACATGGGGCTGAAATTTCTGTGGCTGCAAATAAAGCCTCTGTCATATTTGAGGATGAAGCAATTACTTTCTCCCCATGCTCGCTCACTCTTCAGGCTGTCAGCACTCACAGTTTCTGAAGATGGTTTGAGAGGTGAAGGCACTGCTGGCTGGTGGTGGCGTGGTGCGATAACATCAGACTTGTGCAATCAGTTCACACTGCTGGTACAGGGCAAAAGGAGCTGCGTGTCTGGGTTTGCACCTCTGAACCATACACGTATGTGCATACCTACGTATCTGTACTAAAAAACCCCATAAGGTCTGCGGGCTTGATACCGAGCTGTGCTCGTTGGTGCAGTGAGGCTTTGAGCTTTGCACGTGCTTGTGAACATTTATATGCGAAGGAATCTGTGAGAGCACTCACCTGACAGGCCATGCTCCAGAAGAACTGGAAGAGTCTAACCCCATCTGAGACAGGCTGCAGCCCTTGAGGGAGGGCTCTCAGAAGCTGTTCCTGGTATTTTGTCTTGGGTTCGCTGCTGTAGTGGAGGTCAAATCATTTGACTGTGATAGTCTTCCAGGCAGCAACAGTTTTGCTCGGCCCTGCTATCTTTGTTCATGCCTTTCCAAACCATATCCTCTGAGGGGAAATTCTGACTTGTCTGGTCCAAGGTACAGGATGTAGGCTAGTTCATCTCCCAGGAAGGTTTGTGTTTTCCATAGGCAGTGCTCAGATGGCCGTAGTGCGTGTGGAGTTAGGGAGGCTGTTAAAATTCATCTACTTGGTTTCATGCAGTCAATGCCTTCAGCAATGAGCTGAAGAGGCAGAGAGTTGGCAATACCTGCTCTGACCTATTCCGTCTCCTCTAGGCTGTGATTACCCACACTGCGTTTCCCATGAGGGCACTGAAATCCGTTTAAAGCTGCCTTCTGACACTCCGGGTAACTTACAGCTCTTGCAGGCTGAGGATATTCTACAAGGTGGAAGCTGTTCGTACCTCTCCTGAAGTGCTTTCTCCCTTTCCTCTTTATGGAATTTGTGTCCCCCTCCAGCCCACGAGCTTGGTGTGGTCTCCCTCCTCTCACTAAAGCACAGTCCTTTGCAGTGATAGCCTGCAAAGGCTATCTGAATAGCCTTGCCAACTAACCGTACATTTAAACGGGGGTGAGGTGGGAGAGAAGACTCTTCTCATTCAGGAAGGGGGATAGGATCGATGCGCTTTGTTTCAGGATATTTTTATTTTATTTTCCTTTATTTTGTTATTTTATGTTTACAAGAAAAACCATCAAAATCAAATTCCTGTCACTGTGTATCAGCTGTAGGGAAACCACTTTTTCCACTGACCCGGATGAGTACAACACCTCCAGTCAGTGCAGAGGCAACTTCTTTCCGTCTCTTCAGGAAAGAGCAGGGAGCATCCTCAGGGGATGTGCTGCCTTCTGCAGGGAGGCCCTGCTCTGAAAGGAAGGGCCCTTAACAAGTGTATGAGCAGTAACTGGGTCCCTGCATGCTCCCCGCCTCCCGCGCTGTGCCCCTGCCTCTCTCCCCCCAGCCACTGGTTCCTTTTGACCGTGCCACCGATCTGGGACCTGATCTCGTGTTAAATCTCGCTTTCTCTGACAGCGCAGAGCAGTGCCCAGCAAATGGAGGGGAGAACCTCAGCCCCGTAACTCACAGCGTTTCCCTCTCTGCTGGTACTTTCTGCTGCAGTCTGTCATTAACCTCCTGGGGGGTTTAAGGTTTCTCTCTTGCGTTTGCTGCATGTCCAGTCGTCAGAGAGACAACCAAATGACTGCTGCACAGAGCAAATCGCAGGTCCCAGGGTTACCTGATAATTGTGGTTTTGCTAACAGATATATGGTATATATATGGTGTAGAAGTTATCTTTCAGTTAAGGGAAGTAACAGCTTGAGCAAGTGGATAGGTCCCTCCAGCCCTATCAGAGGGCAAAGCTCGGAGACACACACAGGTATGGACCCCCCCGTCCTCCTTGGTGTCAAGAAGAGAGGTGGGCTGTGCCTTGGAGGAACAGGCTGCCTGGCTTTGCCGTGTGCAGTGGTGGCTGTTCCAGTTGCCGGTGCTTGTCTTCCACAAATGGGATGGCTGTTAGCCAGGGCTGCGAGAGAGGCTGGGAGTGCCCTGCTGGGACAAAGCTTATGGGTAAACAGCGGCATTTTTAAGGGTCTTTCTGGAGTAAGATGGAAATGAAAGAGGTGCTTTTGTCACGAGGCCGGACCCCGAGGAGCGGTGCCAGTTGATACAGCTGAAGGCCCATCTATGGTATTAAGAAAAAACAAACCTCATTTATCCTGTGTCCTTGCTGGCATCACAATCCAGGTGTTAATCCCATGCACTCCCAAAGCCGGCTACAGCCGGGCAGTTAAAACGGGCAAAAGGGATTCTGTGCGTTCGGGGTTCCTGGCCTGGAGGAGTTCTGATCCCGTGTTTCCTTGGAAAACCTGGGATGAGAACGCTTCCCTGCTGCAGGAGCCCAGAAATAGGCGGAGAGCTTCCGAAAAAGGCATCGCACTGAGAGATGCAGAGAGCTGTTCTCATAGGGAGCAAGGCAGAAACAAACCTACCGCGGCAGCCCTTTCTCCCATTTCCCCCTGTCTGCCACATCCCAATCCCAAACTTGCTCCTGGAGTTCTGTTGGTGTAGAAGAGCTCACAGCAGGCAGTGGTACCCTCACAAAGCCTCCCAAGTGTTCTGAATGGCAGTGTTTTGTCTCGGCATTAATTGTTGTTTGTCAAGTGCTTTCCTAGTGTCAGATGGAACCTGCTAGAACCTTCCTGTCTGTGTGGTTTTCCTCACCCACTTCAACAGGAGGAGGGTGACTCAGATGCTGTCAGGCTGCAAGTGAGAATGCGGAGCTCAGCTGGACGGCATCTGAGCAGGCAGCGAGAGAAGAGCCACGCACACGCACACGAAATCTGCTTTTCCCCCTGTCTGCTCAGGAGCAGTTAATTTACAGCTCGCTCCTAAATGGTGGATTTTAATACCGTTTTCTTTCAAAAGCGTTACATATCAATGTGCTGTACCCCGTGTAAAAGTGTCTGCAGGCGCAGGGATCGTTATTGCTGGGCTGACTGTGAAGGAGTGATGCGTTCAGAGAGAAAACACACATCCTCTCCAGAATGGAAACTGGGATTGTGAATTACATTTGTCAATAAATATGGAAATGGTTTCCAGTTCCCTCTCCTACCCCGTGCTGCTGAGAATTGGTTGTTCCGGTGCCACGTCACTTGTGTGGGAAGAGAATCGACCGGTTCCTGCCCTGGCTGCGGTGACAGGCTCCCGGTGTCAAGAGCTATTGCCACAGCCTTAGGTCAGCAGGTTAATTGTGCATGCATCAGCGGCAGCAACAGCACAGAGGAGCAGAGTGTGGAAGAAGGTAATTGGATTTAAGGAACTCAGAGAGGCATATTATGGGCTGCTCACCTTCCTAGAAATGGGCGGATGATGGAGTCAGCAACACAGAAACGTCAGGCTCTGCTCCACGCTGTACTTGGGCACAAAGTGAGCCTTGGTGGAACTTCATATTCTGGTGCCTAGTGAGGAAGCTCCTCATGGTCTCTGAGCTCCACTCCTGTGCTCCTGTCCCTAAGGAGCACTGTGTGTAGGCAGTGTTACTCTACCTTTGTGTTGTAAAGGTACGGTTCGAGATGGGTGTGATAAAGAATTGTGATGGGTTTGGATTTTCCTGTCTGCAGACAGACATTTGTCCTCTGCAAGGTTCATCTACCCCCTGGAGAACCAGTTCCTTGCTTAGGCTAAACCAGTACAGTGACACCGGTGTCGCTGGATCTATCCTATGTTCTTTAAGCTTGTGGGTTTGGCCTTTAATGTCTCTTGGATGGAAGGCTTGCATGTGAGTGTTTGCAGAGCAGCCTGTCCAGATGCAGCCTGCTGATATTGAAAGTAAGATTTAAGAGAAGTAACTTCTGGAGAGAAAGACAGGGAGAAGGCACACTCTGAAGACATAAAACTGAGTAATAAGATGTGTTTTAGACCCTCAGGTCCTCCCAGGGGGACCAAACAAACTCAGAACTATCAGAAATGTAATGAAAGCCCATCACTTTGATAAATGGAAAAAATCACCCCAGCATCAGGCTAGAAAGATAATTCCATTTCCTCACCCTGTGGTCATTAGCCGGGAGAGCAGAGAGCTGAGCTTGGATGCCATTGTCTGCCTGGGAACTCGCTGCAATCCCATCAGCACCGACAGCGGTGCTTTCATTTTTAGGTTTTAGCAGATTCTGGGGGCTTTTTGATTTCTTGGTTTGTTCAAATGCTCCTTTGCCTGCCTGCCGTAGCTGTCCTCCCGTCTGATACACAGCTGGGCTTCCTAGGCTGAGCGGTGGAGCTGTGCCACTTGATTACATGATATTTGCATGGTCTGTCTGTAAATGATGGGGCTTCAGGAGGTTGTGCTCTTCCCTCTCCAGGTCACCTCAGATCTTGTTCTGGAGGCTTGTGCTGCCTTACCTGCAGGTTGGTGGGGCAGGACAGGGCAGGATGGAGCCTGCGGCAGGCAGGATGGTGGTGACGGCTCTCCAATGTGGATGCTGTGTTAATGATCTTAAAGGTCTTTTCCAACCTAGCTAATTCTATGTGAAGGCACAGAATAAGGATAAAGAGGGCTGGTTTGCAGTGAGCTGCCCATCTGTCAGTACCAGGCTGGCGGTTGACGTGGTGACAGACACACTTCCTTCACTGTCGCTGTGCTGCTTTGCAGTGTTTCCGAGAGACGGAGGAGCAGTGAGTGCTGAGTCACTTCAGCACCATCATTGCCTTCTTCTGTGGCTCCCAGCTCTGCTGTGTCCCCCTCCAGATGTCTCAGTGTCACCCGGCTGTTGGTCACCACTTCCACAGCCTTGGTCAGACCGCTTTTACAGCTCACCCAATTGCTCTTGAATCCTCCCCAGTCCCCAAAGCCCCCGTGCCTCCTGCCCGCAGCCCATCTCTGCCTCAGGTCCAGCCCTTTTTCCTATTTGCCTACAATTCATCCATCTTCTGGGCTAAGCACCACGGCTTTACTGAGGACTAGAGCCAAACCTATTTCAGGTCTCTGAAAGTCCCCTCCTGACATCAGTGAGGCCGAGTCCAGCCTGATGTAAGTTCATGGATTGGTGGCGAATCTCCAGCCCTTGCAGGGCTTAACCGGACGGATGCTCTGTGCCAGGAAGAAGCTCCATCAAGAAAGAAAACAGGTTCCTTGGGGAAACAAAGTTAATTCCTTTTCCCCGCCATGGTGCTGGTACCAGCCAGGATCCCAGGGTGGAAACTGGCCTCCCTCTACCTACTTGAAAAGGTCTGGGGTTTTTTTCCCTTCTCCCTGTGCTTTCAGATGCGGTTAATTGTAAGGAGCTGTGTGCCAAAGTCCAGGCTTTGGCTGAGAGTTAAACACCAAGAGTTAAACCCAAGCCGTGGAGTTGCAGAAGGCTCTGCTTTATCAGAGGAGTGTCAGGCTTCCCCTCGCTGTGACTGCTATCAGTAATTAGCACACCCTACAGAGCCTGCTGCTCGACAGTCCACATGCTAAATGCTGCTTTGGCATCAAAGTACAGTAGCTTGTAACTAATTACATCCCAGCTTTATCTGGACCAGTTCTTCCTTTTAAATACACTTAATAACTCTGCCTTTGAATGTTCTAGGCATAAAAATAACCACTTCAAATAATCTCCTGAAGACACATGCCACATTAGGTATAGAGCTGAAGTAGGCACCTTGGATTATCTGAGCAAAACAAGAGCTCTGGGCCCCTGCTAGGACACGGATGGAGAGCTGCAGTTCTGGTGTGCTGCTTGTGTGCTGGAGAGGAAGGCTGGAGAGCCAAAGTTCATGCTTTACAAGAGTCCCGTGCGTTCATTGTCGTTAAAGGTGTGAGGAAGGACAAGTGGGCTGTGCCAAAAAAGAGCTGTCATTTGTCTCAGCAGTGACTGACCTGAACGGAAAGACCAACAACGTCAGGGCTAAAATGCAGCGTTGGTCCCAGGGCCTCCTCCATGGCCTGCAGACCATCCGTTTCTCTTCCTAAAGCACCTTTGAATGTTTCCAGTTGCCCTGGAGCCATGACTCTTGTCTTCTGGCACGCTCTGCTCTCCCCGAGCCTGTCAAAAGCAAGCCCAAAGAAAACATTCTGTTTTCCTGATCTTGGAAGTTCCTGTGGGATGGGAAACACCTTTGCAGGAGGAAGGGCTGCTTGGGGTGGTGTGGAAACTGGATTGGAAGTCAGTGGTGGGATCAGGGTGCATGGACTGGCACCTCTAGGAGTGAGTCTCTGCAGGTCTGTTTCAAGACTATGTGCCAGTCTCTGAGGCCGGTGCTGTGGAGTCTGGGTGCTGTGATAAGGCACTCAGATATCCCATAGGGCACGGTCATTTTTTGCTATACCGGAGTATTTGGTTGTGTAATTTTTATTATCACTTCATTTTCTGTTGTACAGTGAGACCATAAAGCCCGGCGATGGCCGGGGTGGGTGGGAATGTGCCAGTCTCGAGCAGCAGTTTCTGTGCCTGTGAATTAGGGAAAAGGCAGAAAATTCCAAAGCAATCCATGTAAGTACCTTGGGAGAAGGGGGGGAGAGAGCAGGACCCTGGGCTGTAGCCCCTCATCCAAAAGCAGCAGCGACAGCAGTGAAAATGTCACGACTGTGAAGCAGCGAGGAGGAAATCAGCTTGAAGAGGTAGCAGAAGGGGAATAGATCATGGCACTTTTAAATTAAAGGTGTTTGGGGGATTCCTGGAGGGAAGAGGCTGGGAGTTCAAAAGGAATTCATTACGGAGAGAGTGACTGTGCTGCTGAATCACCTCTGTAGTCTGGGTCCATTAAACTCCTGTCTTTCCATGCCCTCAGATTGCAGAGGGGATCACCCAGTGCCAGTGACAGCCTGTTTGTCTAATCTCAAATGACCTTTAGCAAGGGAGGCTCCGCAGGCAGGATGAATATTCACAGTCCAGCATCTTCCCTGCCGCCACCCCTCTGATGGCAGATGAAGGGGGTGTTTGTGGTCCTGGCTGGTGTTCAGGCTGGCTGCGGCGATTGAGTGGCCGGGGGGGTTAATGGCGTTACCGGTTGTCAAATTCAGTGGTGTTTTCTTTCGTTTGAAACCAAACTGTAAAGGAAGGGAGAGCTTTGTGCGTGATACAGAGAGACAGCGGGCAAAGGCTTCGGAGGACTTTGATCCAAGGAGCCTGTTTTCTGTTCAGCTGGGATAAATTCGGGATCAGCTCCAGGACTGAAGCAGTCCTCATGCCTGTGCTCTGAACTGGGAGCACCTTTAATAGAGCTGTCGTGGATTCATGTCTGGCCTAACCCCAGGGGAGTCACTGTGCATTTGCATTGTAACTCAGCTCTGCCAGCCTGGACTGTCTCCAAGTGGCTTCCTTGGCTTTCATGTGTCGTGTTATTTTCAGCCATTTCAAGTGTGATCCTTAATGGGTATCAATACAGAAAATGAAATGAGTAAACTCAATGCCTGTGACAGAGCAGAAAGCCAGCACCAGGCAGGAGTGAGCATTCCCCTGTGCAGCTGGGCTGCTGTTCCCCTCTCCTTCCTGCAGCTCCTGCTCTGCCAGGCTTGTGCCAGGCCACCGGCAGAGTCCAGTGCCAGGGATACTTTGCTGTGATCCTTCAGGACTGTTCATCCGTGCCCGTTCTGCCGGCTCCTCCTTGGCTGTGAGGGTGACAAAGCCGTTGCTACAGCCTCATGTGAAGGGGCAAGAGGGAGGTGACTGCTCTCATGGGCTTCCCACAACAGCTTCCTCTCAAGTGCCCCTTTGGTCATGGGAGTTCTCTCCTACTCAGACCCTAAGTTCCATAAGGAATGATTTTCAGTGGCTCCAGACCCAAGCTGTTACTGGATCTGCCTCCGCTCCGTAACCTCATGCCTCACGGATTGTTCTGCTCTGTTACTAAAGGCAGTAAAACGTGTCAGTTTTCAGCTTTAGGTAGAGCTGACAGTTTGCATCTTGCCACAAAAGAAGAAGAGATTGTTTTGTCAACACACACATATGGGGCTCATTCGGCTGTACCGGGCCACAATTAATTATGTGAGTCTGCTGTCTGTCTGTCAGAGCGCTGGGAAGAAAAGCTTTGGGAGGCATTGTTTGTTTAATCTGTAGCGCCTTTTGTTTGCTTCAGAATGTGGATATCTTTTCCATTTATTTCCTTTTTCTTATCTTCCCCCTTTGTACAGCTTTAATTCCTATAATCGGGATGGTCTCTTTTCTCTCATTGCCGCTGATCAGTTATCTGCCGGAGATTAAATGATCTCAGAGGGAAGGGCAGCAATAAATGCAGAGCTGTGAGGAGCCTGGCGAAGCAGGAGCATCCCCACCAGGGAGAGGGCTGCATCCTCCCAGGGTGCACGGTCCCAGCTCTGAGGGCGGGAGGGGCAGTGGAGTTCAGAGGCACAGCTAGGTCAGAGAGTCATGGAATGGGTTGAAAGGGACCTTAAAGCATGGCAGGGGAGTGGGACTAGGTGATCTATAGTGATCTATATAGATGAGCTGTAAGGTCCCTTAAAGGGGGCTCTGCGGTGTTTGCAAAGCTCTTGAGCCAATGCCCTTCTGGCTGCTGTTGGAAACGCTGCGGCTTGCCCAGACAGGGAACGTTCCGGTCGGGAGCGCTCCGGCCTGGGCTCTGTTGTCCGGGTGGCAGCCGCTCCGGAGGAAACAGATGTTTTATTCCTGTTGTTGTGTTTGATGCTGGGGACCCGCGGGCAGCAGTGAGGTGCCCCAGCCCGTGCTGCAGGGCTGATTTATGTTGAGGACCATGACTGTTTGTTAGTGCAGGGAGAGCTGGGCAAAACATTTCCGCGGGGAGGGGAAGCGTTTGTGAGTGTTGGCTCGCTCTGAAAGCCCTGCACGGACTTGGCCGGGGCTGTAGCTGCTGTTATCAGCTGCCCGCGGAGCCTGAGAGCAGCAAATGGCAGTTTCCAGAAGTTTCTTAGATTCACTTGCGCTTGGCAGGATGCGGGCGGAGGCTTCTTGTGGGTGGCTGAGATTGTGTTCAGAGCGTGTCACTGGGTGCCAGGCTCATCACAGCCAGGCCCTGGGCTCTGTAAGTGCCACCAGGAAAGAGCATTGGGGGGTTTTCACCTTCTCCGTCAAGAGTAGGTCCCCCTCCTTTGCTTCTGGGGCTAGCTCAAGGACAGGTCACCCCTCCGTTACCTGCAGTAAAATGATGCTGTATAAATCATAATAGACCAGCCCCCACATAAGGTGTGTTTTCCAAGCCTTTGCCTGGCTTTGGAGTCAGGCTCTACATGATTCCCAAATGTTTTGCTTCCAAATCCTTAATGTCAAGTCTTCGGAGTTTGAGTACTCATCTGCATATGGATTCTGCTTCGCTCAGGTCTTTATTTTCTCCTTTGATTCAGCTTGCAGTGCAGCCTTCCATGCAGGGTATTAATTTCATTTGTTAACCAGCTTCTTTTATCCTTGAGACTTGAATGCCAGGCACCTTGGGGCAAACTGGGTGGCCACAGGCTGGGAATAGTCAGCGAGTGAGTTCAAAGGCACTAAAAGCATTTCATCTGTTCAAAGACTGCTGTAGTCCCAACTGCTGATGGTTTTAGGGGTTCTCACAGAAACTAATGCTATTTCATTAATAAAAGTTTAAAAATAACTCTTTCATAAACAGCATTCGAAGGGGTTTGGTTCAAGCTGCTGGGGAGGTGAATGCCTCTGTGCTCCCTCCCTAGCACAACATAATGGAAAACATCATGGATGTGGTGTTTCTGTATGGACTCGGAGCAGGGCTCAGGGTGTTTTCTGTCTCCGTGGGCCAGTTGGTATCATTGCTCCAGAGGTAAGAAGTGGGACGTTACAGGGAGAAGCTTGCTCATCTAATTCAGTGTCCCACTGACCCCGGCTTGGATCCCTGGAGGGGCTATGGGAGTCAAGGGGGTCTTGCTTTAGGCTTTGTAATTAGAGCATCTTTATAGCACTGAATCATGAAGTTTGCTATCCTGTCCCACACTTGTATTGTTCCTGATTATATCTCTGGTTCTTCTTGTTCTCTGTAAAAATATCCACAGCCCTTTTGGTCTGTTTATGCCTGGAAAGGTGGCACTCTGTCCCTGGAGGCAGGGCTTTGCATTGCAGAGCATGGGCTGGCTGATGTCTGCTGGGATGCCATGACAACTGCAGTGGGGAGAGATGGATTTCAGCAGAGAGTTTCACAGCTGTTTGAAAGGGCTTGGATTTTATTCTGATTCAGGTATCTTGCATTGAACATCTGAATTACAACCCAGCTTTGCAAGTCTGTGTGCTTGGCAGGCTCTGTTCCACACAGTTTAACAAGTTGTTTTATGAGACCAAGAGAACTTTGCATCCATGGCATCCTATGGCTTGGAGAACCCCAGTTCTGCATCTTTATATTTGAAAAGGCATCTCCTTTGCTTGGTTTTGAATCTAGGTGGGACTGAGCAGTGGGGTGGAACCATCATCTGCTCCCTTGGTGTTTGCAGGCTGCACAAACCAGGTAACAGCTCATGAGGTCTCAGCGCTCTCTCCCAAGGCACATGGGAAGGTGCAGCAGCATCCAAAGCCTCCTCTCTGTGCTGTTCCACCATCTCAGCCTGGAGCTGCAGCTTTCTGTGGGACTGATGGAGCAGTGAACAAGTGACCCCATTGAGAAAAGCAGTGTATTTGCAGGGGAGCAGACAGCACCCACCAGCTGCAGTGACAGCCAGGCTGATCCTTAAGGTAAATGTTATTTAAATTGCTGTATTTCAGCTGCTGTGGGAGCTGCACACCCCAGCTTGGCATGCTAAATATACCTTATTAATTGCCTTGCTCTTTACATACACCGGAGGCTGGTGCATCATTAAATACACCAAGAACATTTATTCCTTGAGGTTTTGTTTCTTACTGAGGTATTCCAGTTCTTAGTGGCTCCTGTGGTTGGGATCAGGCTGGACCTGGACTATTGCAACTTGTCCTGGTTTTTCCTCCCTCACCAAAGCACAACAGTGCAGTGTCCCAGTATGTGTATTGAAGTACTTCATGCTTGTACGAAGCAGCATCGTTAGACTGGAGGAGCAGATACCTTCCAAGAGCGTTCCGTTGTGCTATTCCTCTGTATCGCTGCAGTATGTAAAGGCTGCGGCTGAGACTATGCAGGGAAAGAGACAGCCTCCCAAAATGTGGCTTGCAATCCGAGTAGGCAGTTGGACAAGTGTCAGGGTATGGCCCGACGGCAGGTCAGGAACCGAGACCCTTTCATTCAAGGCAGTTCGCAGCATGACTCCCTTCAGAAAGCACAAGGAACAGAACCCAAGTCCAGTTTCTTGCTTATTGCCTCGGCTGGAAGTCTGGAGTTGCTGCTTTCAGGCCAGGATGTAATTGGCCCAGGAAGAGAATTAAGGAGCGGTGATGAGCTGCCCCAGAACCCCACACTGCAGTGGGTTGGAATGGAGTGTGTGTCTGAATGCTTCCATGCACTGTCTCTGGGCCTGGGAGCACCCATGGGAGAGCATTCCAAGGGGTGGTAGGAGCTGCTTCTGCAGCTCTGTATCCAGAGTGCTGCAGAGAAGTGAAAGCTGGAAGAGCTTCTCTTCCTGATGGAAGCAGACCTCTCCTGGAAGATAACCTTGACTCCGTATCACCTAGGAGCATTTGGAGGGATGGGATTGCTTCACTTAGGGTAGGAAAAAAACCTCCGTAGAGCATGTTCTTTATTGGAAGCCTCTTCCTTTTTTACAGCCCTATTTGGTTTTGCTGTAAAAGATGGTGAAGCATCTTCCACTGCAGTGCCAGGCACACAAACCAGGTTGAGCCAAGCCCTCTGTTCCTTTCCAATGCCGCAGGATATGGGGTTGTAAGGAGTGCTCTGCCATGGGCCAGGGCCTCCAAGGGCCCCTCACAAATGCATCCCTAGGTCAGGCTGCACTCAGCCTCTGGAGCATCTCCCATTTGCAGAACCTCAGCCCCTCAGTAGTCTTCTTTATACAACTGATTCCTTCAGGCAGTTTCTGGTCTGCTTCCATCCCTGTCTGCATTGGTGAAGGAAAACACAACAGCAATCACCAGGCAACACATTATTGTATTATTCATGCCCTATACTTGAGAGTGATTGAGGTGGGGAAAAGGAGGAGAAAAACCCTGCAAAATTCATTACCACTTCAACACCACAGAACCTCGTGGGATTCGGGATATAGTGCCTTTAATCGGAGCTAATGGGTCCCTGTTGCACAAGCCATGGCTGCTGGAGTGGTGGTCGATCAGAAGCAGAGGTGCCTGGTGCAGGTCACCGAAGGAGAAGCCCTGGGAGTGAGCTACAGCAGTGACCCACACCATGGCCCAGTGCTGCTGCGCTGCTGGCCTCTGTGTCGCTTAGCACTTGATCCATCTTCTCTGCTGAGGCCAAGGGCTGCGGGGCAGAGATTTCCTGCCCATTGCCTCCTGCGGCGCCCAGCATTTTCCGTCTCTGATGTCAACACTTGCTGCAGTATTTGGGTGGAAATACAAAGCAGCTCCTGTAATCCTGTTTTAGCATGGACATGTTGTGAGCACAAGCCCGACTTCTCAATTCAAGGCAGTAATTTAATTGCTGAATGCTATCTGGAATGTTCTTTTTTCAAAGCATACAACTTTTGTATTTCCCTGGTCTTTAGATGGGGAAGGAGATGCCTATCTATGCAAGGTATTTATAGACCTCATTATCTCAGTACCTGGTATCTTACGTGTTTATCCATGCACTGCCTGTTGGTTATTAGGCTGAGTTGTTTTCCCACTTTGCAGGCTGTGAGGAGAGGGGAGAGTAAATGTTGAGTTCTGTAGTGGCTTCTTCAATGAGGAACTTAAGGTGGAGCAACAGTGCTGTGTCTTCTAGAGCCCTCTGGTTACCGGGTCATCGTCCTTCTGTACAGCAATCACCAAAGCATCGGTCCTGCCACTGAACCTTCAGGTGCGAGTCCCATGGCCGCAAAGAACAACAACATTTTTACTGGGGCTTCCTCCCAGGAGTCCTGCCCTTTAGCAGAAGGACAACTGTATGGCTTCCGTGTTAGTTCCCATTCACCATGGGGTCTGCTTCCCAGCCGTGTCCAGCCATGCTGCCGATCGCCACCAGTGTCAGAGTGACTTCCCCCCGGCACAGAAGGTGGCCATGGGTGGATGTGTTCGAAGAGGGCTCTGCGGTTTCCCATCTAGTGATGGCAGGTGGCTGTGTAGGGCCGTGCAGGAGGTGGGCAGCCATCAGCAATGCCGGTTGCTGCTTCTGTCCTTAGAGCATGGTTGTCAGTGAACTCTGCCTGACAGAGCACGTGAAGCTGGAGGGCCGGTAAGGGAGGCTGAGTGGGACTGGTGTCACTGACATCCCTTCCAGGCTGCGGGGTTTCCTAGGCTCAAGCGCGGTTTCCCCCAGGTTTAACTTGACTGTGACTGTCAGCACAACGACAAAACGCTGCTTTTGAGATGAGGCTTCTCACAGTAAATGGGTATTTGTTTTTCTGCACAAAAATATTGGCTTACCGGGGCTGACACAGTTCTCTCTCTCCCCTCTTCCACCTTCACCGCTGCCTGATTTGTGTGTGTAGTTTAATTAAAATCATACAGTATTTCCACAACTTGGTGCGTCTCTGCTGCTAGCCTTGTATTTGATTTATAGACAGCATTCCAGTGAAACTGCCTGGAAAAATTAAATAGACATGAATCAACTTGCCACAGGCTTTAGAAATCAAACATTTCACAGCTAACTCCCTGCGGACATCTCCTTTCAGCCCGATGCAGGATAAATGTTACTGTAAGCTACTAAGCACAGGGCTGTGTTAAAATGCAGTCATTAGGTTTGGGTTTTGTAATTGTAGCTGTTTGCCAAATCATAGCTTAGGAGCCAGGGAGCACTTTGATTCATTACTTATGATTATATGATTATTAAAAAAGAAGAAAACCCAAACTGCTCAGGCTGTTAGACTTCAATTTGTCTTGGCCTTTGGAAGGATTCTAAACCGGTGGCAAACATCAGATGTAAAAACTGTCTCAGCGTAAGTGTTTGATGAAGCTATTGCAAATGCTCTTCCTGGCTGTGTTTTATCTGGAGGGTGAGCTGTTAGCTCTTGGATACTTTTTGAAGGCTTAGTACATTATAAACAGAGTTAACTCATGAGGATCTCAGCATTAGTGTTTATCAGTGTGACTTAAAGCAGATCAAAACAAGGTATCACGCAGAAGACAGCCTGACAACACGGGGGCTGCCATTGCACACGCACAGACGTGCCTTTCTCAGGACAAAGACTGACTATCCCAGAGCGACAGCCAGGTCTCTGCGTTCCAGCACAGAGCCTCTGAGCGTGGAGCCCGCTGGCCCTGCGCATCCTCCAGCAGCGGTGCGGGGGGGGCTGGCTCTGTCCTAGCAGCAGCCTCAAGTCTTGCGTTGAATTTCCAAAAGGATAAGCAGGAAGAAGCCCCCTTTGTGCCTCCTGGGCTGTCTGCTGGGAGCCCATCGGTTCCGTGCACAGCCAAGCACTGAAGGGCACGTTTCATTCAGAGCCGAACTCCTCTGGTGTTAGGCACCGTGGGGCTTCTGAGGTGTCTCTCGTCCTTTCCTTCCTCCCGGTAGTTGGGGGTTAATCAAGACTTGCCAGCATTATGGAAGGCAAAGGGAGCCCACTGTGGGATGTGGGCTCAGCTGTGTCCTTCCAATAATTTGTAGTAAGTCTTGGGCTTTAATAATTGAATCACGAGGATTTGGGGAAGGAGGGAATGAATTTGTTTGTTTGCTCCCAGCCACAGGTGATATTACAGTGAATAAAGGAAAATTAATCCCCTTTTCTGGTTTGTCTTATAAATGATATGCAAATAATATTCAGGGCTGATCAAAATGCCAGTGATTACTGGATGGCTGAAAGCGAATACCGGAGCAGGCCCTCTGGAAAGCGGTGCTGTTGTGGCTCCTGAGTGCCAGTTGCAAAGATGTCTTCTGCTGTTAGATAGCAAAACACTTAGTTTGGAGTTACCTTTATGGAAGTGCATTGGTCCCATCAGGAGAACTTGGTGGAGGGATGCAGGGAGTGGCCTTGGTTAGGACAGTTTAGGCAGACTGGGATGCTAAACACGGTGGGCAAGAGGGGAGCCGAGCTCCTTCAGAGGAGTGCAGAGCGATGCTTGAAGGCGCAGGGGTGCAGTATCAGACCCAAAGGTGGTAACTGGCGTCTGTGTGAGCTGGGCTGTGGGAATTCCTCCTCTGTGCTGTCGGCTGTCACAAGCAGGAGGTGGGAGAGCATCGCGAGTGTCTCGGTGGTGGTTTGCAGATAGAAGGCAGTGCTCTGAGGTGGCCAGATGCGAGGCAGCGCTTCGGGAGCCCAAACTGGGATGCGGTGGAAGGGAAGAGCACGTTGAACGAGGCTCCTCATGTGCTGTGCGGGAGCTGGTGGGGTCTGAGAGGAGGGTGTCAGCCCTGCCTGCCCTGCTGACCCCCGGACATCCTGCTGTGGAGCACAGAACCTGTCATCTCGGGTTTGCAAGTGCCTTTCAATTTAATACATTTTAATCAGAAGATTAATCAGGAAACACCAGTTCAGCAAGATAATTGAACAATGAAGAGACACGATAATTACTGTTTAGTCTAATTAACTTTGTTAAGTCTTTATTGGGAACAGAGACTTCCTGAGTGAAACTTATTAAATGGTTCTCCCTGGAAAACAGAATCCCCATCGGAAAGCCTTTGTTCCTCACACTGTTCGTTAGGAATTGGGTGCCTGTGTTTAAATCCTGATTAGAGAAATCAGTAAGTTACCTTCCAGTCCAGTCTTCAATTCATTTACATCTCTTTAATCCATTGCTGTCCTCCTTGCTTCTTCCCAGGTAGGCAGGATTGGATTGCCAGCAAAACCCACAGGGTTGTGAGCCCTGTGATGCTGCATCCATGTTCAGCTTTGTTCCCATCTCTCATCTTCAGGCGTGTGGAAAATGGGCAAGTGATTGGGGATTAAAGCAAAGGAGGCTGGGGGGGGCTTTTCTTTGCTGCAGTAAATATGTGTATAAAAGCACCAAAGTCTTTGGTAGGGCTCTGACAGGATGGAGCTGCTGGGGAGCCTCTAGCACTTGACAGGTACATCAAGGGGGTCAGGATCACAGGGTCTGCGGAGGGCCAGCTCTGAGACAGGGAGGCACCGGTGTAATGGGCATTGTCGGGGCCATGCTGTTACTGCTGAGTATGTGTGCAGGGCCAGAAAGTGTAACCCTGGTGAAAAGCCTTCAGGAATGAAACCTGCCTTCGTGTCTGTTCTGTGCTCCTCGGCTCTGACCTCTGTGCTTGCAGGCTTTTGGAGGACATCAATAAATAAGCTGTGTTCATGGGAGAATATTAACAGGCATAAGGAGCTGCGTGTGCATGGGCACAGATTAGCATGAAAGAGTGGGTCTGTCTGGTCCGGCCTCTCCTCTGGTTTCGCTTTGCTTTGCTTTCCTGTGGCATTAAATATTTATCGTTTCAGAATGGAGGATTAGAAATAAATATTGATATGAACTTGATTGGCTTTTGATCTGCTGAGAGAGCCCTTTGGCTGGCCGCAGTCCAGTGAGCAACTGACCCACCGGTACCTTGTGCATTATTCATCTTAGGTTAGGTCAGGAAGATGAGAGAGAGACTCAGGATATGAGCCCTTTAGGAGAAACATGAAGGGATGTGATTTAATAATCTGTGGCTCTTGGGGTTATTTTCCTGAGGCAATGAGCTATGAACCAGGGGGAACTCAGGAGCTTAGATCCTGCTCTTAGTTTCAGTCGTATCAAACCCGAGACATCTTTTTATAGCCAAGGGATTCACATCCACGTGGCTGGGCAGAATCCAGCTTCCCAGGGGACAGGAGTGCCTAAACCAAGCTGTAATCCTTGGCAATTTAAGGTGAAGCTGTTTTGTTTTCCATCAATAGTAACTGTAAGCCACAGAAACACTTTTGCAGTGGAGCAGCTCTGCCTTCTCCAAAATCCAGGTGTTTTAATGAGAGATTCCGAATGAGAAAAATGCTCTGAAAGAACGTTTTGCTGCTTCTGCTTCTCGCAGGCTTGATGAGCACGGGAATATCTCAGACTGTACCCAGTGCACTCTGCCTCACTCCAGCCCTCAATGTTTGCATTACAGCCAAGGTACAGGATTGCTCCCCACGAATCCTGTTATCTCCTCCCATTAATTTGTGCAACTAATAGCCTGAGTGGTTTGAATTCTTGTTGGCGGATGCCACCGTAATTGAATGCAGAATTTATTTGGTCCAGTTTGTAATTAAAACAAGTCCTCTCACGCTTAATCTTTGCACGTTGCTCTTGGGTTTTCCCACCCGTGCCATGCTTTGGGGCTGCGTCATACCCAGCCCATGAGCACAAGGGAGACAACTCCATCACTGCTCGTGTTTTCCGGGTCACCCAGTCGTGGCTGTGTTGTATCTTCCCAGCCGCAGACGTGGGTCTGTTGGGAGGGCGCATTGCTGGGCAGAGCAGCCTGACAGCCTCGCCTGCTTGGTTATTGCCTTCCTTCCGCTCTCTTGCAGTTAATTACTGTGCAGGCCCCGCTGGTTGCTGTAGGATCGCTCCGCGGAGCTGGCAGCAGCCGTTGCCTTGCACCAGGGAGAGGCAATTAATGGGGTTTCTAGAGGGGCAACTCTTGAGAAACCTCCTGCTTTAATTCCTGCTCCCCGGCCTCTCCTGCACATAAAATTGCTGGAGCTTTAAAGCGCTTCCCCGGCTGCAGCGACCGAGGGAGTTAATTATTGTTGGAGAGGGACAATTGGGCAAGGTTAAAAGCTGTGAAATAGAGGAGGAAATAAAAAGGTGAAGTTGCAGAGGGAGGCGGGAGGAAAGAGGTGCTGCTTTTCTGTAGCACGGGACTTACATGGAGCAATGTTTGAAGTTTCAAGGTAGAAGAACAGGAAAATAATCCCTTTTTTTTCCCCCCCTTTTCCTGCAGCCCTTCCCAGACCAGTAAATTGTGGTTTTCTCCTTCAGAAGGAGAGACAGGAGCTGGTGAAAGCACTTGTTTCGTTTCAGCCCCGTTTGGTATCTCTGCAAATGACTTGACTTGAATACACATGCCATTAACCTTTGTGAAGCCAACTGTGGTGCTCTGCAAATCACACCTTAAAACTGCTGTTTGCTGTGCTGCCCTAAGAGTAAAATCCCTGTGGCAGCGACTCCCATTTGTCTTGTGTCTTTACAGCAAAGAGCACGGCAGGCGGGATTCGAGAGCAGGATGGAAAGGGCACGGGATTCCCTCGGCACCAACGCAAAGCAAGTAATTAAGAATATCATAAAGCCTTGGTGGGGCTTGAGTCTGTTCCTCAAGGTGGTTTTGCCCCTGGGCACAGGCATCATTTGGCTGTGCTTAGAAACCCCCAGATACAAAGGTAGTTGTGCTGTGTTCGATCTGCTCCCCAGATCTTGGTCCACATCTTCCTTCTCTTAGCGCCGGCCCAGACCTGACGTTGTCTATAGGTGCACAGGCCTTGCACTAGCAAAGAGCATGGGAATGCTTTTCCCAACAAAGGCTGTTGCTTCCTGAACTCCCAAAGCCTTTGCGTTTATGCTGTGACAGATGAGACCTAACCTCACCTCGCTGTTGAGAGCCACAAACACTTTTACTGCTCAACAGGCAGCGAGTCACAGTCTGCTGAAGAGCTTGCACCACGCTGCTCGGTTCCATCCTGCGCCCTGCAGAACAGCTTTTTCACAGCTCCTTGTGCAGCCCATTTCTTTTGTCATAAAACCTCTAGTGCTGTGCCTACAGCACTCACCTGCGTGTCTGATTTCACATCACTGTAGCAGGCAGGCTACAGAATGTTGAATAAATGCCTGTTGGTCATTAAAGCCATATTTACAGAGACTTAACAGCTTTCTAATAGGCATAGAGCTTGCTCCGCAGAACTGCGACTGCATAAATATACCAGGATAAGCAGCTGGTAGTTAAAAGCTTTGTAATGTATGGAAAGCTGTAATTTGCTGATTAACAATGGTTGATTGCTGTTGTATTGCAGTACCTATTTCCTGGCATCACCAGGAACCTGACCCGTCTCCGAAAGGGCAAAATGAAAGGAAAGCACTGTTAGAGCTGCAGGAGAATGACCGGTAGCTGGAGGTTTGAGCCCAGTGTTGGGTTGGTGGTGGTGGAGATGAGTCTTTGCAGTGCTGTAAGCTGGCTGTGGCAGGAGCTGGTATAGGTCCATGTGCGACTCCTGTCACCGTGGCTTTGCACCAGCTGAAGGTCTGTTTCTTTATTGCTGGAGCCCAAATCCATGGAAAGCCAATAAAAGCCATTATTTCTTTTCTATTCTCACTAATTTTCCACTGCTGATTTGTTGGAGTTCCTCAGCCAGTCACTTCACCCCCACCTGTCTCTTCCTTCTGGGCTTTGCCCTTCCAGGTTGCTGGCATTTCAGGGTGCTGTTTGCTCAGACCCTAGTGTCTGTGAATCTCTGTTTTTTCACAAGGCTGCATGTACCTCTGCAGTGTCGATGAATCTAGTGATACCATCTTTGTAAGTGGCAGGCTTTCAGGAGGATGTAGGTTTACCTTTTGCATGAACATTCTCTTCACCCAGAGGCGTCTTCAGAGTCTTTTAGTCCTTATTCTAAATGATGGTATGTCTTTGTTTGAAAAAAGAGAAGGGGAAAAAAAAGAAAGAGAAAAAAAGAGGAGTCAGGAACATAAATTAAGCCTTCAAATGCATGTGCAGTTCTCTGTGACACAAACTTTGCTCTTGGGGTTTATGATGCTAATAAAATACTATTCACTGCTAACAGCTCTTTCCTTCCTTGCATCTCCGAGTGAGACAAATAAGTGCATGTATTGAAGGAGTTCACATTTTATGTCTCTTTGCATCAATATGGCCCTGCTTTATTGACATTTTTAGGTAGAAACTGGCTAGTCATGCCTGGACTACATTAACTATTATTTATTCTTTGGACTGAGGACCCAAGCCCTCCTTGTTCTAGGTGGTTGTGCATACAAATCAAAACTATTTGTATCCCAGAAGGCCTCTAAATATTATGAGAGACAAGAAGTAAGTTAAAAAGGCCAAGGAGCAGTGAGCCAGTTTGTGTAATGTGTGATGGGGAGCGGCATGCACAGCTGCCATGAGTGCAGCCCCAGCCTGCGATGGGGAAACATCAGGCAAGGGTTCAAGGAGCTGGCACAGAGGTTCCTCCAGGAGAACCTTGCCCACGTGCACAAGGAGCAAACCCCAGTAAATGGTTCTCTGTGTCCCAAACTTGACCAAAGGGCTTGTATTTCTGCTGAGGACCTGTCCAACCAGGCCAGGTTAGAGCTTGGAGCAACCCGATCTAGTGGAAGGTGTCCCTGCATGTGGCAGGGGGTTGGAAGTGGTCCCTTCCAACCCAAACCATTCTGTGACTCTCTTTTGTATGCCCTCAGATTTGAACTGTCAGGTACTTGCAGTTATTGTAAGTGATAAGCAAGAATAATTTTTTATCATCTTAGAAGTAAATCACGTTAGGAATTGAGCAGGACAGCACTGTACTGAGCGTCAGAATCTCGGCACGAGCCCTCGCTGGCTCCATGGAGTGATGCATGTGTGGAGCCATGTGGGGAAACCACAGTGGAAACCCAGTGCAGAAATCACCCCTCCAAATGGAATTAGCCTTCAGGAAGGTCGAGAAAGGGGTTTGTACCCTTCAAGGTATCCTGTGAATCACTGACGATATAACAGCTCAAGCTCTGTACTGAATTTTCTGTCTTTTTAGGGCCTAGACTTGTTTCTGAAAATAGAGCTTTATTCTTCATGTTCACTTCCTAAAGGACATTAACAGGAGGGGGAGAAAATGCCATGAACTGGGACAGTTTGTTACAATATTCACTGCACATCTGGGAGCTCTATTGGTACATAATTGCTGCATAATGCTGTTCACAAGGTACAGCCTCATACACGTCCTCTTGGAAGCTGCTGTTGTGATGCTGTGTAGCCCCTGCTTTGGAAATGGAGCGTGACCTGTCAGCCACGTACACAGCTCACAGAGTGGAAAACTCTTGGTTCCTTCTCTTTGCTCCATGAGGTCTTGGCCAGGCTGCTGTTGTGCAAGTGTTTGAGGCTCTAAAAGCCTCATTGCTCCCAAATCCACTGCTCAGCAGAGGGAAGTGCATTGTTCAAGTCCTAAAGGTAATTCTGTGCTGGGACTGAATGTGTAGCTCTCTGCAAGGCTGTGACACCGGGAGTTGGTTGGGGGGGGGGGGTACCTTCATGCAGCCTGTGCTCCACTTGCTAGTGACAGGGAGACACAGCACGTTTTGGACATCAGTGTCTGGCAATGGGTGAATACAAGTTTAGAGCAGCAGTGATTGAGTAAACAGCTACCATGTTAACTTGGAAGTGGTGTACACGCGGCAGCGATGATAAATTGCAGTGAATCTGTGATCTGGAGCCATCAAATTTCCTTCCTGTCTCTCTCAACCTTGGGACAAATTAAATCAAATTCTGCTGTGAGGCCTGAAGTCATAAAGTGTGTGTGCTGTAACAGTATATTCTGCCGAGCAGTCAGAACTCCCTGGTAGTAATTACTTCATTCCCTAAATTAAACAAATGATGTGATATCTCGATGCAGGGGGAAGCCACCCAGGAGTGGATAAAGGATGCAGAGATGTTCCTGTCAGTGAGCACCTAAACTCTCCATGCTAATTTGCTGTGGAGAGCAATAATCTGTTCTGAAGCTGCCTCTATTCCTGAGCGATATCATCCCAACTATGAGCATCGTTAATAGGACTGCTTGAACGATGCATCCAGACAGTAACCACTTGTGTGCTGAGTGGGGTGGCCGCTCCAGGTCCTTCTTTCCATTAGCTCTCCTCTTCTGGAGTGAAAGTGTCTTTCCAAGAGAGCCAGGCCTAGGCTGGGAGCAGCAGCTGCTGGAGGCTGCCGCTCCCAGGTTGTTCCAATGATTCATTATCCCATTTAGAGACAAAACCACAAGCGTTATTTGGAATTCAAATCTGGCTGCCTTTAATTCCCACTCAAAGATTCTCTCTCTGCTCAGCTCTGCGAGATTAAAGAGCTCCCGGTATCTGATAGTTTCTTCCTGTGAAAGTGCTTGTGCACTGTAACCAAATTATATTTTGAGTTTCTTGCTGATAAGTGAAAGAGATTAATCTGTTCGGAGTCTTCCTGCTGAGGCGTTGGGCTCCACGACTCTGAGGCACGCGTCTGCCTCCCCAGGTTCCCATCTCCATGTTTGTGTCTTCCAGCAGCCCACACATACTGCAAATGGGTGCAGTGCTGTTAAGCTGAGCTCAGGAGCAGCCCAGGGTGCTGGTTTCGGGTGCCCATGCTGGGCCCAGGACATCACAGCAGGATGTCAGAGAACCCAGCTGCTTGCATCTGGCTGCTGGGGGTGAGCCCTGTGAGAAGCAGTTGTAGTGTTTGAAATGAGACTGCATTTACAGCAGCACCTTTCTAATGCAAAGCTGTTATTAATGAGTCTGGGGGAAACCAGGCAGAGAGCTCCTCATATGTCTTGATTTGAAAGGCTTTTTCGCTGTCCCTGTGTCTCAACTTGGATCTGTCATTTTATTTTCCCCTCTCCTGTTTCTTTCCTTTCTGGTGGAAGATGGGGAGCAGGTACTGTGAACAAGGTGCTAAATACGCACCTGATTTATTGTCTGCATTATTTTACTGAGGCAGGTGTGTTTAGTTTTACCCTCCAGGCAGTCGGGGCATGTTTTATTCAGTCCAGCTCTCTGAGATAGGTCCTGCAGCAGGAGCAGGGTGCTCCTGACCCCAGGGTGCTCCTCCGCCTAGCTGCTGCCATGACTGTTTTGTCCAGCTTACTAAATCCAAAGCGAAGCTTTCAAGGATCTTGAAGAACTCTTTTTTATGAAGACCACAAAAGGGCCAAGAATTGGGGCTGGGTTTAGAAAAGATCGAATATTAAAATGCGAAACAGGAAAGAGAGGCGAGGTGGCCAGGGAAGTTGCTCTTGCAGTGCGATGCTCAGCTCATTAGTGCTCTGTGCCCTCAGCAGCGTTGCACACTTGCTCTGGTATTAAACTTAATTTATACTGTAGAAAACCAGGGGGAGGGTGTATAAAGAAAAAGCAAAAGCTCCATCCTGCCAGATGCTGAGTGCTTGTGAAGTGCTGAGTTGGCAGAAGTCAGAGCTGCTCAGCACCTCTCAACCCTCCTCCTCTTGCTTTATTGTCAGTCAGTCTGCAGAGCTGGCTGTAAAACAGCACAGGAGATTTCCAGCGGAATGAAAGTCACGTCCAAATGTTAAGATACAGATACTTCACTGTACAGGGTCATTCCAGAAGGTGAAATGCTGATTTGTCATCAACCCTATGGAGAAGGGTAAAAAGGACGTTATTGTAGATGAATACGAAGCTCCTGCACCGGAAGGATGGAGGTGGTGGAGGGAATAGCCCAAGAGATACAGCCACAAAACATCCCTTTGTGCTGCCCCAGCTCTGTTTGCACTCACTGCTCCATGGGTTGTGTCAGCATCGCTCTAGGAGTGAGCAGGCTTTTGAAGGAGCATTCAGACCTTAAAGTCATCACTCAGCCTTACTGCCATGCGTCTGGCCCGACACTTGCTGCCCATATTTGTAATGCAGAGCAGCAGCCAGCATCTCCTGGGAGGTTTTAAAGCTGAGAGTAAACTGTAGGTACATAATGCTGCAGCATATATAAGGCAAAGAAAAGTGGGGGGGGTGTTCGCTGCCAGCTCCCTCTGTACCTGCATGGGAAGAGGTAATCTTCTTCCGAAGGGTTACGTGTGTCTCAGTTGGTCTTGGGGATATGCAGCACGTGGTAGACGATGCCCAGCTCTCCTGGGAATGGTACCTGGGAGATAAAAGCGCTTCTGGACAAAAGGTGCCTCGTGCTTTGAATGTGATCCTTTAAAACCAGAAAGTTAGGCAGCAAGGTGAGTTTTACAGTCTCACAGTGCTCCAGGAGGCACCTCGTGCCTATAAACAAATCCCCCCCATCTCTCCCGTACACCATAAAATCCTTCAGTAATGATCATCATGACAACTATAAATCTGTTGTTTCCGTTCTCTGTGATTTATTGAGCTGGTGGAAGAGGTGGGGCTGCTCTTTTGATTGGGATGATCAAATGTTTGCAGAGGCAGAATACAATCTGCATTCCTCCAAGGCCTCTTTTGTACACTGAATCATGAATACATTTCCTTTCCCATTAGCAGTTTAACGTTGTAGGGCACGGAACCACTTCTTCAACGTGGATTTGTTTTGAAGTGAAGGCCTGGCTCTATGGGAGGGAACGCAGGAGCCCTTGCAGCCGTGGGAAAGCTGACGGGAGCCTTCCCCCTGGATTTCATTAGTTTTGCAAGCTGAGGGGTTTGTTCCTAACGGGGATGAAGCTCCACTGCAGAAGGCCAGAAGCCTCCCTGAAGCAGCAGTTTCCTTCTCTCGACAGCTCTGATAGAGATAATCAACTGTCCCGTCCTCCTGAGCTGCTGCCCACGTGCCTCGGGTAACGGGGAGCAGGGGCAGTCGAGCAGGCACAGTGTGTATGGGACAGCCGAGAACAGACTTTGGTCCAGAGAGGAAAGAGGATGAAGGAAGCAAATCCTTTGTGTCTGTCATGTGCTGGATGCGCCAGGCACACGCAGGGAGGAGATGAATGATGCACGGGGCGAGCATGGATTTTAGCCTTGCGCTGTCTGGCCATTTCTCTGTGTTAAATAGTTCTCGTTGTTTCTGCTGAGCTCACAGCCTGCACGGGTACTCTGGAGAATCTGTGTTTAATGGTGGCAAATGTGTAATCGAATACAATTAATGCTGGTAATTGTAGTAACCAGCGCGCCGTTGTAATTGACCTAAATGTGTCTTACTAATTAGAACAACTACAGTTCAGAAATCGTTCTCAGGCTAGAAGCAGCACTTCATATTGCGAAACCCAGTCTGTGACGCAGCTCGGTGTTAACACGCCAGCGTCCCAGAGCAGGTTTTATTTTGGCATTGGATTTGTTTGCGTTTTCTGGGAATAATAGAGCTGGATGGACCTAAGGAACCATTCCCAAATGTTGCAGGTTTATCTCGTGCTGTTGAATGCTCACCTCTCTATCTGTTCACAAGGGATGTGACCTTTCTTCAACACAGATGTCACCCGGTCACGCTTCCAGCACAGGCAACGCGTCTGAATTCATTTGCTTAAACGATCCAGGATCTTTCGCCTAAGGACAGCCGTAAACCCTCCTCCATCTTACATCCATGTCGTCATTCGTACTCCTGCAAAATGAATGTGAAACACTTCAGGGAAGTGAAGTCAAATGAGAATTTCTTCTTGCGAGTTTATTTCTGATTTATGCATTGAGAGGAATTGTTGGGGGTTGTGCAAAGCAGAACCAGCCCAGGCCCAAAGCCTCTGTGTCTGTGAATCCGCCTCTTCCAGAAGCTCCACTGAGACACCTCAGTCCACCATACGGGAGGTGTGAGCAGGCGGCTCGCGGAAGGGCTGGGGGGTTTGTGAGTGATGGCAGCCCTGCTGGGGTTTGATGTTAAACACTGTGCAAGTGCTTCGCTGGACCAGAGCCAGGGCGCTGACTCCTGCAGCCTTGCTCCTGTGCGGTGTCCTCAGCCCCACGGACCTGCCCAGGTACCCACTGGAGGAAGCAGCACTTCACCATCACGGCCTCTGTGCGTGGAGCTCATCTTGACAGTGCTGCCACATGCACCGGCTCAGAAGGAGATGCTGTGAGCCAGATCCCGATGGTGTTAAGAGAGTTCCGCAGCTGGAGGTAGAGCTGATGGGACAGCGCCAGCTGAGGGTGGCTGTTTGCCGGAGAGATTGACTGTGCTGCAGGGCAGCAGGTCCCCAGCAGAGCAGTGCCACCGCAGCCATCCCTCACCCAGCAGCTCTCTGCAGCACTGGATGGCTCCCCCAGCAGAAAATCACAGCCCCTTCCTTCCCTTCAAGGGCTGGCTGAGGGGAGAGCAGCCCACGCTCACACACAAGACCCTGGGAGCGCTGGGTGATGCGACTCCAGTTGCCAGGGAGGCAGAGGTTGACTTTGCAGGCGAATCAAAAGAGAGCAGTTAAAGGCCTTGACAGTTGGCTGCCCAAAGCGACCACAAACATGTGTCTCGCCCTGGTAGGTCTCATCAACACAACTCAAATGTCATCTGATCCTGACAAGTGAGGGAGAGGAGAAGGAGACTGTCCTGGCTGGAAAATAATGAGCGTGCTGCAGGGAGGGAGGGAGCAGAGGCCAGTCCCGGGCGGGTTGTGTCCGGTTCGTGTTCCTGCTCTCCCACTGTTTGTCCAAAGGTACTAATCCGGGGGGTTAAAAACATGCCAGTTTTGCAGCAGCACTGGTACTCCCCTGTGCCAGGCTCTGTAATTTATATATGGGAGGAGAAGGCACCAGCCCCTAAAGTAGCTGCTGTGCAACCAGCAAAGGCTCGACACAAGCCACTAAGCACTGATCCAGATAGGCTTTAGGAGATAGAAGTTCAATTCCCAAATTTAACATGCACTCCTCTGTGTGATCTCTGGGCAGTTCTCTTAATCCCTTTGTGCCTTAGTTCTCCAGCTTAAAGCGTATTAGAGATGGTTTAGGTAGAGCTGATCCTGCACTGGGAGGATGGGTTGCGTACAAGACGGAGTGGGAACAGCCACATCAGAGGGGCAGCAGCCTGCATGGACTCGTACCCAGCTAGAAATCCAGCTGGATGCCAGAACCAATTCCTTGTGTGCAGCAGTCAGCGCAGTGAGGTGCCATCTCCCTGCTGGCACTGCCTGGAGCTGATCATTAGCAGTGCCCCTGCATCATCTCCCCCTGGCCAGGTTTGCTCCTGCCTGTGGGATTCAGCAGCAGGTCCAGCTCAAGGCGGCTGCACTGGGCTCGCTCTGTGTTTCCTCTCACCACACACCCTCACTTACCTTTTTCACTTCTAATACCAGGCTGAGGCTGAAGCACAAGCACAAAGGAACGTGCGTACAGGACAAAGCACGGGGCACCCTCTCTCTTCCAGCTCAGGGCTTTGTTAAACCCTCTTCACATCTCTGCACACAGCTGAATAATGGTGCTCTCTCCCATAGAAATGTGTACTGCTTCCTCACTGCATTAAGCATTGGCTTCAAGTGAATTTCTTTCACAAGCAGGACTAATAAAAGGACTAAAATCTGCCAGATTCCACTTGACAAATGGCTCAAAAGAGGACATCTTCTGAATACTTTTAGCGTTTGCAGTGATTGATCAGGTGGGCTTAGAAACAGTTGACCTGTTGAGGATTTTCAGAGGGGGGATGATGGAGGGATGATAATGCTCCTTTCTTCTTGATCACTGTAATTTTTGCTTTTCTGCAGATGATATAGGCAGTGTCCAGAAATCACCACCTGTGTTTTGGAACTAGCCCAGGAATACAATTTAAATCCACGCATACTGACTGCGCGTCTATCTGTCAATTCACTATTCATCTTAGTCACATGCTGGGCATCAGATGACACGTGCTGTGATTGCTGCTGGAGACGTGGAGAGAGAGAGTCCTGCCTCAAAGTGCTTTATGGTCCGGAAGGAAGGTCACACAACAGCTCGGATCAGAGCCTGGCATCCGTCACTACAGCCGGCTCCAGCACGGGGCTGTCTGCAGCCTGGCACTTACTCTTCATTTAAACTGTGTCAGTCTCTCCTGCAAAAGCTCACAACGCCCGTGCTCAAAGGTGGATGAAGTTTTGCTTAGCTGGAGCAGGCAGGAGAACCTTCTGGAGCAGGGAGCTGCTCCTGCTTGGCACATCCAGCACGCAGCTCTAGGCAACGCGGGCTGGCAAAGCTGCAAGAGCCAAACTGGGTGGCGTAACTGGAGAACTGGAGAGGCCAAAGGATGAAGGGACAGACCCTGCCTCTGATCTCAGGCAAGTCACCTCCTCCTAAGAAAGCCGCGTTTCCCTCTGTCAATAAAAACCAGAGTATTGTCCTCCCACAGTACTGAGTGCTTTGAGATCCCTGAACATCCAGGGGATCTGTGCTAGCTCCTCTCGGCCAGACAAGGTGAAGCAGGGACAGAGGCACAGGGTCTGGACGTTAACTGCTGGAGTCATCCCATAGATTTATCTCGTCAAACACATTTTCAGGCCCTGGTGACAGTTGTTTTCACCTAGGTAACAAAAATGCATTCATTAAAAGGAGCCGCACCGTGACCACGTCAGGAACGAGTCCTTTCCCTGCTGAGGATTTCAGACACTTCATCTCCCTGGGGATCACGGGAAACCAGGCGTGTGCTGAGGCCAGACTGTCAGGTGGAAGAATCGATGGCTCTTCCTTGCGCTGTCTGTGCAGGTGAATGCTCTCTTGTTTAATTGATGTCCTATTTACTGCTGAAGTGTCGCCCTTTTTTTCTTCTCTGTTTCTTGCTTCTCTGCCCAGGAGCCAGGTTTTGGTTCAAGGATTGGCCATGAGAGATCAGCAAACAAGCTGAGAACAGTTGCTCCGGAACGTGTTTGAAATCAGACGGCTCTTCCTGACCTGGGTCTTGGCTCCCTCCCTCCCAGCAGCTTTCCCTGAGTGCCTTAGGAGACTTAGTGGAGACTTGGTGGAGGTGGATTTTCCCAGCGAGCCAGGAGCGCAGCTGCCTGATTTATCATTGTGTGCAGTAGATAAAAGCAATTTCATGTTATACTCTGAAACCCCTTGTTCATTTTATGAATAACTGCTGTAAGCATCGCTTCAGAAGCTTATTCAGCAAAGTGAAGGAGAAGGGATACACATGGGATGTCCAGGAGAAAAAAGGGAGACCGAATCCTGTCTGCAAGTTGGATGCCTGGGGGTATTTCTGTAACTCATCCTGGTGGGCTGGTGCGCAGGAAGAGCAGAGCAGGAGCTGGAACTGCACCTGGCACAAAGCCACTTTTGCAGCCTTTCTGATGCTTTAAAGCACGGCGCTGTGGAAGCAAGGCAGCTGGAGCATGTTCTCCACTTCCAGCTGTTCTACATCCTTGCAGAGCCCTGCAGGAGCTGTTAAGGTAAGATGTGACTGGAGTTCATTTAGCCTTCTGCAAGCTTTGAGCAGCTCCTTTCAGCCTCCTTTCCTCCGCAGGAGACTGGCCCTGAGATTTGGAGGCTTTAGGTCCATGCAGAGCATCTGGAAGATGGGCAAGAGGAAGCTCACCCATGCCATCACCAAGGACAAGTACCAAGAGAACCGGCCACATTTAAAGGCTCTAGAGGAAAACCACCTCTTCCAGGGGGTAAAGTCCTGCGTTATGACTTCCCCGGGGGAGCTTGAGGTGACTTTCCAGGGAGTTCTGACCCAAGATGGCACATGAAGTGTTTGCTCCTTGAGGAGCTGAGTAATGCACTGAGTGCAAGACAGCTCCTGCTGCTTCCCATCCGATGGGAATTAATGGTGCTTGTGTTGGAACAGACCCAGGCTGAGGGCGGGCTGACTTCTCGTACATTGATTAGGGCTTAAGCTTCAAGAACGTACAATCGAACTGAACTTCTCCATAAAGCCTGAGCCAGGAATGATGTATTGGTCAGGGAGAGCTGCACCGAGATCTGTCCCTTGAACAAGAACTGAGCTAGGGCTGAGCTGTTGCACCTGAACAGTATTGGTGCCGCAGTGCTCTCACTGGTGCAAATGGAGACACGTGGGGTAGCATGGAGATTTGTGAACCTGGCATTCACAGCCTACCTCAGATCAATGCCAGAGTGTGTATCACTGATGAACCGCATTGGCTTAGGCTGGGGCTTCGCAGCGCACGGGGTTCGGGTCAGTAAAACGTCTTCCCAAGGTTTTTCTTCCCCAACTTTCTGCTCTGGGTAAGGAGCTGGAGGTGTCAGGCAGGGGCTGTCAGACCACAGAGCCACAGCGTCACCCCTGAGCACGGACCTGCCCCTCTGTGCCAGAGCTGCATGTCTGCAGATGCTGTGAAAGGGAGGTCGGCACTAAGCTGCCTGAAGGCCCTCCTTGGGTTGCTCTTGTCATTGGCACATGCTTAAAGAGATGCATTTAATTTAAGAGATTGACCCTTTAAAGCCAAGAGCCATCCCAGTGCTTGCTGCTCTTGCCCTGAGGAGCCCTGATGGCAAAGCTCCTGCTGCACAGGCGGGAGAAGCCAACTGAGCATTCCATAGAGCTGAGCTGAACTCATCCCTTGTCTTCTCACAGAGCATTGATCACATCCCTGCTTCAGCGGTGCAGACCTGCCCACAGCCCCATTACTTATTGCTTAACAAGTGCATTAGTGTAAATCAGGAGGCATGTTTCAATTATCTAATAGAAGAATTATTGATCCCCACTCTCATTCTGAATGTTCAAATGTTCCAGCAGGAGAAACAATATTTGTATTTGCTATAAAAAGGTCTGAAGTGTGTTTTTATGTCTCAATTCGATTGTGCTACTTAGAAAGCCATTGCAAGATGCTTTTGTGGAAGCAGCTGTGGCCCAAACGGGGTCCACAGCCTGGGTTCTGCTGCTGGGATGCTGGTTCTGCTTGTGGTCAGTGGTTTGTGCAGCAATGAGAGCACTAGATGACATTCCATCCTTTAGGATGTTGTGCAGGGGAGCCCAGGGCTTCACCTTTAACTCGTCGTGCACTGAAAAGAGTAGTGGTTCTTCAAAATGCCGAATTTAGTGTAAGTACATTAAATCGTAACCATTTTCTTCCCTTCTCTGCACTGTGGATCTGAAAGTTGGGGGGAGGAAGGGGACTTGTGCTTCTTGAAGCCATGACGTGAGTGCGAGGAGCCTTAGGCGCGTGGCTGATAAAGCAAGCATGCTGCAGGAGAGTTAATACAATAGTGGAGTTATCCTAAACCTTCTGGCTTTTAGTCCATTGTCCTTTGGTAACTGTGTAAAATGCAATTGAAGGATGTTCCTATTTCCCTTTGATATAAAACATGGGGCTATTTTAGAAACTTAAAACCCATTCCAGGCTCTTCTCAGCACTTCTTTTTAAAGCAGCTCAGCTCAGCTGTCAGTCCCTAGCTCCACTTCAATTAAAATAGCTTTGTAGCCTTCACTGACAAGCAAACATCTACAGTAAGTTGCAAACTGTAGAGCAATTCTTCTCAGCTTAAGAAAGATGCCAAATAAAATGTCACTTGCCACCTCTCTGCGAGAGCTCGCTATACTTAAGAATGAATACCCAAATAAAGTTGTCACCTGGGAAGTTGCCGATAACCTTTTTGTGGGACAAGAAGCCTGGACGAGCCATAATAGCAGTTGTCAGCGCACTTCGTGCAGTCCCAAACCGTTGCCTGAGACTCCGTGGCCCTGATGGGTTTGTCTTGCAGTGGGACTGTTTGAGCATTTCATTGTCAGACCAGGATTTCCCTGCTGATACGAGGCACCTGATGAACCTGTCACTGCTTTCATGTTCTGTTTATTGAATACCTGAAAACACCCTCAGCAAGCAAATAAGATAAACCCAGAGCAAACATGTGCAGAGCAGCAAAATCCTGCTGCAGGTTTATTACTGTCACCGCTATTAATAAGTTTCTTTCCTTAGGCTGGCTGTTTCCTGTTGTGTTTTTCAGTGTTTAAAGCTTTTAAAGTCCCCTGAAGGTCTTAAGTTAGGGGAGGTAAATCTCTTCTCACCCTGTTTTGGGGGTCTTTAAGGAAATCTGTGCAGCTCCAGCCGGTGCCAAGCGTGCTGCCTCCCAGGCGATGCTCGCAGTCTTCTGCACAGGTTTAATACTTGCGAGGGCTCCAGCAGCAGTTTCCCAGCTCCTTCCTTCCCCACCCCTGGTTCATGCTGCTCCAGTTCATAACCCTGCCGGAGCTTCTTCTACACCCCTTTATTGAGCGCAGCATCCTCTCCTGAGCTCGCAGCGTTGTTGGTCTCTCCAGGAGGGAAGCACAAAGAGAGGACAGCGGTTGTATTTTCCCTCTCCTGTTTACACACTGGTTTAATTAGGAGGGTGCTTTTGATTAGCTAAAGGGAAAAAAGCTCTGTCAAAATTAATTCCTCTCCCGAAATTTGCTCTGTGCAAAGTTTGGGTGGTTTGTTGGGAGCTGGAATGTGGGCAGTGGAGTGAAAGAAATCAATTTTCCTACCAGGTCTAATCATGACCAGTGTGAAATTAAGTTGTCTCACAGTACCCCTAATATGCATGTCTAAGTGCATGTTCAACTGTTTGCTGAGGCAATTTGCAGGAACCTGGTTCTTTTCCATCCCTTGCACTTGAACCAGACTCCCTTGTTATAAAACACTTACGGGCAAACCACGACGTGACATGTTGACACCGGGGAGGTACTGAAGTTTCAGAGGAGAGGAGGAGGGCATGTAATAGCAATATAAACTGTTATGAATCAAGAAGCTATTTATGAGCCATTTACTTGCTTAGCCCTAAAAATAGCTAGGGCTGTATGTGAAGATAAGTCTGTGATTGAAATCAAGCCGTAGACATGATGTAATGGGGAAGGGGGGGCACAAAGACAGATGTAATCAGTTATTCTATGAATAGACCCGCTGTCCTCTCCGTGGATGGGGCAAGAGGCTCTTGCTGCCAGGTAATGCATGGGTGAATGTGGCTGGAGGAACTGCCTAGGGGTGCACCAGAGTTCGCTGCCAGGCTGAAGGCAACAGGAACACCTCCAATCCCCAGCCGTTGCCACCGGGCTGGAGTCTCCTGGCTGTTGCTGTCCTCAGGGATGCAGCACTTCTGCCACAATAGGATGCTTTGCTTCCAAATGCCATCTCTCTCCCAGCTGTAAGCCCAGGAGTTCATCCTGGGGATGTGTGGACGGATGTGCTGTGTTGTCAGTAGCATGCGGGTGCCCAGGGGGTCAAGCTGAGCTGCCCTGTCAACACTGGTGTACATACCTACACAGCAGGGCTGTACTCAAGAGGGCCACGGGGCTTTCAGTGGAGTTACAAGTCTCTCCTTACCCAGACTTAACTGCTGAGTTGTGCTTGCTGGAAAGAGCTGTCTGCAGTGTAGCCCCTTTGATCTCCTGCTTCCATCTGGAATTGTATTCCTCTTGCAGTGCTTAGCAGTTTAACTCAATAGGTAGCATCCTCCCTGTGACCCGCTGTGCTCCTTCGGGTCCCTCACTGTCAGTGCACATGTGTATAAGGTGACCAGCTCTGCCTGTGGACGGGGGGATTTGCCCAGTGACACTTGGACTGTTTTCTTAGAGAGGTGAGAAACGCAACCATGCTCTTGCCACAGCACCATTAAATAAATCCACTGCTACCAGTAAGTCTTAAACCCTGTAAAACACAGCTCCTCTGTCCTGCTGCGTTTGCAAAGAAGTGGTTTCACACAAAAGGGTCCAGGTGTGCGTTTGTGCCGGAATGGCTCGTGAGGACTTGTTGGAAGGGCTGTTGAAATGCTTTGGCAGATGTGCTCCTGGTCTGGGGGATCTTGCTGCAGGGAATGCAGTCTCTGAACAGGGTGATGCAGAATAACGTGGGCTGAGAGCCGCAGGCGCTTTGGGTAGGGGAGGGACGGTCTGGATTGTGACTCAGCTGGCAAAGAGCATCCCCTGTGTGCTGTGTGCTGTGGCCTCGCTGGTGCTGGAGCCGATCCTTTGCATGGGCTGCGCGGGCAGCCCTGGCCCATCTGCTTTTCCTGTCTTAAGCACAGCAAAAGCAGGGTGCTGCATGCTGGTTTCTTTTGGAATCAGGGGAGCTCAACACCCCTGTGGCTGTGGAGAGGGAGCGGGAGGGGAGGCTGAGCTGTGGTGCTGTGGTGCGAGATGGGATTTATGGCTTGTGACTCGTTTTCAAGTTAGAATCATTGATTTTTATATTTTTGCCCAGTTTTTCTCTTTGAAATGCAGTAAATCCCCTGAAGCACCTGGTTTCCCAGGGATCCAGGGCCATTCCCCTCTCGTGCTGTGGAGCTGTGCTGGATGCTCTGCAGCCAGAAGTGCTGGAGGTGGCTGAACACTGGAGCTGCAGGGAGCACACGGGTTCTCCGAAGAGTCTTTAGATTCAGTTTTTCTCCTCACAGCCCTCCCATTTTCCCCGCAGCGATTCATGATCCATCAGGAAGGAAACCCATGCTTTGTTTCTGAGCTTTCTTTGTTAATGCCAAAACAGTTCTGTTTGTGCTGCCTATTCCAATACAAAAGGAAATGAATTCTTTCTGTGTAAACCTGCAGATATTTGCCCTGAAAGAGCTGTTTTGATACTGTTTGAAAGGTTGCAGAAAGTTCTGTTGGTAGGTGCTAAAGCCACAAAGTGCTTTTGGGCTGGAAAAGGCTACTTGTGATGAATTCTGCTTCCTCCTGCCTTTACAAAGTTAATATGCCAGGCACAGCATTGAATTTGGGGGAGAGAGCTTTGACACTGCCTATCTCTTACCCTCTCTGAATAATGGATGGTTGGGAGACCTGGTTCAGTTGTTAGCTCTCCTGCTAAGTCACATACCATCTGTGATACTAGATATAAATGGGAATAGCAACATTTTGCTCTCCAAAACGGGAGCTGAAGATTGATTAATACTTGCGAGCTGATCAGAGAGCTGATGCAACGCGCTGCGGGCAAACAGATACCGACAGTTAGAAACTGGATGTCTACCTGGGGATGACAGGGTAGTTGTGGACCTCCCAGGCTTATCCCTGATCCCTGTCCAGTGTGAGAGCATACATCAGAGAACCTTGCTGGGCCGTGCGTGAGGGCAAAAGAAGACGATGAATACATGTATATTTTAAAAGCACAATTACTAGTTCAAAATCAGAATGAGATGAATTAAACCCTTCATATGGGAAGGAATGCAGGCTATTACTGCTCCTTAAAGAAAGGAAGAAGTATTCTGAACCGAAATAGTGCCTTTAGAGCTCTTGATGAATATTCTCCTGCAATTACTCAACTCTGTTATAGTTTTTCAAACATTTTTAGATCCTGCAAGAGAAATGCTGTTTATCACCTCTAATTTCCACAACTGGGTCTGAAAACTAATTAGTAAAATAGACTGTGCCATATGCTTCCTTGGTATGTGCTCCTGCTAGAACTAGTTCTATTTTAAGTTGGTTTTTTTCCTTTGTAAAATAGCTATTGCTTCTAAAATGACTCGATTCTACCTGTTGTTGGGTTATTGTGCGTCGTATTCCGCTCCTTATGTATCTGCATCTCTTCTTGGCATAAAGATTACCTGAGAGGAAGGAAACATAAAACAAAACTTAATCCTTGCCATTCTTCCTGCACAAACGTGTCTGGGTTCTATTCCTGGGGGCAGCTATTACAGAGAACGTAGCAGAGTTTGCAGTAAGAAAACAGCTCCTCACCCAAGGAAGCTTCCTCCATGGAGAGGGAACAGGAAAACGGGACTCAGAGTCCCTCTGTCCCCTCAGCCCTGAAAACAGGGATGTTACAGACTGAATCCTGGGCTGGGGAGGCTGGGGAGCTGCTGTAAGTCAGCCAGGGCTGTGTTCATGGCTATTGGATTGACCGAAAATGCTGGCTTTTGGTGGGTTCTGACACTCCTCGGAGCAGGACGGGATGGATGCTTTGGCCATGCCAAAGGATGTTTTGACGGAGCCTGCAGTGTTCAGTGATGCTCCATGGTAGAGATTTCCCCTAATACTCCGCTTAAATTTTCCACCACTCATTTTAATATTGTTATTCCTGTTTCTATGCTAAACAACTCTTCTTCCCTGCTGGTTCATGTCCTCATTGCGTCTGCTTTCTGGAAGAAAGCCTCTGCTTGAGAGCGAAATGCTATCCTTAATGTAAACTCAGCGCTGAAAACTTTCCAGTCCCGCTTTCCAGCATGGGTGATGCTTCCCGGAGTTTGACTCCCAGCTGCACTGAGGGTTGTTTTCCAGCCCATGGGGAAGGAATTGCAACGCTGTGGATGAGTAAGTGCTGACTTGTCAGCAGTGGAGTGAGCAGCGCTTCCCTTCTGAAATGGGGAACTGCAGTGAACTTGGCAGGAGAGCCATTATCGGGTGGCTGTTCCTTTGCCCTGGCTTTGTGGATCTAAATCCTGATTCCTTGTTCCATTTTTCATGCATTATTTCTTTTCCTGTCCCATTCAAAAGAACAAAAAGGGGTTGTGAGCCTTCTGAGCTTGGGATTTAAGAGGTTTTGCTTGGTGATGGCATTGCTGATTTCTTCCCCTCCCTTTGCATCAAAAATAGCTTTTCCTTTTACCTGTGGACATGAAGGGGAAGAGGGGAAGGACTGCAGTGGTGGTGAAAGCTGGAGGAGGTTTAACCTGAAGTAGTGATTGAAGTGATTTTATTGTTTGAGCTTTCTGAGGGTCATCCCAACTCCTCAATAAGCTCTTGCGGTCTCTGCTTGGCCTTCCCCACCAGCTGAAGGTGCAGTGAAGTGATGGGTTCTGTACAGGCTGTGCAGTCGTTGCCTCCCCGGTTCGTTCCCCTCTCCCTCCCTCTCCAGCTGCTCTCATTTCCATTGGGAATATATATGGGATGAGAGGCATACAAGGGAGCAGGCAGGAGTTATGGCCAGCAGACAGCATTTAGTACAGATGTGCAGAGCAGCAAGTATCGGTTGCCAGCAAACCCTCAGGAGGTATCCATCACAAGAGAAAGTTGTCAGCAATTCATTTTCAGAGGGCTAAACATCACCCATTTTTTAATGGAAGGGGAGTCTGAGGGACCACGGAGAGAATAAATCAGCTGGACTCACGGGAGGTTTATAGCCACTTTCCAGAGCATTCTTTCTGTCACTTCCTGATCACTTTCCGTGATTCTTCTCCTTTGCAACAAGTGAAACATTAACCACTGCAACAAAGCTGCTTAATCAGGCAAGGCTTAAACAGATGAACAGCGTTGAAAGTGGCTTTTCTTTGTGAGGTTCCTTCCCCAAAGAAGGACACCAAACACTCAGGTGCAGGTCTGGTTGATCTTGTAGGTGACGTTTGGGTGCCACAGTGAGGGGTGGGCAGCATAGAGAAGAGCCCTTTTCCTTTCTTTCCCCTGGCTATGATGGGTGGATAGGGGAGGTTTGCTGACCGGGTTGAGACTCTTCTCAAACTAGCTTATGGGTTTGCTTGCTTTCTTTGCAGCTTGCTCTAACACGGTAGCCACAGAGCAGTGAGGGAATCCAGGCTCTTCACTGCAGAGACAGCACTGATTTAATGGTGGTTCAGGGTTGTAGCTGAATCGCTGATGTTTTAATGAGTCTGTGTTAGGAAAGGACGGATTTTATCCTTTCTGCAGACCCTCAGTTCGTCAAAGCATTTCAGCATTTGGTTGAACATATTGAAGTCCAGCACTAATGAAGGCAGGCTGAGAAAGTTCAAGCTGTTCAGCCTGGAGAAGAGAAGGCTGCGTGGAGACCTCAGAGCAGCCTTCCAGTACCTGAAGGGGGCCTATGATTCTATGATTCTATAGGGATGCTGGGGAGTGACTCTTCATCAAGGACTGTAGTGACAGGACAAGGGGCAACGGGTTCAAACTGAAACAGGGGAAGTTTAGATTGGATCTAAGGAGGAAATTCTTTCCTGTTAGGGTGGTGAGGCACTGGAATGGGTTGCCCAGGGAGGTTGTGAGTGCTCCGTCGCTGGCAGTGTTCAAGACCAGGTTGGATGAAGCCTTGTGTGGGATGGTTTAGTGTGAGGTGTCCCTGCCCGTGGCAGGGGGGTTGGAACTGGATGATCTTGAGGTCCTTTCCAACCCGAACTATTCTATGATTCTATGATTCTATGATTCTATTCCATGCTGTGTGTAAATGGCATGTAAGCGTGTGACACCAGATCAGTGCTGCCAAGCACAAACTGACTCTCAGGGTGGTGGCTTTTCATTTCCATTAAGTTTTCCATTTCCATTGCCATTAACTTCATTCTCTTCCCATATTAAAATACCTTCCTCCAACGAAGCACAAATCCTCACGTATTGAGGGTGGCGCGGGCAGCTCCCACCCTTTCTCCCCACTTTGTGTTGCTCTGCTCCTGCAGTGCAAAATGCGATGGGTGGTAAAAGCTCCTGCAAGGCGGCAGCAGCCCCTTCACTGCCATCAGCAGGGCTGCCTTCCCCCAGGTGAGGCAGTGGTCTGGAAAGCTCCGGAGATAAAGAACTTGAGCAGAGTCACTGCCAAAGCCGCACTCTGTCATATTTCTCTTTATTGCCCTTTCCTCCGGGCCGGGCTGGGATCAGTGATGCTGCCATTTGTCTGGTTTAGGTGTTTTGTTTTCCCTTCCTCTGAAAAATGATTCCAGAATGAAACGTTTGTCAGGCCTCGGAGTTCAGCAAGAGGCTCCCTGGGATTCATTTCCTGCCGTGGGGAGGGAGCAGGCGTCTGAAAAACCGCCATTTGATGAAACTTTGCCTTCCCATCAGAAAACGGTTATTTTAGCTCGGCGGTGGGTGTAGGACACAGAGCTGTGTGGGAAAGGCAGCCTATTTATTTGTCAAATGCCTGAAGACTTAAAACCCCAAGCAGCAGTCACAAGCTGAGGAGGCAGAAGTTTTGCTGCACCTGCTTACTTCCTAAACGTTAGGAAGTCCAGGGCAGAAGCAGCAGCAAGTACATTGAGCTTGAGTGAAACACAGGGATGAGCTGAGGTCTGTCGGAGCTTGAGGCCCAGCAGAGGCAGCCTCGAACGGGGCTGGTGCGAAACGGCTTCTTGATTTTAGCATCCTCTCTGTAGTCTCTCAAGGCCTGGATCGAATTGGAGGGGTTGGTTCTGACGCCTGCTGCAATCACAGCTAAATGCTTTCCATGCCAAATCGATGTCAGTAAGGAAGCCTTCGCTGTGCTCTTGTCTCCGTGCTGTGTCTTTAACACTGGTTTCCACTTGTTCCCAGTTGCAAGAGACCCTTCTGCTCCACCACTGCTTCCACTTGGAGCACCTTCCTGTAGCCACCTCCCAGTGATTTTTAGCCTGAAGACGTGTGGGTCTTTCCTGCTCCCACAGTTTGGCCTTCCTCTTCTCCTGCTCGCTTGTCTCTCAACGTCCATAATTGTATCAAAGTACCTGCCGTGATTTCTGGCTCAGCAACAAGAGGAGGGATCCCATCCGGTCTTCCTACCTGGCACCATCGTGGTTTCCTGCTGGAGCTTCCGGAGGAGGAGGCACAATGTGGTGATGAATGCAGGATCCTCTTCCTTGGGGCTGTGCAGGTCCATGACAAGCAAAGGCAAATAGTTTTGTCTCCCTCCATATTAGTGATTGCTGATGGATGATGCACTCTTCCTTTAAGTAACCTCTGCAAGGACTGATGGTGCAAGTGTATGAGTGTGGTTGGTGTGGTTGGAGCTGTGTCAGAGGAGAAGCCACACGATTATTTGCAAGCTCTTCCTGATGTTCTGGAATCCCCAGGTAAACCCCAGCATCCTCCCTCTGGTTATAGCAAAGTGAGTATTCATCAGCTGGTTTCTCAGGAAACTGCCATCACATTGACTGGCTGAGCTACGTGGGGATCTTTTGTGCCTGTTGCAAGGTGTGATAGGTGGATCATAAGGTAATCCTGAGTAGCTCCTCTGAGACCATCGCCCTGCGATGGCAGGCAGGTCCCTGAGCGTGTGTTCTGTGCTGTGCTCCCCATCCTGCCACTTTCAAACTTCCTACTTTGGGGACATTGTGGGAGAATTGGCTTCTTCCTGGGCAGGGAGCAAGGAACAGGTACTGGATCATCGATCCCCTGGGACTGCTGAGCCCATCCGCAGCCCTGCCTGTGACCACTGTCAGCAAACAGACCCGGGAGAAGGGGAAGAGTGGGATCCTTCAGCTTTGGTTGCACATGATAAATGAAGCAACCACAAATAATCACTGGTACATGCTGCTGCTTTTAACTTGTGTCTCACCAAGGAGCGTTTGAGCTGAGAACCGGGACCCCCTCCGTGGAAAACCAGGTCTCTCCTTTCAAGCTCAGGAGGGACTGGGGGAGTCTGCTGCCGAAGGGGCTATTATCTTGTTTTCTGTGATGGCTTTGAGACCCTCCAATGGAGGGTTACGGCAGTCATCTGCCATTCCTGCTTAGCATAACCCGCCTGGGCTGGAAGTGGGGGAATTGCTCTTGAATACAGAGCTCTTACTTCCAATCAGCTGGAAAGGCCACACGCAAGAGCTGCGACGCCTGGGTGTGGGATTACGGGGCTTTACAATTCGCACGATTGTGGCAATCGTTCTATAGGGCTTAATGAAGCCAATACTTATAAATTAGGATATTTTTAATTTATGGAGGTAAAACTCCCCCGGGAAGAGTGCGCTTGCTGCTGTGAGGCTCAGAGGTAATTATAATCTCCTTTTTGACACCGCGCTGTTGGGAATCGGCGCCAGCGGTTCCATTTGAGGGTTTATTTGATTATTTTTCTCATTTTGCACAGCATTATTACATTAACCCGCCACTCCTGACTCCTCATCCTACCGCGGCATTTATGCACGACAAGGGCTGTGTTCTGAAAGGAGCATCAAACTGAAGAATGCTCCATGATGATGGAAAGGCTCCTGTTTATCCTGTGCTTTTGGAATAAGAGCTGATTTTTGGCTTTAGAAGCAAATGTGACCTAGTTTGGATCCAAAATGTAATCTGGTCCTTTATCCACACAGCTCAGCTCGTCATTGAGGGCTGAAGGTACTTGACTGAGGTTCGGGGGTTATTTCATTTCTTTCTGTAGGAGAGCTTTTATGGCGTATACACACACACAAACAGAACATGCTGCTTGTGCCCGTACTTTGTGGTACAGCCTTTAAGTGCAGGAGCATGTGCTGGGGTTGAAACTCATCACTGCTGAGCAGAAACGTGGACTGTGCTCCGCCAGGCGATGTCCATACCCTCTGGGTGCTGTGGTGGCTTTCTGCAGGTGTGTGAGCAGGGAGAACAGGCCCCATTCCTGTGATGCTGAGAGCCCTTCTCTTGCCGTGTCCCAGCCCTCGTCCCCTCTCCAGCCCAGTTAAACCAGAGGAGCAGGAGGAGGCTGCTCCAGTATAAGCCTGAGGGTGCTGAGGCGCTGGCACAGGGTGCCCAGAGAAGCTGTGGCTGCCCCATCCCTGGCAGTGCTCAAGGCCAGGTTGGACACAGGGGCTTGGAGCAAGCTGCTCCAGTGGAAGGGGTCCCTGCCCGTGGCAGGGGTTGGAGCTGGAGGAGCTTTGAGGTGCCTTCAACCCAAACCAGGCTGGGGTTCTGGGATTCCGTTCTGACCAGGCTTGCAGATGATGCCATCAGGCCATAGGAGAAGTCTCACCCCACCAGGGCACCCTGCTCCTGTTTTTCCTTCCAGTCTCTGCACACTGACCCGAATGCAGTTCAGTTTCTGGGTCATTCTTCTAGTCCATACAGTGCTACATGCCTCGGTTTTTACTTGCTTACTTTTAATTAAATCTCATTACTTGAAAGACCCCAAGGAAGAACTTACAGATCTTTCATATGATTTTTATTTTCGTTAAGCTAAAGCTTCTATGACAAGCTCCCAAGAGCTTTTGCTAAATGCACTTTGTTTTCCTGCAGGGCTGCTCTCAATAATAGTCCCATTCCTGCCACAGGGATGTGGGCAGGAAGGGGATGTTCACCTGGTTTTTATGACCCTGGTGACCTGTCTTTGTTATTAAGACTGTGACAAGCAGGGGAAGCAATGAAATACTGCGTTAGGTGCAGGCTGCACCGCGTGGTTTTAACCTTTGGTTGTCACACATCACGTTGGCATCAAAAGCCGGGGGAAGAAGATTCTTCACACAGAGCAAGGGATGCTTCTCGGGCCTTATGAAATTAATTATTTTCTATTCCATAACCGAAACTTGTAACTCAGTGTAATTGGCAGGAGAGGTCCCACAGTAACAATCACAGAGCCTGTTATTGTTTCCTCTAGTACTCCACTGTGGGAATGCTGGAAAAACAGCCTCCCATTCTGGTGTTTATTGGCAAACGTTTCAATAAATCACGCCAAGCTTGTACAATAAGCTCAGCCATAAACTATTTCTTCTCTTGAAATGTGAAGTGTTACAGGAGGGAGGAAGGGCGGGCGGGCAGGTTCTGTGGGACCCATTTAGCTGGGGTTGTGCTTTATGGCTTAGGAGAGCTGGAAGGGTTTGGAAAACTTTGTTCTCTTCCCGGTCTGCCAATGCCTCGCTTTGTGCCCGGAGCAGGGCATGGATTCATCTTGCCTTGCCTCCATACGCTCTTAAAATAAAGCCATAATGGGTTAAAATAACCATTAATGGGTCGTTTTAAGCTCAGTGGACTTTGGTCCACCCTCATGTGGAGCAGGGGGTGTCGAGGTGCCTCTTCCAGCTGAGCCAAGCCCACGCGGGCTCTTTGCCACGCAGGAGCCGAGTGCTCACCCAGGGGCTGCGGCTGATGCTCTGTCTCCGTGGCATGGGAATCCCCTGCTTGCCTTCTCTGGTGGCAGTGAGTGGGGAGAGGGAAGCAGCTCTGGGAATGGTTGGTCAGCGGGTGCGGGTTCAGGCCTGCCTGGGCTCTTTCCAATCCCAGCTATTGCTGATGATAGGAGGGGAAAGGAGCCTGTGTGCTGCTCATCCGGGCTGACACCATCCTGTGATGATGGCATGAGGCTGTGTAGGTGCTCGGGAGGATGCAGAGCACCTGTGGGAGGCTGGTGATGGGGCAGATGTGTCCGGTTGCACAACCAGCTGCATCCCTGCAGACAGATGTGCTCGGTGCTTCAACAAGGGCCAAGGCTGCAGGCTGCTGCCAGGGGATGCTGGTTAGGCCACAGAGCCTGGAAGCATCCCCAGAGAATGCTACAGAATCGTATTTGTGGGGATCCATGCAGGGGAGCGTTTAGATGCAGCACTTTTGGCCAGCTTTGGGTCGGAAGCGTCCACCCTCACCAGAAGCACCATGCCTGTATCTCCCTCCTGTCACCCCCCGTCTGCTGGGATTGAACAAAACTCAGGTTTGAAGCAGAACATCCTGCTCTGGGGTTTGTTTGCACTTTGTTAAATCCAGCACCAGGGGATTCTTCCTCCCTTTGCTTTCAAAGACCTCGTTTCACCTTCCCCTTGACTCTGGGATGCCAATTAAGTAGCTTGAAGCAGGGAGGGCTGTGGCTATTATTGGTTAGGGCTCTAATTGCTTATCTCTCCATGCTGTCCAAGTGAAATGGACTGTATGGAGATGTACTAAGTGAGATAGGGGTATGGCTGCCTGCCACTTGCATTGAAATGTGCATGGCTCCTCGACACAGGGATATTTTTGAGCTATTGTTTCTGTGGTGCTGCCTTTGTCTCGCTGCTGTTGTCTCTTCCAACCTCACTGCTCCCACATTGTGATCAGCCAAGGGGGCAGCAGAAGGGGAAGGCAGCCCACTGCAGGCACATCCCATTTGCTGCTGTGAGCACTTCCCAGCCAGCCAGTGCTGCAGCAGGGAGGCCGCGTAGCATCTATCGATGGGTAATTAATTTCCTTCCAGCTCAGAACCAGTGCTGGGCATTTTCCAGGCATCGCTGCAGGGCAGCAAGGGGCAAGTTCACAAACATCTCCAAACACAGAGCAGAGCCAGTGGCTGAAAGCCCCATCTCTTCAGTTACAGATTTGGGGTTTGTGTTTTCAAGCTAAGGCGTGATCACAGCTTTGTTCACTCAGTGACCCTGAAGAGGGGAGGAAGCCTCACCAGAGACTGATGCAGTTGGTCACAGCGGGACGTGGACAGCGTCAAGAGCCAGGACTTCCAGCAAAAGCAGCCCTCTGCCCATAACCCTGGGCTGTTCCTGGCTTGGGAGGCATCAGGCCCTTCACAGCCAGGGGAAAACAAGGTTTGCTGTTTGCTAGTCGCTGCAGGGCTCTTTGCCCCCCTCTGAGCAGGGGGATGACTCCAGAGCTGTCTAATTGAGCAGGCAAATGGTCGCAAAAGGATTTCACATCCATATCTGAAAGAGCTCAAATTGACTGGTGAAGTCAAGGAAAGGCTGAATCTCATTCACAGCCTCTGTGCAAACGGAACCACCTGGCTGGGGATGAGAAGCTTCACACTGGCTCTCTGCTTGGGGGTGTTTCATTAGAATGGGCTGATAATTGCATTGTAAAGGCAGAATTGAGCAGAGTGAATTTACCTTCGAGGCCCATGAAGGACAGGATCAAATCAACCGCACAACAGTATCAGACTTTGCAAGACAAAGCATAAACGCTGAGAGGACTTTGTGAACTCAAGGCATCAGCCTTGTGGGTGCTCAAGGCCGATAGCAAGACAGGGAGGTCCGGTCAGGGTAGGGGATGCACGTTCAGCACCGTAATGTCAGGACATTTTTATCAGGTTCATCAAGTGCTTCTCTTCTCCAGGGGAAAATTGGGTGCAATCAATGGAGTATGTCTTGATGTGGTTTGAGCTCTTGTGTGGATACTGCTTTGTGTTAGAGGAGATCAGGGAGAGGGCTTGAACCTGCAGGTAAGGCACAAAATGCTTTGCTCCCAAGGAAGCCCTTTTCCCTGCCTGAGCAGCTCCCAAAGGATACCAGTGCTTCTTTCTAGATGTGCTGCGCCTCTGGGGCCGACAGAAAACGCTGCAGTGCTGGAGAAGCCAATGAGGACAGCGATGCCCTTCCTCCTTAGGGGATCCTTCATGTAGGCTGGGTAGAAACCAGCAAGGACCGTGCAGAGAAGAGCAGATATATTCAAGGTGGCTGCGAGCAGCAGTGCAGGTACTGGAGGATTGAAGGCAGTGAAACTGTCTTTAGGTAAACTTTTGATTTTCAGACCAGATCTGCATACTTATCCCCTATCTACACGCACACTTAATCCCCAGTTGCAGAGGGACATGAGAAGTGCCTGTTATTTCAAGCTCTTTCTCGGTGCAATTTCCTGTTGTTAATGCAGCTCAGTCGCCTGTTTCTATTCCAGTCAAATGATGCCCATTGTCTTTTCCGAGGTCACTGTGCTGCCTTAAACCCCCCCACCTCTGCGTTCACAGAATAAAGAGCTCTCTATGGAACTGCTGAGCCAAGTTGCCACAGCCAAGTGAGCACAGACCTGAAGGGGCATCTCCATCACTTGATTAGCTGCCAGTCCTGCTGCTCCAAGCACAAACATGCTTGGCTTCAGAAGCATATAGATGTGTGGTCTGACTTTATTTATGTACTCTTCATATCTAGATAGTCCTTAGACTATCGATTCAGATAATGCAGGTCTGCGGACAAAACCTCTGGCTCCCTTTCCCTGTCTCCTGCCTGTTTAGGCAAGGAGGGAGGTGGTTGAGGGGTGGGTAGAAGGGTGAGGAGCGCTGCCTCGCTCAGGAGCTGCTGTTTCATGAAGGTGCAAGCACTGATGCTCGAGGGAGGGGGAGCAAGGCTCGGGTTTCTACAAAATGGGCTGGATGGCAGTAATAAAACTTCCTGCTTTTCTTATAAGCAAGCAAAATCTGGAGTGGCAAAGGTGGCTCATTTCTGCAGAGCTGCCTCTGACAATAAACACATTGAAGTGTCGGTGCGAGGAGCAGCAAGTTGTATTCTCGAATCTCTCTTGTGAGTAACAATACATTGTGCTTCATCCATGTTCAAAAGAAACCTGCTGTTCTTCTGAAGATCTTGTCCCACTTTGCGAAGTCTCTTTCTTCTGCTTTCTGTGAGTCACAAACTGAGAGGGGAGGTCAGGGGCTGGGCTGGTGGTGCGGTTGGATCCAGGGAGCATCCCTGGCCAGCTTAACCCAGGGGTTTGTGTTCGTGTTTGGATTTGCTGTAACAAATCCTCTGATGAGGCCCCATCAGTGGAATGAACAGAATGGAGACATCATTAAGTGAAAACCAGACACAGTCACAAAGCGTGTGTTACCTGGCAGTACATTGGGTGCTGGCCCTTCCCCAGGCTTGCAGCTTCTGGCTGGAAGGAGGAGCCCCTGCGCTGTGTTTGAAGCACCCGGAGCCTGGCTCTGTTGGTGGGGTGGCTCTGTCCCTCTGCTAGAGGATGGCTAAAGGTACATTTGAACCTGTGCACACTGCTGGCGTAGGCACACGCGTGCAGCAGGCATTCACTGGAGCTGGCGAGCTGGAGAAATAAGCGTCTGCAGGGAAAATCCATACTCCCTGTTGGTACCTTCCTCCCCTCTGCTGGCAGTTTCTCTGCACATCTCAGAGCTTTCAGCCTGGTGCCCCGAGAGCCAGAGAGAAAGATGAAACGTTCTCATCGCAGCAATGGCATTCTTCTCTCCAAGCTCTCTCATGTTTTGCTCTGTGGTTGTTGATATCGAGAGCTGGAGATGTCACAGATTGGGATGTATGGATAGACATGCAGCTGAGCGGGACTTTTCCATTGCAAAATCTGACCCCTCTTCTCTGCCACCCCTTTGATTTCATGCCCCTTCTGACACCTTCTTCCATGGAGCTGGGAGCCATGTGGAATTTGAGGCTTCATTTCCAGTGAGCTCATCGGGTCTCAGCCCACAGCAGTGAACTCATTGCCAGGATCAGCACTGGTGACCATCCCTCGATTCCAGATGTCAGCTCATGGTCTATTGGAGGGACTGAGCTGCCCTCCTGCTGCACAGGCTTCTTTCTCCTCCGTAAGGCAGGGTTGGACTTGATCATCTTAAAGGTCTTTTCCAGCCCACCTGATTCTGCGCGGGCTCGGACGCTGGGTTCCTCATGGTGACACCGCAGGGCGGTGGGGAGTCGTGCAGCGGTGAGAGATCCCTGCTGGGATCCAGCTCAGGTCATGGGCAGGCCTCTTCCACAGAAGGCAGCTCAGCGTTCCCCCCTTGCGCTAGTGCAGGTCGGGAGCGGTGGGGTTCAGTTGCATCCCTGGGGCTGTATTTAGCGTGGTGCAACCAGAAATCACAGCCCCCAGCCCAGCAGGAGCGGTTCTCAGCTTGGCCTCGCGGAAGGACAGCACAGCAGAGCAGTTGGCTCTTGCTGGCTGCAGACAAGGACATGCTGGTGGCTCTAACCCTAACCCTAACCCTAACCCTCTCCGGACCCTGCTGTGGCTGTCTCTGCAGCACCATCAGCACCGAAGTACTTCCTGCTGCAGGGCTGAAGCAGCAGAAGTACCGCACGTACAGCTGGAGCTGGTGAGGCTCAGCACCCCCTCTTCTTGTTTCATGTTTAATTAGCTGGTGTGTGAAGGATGGAGTGGATAGAACAAGGAAGCAGGAGGGAGAAGGAAGGTTAATCTATCCTGTAGCCTTGCTGTTCCTTCTTCCTTGTGATCTTGTGAAGCAAGGAGATGATGTGTCCTTTGAAGTGCAAACTACTCCCCATCCTTCTCCCCGAAGTGGTCTCCTCCTCTTCCACCTCCTCCTCCTCCTCCTTCTCCCAGCCCCAGTCCAGCTGCTTCCTGCAAAGTGCTGCTGATGGCTGAGGTGCTGCAGGGGAGGCTTAGAAGCAGGATTTGGGGAGTGCCTTTTCTCAGCACCCTCAAAGCCGTGTGCTTGTTCAGACAGGCCTGAAGCATCAGGGTGCTGCCGAGGTTTAGTGCAAGGAGTTTGGGGTCACTGAACAGGAGGAAGAGTTCGGGCTGCTCAGGGGCAGGATGCTGGGAAGCTGCAGCGTTACCTGGGCTCTCAGCAGGTCCTCAGGTCTTAGAGAGCCGTAGCCCGAGCTGGTATTTGTAAGGCGGGGGAGCTGGGCTCCCTCCTCCGGGGCTCTGCAATAGCTCTGTTCAGTTTTTCAGGGAACTCCTTCAGAGCAACAGCTCGGGACCGTCAGGACAGAAGGAGAGGGCTGTAAGGAACAGCCCTTTCCCCAGGACCCGTGTTCTCCCCAAGTCATCGTAATTGAACTGCTTTAATATTAATGTCTCCTCTGAGCCCTGCTGATGGGAGGGAGGGAGGGAGGGATGTTTCTTCCAAAATAGTCTTAAGCTAATGCAGAAAAGTATGAATAAATCTCTCAGAGATTATAGTCCCTGGAAAGCTCCTGTGAATATCAGAAAGACATCCTTCCTGCTAGGGGAGGTTTGATTGAATTACAAATTTGAGGCAACTCCAGAGCAAACCTGATTAAGTCTTTTCTTTTTCCCTCTCTTGTTGTAGCTTTTTAAAGCACTAAAGCTTTTTAATCACCAGAAATCCCCCCGTCCTGTCTGTAAATGGTTCTCCTTGGCATTGTGTCCACGCGGTTATGCACCAGAGCAGAATACTTGCAAAGCACAAGCCCGTTCTGAGCAGCGTTATCACTCATTATCTCCCAGGGAGGGTTTGTGTTAGGGGACGATCACCCTGGGGTTTGGAGAAGGCAGTGGGAAAGCGCGGTGATGTCCAAGAGGTGACCGCATGGGTGCTGCAGGGGGTGATGGGGAGAGATGGGGATGGGCTCCGGCGCATCTCCCAGCCCCGCGACGCAGGGAACTGGGGTGGCACTGGCTCCGTAGCTCTTGGAAGCGAGGTTTTTACTGGGGAAACCAGCAAAGCCCCATTCCCCAGGCACTGAGTGCTTGCAGAGGAGAGGAGGAGGGTCCTGCCCAGCAGGGCCGGCTCAGCTCTTCCCATGGGATGCGCACGAGCCGTACCCGGGCCCACAGCGACTGCCGTGTTTGGTAACGTAGTCACTGCGCTGCCGGTGTCTAACACATTGCTTTGTAAAACATTGTGGTGTAAAGACGGTGTAGAAATCCCCTCATTCACTTCTCTGTTATACCAGAGATTAAAACAGTAGACAAAGCAAAAGCATTGTCCCACAGAAGCTTCACGTCTCCTGCAGGGCTGTCTGTATGGAGAAGACAACTGTGGTCTTTACCAGCTTTTGACAAGTGATTTTTCCAACAATCAGATGGGAGAACATGCACCGTTAGGCTTATAATTGATAATACACCACTGCTGAAATACGCCTGTCAGTTCTGCAGGTAGGCAAAATCATATCATTGAGACTTCATAACAGTTTTCACAGGCAGCATCTGAAGCCACGTCCTCCCCCTGGCAGATAAAAGGTTAGACAGGAAGCTGTGTCAGCAGGAGCTGGCCTTGTGCCGCATGGGAGAGAGGATGGGAGCCCACCGCAGACCTCCAGCCCGGCTCTGTGTGTATGGCAGATCACACACGCGTTTGAAGCCTTTCCGAGGGCCCAGCAGATGCTCTGCACTGGGGGGATGCAGCTGGCTCTAAACCGTCTGTAGCACAGAGGGGTTAAAATCCTGCATTCAAATGACCTAACCCACGTCATAAAGCCGGCTTTACAAACAGAAAAGGCAACTAACTACTGGGCACTTGAGAAAGTGAAGGGAGATGTTACTCCAGATCTGCAGTCTGGAGGCAGGGAGGGGAGATGGCCCACTGCGTGCGCTGATGCGGGTCCTGCAGCTGAAAACACTGAAAGGGAAAAAGCAGATCTGGAGGGAAGAGGAACAAATGGTTCCCTTTCTGCTCCTGAGCAGGCGGAAAGCAGCAGGTGAGGCACAAGGTGGGGACCTGGCAGGGCTCACAGCTCCTCTTTGCCAGCCTTGGCTTGGGGGAAGGATGCAGCAGCCTCTGCTTTCTCAGTCCTCCCTTCTCTTTCTTTCCTTCCTTCTTTCCTTTCTTCTTCCCCTCTCTTTTTCCTTCCCTTATTTCCTTCCTTCCTGGCATCGAACTCGAATGGGTCGATTGCAAGAGCAGTTACATGACGTTTCCAGCATCCCTTTTGTTGTGCCCCTATGGTGGGTGCTCGGCCAGCAGCCCCTCGCTACAGCCCAATGGAAGCAGCCCTCGCAGTGGCTTGGATGGAGGTTGTTCATCCACAGCCTCAGCCATTTAGGCCCCCGATTAGCACCTTGCACCAAGACACCAGGCTCTGCCTGACATTAGCTGTTTGGGCTGCAACTTCTTCCCATTCATTAGTGTTAGCAGCATTTGGAGTCAAATTAAAGGCGTGTAGCTAATAGCGGGCTCAGAAATTCTCTTCAGGGTTGGCTGCACTGAGTGAAATTAGAGTTCCCGACTTCCCCGTTCTCCTCCCCCTTCCTGATTAGCCCTCTCCTGCTCTTAGAGGCTGACATTTAAAATGAGCCCAGCTAAAATGAGTATTTTTGTCACCAGGCTTTTCGGTACTGATAAGAGGAACACAGAGGGGAACGAAAGTCCTGACCTAGAGGGCAGCTGTGGAGGGAAGGGGCCCTGGAGAAGCCATGAAGGTCCCTTGGGTTGATCCATTCAGGGGGTGTTTGGCTCCTGATGGAGGTCCCTTTGTCTCCCTTGGAGATGCAGAAGTCAGAACATTCTGGGCTAAGTCTGCAAATCCCCGGCTGCCGTTTGCCACTGAACTGACTCTGCCGAGCCAAACGCAGAGCACAAAGACATGAGTTTTAGCAGCGCTGTGTGACCAAGCTGCCAAGCTCTTAAACCCCCAATTTCCTGGCTTTTGATGGGCTTAAATCAGGATGGGTGTAATAATAATGCTAGCTGGTGCTTCTATGCCACTTTAACTTAAAAGCCCTGTGCAAACATTAATTAATTACAGACACAGGCAGTGTGTGCACATGTATGGCTGCAGATGCACCCGGCCTCAGAGCCACGCGCAGCTTTTAGCCAGGAGTCTCCCAGCATGGGAGGGCTCAGACGACATCTGCTGCAGCCCCAGTGCGGGCAGAGCGGCTTTGCTCTGGCGTTACCTGCTGCGGGTGGCAGCTGCAAGGAGGTGACCCCAAAAGGTGATAAGAGACAACCGGTGCCCGTGCGTGCCTGTAAGCACATCCCTGGCACAGCGGGGCTGGGGCCACGGCCCCTCCTCGCGCTGGCGCACGGGCTGTCTTCACACCAGCTTACTGACAGCTCTGCAGGTAAAAGGAAGCCGGTGATGGGTGGTGCTGCCATGTCCCAGCGTGTCCCTTTGTACCCCAGCCTCTATCTGCCAAAGTGGTGAGTGTGAAATCTGTCAACGTCTGGACCAGCACAAGGCATTTTTACTGCTGCCTGTTCCTGGCTAGAGAAGGGTTAAGCTTTGGGGGCAAGCTCCTTGTTCAGGGCAGTTTTCCCTGGCTGGGCAAGACAGAGAATGAGTAACCAAGTCCTGCCTGCTTTGTCAGCCTCCTTATGGTTCTAGGTGTTACTCTTTTTGGGGGAAGCTTTGGTCCTTAAAATTTACAGGCGATGCAGAGATGAAAACTGCCCATCTCCGGCTTCTCCAAAGTAAACCAAGCACCCCAGTACTGCATAGAAGCTTGCTGTTGGCAGTTAGAAAGTGCAGCTGCACCAGCCCTGCTCTCCAAACAGATGCTGCCCAACTGGGATGTGATGTTGTGTCCTGGGGATGCTCCATCCCCACCCAGGAGGGTGGGAGGGCGGCAGCAGCCATGTAGGAAGGCAGGCTCTGTCTTCACAACCTTTCTCCATCTCTGACCACATGGTGGACATGCAAAAGATCCCTGTTTCCTTGGAAACTGGTTCCTTCTGCATGTGCTGCAGTGAGTCGGGAAAGTTTGCCTTCATCAAACCCCCACGGTGAAGAGAATAAGCTCCAGAGATGCTTTCCTAGGGACAGCAGCCTGATTGCTGCTGCTTTCCTTATTTACATCCCTTTCAGAAAAGGAAAGGGAAAATGAAACCCTCCTGCCCCTTGCAGAGGAGTTCTCTCCTGATTCCTTGCTGGGAGTCAGAGGAAATGACTTCAATCACAGACACATGACTGAGCACCCCAAACCCATGCATCCCCTCTGCAAAGCCTGGGCTTTCAGGTGCTGCTCCCCTGTAGGAGCTGCAGCGTAGGGATGTGTCAGATGCCTGCTGGCCACGTCTCTGACCAGCTCAGCACAAAGGGCTTCTTGGGAGATGCCCTCCCCTGCAGCAGGCAGCAGGTTTGCATTTACCTCCTACTTGGCCAGGTTTCATAGAATCAAACCATTTTGGGTGGAAAGGACCTTAAAGCTCATCTCATTGCAACCCCCTGGGTCCTGCCATGATGCAGGTCCTGAGCATCCCAACCATAGCTGCAGCCAGAGCTGGGGGAGTGCTGCGGTGAAGCAGCAATGCTTAAAGGGGCTTTTTCTTGCAGAAACACACACACAAAAGCCGAAGCTCAACCCCACTTTATTCATTGTCTGAGTATTTCCAGAGGGAGAACCAAGCAAAAGGTCAAGTGTTTCTAATAATAGGGGCTTTGCTCCTGTTACTCAACCAGGATTTGCCAAACTAAACCAAAACCTCAAAGTTTCAAGTTTTGATCCAGAGTGGGTGGGCAAATGTCATGAACATCATTGCCATTCCCTTGCGCTTGTTTTGGCTGCCTGTACCTCTAAAGGCTTGTTTGAATCTGAGCGAGCTTTAATTTGATTATTTTTACAGCTGGAAAGCAATGGAGAATGAATAAATTCTCTTTGCTGAACACTTCATTGGAAAAATAGCTAAAAAAGCACTGAATCGGTGATTGAGTGATTGGGGTTGGGAGTTTGGTTACTCATCATTTTAAAAGCTGCTCTGGTACCACTCCGCACGCTGAGGAACCTCATGGCATGTTTCAGTTGTTTTGCTGCTGTAGTTACTCGGGACAGACACTGCAGATGCTCGGGTGCAAACCGCAGAGCGGTGCCAGTGTGGGAATGTCTGTGCCATCGGAGTGAACATCCACCGCTGCAGCAGATGCGTGGCCGGGGCTGGTTTGGGTCGCGCTGTCAGGGAGGTGGTTTAGATCTCAGCCCACGTTTGCACAGGGATGAATTACCTGGATGGGTTTGGAACCCGCTCTATGAATGGGACAAAATGCGACATCCACCAAAATCTCGTGGTTCTTGGGCATTCTGACCGTGCTCCCTATGAGTGGCTGTGGATTTGCTGAAGTCACTGGCAGGTTTTCCAATGATCACCTTGGCTCTTTGGCTGCCTGGTGCTCATGGGCTTATTTTGAAGAGAATCTGCTCCCTTTGAGCAAATACGGATGCGGGTTATGGAACTGATGCTCAGCTGACTCCTTTGGTCTCGGTATAAATCCCAGGAGGGATCAGCATGTTGCTTTAAAATCTTTGAGCAGCTCAAACAGAGGGACGGATAAAGAGGAATGTTTGCACAATCTCTTTGCAAATCAAATCTTTACCGTTGTGCATTGCTCTGAGGAGGTGGAGGGGAAAGATAATCCCAGATTTTGACTTTGAGCTTGCGAGGCAAAGGCGTCCCTCAGTGTAAAATCAGTGGGAGTTTGTGCCGCGATGGAACCGGAGGATCCGGCGTCCGGAGACATCGAAACAGATCACAGCCGGTCTTTTTCTCAGCCTGACTCCGGGAGGTTTTGTCTTGTGCCAAGCACACGCCGAGTGTGAGCGTTTCAACGTGTCCTCCTAATCCCGGGATTTAGGGAGCGCTTAGCGACACACACAGAAGTGGTTCATTACTGCAGCAGCACCGTGGCCTCAGGTGCAAAGCAGGGAAAGCCACCGGTGGCTGCCCGCCGTGGCCCCTCACCTCACACACCCCGGTGCTGATGCTCGTGCACAACCAGCGCCTTTTGGGGTTGTTTCCGGGGGGCTCCTCAGGGCATCGCCCAGTGCAGAAGCGTCCTGACCATCGGTGCTTCCAGGTCTGGGCTCGCCACATCTCCGTGCTCTCTCTTGCTGTACGGAAAAGGGAAGGATGTGCCAAGGGATGGAGCCAGGAGCAACCCCAGGGTCCCAGCCCCATCCGTAGCATGTAGGTCCCGGGGTGCTGTCAGCGCTGCATGGAAGCCAGAGCAGCTTTCCACATTTTCCTCTTTGCAAAACTGATTCCTCAACATCTTACAATTCCCAAAATGTCTGTAAACTTGAAATACTGGCCCCTTCCTAACGCTGCTGTCCCGATTCCACAGGCAGTGAATAAATCCTGGGGGTTTATGGCTTCGGGCTGAGCTTTGGAGGGACGGAGGTGGTGCTCAGTGCCTTTAGGACTTTAAAATGCCTCCACAAAGCTGGTGCTTGGTAACCAGCCAGGGAGCATCACCCAGCATGGTAGGCAGCCCGTGGTGCAGGGAACCAGTGTAACGTGGGCTCATTATCTCTGCCTTGCTCAGAAAGGATATTGTGATTTTAATAACTTCTTGGATCCGTTTTTTCCCTGGTAGCTCTTGTTGCCTTGGATACAGGCTCCGGAGAGGCTCAGCCCTGCTAAAGATGGTAGATCATTTAAATGGAATAGAAGATGAGGTGCGGATTTGCAAACCGCTTTCTGCTCTCGCAGAGCGGGCTGGGAGCGCTCCAGCAAAGCCGCGCTTCCGCGGTCCGTGCCAGCCTGTCGGGAAGGGTGCTGCTCGTGGAGCGTGATGCCAGAGCTCCCTCAGCACAAGGTCAGATGCGGCGTCTGATGTGTCTGAGTGACAGGGCCGGGCTGGGACAGACAGGGCCCGCGGCTTTGGGAAGTGGCCTTGCACCGCTTCCGCAGGCACCGTGACCAGGAGCAGAGCAGGATCGTGGCATCTTTTCTAAAGGACTTCAAGGAGCTGCTGCCATCCTCTTCCTCCTTAGGCGCTGCCTCTGTGTTCACTTTGGAGCTCCCACAGGACGTGCAGGGTGGGTTGAAGGCATCAGCTCTGTCAGCGTGTGCCCACAGCACTCCAGTTCTCCTGCATGTGCTGCCTCAAAGGGTGATTCCCACACACCCTCATTCCCTCTCTCCCAGCCCATCTACACACGCGGTTTATCTATAGGTGAGCCATGCAAATCAGAGAGATCCTTATCTCAGAGGTTACCCACCCCTAAAGGTCACCAGAACTAATAAAGAACCCCCCCCCCTCGCCATGCCCGGGGCTTTGGGCACCTCATTTGCTTTGCTTTGGTCAAATTTCACGCTGCTGTAGTTTTTGATGTATGCACTTTGAAAGTCTTCTGCTGTGCTGGAGAAAGCTTGCTCATGGTGCCTGCTGTAATCAAATAGCTCTAGATCTTCCGAGATGCCTTTCCTTCTTTTAATGACTCTGGGGTGTCCAAGCCCATCCTGATGATAACCAAACTAAATGAATTGCTTTTGCTTCCTGGCCCTCATCATAAACAGATTTGGCTATGACGCCTGCCTGACAAAGCATTAGGATCATTTGATCACTGTCAGAATAAATCAGCCTGACTTGAGACAATGCCCTGAGCCCTGCTCTGCTGCCGGGTTGGAGGGGATGAGATGCTAATGACACTGCTCCTGAAATGAGTTCTTAATTGCCTTATAGTGGCTGTGGAGATCAAAGCTTGGCTTGGGTGACCTGGCAGAACTGCACCCTCACAACCCAGCTCTGCCCATGCCCAGGGGCAGGAGGAGAGAGGCCAAACCCATGGGGCAGCTCTGGCTGAAGGTCCTCTCCCTGCACAGCTGAGGATACAGATGGGCAGGATCAGGAGAGATTCTTTCTTGTGGGCTAACCTGGGAGTTTCAGCTCTTTTGCCCTGAGGGCAGAGCCAAGGAACTCACAGAACCGCAGCCTGGTTTGGGTTGAAGGGACCTCAAAGCTCCTCCAGCTCCAACCCCTGCCACGGGCAGGGACCCCTTCCACTGGAGCAGCTTGCTCCAAGCCCCTGTGTCCAACCTGGCCTTGAGCACTGCCAGGGATGGGGCAGCCACAGCTTCTCTGGGCACCCTGTGCCAGCACCTCAGCACCCTCACAGGGAAGAGCTTCTGCCTCAGAGCTCATCTCAGTCTCCCCTTGGGCAGGTTCAAGCCATTCCCCTTGGCCTGTCCCTACAGGCCCTTGTCCCAAGCCCCTCTCCAGGTTTCCTGCAGCCCCTTCAGGCACTGGAGCTGCTCTAAGGTCTCCCTGGAGCCGAACAAACCCAGCTCCTGCCCTTGCCTCCCAGTTTCTGTCCATGGATGCCCCTGTGCTGGATCAAGTCTCACCTATGTCAGCGCCAGCCCTGCTATGACCTGGTCACCAGTGGGAAGGACTCCCAGACCCCTCCCGAGTTTCACCCTTGGTGCTGCCCTGCGGACAGGGCAGTGGGGCCAGGAGGGGAAGGAGAACTCGGTCAGGAAGAAGCAGCAGAGCAAAGAAGAAGGAACAAAGTCTTTCTTCTTTGCTTAAAAAGAGATCTCGTCCTTCCTGGAGAGGAGAAGAGAAGAGAAGGGAGGGAGAGGCACCGCACAAAGAGAAGAAAATGTGCTGAGAAACCACAAGGCGTTTAAAAGCTCACACAGGAAACCAAACCCGCTTTGATATCCCCTCTCATTGGAAATGTTTGAGGGCAGAATAATGCTGCCATGATTTATCACACAAAGGGATGAGAAAGTGAATGCATCCGAGAGCTCCTTTCTGGTTCTTAGGACAAAAAAAAGCCCTTTGTGTTAAATTACAATGTATAAGCAGAAGCCCCTTAACAAAATGCCTATTTGCAGGCATGTGTTTGTGAGCAGCGACATGTGTGCCCTGCAGGAGCAGGCAGCTGGGGAGGTGACGGCTGTTGTGCAGGAGAGGAGCCACCTTCAGCAGTGTGAGAACGTCCCTGCACTGCTCAGCAGGGTTACGCAGCCCTGCGCTGAGCACCGGCTCACGGCTGCCAAGGGTCCCTCAGTCAGCCCTTGGGGAGGGTTGGCAGTCGCTGGGGCTCATGGCCAAGGGGAAACGGAGGCACAAACAGGGAATTTTCCACCAGAGCCTGTGAGTACAAAGGAACCCATGTTCCAGGCCAGAGCTCATGCCCCAAAGCATTGGCCATGCCTTAATGGCACCTCTCCTGTCTCATAGGGTCCCAGCCTGGGTTGGGTTGAAGGGACCTTAAAGCCCATCCAGCTCCAACCCCTGCCATGGGCAGGGACCCCTTCCACTGGAGCAGCTTGCTCCAAGCCCCTGTGTCCAACCTGGCCTTGAGCACTGCCAGGGATGGGGCAGCCACAGCCTCCGCAATTCATCCAAGAGTTCAGCTCTCGTTTCTGCTTGGTTAGGGTAACTTTATGCTCAGTGGACAGAAGAGGCGCTTTGGCTGGGTGGCCAGTTCCAGGTGGGTGTCTGGTTCCAAGCACCAGGCAGCCGCAGCAGTGCCCATGGCAACTGCATGGAGCTGAGTGGGTTTTGCTTCTTCCCTCAGTGCTGAGTGGATGGGACCTGAGTCCTTCACCGGAGGAGAAGAAACTCAGCAAACTGTTTTTCCTTAAACATTCATCCAAATAGAGTGGAGCAGCTCCTGCTGAGCAAGTGAAATGTGGAGCTGCAGCAAACCCGACTTTTTTAACAGGGAAATGTTTGTTATATACTGTGCTTTTTTTATTTTTTTTTTCCCTGATGGAAAAAAAAAAAGGTGTCCAAAAAGAACATTTTTTAAACTGATGAAAAAATCGATGTTAGAAAAAGAAGCACTTAATTTTTCATTGAACGTGTCCCCATTTTTTAACTGCCTGATTACATGCGCAGTGATTCCTGCCCATCACGAGGAAGCTGCACCAACAGCTTCACAGACACCTTGTTCTTGAGGTTATTCCAGATCTGTCTGAGACAGAGGAAAGCTGGATTACAGCTCACGGGAGGGGGATGTGGCTCAGATGCAAACACAGAAAGTGAGGGGAGGTTTGGAATAACCCTTTCAATAACTGGGGGGGGACATGACAGGAATGCTGTGGCAAAGCCATGCAGAACACCCTGAGGGTGGCTGGAGAAGGCAGTGGGGCACCTCAAGCCAAGGTTCCTGTCCCCACTGGTGACTTCAGGGGCAGGCAGCTGGCTCGAGACCTCCCCTTAAAGTCCAGCTGATCCCACAAAACCCTCTCCAAAGTAATTACATGGGAAGGCACAGGAGGCAAAGGCCAATTTGCATTTTGAACAGTGCTGCTCTCAGGTCTCCCGGTGGCCTTTGAAGGTTAATGGGCTCCCAGTATGTCTTGTAGCCACCATTTGGTCCTCAGCAAGGTCAGCCTCAGCACGCGGAGCTCTGGAGAGGAGGCAGCTGCTGCTCCAGTTGGTGTCAGTGCGGGAGGCAGGGTTTGAGCGGGCAGGATGCAGGATGCAGGATGCAGTTTGCTTTCAGGAGTCAGTGGAGTCGAGCTCTTGCAGAGGGCGAGCTGCCGGGCACTCGAGTGCTGAGTGAGGCACTGCAGAGCCAGCATCCGCTCCCTCTGGGGCAGGAGATGCAGGTGACATCCTCTGTCACCACGCAGGTCCAGCGCAGGGCCACAGACCCTGCCCATGCGGGATGCTTGGGGCTCGTCAGGTCCATGTTAGGCACTGATTTTCTTCTAGGTCTAACGTGCCTCCAGAGCAGACCTCTTGCTAGTGAAGAGCAGACACTGCCTCTTCCCAGTCCCCATTCCTATGTGGTGTTGCAGCGGTGTCCAAACACACACACTGTGATCCCTGTTCAACGGATGCATTCATCCTGCTACTGCAGCTTCGGCCAAGGCTGTGCTACCTGCAGCCAGAGCCTAATTCTGCTCCCAGCTCCTGTGATTTATCTTTATTCCCTGCATATGCGATGAGGTGTAAAGCAGCCCCTGCCACCATCAGCATCACCTGGGCTTGATTTGTTTCAGCAACAGAGTGCTATTTTTTCTCTTTATCCTAAGCAAAATGCACATTTGAATGGGATTAAATCTAAACCCCTTCAAATGCTTAATTCTGACCGGAATGCAAATGGTCCCTGTCGACTGCAGCAGTGGTTCCAGACAGCACGGTGAGGATGGCAGTGGTGTTATTCCTCCAAGATATTTTCAATTGCAAAACAAAAGTGGGAAGAGAGGCCTTAAATGATGTGAAAATAACACTGTTTGAATTAATGTGTCAGCCCTGATGGATGCTTCTGCTGCCCACAGTTTTGAAAGGGCTCTGACGGGTAAGATATTACCAGGTGAGATTTACCTACAGCCCTCGACTTCTAGTCAGCAAAATCTTAGATGAAAACCTATCCTTCACCCTACACTGACTTCCAAAGAATATTGAATCAAGATAAAGTCCTAGAGGGCCACATACAGAAAGGCATTTTGACATCTAAATCTCATTAATTTTGATGCAGGTTTTGGCGTTTTCAGGTATTATCTTTAATTTAGTCAAGTAAAGGAGGGCCGGTGCTGATCCCCATCTCCCTCTGTGTGAGCACAGGTGAAGGGCCGGGCTGTGGATGAAGCTGCCAGCCCTGGAGCTCTCATGGGGACGGTGGCTGGGGGGGCTCCGGGTGCCGCACCAAGTCTGTTGTTTCCCTATCATCATTTCAAAGCTGCACACTTGTGTGTATGTTTTATTCCACATTTGTCTTCCTCCCAGAGCCAGAGAATGACCTGCACTTGTAGGTGTTAAAGCCTGGAAGATGCTGGACTTTACAAAATGAGTTGTATAAGGATCTGAATCAGCAGCACCCTGCTTCTTTCCAGACAGGCACAAGCATTCCTGGATGGGGACTGTGCTTACGGGCACATCTTTCCTTCTTCCTCTGCTCTCTCCTCTTCCTCTCCATGCCTGGGTTGGGCACTGATTCGTGGCACTAAGCCGCAGAGCAGCCCCGTGCCTGGGGCCAAAGAAGGGAGTGAAGTCAGAGGAAGCAGAAGGCAAGGATCACAAGGTACCACTGGACAATGGCCTCTCCCTGACTTTGGGAAGATGCGCAGGCAGGTGAGGATTGATTTCTGCCTTCAGGCCAGGCGAGAGATGAGAGAGCTGCATCCGGGGCCACTCCGAACCGGCAGCGCTGGAGGAGAAAGAGCTTTTGAGGTCCTGAAGAGCTGCCTCCGAGCAAAGAGAGCTTTTGTTTATCTCCCCTTTGACTCTCCACGTGAGATGAACCTTCTCCTTCTTCCTCCCTGGCACACGTAGGGATGTGCACTGAAAAGAGGGTAAAAATAGAAAGTGCCGAGTGTTCTTCAAGGAGGAGCGTGCCTGCAGGTGTGTGGTGAGGTGGGACCAGCTCACCGGAGGTCCAGGCTTTGTTCCCCCCCCCCGCCCCGCACAAGTGCATTCTCCCCCTCAGCTTTTCTAAGTCATTAGTGACTGGATTCTCCTTGTATTCAGTGACAGAGCCGGGAAGGGAATTGGCTTCTTAACCCCGATGATTTCACAGCAGGGCCCGTTCGCTCTCCCCTGAGCTCTCTGTGAAAGCCCCGCTGAGGCTTTCCAGTTCCTTTCAGGAGAGAAATCCTGGATCATTCCCAGCACAGAGACTCCAGCGCGTGCCCCTGCCGTGTCCCACAGCAGTGCCAGCCCTGCACCAGGGCAAAGGCAGCAAGAGGAGCTGGGGGGTCCCAGCCTCGGGGCTCAGCCCTGTTCCCCAGCCAGGGCCTGGGACAGCAGCACTCCCGAATGGGAACTTCCCCCTCCATCCCATATGCAGGTCCTGTGCTGGCTTCTGCTCCTTGAGCAGTTGGAGGGGGGGGATTTGCTGGTTGGGGTCTCACCATTCCTTGTGGGCTCAGGGCCTCAACCTCCCCATGCCTTAGAAAATGCCATCTCAGTGTGTTCGTCGTTCGTACTTTGCTGGTTCATCAACCAGCTCCTCTCTCAGCACTAAATCTTGGCTGCATTTGTAGCTTCCAACTTTTGCAGGCAACCACTCTTTGTCTGGGCTCTAAGAAAACTGGGCCCTGGTTGCTGATGGGATGTAACCACTGCCAAAATGTTGGGAAACATGAACAAAAGTGAGAGGGAAAAAGTTATTTCAGGGAAGTGGGAGCCACAAAACAAACCACTAATAATGTATTATTAATGCATTAATGCCAGCATTAATAGTAATGCAATGCTTTGCGGCTGGCTTAGTAATAATGCCACAGCTTTATGTGTTAGGAAGTGTAGCAGTATTAGTGCCACTTTCTGCAATAAATAGCATGGATAATAGCATTGCTTCTCAGGGCTGTGTAAAACTTCTGCGTCTTGCACTTTCTGCCCAGCCAGCATCACTGAGCGCACCCAGGGCAGCATCCCACTGCGCACAGCACTGAGGCACCTCTGAGATGCTGCTGCTGTGTTTCCTGTGTGATTCCACCAGGCAGAATCAGCAGTTCTCTGGTTTTACATCCTGAAGTTCTTTACTCCCTACTCCTGTGCAGGGGACTGGCTGCTTACTCAAGGAGAGGACAGAAAGAGGCACCGGTATACCACTTACCACTTTCTAGTCTTCTTGTGAGGCTATGGGTGGGTTTCAGACTAGTCAGGAGAAGAGGCTGTGATTAAATCAGCTGGTTCGAGGCTCTAATAGCAAGCAAATGAGTCCTTCCACCCTCTACTTAATGCGAGTCCTGCTGGGGGGGCAGTTTCTTTGTAAGGTTGGTGGGCAGGAGGATGTTGGCTGGGGAGCAGCCTGGGTGATGCTGCTGGGAAAAGGGGGAAGTCCAACTGACCAAACCCCAAATGGGGGTTTTAATGGAGCTGTTACAGTCCTAAGTTAGAAAGAAGTGGATGGAGGATGCGTGGCTTAGTGCCCTATGGCGGAGGAGTTGGGTTGCCAGCCCCAGGTAAGGTGGTGGCCGGGTGTGCTGGTGAGAGGAGCTGGCTCCGTGGCAGCTTTGCTGGGGTCCTGTGCTGGTTCTCTGTGAGCTGGGCAGGAAAGGTGCCGGTGACAGGGTCTGGAGTTCAGTGATGCAGGCCTGCAAGGGATGGGCTGTGGTGCCTTTGGGGTGCCTTGCATCAGAGATGGAGAATGTTGCAGGCACCCTATGAGAACAGTGGGTTGGAGAGGCAGGATTTTACTGGTCAAAGGCATCTGTCCCAGGTCGTGGCTCCTGCTCCTTGCTGGGTGGAATGCCCGGTGCACGGTACTGTTGGGTACCATGATGCTATTAGGTGAAAATAAACCTTTGTCACTTGGCTGATGGCTGAATCCTCTCCTGCCCCATGCAAAGCTCCCAGGTCCTCACTGCTGGGATTTAGCCCCCAGAAGTCTTGGGCTTGTTTGTGGTCTCTCTGATTTACAGCAAGGGGCAGACCAGCTCCGACCTGGTTTGTTGTGAGGAGCTTGGGAGCCTGCAGGCTCCTTGTTGCTGTTTTTCTTTCTTAATTGGCTTTGAGCGTGGATGTGTGGATGTGCATGTGCCTGCCTCCCTCATCAGCAGCACCCCTGGTATTCAGCGCAGTAATTAGAACATCTAAATCTTCCCTATATGTCATCCAGACTTTGTAAAATTAACTGTGATTACTGGCACCAGCCTGCAGACGTGCCGGATCCCACCCCAGCTCCAGATAAGCATAATTGCTCCTCATTGTTCTGCTGGAAAGTCTGGAGCTCGCTGCCATGCGCGGAGTTAAATGGCTTTGGCTTTTGTTGGCTCTGAGAGGATTTATGAGGAGCTGCACGCAACTGGAGTCAGAAGTGCCGCTTGATTGCTGAGCAAACAAAAGCCCTGGGTCTGGTGATGCCTCTTGAAATGATTCCGTCCCCTCCTCCTCCTTCCCTGACCCCTCGTAGGATGTGGCCGTGGGTTGAGCTGCCTGGGGTATGGTGCGAGACCTGGTTCTGCCCCAGGTACAGCTCATGGTGGAGCCCTGCCCTCTACCAAAGAGCCCTGAACCTCCCCAAGGGCACATATATATATGTGTGCTTATGTGTGTATAAATCTGTATGTGTATATGTTTACTACATCTAAACCCAAAAGTCTCTAGATCTGAACCCAAAAGTCTCTAGGTCTGAACCCAGAAGTCTCTAGATCTGAACCCAGTGTAAACATGCAGGCTGTTTGGAGGACCCAGCTCCATGCCTTTCCCTAGAGGATGGCATCTTCCAACGCAAATGGCCGTTCATCCATTAGGGTTGTCACCTTCTCCAGGTGTTAATCAGGTGGTACTAACCTGTGATTGGAAGGTGCTGGCTAAGGAGTGGCTTCGGATCATTGTTAGGCTCTTGTTAAATGGGGTAGGACATTGACCTCTTACCCACTCCCTTGCAGTACAGGTTCAGTGGTGTGTAGAAATACAGAACTTCCCTTCCTGAAGTTTGCTTCTCCTCCTTTTCCCTGTCCCAGCCTCACTGGCACCTAGAGATCACCACACTTTGTCTTCCCAGCTCGATGGCTTTCCTGTTTTTCCATTATTTCCCTAAGGAAGCTGGACTCGATGATCTTAAAGGTCTCTTCCAAGGTAGTTGATCCTATGCTGGGTGTCCCATGCCATTCCCAATTAAAAGTAAAAGCCAGGGCACTAACTTTGCTAATGACTTTGCTGACAGGAATCATTAAGGCCATCTCAGCATCATGACAGCTCTCCTCTGCTTTCAGGAGCACAATTGATTGCTGTTTTAATTTAAATCATGGACAAAATCCATGATTTCCCCCAGTGCGGCTCGTCAGGAGAGCCCAGCGCTGTTCCTTGGGGTGACGGCATAGAGGCAGGAGGGATGGAATGGGTTGCCCAGGGAGGTTGTGAGTGCTCCATCCCTGGCAGTGTTCAAGGCCAGGTTGGATGAAGCCTTGGGTGGGATGGTTTAGTGTGAGGTGTCCCTGCCCGTGGCAGGGGGGTTGGAACTGGATGATCTTGAGGTCCTTTCCAACCCACACTGTTCTATGATTCTATGAGGAGCCTTGGGCAGCGCTCCGGGGGTGTCAAGGACCTAACTCCGGAGCACTGAGAGACCCGGTAATGGTGGGGAGACTGCTTCAAAGCTCAACGGCGAGGAGGCAAGGGTGGCGTTTCCAGCAGGGAAGTCTCGTGCTCTCTGCTCTCGTTACGTACCCTCAGTATGCCTCACCGGTGAATAAATGTTCGTGCTGAGTGCACCTGGTGGAACCGATAACGCCCGCGGGTGCAGTCCAGGGGACCCCTCCGTCAGTAACAGACGCTGCTTCTGCAGTTTTAGCCACCAGCTTCGGCAGTGGCTGCTCCACGGCTCACCCAGGAGGTGCCTGGAGACAAGAGGCTGGCGGGGGCTCAGGGGTGGCTTGGCGAAGGCTGGTTTAGGGGCTCCTCCAAGAGAACCCCCCTGAGACTGGGATCCACGCTTCCCAAAAGCTTGTGGATCCGAGGTCCTTCCATCCCTAAGCAATGCCCAAACTTCCCTCTGGCTCCGTGCCTGTGTGGGATTAGGATGCACCCAAAGTGCTTGTGGCTGGGGAAGCTCAAGCCGCAGGCTCCATCTCTGGTTTTCATGAGTTACCAAGTGAATGCGCTTCCGTTTGCAGGACATGGGGACAAAGTGGGATTTCGGTTGGTGGGAAGGGAGAGGCCATTTCCCAGCTCACATTAGCTGGTCATAATTGCTTTGAGAGCAGAGGTTTAATCTCAGGATTTCATACGCAAGCGTCAGTCAAGCAACTTTGCCGTGATGTCTGTCCGTGCCGTGGTGGCTGACCCCTTCCCCAAGTGCCGCATCTGAGGTCTCCTTAAAGATGCCTGAAATCCGGAGTGGGGCTGGAGCTCCCGCAGCTCCAAAGGCATCTCCTGCAGCCAGGGCTGCTGCTCAGGGTGGGCTTGCAGCCTGGAATCAGCAGGCAGGGATAGCAGTGTCCCAGAGCAGGCTCCCCATTTGCCTCAACCCCTGTGTCTTTGCAACACAAAGGTCGAGTGAATTCATTACAGTGTAAAAATGAAGTTCTCTGATTGAAGGTTCCTCTTTCACACTTCAAATGAATGTGTTGGTTTACTTGATGGAATGCTTTAAAGGTCCATTATAAAATACCCTTTTATGTGATCAGTAATTTCTTTACATCATTTTTCTTTTCCTTAATTTTTGTGGAACGTAATTATCCTTTCCCCCTCACCTCCTTTTCTTTTTAATCGAATTTTTTTCTTCCCCCCCCCAGCAAGCAGCATCATTTAAAGGGACACAGTTAAGATACAGTGGGTGGAAGATGAGACGGATCCATCCATCTCAGACTTTCAGTGCCTTCCATCAGTCACTTGATTTCAGTCTCCTGTTTTCAGGGTGAGCAAAGCTGGAGGCAGGGGGATGCTCAGGTTCAAAGCACCTTCCCATGCTTGTGCTGGGAAGGGGAGAGATGGGGCAGGGGGGGCTGGTCCTTGGGGCTGAAAGCCCCCATTTCCCAGCCACTGTTTAGCAGGTTGTGTCCTGCTGAAGGGCAATGGAATAATTCCTCAGGGCACAGTTGTGGCACCCACTGGATAATCTTCTTCACAATTAATTCCTCTGCCCTGATTTGCCTTGCAGAAAATCCTGAGCACATTGAAAAGAGGTTTGCTGCCCATTTGTACAGTGCTGCTGAGCAGGGAAAATGGGGACAAAAGGGAGAATGATCCCATTTGAGGCTGGGTGAGGAACAGCTCCGGCTCCAGGGGAGGCTGCAGCAGGCAGTGTAATTCATGCCCAAATCATGATAATGAATGACTGCATCCAGCTGAGTGGAGACTAAATAGGGGTGAATTAGTGGCATGAGCTAATGCAGGCCCAGGAGTTAACAGGAGCTGGGTGCTCAGAGGGTGGCTCTCGCCTCTCGGAGCAGCTCATGTTGATGTCGTCCGCATCTGGGAGCATCTCGTTGCTGATTCCCAGGTGATGACCAGGGATGAGGCAGGGATCTGTTTTAAACCCCTGACCTGGGCAACTTTGCCTGGGTTTGGCTTGAGCCATGGACTGTTTAACACCAAAGCCCTGCCTCACTCTTTTGCCTTGCAGTTTCCTCTCTGGTATTTGGGTAGCGGTGACCTTTGAAGCAGGAGTTTGGAGAGACTGACAGTGCACGGGGCGGAAACGCACCCGAGGCCTCCCCTCCGTGTACAATCAACAATAGCTTCAAGTAACAGCCAAACGGGGATAAAGCTGATGGACCACAAGTTGTCTGCAGAGGAAAAGCAGGTTAACGTGTGCTGGTGACTCAGCTTGAGCGATGCTCTTTAAAACTGGGCTGAAGACATCAAACTGCTCAAGCTCAATTAGTTCATTGATTATGACCTTAATCAACAAGAGTTGCACAGCCCTGGCCGAAAGGTAGCAGCCAAGCAGAGGGTGCAGGACGTGCCCCTGTCAGTGGGAGCACGCTGTGTCTGGGCAGAAGATGGAGGAACACAGCCTCCCCCATGCTTGGCTGGTATGTGGGGACGGGACATTGCTCCTTTTGGCAGATGGGTGCAGCCTCGGCTGCTGCATGGGGGGAGCCTTGTTGATGTGGCCATAGAAAATAATGGGAGAGGAGATCCTGGAATTCTTTGCCCTTTCCTCAAAACGGGAGCAGGCTGCGGTGACAGGCTCTGCCTCCTCCTGGGTGCTGTAGCCTGGTGTGTTGTTACACTCACTGTCAGAAAACCTTGCTCTTTGCGAAGGTCACTTGCCTCTCCCCTCTCCTGCAGCAGAGCTGGGTCCAGCAGCAGCGCTCCTGCTCTGGGGCTGGATGGAGGATGCTGTGCCAGGGCCGAGGGCACTGAGCAGGACAATGTGCTTAATTCCCATATTAAGGAAAAGAATTCCCAGCGTCTGCTGGTGCCCCAGGGGATGACCCCCGCGGACCTCGGTGTCTGGCGAGGTGCTGGTGCTTGTGCAGCGTGAGTAATGCTCCTTGTCAGCCCTGATAAACCCTGGAATCTATCACCCAGCCCTTTCCTCCAAAGGTTTTGTTACTGAGAAAAGTAATTACAGTTTGTCCTTAATTCCACAAGCGTGCCTGGGAAGGGGCTGGGGAGGAGATGGGGAGGAGGGGGCTGGTCCAGGGCAGGGCCGTGGCAGAGCTGCAGCCGCCAGCCACCTCCAGAGCAGCTTCCTTGGTGGCTCCTGTACTGCCGTGGGGTAGAGATGGGAAGGTGGGGAGGTGGCTGCCCTCGAGCAGGCCCTGCAGTGCTGGTCCTTCCGCAGCTCCTGGCCGTGCTGGCGGATGAGTTGTCCCCCGTGAGCATCTCCACAAAGCCCCTGCCCCGGGCAGGATCGTCCTAGCGGTTGATGGGATTATGCAGTTTGTTTTTCAACCCCAGTTGTTCAGTGGAAGGGGAAAAGCCTTTTCTCTGCCTCTGGATCTGATGCAATGAGACATCTGACACGGAAGATGAATTGAGGGCTGCATCTGAAGTGCCAGATACATAATCCATCCTAAATAGGCTTCATTAGTGGTAACAATTAAAGTTACCATTGTGGATTGGATATGTTTTCTATTAACTTTGCCCTTGTCTGCAACTTGGGCTCGCCTCATAATAATGAGCGATGTCACTTCTGATCTATTTCTCATAAGAGCTCCTTTCTCTTCTAAAACTGGGCAAAATATGATTTATAGGCAGGGCCATTGTCTCTGAAGCAGCCCTGAGCCCCAAGCCTCCTTGAGCAGTGATCTACCTGCCTCTGGCTGATTAATACCCAATGGCCCCTGTCCCCTCGGAGGGGCTCAGTCCTGGATGCTCCAGCATCCAAGTGAAATTTTTCCCAGGGCAGGTGTTTTCCAGATATTTCTTTGTCTTTCCCTCACCTTTCTTGCTTCAGCTGAGTATGTGGGCGATGGCTTTCTTATGGCCGTGTCACACATGGGCCCAGCTGCTGCTCCCAGGTCTCGCTGTAGCCCAAGGGCTTGAGGCTGGAGCCACCCTCTTTGCACTGGCCAGGGCTGTGGGCAAGAGGATGGTTGGAAACCAGCCCCTGTGAAGCTGCTCCTGTCCCCTCCACATCTGAATCCCCTCTCAGAAGAGCTCCTAAACTTCTGCCAACTGGAGTGTGAGCCACAGCAGTGCCAAAAGCCCTCCTGACAAATAGCCCCCCCTTGGGAAGCTGGCTGTCATCTCATGTCAACAGTGATGGAGAGAGGAAACTGGCAGTTAATCCCCCCTGCAAGGTATTTTGATGATTAAATTGTGAGTGTCTGGTATAAAGCTGTAGCATCTTAAATGTGGCTCTGGGTGGACAAGAAGGGAGGCAGCAGTGATGAGGGGGTGCTGGTCAATGAGAAAATGAGCATGAGCCAGCAGTGTGCGCTCGCAGCCCAGAAACCAACCGTATCCTGGGCTGCATCCAAAGGAGCGTGACCAGCAGGGCGAAGGAGGTGATCCTGCCCCTCTGCTCTGCTCTTGTGAGACCTCACCTGGAGCATTGTGTGCAGTTCTGGTGTCCTCAACAGAAAAAGGACATGGAACTGCTGGAACAAGTCCAGAGGAGGCCACGAGGATGCTCAGGGGCTGGAGCACCTCCCGTATGAAGACAGGCTGAGGAAGTTGGGGCTGTTCAGCCTGGAGAAGAGAAGGCTGCGTGGGGACCTCAGAGCAGCTTCCAGTACCTGAAGGGGGCCTATAGGGATGCTGGGGAGGGACTCTTCATTAGGGACTGTAGTGACAGGACAAGGGGTAACGGGTTAAAACTGAAACAGGGGAAGTTTAGATTGGATCTAAGGAGGAAATTCTTTCCTGTGAGGGTGCTGAGGCACTGGAATGGGTTGCCCAGGGAGGTTGTGAGTGCTCCATCCCTGGCAGTGTTCAAGGCCAGGTTGGATGAAGCCTTGTGTGGGATGGTTTAGTGTGAGGTGTCCCTGCCCATGGCAGGGGGGTTGGAACTGGATGATCTTGAGGTCCTTTCCAACCCGAGCTATTCTATGATTCTGTGATTCTATGATGTGATTCCCTTCTCCATGTTTCAGGGGAGCGCTCTCAGCCCAGGCACCTCTGAGCTGAATTAATTCTTTCTTGTTTTTCACGGTGGCTCCCACGTTTCATGCAGGCAGAGCCAGGAGAGGTTCCCACTTGGTGGTGTTGTCATGTTCCCCAGCCTGCAGCCTGCTTAGTCCTGGCTCAGCAGCAGGACATGATGGGCAGAGCTGTAGGTTGGTTGTCCATGGTTAGCACACCCTGTCCCTGTGTGGGTTTGTGCTGAAAAATAACATGCAGGAGCTAAACAGAAGAGGATTATGACAAATACGCTTCTGCCAGCCCGAGCTAAGCAGACTGTGAGGCTTCAGGACCTTTTCTGACAATTAAAAACAACATGGTGGCTCTTTGCTGGTGAGAATTGATTCTGTCACTTGGCCTTAAAGAAGCCTCCTTGCCAGGCAGGGTCACAGGTTGGCACTGGAGTGGTGCTGGAGTGCTCTGATGAGGCTGTTTGTGGTCACCTCCTCTGCACTGTGTGTGCACGGGCAGCCAGGGCTCGCTCCTGCCCCTGTCACCCTCTCCCTGCTGCTGGCTTGTCCCCGTGCAGCATCCCTGAGCAGGGCACCATCACTGCCAGCAGTTGCCATGGCAACGCGGCTCTAACGGCCCCGGCACGTCATGGTGGTTGTTTATTATGTCAATCGTGCCCCGGTCCACTGGGCATGGAGCAGGATGAGACCCCCTGTGGTCCTGTGTTCAGCTCTGGGACCCCAATACAAGAGGGACCTGGAGCTGTTGGAGCGAGTCCAGAGGAGGCCATGGGGATGCTGCGAGGGCTGGAGCAGCTCTGCTCTGGAGCCAGGCTGAGAGAGCTGGGCTGGGGCAGCCTGGGGAAGAGAAGGCTCCTGAAGGGGAGACCTGAGAGCAGCTCCAGTGCCTGAAGGGGCTGCAGGAAACCTGGAGAGGGGCTTGGGACAAGGGCCTGTAGGGCCAGGCCAAGGGGAATGGCTTGAACCTGCCCGAGGGGAGACTGAGCTGAGCTCTTAGGCAGAAGCTCTTCCCTGTGAGGGTGCTGAGGCCCTAACTGGTTGGGGCTTGATTTTGGTTGGCTGGGGCTGAAGTGGCAGCATCACATCAGCTCAGGCCGAGCCCTGCTCAGCTCTGCTGAGCTCGGTCCATGGCTGAGCAGAGCCACCCCATAAAGCTCTGTTCCCGTGTTCCCTCCCAAGCTCCAGCACCCCATAATAGCTGAGCATATTGCCCCCAGGTTTGCCCTTGTTCTTGGGCCTGCTGAGCAGCAGGGACAGGGGTTGTAAGGCTTCATCAGCACCCGCCCCTCGCAGCGGGCTGTTTGCTCTGTAGATCATGCATGCGGTGAGGCTTTGTCAATGCGCACACACTGCTGTCCTGCTGGAAGCACATCCTGCACTGCACGGGTACCTCGGTGGCAGCCCAAGGTCACCAGGATGTCACAGCAGACCTTGGAATTGAGATTTCATCTTCTTGAGCTGCTCAGTGCTTTGCTCTCAAAGCCATCCTTCATCCTTCCTAAGGGAAGGGACTGCCTCGCCAGAGGCACACGGAGCTTTTCATGTGCGCGGTATCAATCTCCGTAAGGGAAGCACTTTTCTATTGAAGATCTGATGGAGGAATAAATTCCCATAGAAGTAGAAAGCAGAAGCTAATAGGCTTTTTCACAATGAAAGAATAGATCTGCTGACAAAGGCATTTCCAGGGCATCAAAATAAACTGTTTGCTGTGAAGACCCAGGCTCTTCCAGAGCTCCTTTGCTGGCAGCTCGGCTGAGAGCAGCCATCCCGGGACACTCAGACCTGGCTCCTGAGCCCCGGAGGGGTCCATGCCATCTGCCGCCCACATGGAGCAGTCCTTGCATGGTGCCTCTTGGTCAGTTGCGTCCCCCCTTGCTCCTGGTCCCTCTGCGCATCCCCTGCTTGTGTGGACATCAGTCTCCTGCATCCGACCTGCCTTGTCAGAGCCCATCTGCTCTTGTTCTCCACTGCAGGATTCCTGAGCCTTGGTCTGTTTTACTTCGCCTTTTTTATCCCACTGCATTCCTCTAATTCCTTTTGCTGGCTCAGGCTTTGCTTTCTGTGTGAGTGCACCCCTGCCCTGACAATCATCTCCTGTGCAGCCCCTGCCCCAGGTGCTGCTGTGACCCTGCTCACTGCGCTCTCTCAGGCAGGGTTGTTTGGATCTTCTTTCTCCAGGGAATGCCCTGGTTCCCAGTATCACTGGGTCTTGCCAGTGTTGTCTTCGGCAGCAGTTGCAGATGGGGAAGCTCATGCTGCCCAGATAATCCTTCTGCTTAAGCCTCTTATCTGAAAGTAGCTCTTTGGAAGCGATAGGTAGAATTAGCCTTCAACCTGCATCTTCTGCGCACTGCAGGCGGAATTCCCACCTGGGACAGCCCTGCACATCAATGTGTCTTCTTCGCTGTCCCACATCCAGTGCTGTGTGTGCACGAGGCTGGGGCAGGATCGTGCCGCCACGTCCATGCTCAGCTCCAGCCCCCTTTTTCCTGGAGAGCCTTCACCCATGGCCCTTTTTCTCCCTCTTCCCCATCACTGCTCTTGGTGCAGCTCTGACACCACAGTGGGAAGCCGGGCCCCCCAGCAGGTCACTCCAAGCTTCCCACCCTCCTAGTGCTTCCAAGGCTTAGGAATGGTTATCCCGAGTGGTCACAGTGGTTCCCCAGAGCTGCAGCAAAGACGAGGGCAGGCTCCAAGCTCGGTTTCATTTCCCCTTTTGAAAAACTACACGTTAATTTGTCTTTCCTATCAATTGATTTTGCCGTTAGAACTGCTCTCTGCCCGCCCTTCATCCCCACCCTGCAGGAAGAGCAGGCCTATAAAAGAAATGGATACCCCCATTGCTTAAGAGACTGAAATTTACTGAAGACGTATGCGCTCTGGTCCCCAAAGGGGGCGAGAGGAAATGATTTGTTCAATTAATTATAAATGTTTTAATTTAAATGGCTAATGTAGAAGATAGTCAGATATAAACCAGCAAACTACTGAAGTGGTTTATGGGTCCTTAAAGACCACTAAAAGCTTGTTCTGATTCTGCTAAGATCACTCGAATGACTTTTCCTCTCGCATTCACTGGGTGCAGTGGGAGGCCCAGGGGGAGAGATTTCCTGTTGTATTTTACATACCTCCGGGCAAGCGGTGATGAACGCTGAGCGATTCCTTCCTCGGGAGCTGGGATTTGCCTTTGAGAAGCAGAAAATGTTTCCTGTGCTGTGGAGAGGTGAAGAGAAAAGATGGAGAAGAAATCTCCTGGGTCAAGGTCACCTCTTGCTGCAGGATTACCTGGTCACTTACTAAGTGCATTGCCTCGGTTCCTTTTTCCCCTCCTCTCTCCACAGTCCTGCCTTGAGAAGCGTTTTCCTGGAGCTCAGGGTCTGACTCCGGAGCTCCGGCGCTGTTGCCCGAACTGAATGGCTTTTCTTTTCATGCTTCAGCAAAATCTCTCTTTGTTCCAGCACAACCCATCTCTTCCCAGGCCATACAGAAACCATCACAGCAGCAAAACACATTCGCTCTCCTCAAGTCAATGTTTGGGGCTTATCCCTCAAAACCTGTAACCCCATTGATGTGAAGCAAATTATTTCCTTTCTCTCCATTACTGCAGGGAGCAATGTAGAGCAGAAACATTTGGGGACGCCACAAATGCTGTCGGATGCTCTGGTCCAAGAGCATCCATGAGGGGTCCTTGCTCTTGGACTGCAGACTTGTTGGTTGATGTGAGCCTGTTTTGCTGAGCTTGGGGCAAGTCCTTACAAAGGAATTTGGGTCTCGTGGTTGTAGAGGTTTGCTTTTACTTTTGTCTTGGGTTTTCTTACCCTTTCCTGAAGAGGCGGATGCGAGCCTGTAGCTTTCAAAGCGGGTTTCTCATTGGAGGGGTTTGTTCTCATTGGTGTGGCAGTGCCAGACCCCACATTGCGGCAGGGGCAGGTGGAGGGAAGTGGCTGCTGGGTCGGGAGCAGGAGCGTGTGGTGGCTGGGAGCTGAGCTCCGACCTGCCTTGTTAGAAAGCACAAAGTCTCTCACAAATGGATTTCCAATTTCCCGTCCGCCTGCTTAGCTGAGGCAGATCTCTTGCTTTCTAATTACTTTCTGGGTACTCGCAGGATCTGGTATCCAGGCAACTTGATGCCTCTTAAATCCTCGTGTAAATCTGTGTTTTCCTGTTGATTTTTAGGTGTTGGAGAAACATCAACCAAACTCTTCAGGCAGAGACCGCTTTCTTCATGAGCCTGCTGGGCAGGCACGATGCTGTGGCAGTGGTTTGGGGGTGTCATGGAGCAGCTCCTACAGCTGCTGCCTGCTGAAGCTGGCAGGGCACTGGTGCCTTGCACAGCCTCTCTGTCTGCGTGGCAGCTCTTGGTCTTGTTTCTAATAAGATGCTGGCCAAAGCCAGCTCCTGTAAGCAATGCATCTTGTCCCCAACAGCATCCTGAGGCAGTGGCTTCAGTCTGTCCCTGCTCCACGAGCCATGCAGGCATATGCTCAGGACCTATGGACCTGTCCGGCTGAGGGCCAGGTTGAAGATGCTTTTATTGAAGCAGAGCTGCAGTTAATCATGCTGGTGAGCTCTCTGTGGATGGCCCATCGTGGGGATGCAGGAGCAGGCTCCAAGCTCTGACTTTCCCCTCTTCCCATCCATTTACATTTTCATGGACAACCGAAGGAGGTAGGAAGGACGGATATCTGTGATATAGCATATGCTGCTGTTACAGGCCCCAGCAGTCTCTTCATTACTATGCAAAGAGCACCAGCAAGTCAAGGCACCCTGCAAGAGGTTGGCATCCACACGCTCCAGGGGTTTGACCTCTGTTGGGTGAAGAGTAATTTAATTATCTTGGGTTTGGTTGTTCACGTGCTGGAGTAATGTGGAAACCTGCACCCAGGTCACATCAAGGGTGCCTGTCCTCTCGCCTGGCTCCCAGCACTGTCCCCTTCTCCCTCTCCTCTCAGGCTGGGCATCCTTCCGCACAGAGCAGTTGGGCTTAAAGCTATTGCTTGTGGTCCTGGTGGCAACAATTAGGCCATCAATCAATAAACTAATGCTCTCATTTACAGTCATTAGGGACTGCAGATCTAAGCATCTGCTTTTGCTAATGAGTTTAGAAGTTGGCTAAATATGGCAGACCTGCTCTCATGGAGAAGGGAGAAGCGGGAGTTCGGTGCGGAATTGGACTCTGGTGAAGATGACATCAATTTTAATTAGTCAGCTTCCACGGTTTCCCAGCTAACCCAAGACAAATGGGGTGGGATGGTGCCACCGGGGCAGGAGCACTGCTGGGGCTCCCTGGGGCTTGTTCTGGGAGCTCAGCTTCCCATTCCCTCATGGGGGCATGGGGGAACCACCCACGGGTACCTTCCCTTCCCTGCACCAGTGGTCTGTGCTCAGCGCTCCCTCGGATGTGGCTCAGCTGCATCATTCCTCTTCTGTCACATGTGTCTTTTAATCGGACAAGGAGTCATTTATTTGCACCTTGAGGCCTAACACAGTGGCGACCCTGGGGATGCTGAAGTTTAAATAGCCCTATCATAGATCTGTTGTAACCTAGAGGGAAGGCAGAAAGCTTTTCCTGTCGCTAAATGACTATAAATGATTTTTTCTTGGCGATTGTGGCTCACAGGGGACCAGCAATTGATGAGCTGATGTTTGCCTTGATAGATGGAGACCTCCATCACCTTCCTGAGTCCCCTCCCTCCCTGCAGTCATGGCCTTCAGCAGAGCCCAGAACCTGCATCCTGCATGGGAGGACCCTGGGTACCAGCCACCAAATGTGCATCCTCACAGCACCGTTGCTTGCTGTTGTGCTGGAGAAAAAGCATCTGGCCCCAGCCCTGCAGCCCACCCAGTGCCCCAGGGGCAGTGCTGCTGCCTTGGGACAGAGGCTCTTTAAGGGAGAGGAAGAAATAAAAAGATGCATGGAGCCATACATAGAATCATGGAATGGTTTGTGTTGAAGGGACCTTAAAGCTGTTTCAGTCCCAACCCCTGCCCCGGGCAGGGACCCCTTCCACTGGAGCAGCTTGCTCCAAGCCCCTGTGTCCAACCTGGCCTTGAGCACTGCCAGGGATGGGGCAGCCACAGCTTCTCTGGGCACTGTGACTTTTCAGGTCAGCCTTGCTCAGGAAGAGCTGGAAGGCAAAGCTGGAACAACATCTGCAGCCCAGTTCCCCAAAATGCCTCGAATCCAAAGCAGCAGCACTTGGTTTTTACCTGTTTGGTGAGGCTGGCTGGCTGCTGACGTGTCCCCAGGCAGCACAGCTGGAATTTCACCAATGCATAGAGCAAAATGCTTCAGTAGAGCCCTGTTAGCTCCATGCTGTGCAGCTGAGCAACATCTGGTCCTAGTGTAGCCATGGGCCTGATCCTGGACCACGTGGATGTGTTGAATCTAAAGGGAGTCAATCCTGTTTGCCTACATTAATATTCCCTTTTTTTAAGTAGGCAGGTTAACAGAACTGATGATGAAAAGAAAGATGTCATTTGGGAAGGGAATTATGCAAGAGCAAATGTATTTTTAAGAAAATCCAGACCATTTTGAGCAACGAGCCTGCCACATCACTGCTTTATATCCATCATCTCGCTAAGGGTTGATGCAGGAGTTGCCCCATGGGCCACCGTAGGCAGGTGCCCCACTGCACTGTTGAACCCTGGCGTGTTGCCCGGGGTCTCACTGGGCAGGGGGTGGAGCACTCCCCACCTTGCACAGCCCAACCCCATCCTCTCACAGCAGCACCATCGTTTTCCTGATGGAGCTATTTCTGCAGAGCATCAGCCATCGCGGTGTCTCAGGGATCTCACATTTCTCCGCGCAGGTTAAAGCAGCAGATAAAAGGAACCATTTGAAAAGTCCTTTCTCCTTTTCTTGTGTGCTCTTCGGTGAGTCAGATTGAGGCATTACCAGCTGTCAGGGATGTTTTAAGGCATCCTTTCTCTGGATAAAAGCAAAGTCCAGGCGCAGGATTTGGCTTTCAGTGAAGATTTCTCTTCCTGAGCCGTTACTCCTGGGCTGCCCCAGCATGTACCCGCGTCCCTGCTGCGTGTTGCTCCCACTCACAGCCTCTGATCAGAGCAAGGTTATGGGCAGCTCAGCTCGCAGGGTGGTTTTATTTTAGCTCCTATGGGGAAGTTCTGATGAGTTTACAAAAGAGAAAATCAGTCCTATTCTATGAGGTGATAACGGTTTTTTGCAGTACCTACAGGCGTCTGCAGACCCAGAACGGTCCTTGTGCGGCTGAGGATAATCCCTGCTCACACAGTGTGCCTTTCGGTGGCTGTGCCGTGCCGGATGTGTGCAGCTGGTGGGTATAGCACAGTGTAGGGGTTTGCTTGGAAAGGTCAAGTTTGGGGGGTTCCTGGGGCTTTCCAGAGAGGGGACCCCCTGAGAGCATCCTTGGAAGGGTGAGTAACCAAGAACTGGCTTAGGGAGGCTGGAACAGGGGAAAACCTCTTTCTCTAAAGTAAAAACCTGTCCGCTACAGAGCAGGGGAGAGTTTGGCAGCGTTTTCAGTGGAGGGAGGTGACCCAAGGCTGCTTAGTGCCTGCTTGGAGGGACACACTGAGATCAGAGGGTGGATGTGCATGAAGGAACGTCTGCTCCAGCGGGGGTGCTCACCAAGGAATGGGCCTTAGGGGGACCCCCAGCCAGGGGGGATGAGCCAGCAGCAGTCAGAGCTGAGGAGCAGCAGCCTGGGTGCTGCAGCGTGCTGGGGGAAGGCTGAGTGCTGGGCAGAGCTGCTGCAAGCCTCCATAGCTGAAGCTCTTGATGCTCTTTTTAATACATATATTAAAAGGGTGATAATAAGCAAATCCGTCAGTTATGCAAATGAGTGGCAATTGCATCTTGAAGAGCATCCCACAGTTTAATTACATCATAATTGCAATGTAACACTTTAATTACCATATGCATCACAAAATCATGAGCACTGTTTCTAATCTCTTCACTAATATTTCAAATCAAACAGATTGCACAGGGCTCGGGATCGCACTGCAGTGCTGCAAGGGAAAACATGGGATACATCCTCACACAGCAGCGATGCAGAGGTCTGGAGGTCGGGAAGCTGCTCTCGGCATCCTCACGAGAGGCTGTTAGCAGATGGCTGGATGAGCGGCCTTGGCGGGTGCCTCAAACCACATCCAATGTTGGGGATTCACAGGGACAGCAGCGCGGAGGCTGGTGTGCATTGGGGTGGTGGGTGAGAGGGGTGAAGTGGCTGCTTTGGAAAGCAGCTTGAGCCAGCGGCTGCCTGGGCTGGGGATGGCCGCAGCAGCCAGAGAAAGGGATGAAGGTTTGGAACCAGCTTTTCTGGGAGAAGCAGTTTGATGCTGCTCTTGATCCTCCCAGCACAGGAGAATGAATTTCACATTCTCCTGATCACCCCCGAGAGGGAAACAGTAACGCTTTCTGGGACACAGCTTTAGCTGGAGACCTGCGGATTTGATTTAAACCCATTTATTTTGTAAATCATCCCACTTTGCATGCTTCATTTTTCCTCCCATCCCGCTTCTTTCTTTCTTTCCCCCATAAAGGGACATCCAATAAGTGACATAAGAAAAATAACAGATGGGCTGAACAATGGTCTAAAATTCATGACTGGGGACTCAGAGAGGAGCATTCTCAAGCAGCGACGTGTGATGGTGATGGATCAGGAGGGAAGTGTGCTGGGGCGATGAAATCGCTCCAATCTGCAGCAGTGCCTCTGTGTTGGGATGGGGCTTGGTGCTCAGCAGGTCCCAGTGCCTGCGATCCCAGTGATTCCCCTGATCCCACTTCCCAAGGAGCAGTGGGACCGGCCCTTCCCGTCACCGGTGCTTTTGCTGCAGGTTGCAGGTTGCTGCTCTGCTTTGCCGTGAGCTGGCAGTGATTTAAAACCATCCTGTGCTAATCCATATAAATTCTTTTAATCGTGGATTTAATCTTTTAAGCATGCGGTAATTAAATTACATGCCAGTCAGAGGCACGTCAGTGTAACGTGGGAGGTTGGCAGCCCCATGGGCAGTGCGGAAGAGCTTCAGGACAGCCGGCCCCATGGCTGGGATGTTCTGCCTCTTGCTCCCTCCACTGTTTCCTTGTCATTAGTTTTCCTCCCCAGCATCCCGGGAGGGGATTTGCTTTTGGACAGTCAAAGGTGGGTACCTCTGAGGGTATCCCCTCAGCAGAGCAGGCTGAGGAGCATCCCGGGAGAAGATTTTCCTCCTAAGCCCTTTTAACCTGTCCCAAAACCTCCCTGCATCCATCAGGAGCTGAGAGCACCATGCTGGGCAGGAGACGGGGCTGGCTGAGCCCCAGCAGCGGAGGCACATCTCCTGCTTCTGTGCTTGCAGATGCCAGGAGAAGGAAGAGGAGGAACAGAGGAGGAAAAGATAAAGCCCCAGGCCCGGAGCACTCCTCTATGTGCCGGGATGCCCTTGGAGAGTGGGAGGAGGCCCAGAGAGGTGAGCTCCAGAGCTCCCTGTGCAGGACACTCTGATGGGCTGGTGGTAATGAAGGAAAACACTGAGACACAAGGAGCAATAGATTAAACTTTGTGGTGGGAGGGGGAAAGTAGAGCTGAACTGCTCGGTAGAGAGACGCCTGGCTTTGGGAATGTGACAATTACTGTACTTAATATCTTTCTAACATTAAGAGCCAAACAGCAGCATATATTTAATTCATTAAACCAGTATGAAGTAGCTCCCTCCATCCCAATGCAGTTAATCGGTGCTCAGTGTCTCCTAATGAAAGGGTCCCTGTAAGGTCAGCCTGGCACTTGTTAGCTAATCGGAGACTTATTTGTTTTGCAAATTGCTCTCCGGTTTTGAGCACTGTGCAGTAATTTCCATGGCGGGGAAGCAGGAGAGGGTTCAGGGGGCTGGTTTGTGAAGCCCTCAGTCTGTCGCTGGGAGGAGGATGAAAATAGCCTGGGAAAGAGAAGGAGCAGAGTGCTGGGTTTGTTCCAGGCAATCCAGCCCCGTCTCACCTTGCCTGGCCGGGCATAGGGCACCACCGTCCTGCCCTTCCCAGCTCTGCTGTCAGCCTCCCAAGGCAATTGTGTGGTCCATGGGGGTCCTGCTGCTGCTGCCCACGTTCTCTGTCCAAACACCCGCTTTAGGGGCACAGAACCACGTTACCTGGCTCTCCGGTGACCAACCTGGGATGCAGCTCTTTGGCCAGGAACTTCTGGCAGTGGTTTTCCCTTGGTTTCAAAGCAGGAGCACTGGGAGCAGACCATGCCTGTCCTGACTGCTCCTTGTGCTTGGCAGTTGCTTGCACATACAGCAGTGTAGTGATGGGGTGGGAGAAAGCACCTTTATTTCCCAGTATCACAGACAAAAATAAATAGCCTTTATTTCGATTTCACCCTAAAGTGATGAAGTCTATGGGGTAACGGAAGCATTCCAGCGAGGCAGAATCTTTTCCAAAATGTCATGAAAATGGAGGCATTTCAGCATCTGGTTTTGTGTGCAAAAGAGAAGAGAAAGGAGGTTCATTTTCCAAGGTTATATGGCTGGCAGTGAGGTGTGAACCTGCAGCAGGGCCCTGTGCAGCTCCCGAGCCCGTGCTGTGCAGATGGGGAGCTGCCCTCCTCTCCATGGGAACATTTCAGTTCAGCATCTCCCCATGCTGGGGCATCTCCAGTGCAACCGGGCAAATCCTGAACCTTCCAACAGTTCTCCTCTTGGAGACCTTCCCGGTGCTCCTCTTCCAGCATCTCCAGAAACCTGGGATTTGGTTAATTCCTGGAGCTGCTTGCAAGAAGCAGAGACAGCAGAGTGAGAGACAAGTGGCAAAGGCAGCCTGGAAGCATCAGCAGTGCCTGTCTTCCGCACAAGGAAAGTCTTCTTGGAGCAGATGGGAGCTGTGGGCATCACCAGGTGAGTTGGTGTCTCCTTGGCTGCTCCCCAAACATTCTTGGTCCCTGGGACAGCTTTGCTGATCTGGCTTCACATTAGCACAGATGGACCCAGTTACCTTCTTCAGGCACTTGCTGAACTTGTGTTACGGTGTCTGGCCTGGACATCAGCTTGTGCTGTGGGCGCCGAACAGACAGGCTCATGGGGAGTCTTCTTGCCATCAAGGCAACTCTGCTTCCTACTCATGGATGGTGCTAGTAGCAAGTTCCACCTTCTTCCAGGGCAGTGGGGCACAGCCCCAAGTGACTGCTTGCCATCATAACTCATGGGATCTTCTTTCCCTCACAAGGACTGGAGATTGGGGTGAAGTTACCCGAGCAGAAAACAAGAGTCAGAGTCTCTCTCATGAGAACATAGGATCCCAGCCTGGTTTGTGTTGGAAGGGACCTTAAAGCTCATCCAGTTCTAACCTCCTGCCACGGGCAGGGACCCCTTCCACTGGAGCAGCTTGCTCCAGGCCACATCCAACGTGAAGGCATTCTTAAATCCCAACGACCAGAGTTTCCTCCTGGAGCCCCTCTTCTCCTCCTCCCTAAGGCACAACCTCTGTCTGGCACCAACGCAGTTGCATGGACGCTGCCCGCCGTCATCAGAGCTACATCAAGCGTGATCCAAGGCTGACCCTCCTCGGCGTGCGAGAGGCGGTGGAGCGGTGCGTGTAATACATACACATAACTCTGTCTCCAGGAGGCAGGCTCTGAGCTTGAAAGCCACCTTCCCCGGGTCATGCCCCGCAGTGTGGGGCTGGGAGCAGCTCCATCCCTCGCTCGGTGCAACCAATGGCTCCCCGCGCAGCCCGAGCGATGCCGGGGCTCCGGGCTTCAATTGCAGGAGGAGGGAACGCTTCGCCTTGATCAGGAGGGATAAGAATAGCGAGCGGCAGGCGGCAGCCGGTGGGGTGCGGATGAAAGGCGGCTGCCTCTCATCCTGCCCCTTCTTTCTTCGAGCCATAATTGCAGGCCATGCCGCAGATGAGTGTCACACTCCACCAAAGCCAGAGCACCGCGAGGCCAGGGCTTCCAGGCTCTCCGTCAATGAGCAGGGAGGCAGGGAGGATGCTTTTGATCCCACTCTTCTTCCTCTGCCATGCTGGAGGATTATTAGACTCTCAGGAAGGTATTTCTCTAGCGTGAGCTTTCCCTTGCCCTGCAAAGGAGACCAACTGCCGCTCTGCCGTGTCCAGAGGGCTGTGCCGGTGGCCTGCGCGGCATCAGCCGATCTCACAGAAGATGCTCGTTGGGTTTCAGGCCAAGTTCAGACCCAAAACCAGCATCCCTGAGCCCTCCACGGCACCCAGCCGTTGTCATGGTGGCCTTTCTTTTGGTGGCTTCTGCTCTTGGACATCACGCTGGAGACAGCCTTGTCTGAGGCACCGCAGCCCTTTGAGGTGGTGTGCCACGTCGGCACTGAGATTTCCAAAGGCAGCAGCTCTGCTCGGACACCGTGGCCTCCAGCCTTCCTGTGTTTTCTCAGGTGCTTCCTCTGGCTTTGCTTTCATTAATTCAACGCGCACACACAGAGCATAAGTGGGCTCCAACCTCCACATCCAGCACCTGATATCCAGTAATTACCCAGCGCAACTCACCTGGAGAAGCAAGTTGTGAGGAAGTTCACTGTGTCCTTCAGAGCAAGAGATAATCCAGGAGGACAAATTACAGCTCCAGCAGCCTGACGGGTACAAAAGGTAAAATGAATGAGATGGAGACTGAAGCGATGCACTAGAAAACTGAGCAGGTGACACCTTGATCTGAGAGAGCTCCAACTGGGGGTTTCCTCTTGGATGAAGGACCTGGCAGCAGTGCTGGAAGGAGATGGAAGGGAAAACCCTGACACTGATGGTAACAAATGGGGATGGAGGTAGAAGAAAAGTGGGGAAGCCAGCAGTGCCCTAGGAGGTTGCCGTGCAGCTCCGTGAGCTTCGGCACATCATCCCTACAGCTGGCTGGTATTTTGGGGCTCTGTTTTGTCCTGGTTTTAGGGAATGCTTTAGATGGCAGCTTATTAAAGTGCTGACATTTTAAGATACAACGATGCGAAATCTCCTGCTTTGAGCCAAGTCTGGGCCATTGACAGAGTTCAGTTCATGGATTTGCTGCCCAGAATCCCTGGGAGCAGTGCAAGCAAATTAAGAGGGATGATGCATTGTTGTTCAAGTGGTGTTTTTCTTCGGGTATGAGCAAGTTTTTAGCCTTTGGCAGAATGGTGTAATGTCAGGCTGCAGCATTCTGGAGATTCTGAGATCTCCAGAAAGAGCTGAGCTCCTGGGGTAATGGTTGGACTTGATGATCTTTAAGGTCTTTTCAACCCCCTTGATTCTATGATTCTTTCTGGCAGAGGTGCCTGTGAGTGTCTGAGTTTTGGCTCTGCTGTGTGGTACCCAGCTCGGGCAGGGAGAACAGGGGAGGGGGAGTCCCAGCACCATGGGATGGGGTCAAGGGCAGGAGAGCAGCCCCGGAAACGGTAGCATCAGCCCAGCAGCTCTCCCCTGCAAAAGCAGTGATGTGAAGGCCAGCTTTGCTGTTTTCGAGGGGATTGGAAGCTTTTGGGGTACCACTGGGAGGAGGGGAGGCTGCAGCGGTGCCATTCCATGTGCCATCAGCACAGAGCAGAGATGTGGTGTTGAGGCTGGGGCTGGCTGGAAGGGAGCGAGCTGCAATCAGGAGATGTATTGTGGCTGTTGAACTGCCTGCACAATGCAGCATTTAGGAGACAAAGAGCAAAAGTCGGCACGGTGGGGATGCGGGAGGTGAACAGGGGGAAGGAGATGCTTGGCCCTGCGGTGCAGGAGGACGCTGGAGGTGATGGGGAGTGGGCATAAGGGGAAAGAGCGCAACTGATTCTGGCTGCTGCACACAGTTCTGGCTCTAACTCGGTGCTGCAGGTCTGCAGGGTGAGCGTGCCCATGCCACCCCACAAAGAACATCCCCAGGCTTGTTCCCCGGCGGCCTGGGAGCACCAGCCCCAGGGATACTGATGAACCCGGGCGAGGAGGGGAGCGAGATGCAGCAGGGTTCAGCTTTGAACTCATTTTAAAGCCCTGCTCCACCCTTGCGGCGGCAGCCGGGTGCCTGTTACCCGATGTGGGCACGCACCCATGGAGCCCCTGCGTGGCCGTGCTGGTGCCAGCGGTGGCAACCGGGCTCTGGGGAGCAGCGAGCAGCTCGGTGAGGTCCAGACCCCAGCTCCTCACTGGGAGCAGAACAAAACGTGCTGGGAGAAAGCCCTGGCTCAGCAGAGCAGCCGAGCACCAGCACTCAGCCGCCGTGCTGGCCACGGGGCGCCGCCGCCCGCTTGCTGCGGGTCGGTGTGCGGGTGGAGGTGCGCTCGGCCGCCTCCCCGCCCGGCAGAGACATTTTCTGCTCCGTCATCCTCAGTTTTCCGCTCCGCTTTGCCAGAGTGTTCCAGGGAAGGCGGCCGGCGGTGCCGCGTTCTCCCAATGCCACCTAGCGTCTGCTCCGGCGGCCCCGGGCGCTTGTTCCGAGCCATCAAGAGCTTATTTATTGCAGAGCGATCTTTGAGGGCCAGCAGGCTGCTGGGGCTGGTTGTTAACAGCGGTCCCTGCAGCACGGGTGACGGACTGGGGGTGCACGGGCTGCGCTCCATTGTTTTCTCTATCACTCCCGTTTCGCACTCGAAGCCCACCCCGGCAGGATGGAGCGAGGATGCAGTGACATGGCTGGGGTGATTAAAGCCTTTCAGCCTTCAGCCACTTGTCTTTAGCCCCGACATCACCTGGGGCTTAATCACTCAGAAAAGTGCTGTCATGTCCCATTGTCACCGTATTGAGGGCATGACCTCTTTCCCATTTAGCTGCCATTTCAAAAGAATATAACTTGCCAGGGGACAGGCATGACTCAGGAGACTGGTAATAGGATATAAAGACTTTGACCCGTGGGTCGCCCATTCGAATGCTGCCAAGGTCAGAGGCAAGAGCAAAGATGCCATTTGTGCGGTGATTTTTTGGCCAAACAACCGCATACAGACGTAAGTGGGCCCCTTTGTGGCAGTCAGCAGGGGCTGAGGGCTGGGTTGGACTCTGCTCCCACTTGAGAGCATCCAGGGACCCCAGCCCCTCCCTGCCTGAGTTTCAGGACTGTGGGAGAGCCTTCGGTGCCCTCCAGGTTATGAGTGTGTCCTCCACATTCTTTTCTCACCCTCATTGGAGGGACGTGGTCTGTACAGACTGGGAGCACTCTTATTTCTCCTTCACAGGATCAAAGTGCCACAGCAGCATCTCCCCTTCGTGCCCTGTTGATTTGCTTCCCAGGGCAGAGAAAGGTTTTGCAGGACAGGCATCCCCTTCTCTTCTCTTCTCTTCTCTTCTCTTCTCTTCTCTTCTCTTCTCTTCTCTTCTCTTCTCTTCTCTTCTCTTCTCTTCTCTTCTCTTCTCTTCTCTTCTCTTCTCTTCTCTTCTCTTCTCTTCTCTTCTCTTCCCTTCCCTTCCCTTCTCTTTTCTCTTCTCTTCTCTTCTCCTCTTCTCTTCTCTTCTCTTCTCTTCTCTTCTCTTCTCTTCTCTTCTCTTCTCTTCTCTTCTCTTCTCTTCTCTTCTCTTCTCTTCTCTTCTCTTCTCTTCTCTTCTCTTCTCTTCTTCTCTTCTCTTCTCTTCTCCCCCCCACCATCATCCTCTGCCATGGTTTAGGTCCCTGTAACCTCATCCCCATCCTCAGCCACCACTGGCCATGTGAATTTATCTCATCGAGTCAGTTTGATTCTGTGATTAATTAAGCCCTCCCTAGAAATGAGGTTACTGCTTGCAGTCTCACTCATAAATGTGAGCAGATTAACGGGTGCTGGCCATGTTACATGGGCATTACCAGGCTGGGCTGTGGAGGGTTTGCCTGATTTCATCCAGACAGTCCTTGAATACAAGTTTGCCACAGGAGAGATTCTGAACAGACCCAGCGTATCTGCAAACCACCATCCTGGCCGCGTGAAGGAAAACTGTGCCAGGGGAAGCATTAATATCAGTGGCTCTTATGGCAGCTTGGGGTTGATGCTGACATGAAGCGGCAGAAGGTCCTTTCAGCAACACTGTACTGGCGGGTGCAGTGGGGTACAGCACTGGGTTGCTGCTCTGGGCTGCAATTCCCCTTGCCTCATGGTACCCACAGGTCCAGCTGCAGCAGCATCTCAGTGATGCGGGATGCAGATGCCTTTGCCAGCAGAGCCCATCATTAGCACCCTGCCCTCAGCTGCTGCTGTGCCAGGGCGGTTTCATTGCTGTCAGCCTCATCAACAGCTCCTCCTTCTCACCACCCTCCTGTAATTGCAGCCTCCCTCCTTCCCCAGCAGCACTGGGTGAAGTGCTTTGGGTGGGAGCCTCCGGGGGCCCTGTGGGACCTGTTATAAACAGGGTTTGCAGCCCTGGTTTCCCCTCTCCCTTCCTGCTGAGCCCCTGGCTGTGGTGCTGGGGCTGCCCTGGCTCTTCCCATGGGTGCTGGAGCTGTGAGGTCAGTCCCATGGCTCCTGTTCCTGAGCATCTGCAGGGCCTTTTACTGCTCTTGGCTGTCACCTCCTGCTAGAGGTGGAGGATAAAAGGTGTGGGAGCCCCTCTAGGAGATCCTGGTGGGTCTCTATAACAGCACTGGCAGCTTGGGGAGGTGGTGAATGGCCCATGAGGTGTGGGATGGAGGATGCAGGAGAGCAGCGGGGAGCCACGGGCTGGTGGATGGAAGGGGCTGACCCAGGCATGGAGCACTCCATTCTGCTGCAGCAGCCAAGCCACAGTCCAGCCTCTGTGTTCATTTGCACTGATCTCTTGGGGGGGTTTAATTATCTGCAAACAAGGTGCCACCTCCTTTGCATAATAATGGTGCTGGGCCCAGGGAGCTGGGGCAGCGCCTCCCTGCTCCCCACCCGCTCTCCAACTTCACCCAGGACCTGTTTTTCTCTATTTATTCAGCATCAATAATGGGATTCCGCCCTGCTAACCAGCGTCTGCATGCAACATCACCGGCAGCAGAAGCGATTCCTGCTGAGTTAGTGTATGAAAGCTTTTGCAGTCATCTTGTGCTACACGTCTGAAGGAGGATTTAAATATAAGGCTCTTTAATAAGATGAAAATAGCCCTTTCCCCAGCGCTTTTCTGCCTGCTCGCTCTTGCCACAGCAGCCCTCGGGTTGTGTCGGGGCTCGTCTGGCTGTGGGCTGACAGGTTTCCAAACCGCTCCGAGCTTCTCCCCTCCCTGCATCATCAGCGCAGTATCAGGAACGTGGCGCTGGCTCCTGCTGCTCCTCTCCATGTGTGTTTGGTCCTAAAACTTCCTCGCTCTTCGCAGCACAAATGTAAACCACGTCTCCTGTCTTTGAACCTGCAGGAGCCACAAGGTTTGCTGTGCTTCGCATCTGCAAAGCCTGGCAAGGCAGGGACCAGAAGGACAAAAGGAGCTGTTATTTATTATCATGACTGTTGTTGGTTTTACTGTTATTTCACGAAGTGAACCAACTTCTCTTGCTATTGCAAAACCTTCCAGGAAACAGGCGCATGCCAGTGGCCCAAGGAAGTGTTTTGCTTTTCCACAGCAACTTTTGCCTGATGATAGCAAAACCCCGCAGAGCACATGGGCCAGACGGAGATGCCCCATGCAGGGTAGGTGTCCCCATGGCTTTAGAGCAGTGGCATCCTCTGAGAGAGGGCAGAAGAGTGCTGGTGGTCTCACCCATGACGGGCATGGAGGAAACCCTGTGCCTCGGTGCACGCTGCAGGAAAATGGGTATAATCCTATTTACCTGCCTCCTCCGGAGCGGGCTGTGGTGTTTGATTCATGTCAGGAGCTTGGCTGGTGACTCCTGGATGAATGACGCTATATAAATGCAAAGCGTTATTAATATTTCATGTTGTAGTGAAAATGTACTAATGGGGCTTGTTCCTGGAAGATAAAGTGCTGCCATTAATACACCTCCATGTCCCCAGCACCGTGGACTCGCATGGGCTGGCTGGGTTTGCCTGGTGGAGGGTGCAGCCTTCAGCACCCCTCTTCTGCCTCTGCCAAACCGAAATCCCCAGCCAAGGTGAGCAATGGGATGGCAGCGCTGGCCACGGGAGCTCATTGCCCACCAGCCCAAGGGCAGAGGATGCTCCATGAGCTGCTCCTGTCGGGCTCTCACTGGCTGGTGTCAGCCCTGTCTGCACCAGAGCAGCCTCTTCCTTCTCCTCACCCTGTCGATTCGGTTTGTGCCTCCACCACGTCTTTGCCTGGTAGATGGGGGCTGATCTCCACATCCGCTCGGCTGGACCAGCGGGACATGGAGGAAAGCTGCGTGGCCGCTCACCTCCTCGTCCTGCTGTCAGAGCAGGGCAGGGGGACCAGGGCCTGCCGTGGCTGTGCCCACACTCACCGCAGGGCTGCAGTGCCCAGTGCCAGCAGACCCTGCCCATCCCCAAAGAGGGGATCTTAACCCAGAAAGCAGGAAGCCACAAGACCCCCTTTGGACACCCACAAGCCAGAACATCCCACCCCACCCAGCACTGGGTGCTGCTCCGTGTCCCCCCCATGCCTGCCCCATGGGGGACGCAGCCCTCGGCACAGCCACTGTTATAATAAATAACTAAACCCAGGCCTGTTTGATTTCAAACTGCAGAGCTCTCCCCCGGAGCCATCCGCAAACAGCGCTCATTTACTTTACAGCTGCTTGGATTTGTTTCTCTCCATCACTTTCATTCCCAAACCCAGCAGAGCTGCAGACCAAGCGCGTGTTTGCTCCTCGGGAGGCTCCCGCTGTCCTCCTGCACCCCACACAGCAGCACCCACTCCTTGGACCCTGCTCCCTGCTGCACCCCGGAGCTGCGAGCTGGGGGTCAGGCCTCAAAGAGGGGGTTCTCTGAGCGGGGGGCTGGCTCCTGGGCCCGCTGACAGGGGTGGAGTGATGGGGAAGGGGAGCAGAGGAGAAGCGATGAATGAATTTCCAGTGCAATAATCAACTGCCCCCCCCCGGCAGGAGGTGGGGAGGGATAAAGGCTCTTTGTACATCACTGCCATGGTGCAAAGTTTGTGTAAAATGGGATTACGAAGGGAGGTGCTCGGCTGAGCGGCTCCCGGTGCCTCTGGCTCCCAAGGCTTTGGCCACATCATCCCTGCAGGTCCGAGCAAGGGAAGATGGGTGCAGGGAAGGGCTGGGGGACCCCAGGCAGCGCAGGGCAGCAGATGCAGCTGCTCCTTGCACAGCAGCAGGATTGGACCCTGCGCGCTGCGGGGCAGCCCGTCACCCCTGGGGTTCTGACAGCCTCCAGGACACGTGGGGATCTGCCTCAAGCCTCATCCCTTCCCCTTGGGAATCTCCTCCTCGCTCAGGAGCCCAGGGATGACTCACGTGGCGCTGGCACCGCTCGCATGCACTGGGCGATGCGATCCTGCCGTGGGCAAGCACCGACAGCACCGGCCTCGGCGGAGGACACCCCGCAGGTGAGCGGCATGAAACCCCCTCCGCTGCAGCCCCCGGCCCCGGGGGGGGCACACTGCAGAGCCTGGCCCGACGGTGATGGGCACATCTGGAAGTGTGCGTGGGGAAGGAGAAATGTGGGCTGTGTGTGTGTGTCCCGGGATCCAGCCAGTGAGACAGGAGCTGGGTGCCTGGGGAGCGTGGGGCTGCCCGGGACGGGCTGTGCGGAGCAGTGGGATGGTTTCAGGGCAGGGGCCCTGCCAGCATCTCCGAGAGCGGAGATGTTCAGGGAGAGCCAGTGCCAAATCCAGCCCTGGGAATCCCACTCGGCTGCGGCCCCGCACCACCTGAGGTGCCCTTATCCAGCGTAATGCAGTCCAGGGTCAGCTCAGCTGCGGGGGGTCCTGGCGCAGGCTGAGATGGGTCCGAGCCGATGAAACCCGGCTCTTGTGCATCCCGCGTTGCTGTGCCCGGCGCAGGTCGGCCCCGGGACCCTCCCGCGCTGCCGGGCAGGAGCGGAGGCGATGGCAGATTCCAGCGATGGGAGAGGAGCCGCTGAGCTCCGGGTGCGTCACGCCCCGGCTGCTCCCACTTGTGTGTGCCGGGGCCAGGCCTGGCAACGTGAGGAGGGTTCATAACAAATACCTGCGCGGCGAGGGACGGGGCGGGCGCAGGGCAGGACCGCGGGGCAGTGGGAGCTTTAAAGGTCACCTTTGAAGGATGGCGGAGGGCTCACGTGGACCGCAGCTGGTGGTGAAGGATGCTCCTGCCACAGCAGAGCCATCAAGCTTTGCCAGGCCCCCGTGAGCATGCAGAAGGGGATGGTGCTCTGCAGAGACCATGTCTGAGCTGGGGTGCGTGGCTCTGTGTGTCCCCATGTGCAAGCTGTGTCTGTGTGTGTCCCCAGGGCCACGCAGGCAGGAGTGTGGCTCAGTGCTTTGGGGCACGTGGGTGTTCTGATTGGGACTTCTTGCCGCTTCTTTGGTGCCACTGTATCATAGGATGCTTAGGGCTGGAAGGGATGTTGAGGACAATCTTTCACCTATCTTCTCTCTCCGCCCAGGCTAGCTAACAGGACCGGGGGACCATGAACTGGGATCTGTTCGAAGGGCTCCTCAGTGGGGTCAACAAGTACTCCACAGCCTTCGGCCGCATCTGGCTCTCCCTCGTCTTCATCTTCCGCCTGCTGGTCTACGTGGTGGCGGCCGAGCGGGTCTGGAGCGACGACCACAAGGACTTTGACTGCAACACGCGGCAGCCGGGCTGCACCAACGTCTGCTTCGACCACTTCTTCCCTGTCTCCCACATCCGCCTGTGGGCCCTGCAGCTCATCCTGGTGACCTGTCCATCCCTGCTCGTCATCATGCACGTGGCGTACCGGGAGGCCAAGGAGCAGAGGCACCGCGCTGCCGGCGGGGACGATGGCCGCTGCCTCTACCCCAACCCCGGCAAGAAGCACGGTGGGCTGTGGTGGACGTACATGCTCAGCCTGGTCTTCAAGGCCGGCGTGGACGTGGTCTTCCTCTACATCTTCTACCACTTGTACAGGAAATACACCCTGCCCCGGCTGGTGAAGTGCGAGCTGGCCCCCTGCCCCAACATGGTGGATTGCTTCATCTCCCGGCCCACCGAGAAGAACATCTTCACCCTCTTCATGGTGGTCACCACCTGCATCTGTATCTTGCTGAGCCTCATCGAGGCCACCTACCTCATTGGCAAGCGGTGCCGCGAGTGCATCCTGGCCGGCAGCAGGAACAGCCAGGACTGCTCCCCGGCCAGCGCCGAGCCCGCGGGCATGGAGGGGCAGGTTTTCCATGGGGTGGACTACAAACCCCCCACAGCCTCCATCCCCCCCACGGCCTCCAGCCCCGAGCAACCGCCCGAGGAGGAGACTCTTCCCTAGAGCATCCCTTGGGCAGCTCTAGGAGCCGCGCGCCTTCATCCCCCTTCTCCTCTTCCTCCTCCTCCTCCGTCCCCCTGGTGCAGGAGCACCTCGGGTTCAGGCTGTGCCCGAGGGCTCTCTGCCTCGTCCGTCCTGGGGAGGGCACGTTGTGTTCTGCTGAACTTGGGGTCCAGCCAGGTCCTGCAGGACATGTGCGGTCTGCAGGAGCCCGCAGGGACAAGCAGCTCTGGTGGTACTGTGTGGTGGTGGCTGTGGCCCGGCAGTGATACCCAGAGGTTGAGCTGGTCCTGGGGATGTCCTTGCAATGAATAGAAATTCCTATCCCTTACAAGTGGTGGCCAGCGCAGTTGTTCTCCTGCTCCTTGGGCAAAATCCGTGGATCATAACCCAAGAGCATCCACCCCTGGAAGGCATCGCTGCCGCGGGCAGCTCCAGGCTGGGTTTGGAGCAGCGGTGACAAACCAAGGCTCGTCCTTGCGCCCAGCAGTGGCCAAGCCCTTGCTGCGGTCGGCAGGCACTGGCTGCAGGCAAGCAGAGGGCAGCGTCCGTCGTTGCCTCCCTGTAAGCGCAGGCTCCACAATGACCACGTGAATTCTGGATTTCAAACGGGCCGCTGGGCGCAGGCAGGCGCACCCAGGGGTGGGAGCGTCCCTAGGGACCCATGGGTGGCAGAGCCCTTTGCGGCTGTGGGGCGGCTTAAACATGGCACAAGTCTTCAAACCAGGTCGGAGGTGCTGGAGGGGGAAGAGGGGCCAGGGAGGGCTCAAGCCCCCCAGGGAGCCCCTGTCCCCATCCCTCACCCTACACTAAGCCCCCCACAGGACCATTTCAGAGTGATGTGATCGTCGTTAACAGCACTCATTAACTGAGTGGGGACAAGAGCACGTGCTCATTGTGGCACCGCTGTGGTGCAGGGTGAGGCTTGCCGTGGGCTGCTGGCTCTTCCTGCCTGGCCAGAGGAAAACACCTGAGCAAACCAGCCGAATAAAGGAGAGGAAAACCACCCCAACCATTGATTAAACAATAACATTAAATGGCAGAATATGATCTTGTTTATTGCTTGTAATATGTCGCGTTCTGCCGTGACTCAGGCAGCGCTGCAATTTAAGGCCATCAGCGGTAACTGAGCATTAGCTGGGATGAATAATTAACAATAATTTCATGGCAAATGCGCTCGGAAGTAACGTGAGCATTGAACACGCAGCTCGAGCTGTTGCTGGATTCGCTTTATTTAGAAGGGGTGATTATTATTTTCTTCCATGGGCATTTGCTGTCTCTGCTGGGAAGGACGTGGGACGGGGCTGCCATCGCCGCGTCCTTTTGGACCAGGGCGCTCTTGGTCGTTGCCACTTTGCAGCGCGCCTGACCCAGTGAACCAGCTGCCTCTGGAAAGGCTCACGGGGCAGAGCTGGGCTCCTTCCTACAGCCAGCCTGGATGTGCTGAAGGAGGATGCTGAGGGCAGGCAGGGCTGCAGCATCCGGATGGGAGGACAGGGACCGGACCAGCTGCCCCACAAGGGAGGATCCCTGGGGCTCTCGGGCACGCTGGCACCAGTGAGGTTGGAGACACGAAACAGAGGTGGATTCCTTCCATCTCTTTTCAAGTGAAGCTGTGCTGATCTCTGCCTTCCTTCTGTCCACTCTCACTGCTGTGCTTGCTGGTTTGGGTTGAAGGGACCTTAAAGCCCACCCAGCTCCAACCCCTGCCACGGGCAGGGACCCCTTCCACTGGAGCAGCTTGCTCCAAGCCCCTGTGTCCAACCTGGCCTTGGGCACTGCCACAAGAAAACTTTCTCTGTTAAAGCCTTTAACATCTGAGGGTAGAAGCTGTTCTCTGTGCAAACCATTGCCTCTGGTTCAGAGAGCTGGGGCTGGGCTGCTTGTTTTCAAGCCTGCTCTTGATCAAGCCTGTCCTCAATTAGCAAAACCCCGAGGTGTTCCCCGGCTGCAAGCGCTGATCGCAGCAGAGGTGAGACCAGAGCAGCCACCCTGCCCGCCTGCCCTGCTTCTGCACATCAGAGTGGCAGCAGGAGCTGCTGCCCGTTGTGAGAGACCTGATGAACCAGTTGCATTTGTTGTTGCGCTGCTTTATCTCACTCCGAGCGAGCATTGCAGCCACCCTGCAAAGCTCCGGGTGTCTTGCACCATCCAGGCTTGGGATCAGCGGTGGCTGGCGGGACCAACAGGGGGATTTGGTTTCTTTTTGGTGTGTTTCTGTGCTCTGCACCAAGGGGAGCTGAGGTTGCCCCGCTTGGTGCTGCGGAATTGTGGGGCTGGAGGATGCACAACAGTAGGTTAAGAGGCAGGATTGGTGTCGGATGTCACGGTAAAAGCTCCGTATTTCCCAGACTTTGCATCATTACACGGATGGAAAATGCTTGTGGGGTGCCCAGAAGGCCCCCGGAATTGGGGGAGAGGGGATTTAAACCAAAACTGCCCCTAACTCCAGCCCAGCCAGGGATGTGGAGCGGTTCATGTGTGCAGCGGCGCAGGCCGGGGGTAGCCCATCCTTCTGAGCAGGGCCGCCTTTGTTCCCTGCCTGAGAGCTTCCTGCCTGGTTGGAGGGAATTCCAACCCCCTCTTTGCTGCAACCGCAGAGAAACCGATTCGAGTCCAGGGTGCCGGCTCCCAGGCTCCCCTGACTCCCATGACCCAGCACTTGCTGGGGAGGTCTCCTCCCTGGGGATGTGGCCCTGGAGCGGGATGGATGGGATGCTGCTGGCAGGCAGGGAACTGGAGATAAAGGCAGGGCTGGCTCCCGGCCCCCGGCAGTGGCTGCCCCCCGGGGTGCCCCATTTAAGACCCTTTTAAAGAGACTCTGAGGCTTTCCTGCTGGTTTGGCAGCCGCCTGCTGCCTGCTTGGGGTTTCCTTTATGGAGGACCCAAGGCCAGGCCACGGGAAGTCACCGGGTGTTTTAGGGATCACATCCAGCACCGAAGCCTTTCACCCATCACCCACCGGGGTGGAGCAAGGTGCTGTACCCTGCTCACAGACCCAAAGCTCCTCTGAGTGCTCCTTGGTGCTGAGAGCTGCTGAACCACGCTGGCACCTTGCCCCTGTGCCCACGCCGGATCACTCATCAGAGGGGTGGTGCAGGAGGCACCGGGACTTGCCCCTTGCTGGGACGCCCAAATCCCCTGCTCAGCACTGCAAAACGCCGCAAAACAGCGGGTGTTTCCATTCCCCACCCTGCTGCCTTAGGGAAACTCCTCTGCCCATGCCAGGGCGCCTGAACTTTCTCCCCATGGCCCCGTGGCCTCTCACGAAACGCCAGCATCGGAGCCCAGAGGCAGCTGGAGGCACCCGGCCCCGCTCTTCACCTGATCGTTACAGGGGCAGGGAGCTGCTGCGCCGCAAGCAGCCGGACCTGCCGATGCCTCTCCGTGTCCTCCCTCTCCCCTGGGTTTTCAGCTCCAAAGCCGCAGCCCCCAGATTCCTGCCGCCCGCTCCGGTCCTCTGCAGCATAGCTCGAATTCCTGATGCTGCCGATAGGACCGGGCCGGGGCACTCGGGGGCAGGGGAGGTTCCTGGCTCCCGGCTCCGGAGCTCCCATTAAGGGTCCCTGCCTGCCCCCTCCTCCGGGCTCGCCCTGCTCCGCACCCACGTTCCCGGGAGCGTTGGCTTTGGGTCTCTCGGGCTCCCCTTGCTGCGGCCTCTCCCTGCTGCCGTGCCCCTCACGCGTTTTGTGCCCTCCTGGAGCCCAGGAGCTGCCGGGAGAGCGGCTCCTTGTGTGCCGCGAGTGCGGGGAGCGAAGCCCTCAGGGCAGCGAGCACCCGGCGGGGCTCTTCAAGCGCGTCCCCATGGGATGGGTGGCCCCGGTGCAGCACCGGGGAAAGCCCCGTGAGTGCTTGGCCGGGTGAACCAAGCAAGAGGAAACACTCCCGGCCGGGCCACGGGGGCAGGAGATGGGGCTGTCACAGGGGAGACGGGATCTCCCCTGTAGGGGCACATCCCAGGTCCCATGAGGATGTGGCAGGAGGCAGGGTGCTGCGGGGTGGGAGCGCTGCTTCCAAGGGCTGGCACCCGTTCTGTGCCACGGTTCGGGAGGGGTGTACTCCAGGACACCCCGGTGCCAGCGGGGCGGTGGCTGCAGGTTGCTGTAGGTTGGAGATACCGATGAGCTGTTGCAAAACTATTACTAAGGCAAAAGTAATGCATGAAGTGGGTTGGGATTGTGTAATCTGTGGTTCTTAGCAGTGGGCGCTGGCTGACTGCAGCTGGGGGATTGCTCTGAGCCCCGGCTTGGCCCCCGGCTGCCCTGCTCTTGCCCAGGGTTCGCTGCGCCCAGAGCCACCCATGCAGGGGGCTGAGCATCACCTGGGCAGGAGCTGCTGGTGTCGCTTGTGGAGGAATCCGGCTCCGTCGCTCTCGCTGCAGGATTTGACCCGCCTTTATTGTTCAACCTGAACGTGTGTGTGCATGTGCGCAGACAAGAGCCTCTCCGGGAGCTGTTTGCCAGACTCACCCAGTTACTGGGAACAGAACAAACCACCCTTCCCTGCCCGCACCTCAGCGCCGCGGACACAACGTGGGCACGCAGGAGGGCTGCAGACAGCGCAGACGGGAAAGAGCTCCCCTACTCCGATCCCGGATCCGACCACCTCCCTCTGGCCCTTTGCCGGCCAGGCAGGTACCTCCAGGGTGCTCACAGGGACCGCAGGATGTGGGGTGCAGGGGGACAGATCCCATGGTGCTAACGGGGTGCCTGTGGGAGCTGTGTTACGGCTGGGGCTGCTGTGCCTGCAGGGACCCCAGTATTGCACAGTGCCCATCGGGACTCTACCGACAGTGCTGGGGCCCCTGCTCTGTGGGGCTGCACACTCGGGTGAGGGGGCGAGGCAGGGGGATGGCATGGCCCGAGGAGCAGGAATGGCCACCCCAGGCCTCGCTCCTCTGTCCCACCGTTGTCCCCAAGGCACTGGGAAGGGCTGAGCCCCCCTAAAGGTGCTGCGCTCGCCCCCCAGGCAGGAGCTGGGTGCTTTCAGCCCCACACCCTGCACCCACGCGGGGCAGGACCCGGTACCCAGTGGTGACACAGGGGGCTGGCACGCCAGGGGCTGGTGGTGGTGCTGGGCTCCCCGGGAGGCAAATCAGTGCTGCCCACAGAGCCCAGCACACCGGGAGCGCTGTCCCTGCTCCGTGTGCTCCGTGGGGCACACAGCACGCACCGGCATGGGGCTGGGCACGGAGCTCCCAGCCCCTTCTTGCCCTGCCACGGGTCCATGGCTGGAGCTGGTGCTGGACTGAGCCAGACGCATGGGTACCGGGCAGATGGGTGCTGCATATCACGGGTGGCACTAGGAACGGGCATGGGGGAATTGGCTGGCGATGGGGCATTCACCCTGGGGCTGTGCAGGGACTCTGCGCTTCAGCCAGGAGCAGCAGCTTTTGGCTGAGGAGGGGAAAGCAGGGGCTCCCGGGCAGTGCTCCAGGCTCTGTTCCTTCCCTGCAGCCCCAGGACTCCCCGGACGAGAGGACCGTGATCACCCCTGTGCCATCGCACCCCGGCCATGCCCCGCGCTGGGCACTGCCCCGCACACAGCCCCCGGTGAGCCAGGAAGGAGCCTGAGCCCCCTCCAGGTACGACTCGGGGGGCACCGGGTGGGCAATGGGCAGCGGCTCCTTGGAGTGGGAATTCTACTGTGAGGGTGCTGAGGCGCTGGCACAGGGTGCCCAGAGAAGCTGTGGCTGCCCCATCCCTGGCAGTGCTCAAGGCCAGGTTGGACACAGGGGCTTGGAGCAAGCTGCTCCAGTGGAAGGGGTCCCTGCCCGTGGCAGGGGTTGGGGCTGGAGGAGCTTTGAGGTCCTTTCAACCCAAACCATTGCATGGTTCTATGATTCTGTGTGAGCACCCGGTGCTGCTTGACCTGAGTAGCTGGGACGGAAGGAATCAGCGCTTGGGGTTGAACGAAGCTTTTGATCTGGTGGTGTCTGGGACGTGTTCCCACTGGAAGCATTTGCCAGCCCCGGTGCCACCTCCCGGGCCCTGGCCTCAACTTGCTCTGCTCTGCTCTGCTCTTCCCCCCGGCACTGCAAACCCCCCGTGCTCGTGTCAGTGGCAGCGGGGGTTCCTCAGCCCCTCAGAAGCGGGGTCAGACCCAGCCTGGCTGTGACGCCCTGTGCCGGGGGAGGCCCCTTTACAGCACAGCGAGGAGCTGCCAGCTCACCCCTGGCTGAAGCGCACCCGGGTCCATCAATCCGGGCAGCAGCAGCGCTCCGGGTCCGGGTTAAAGCCTTGCACCGGCGCAGCCCCAGGCTGAGCTGTGGAGCTGGTTTGGCCGGCGCAGGGCCCCGGGGCCGCTGGCAGTGCTGCCGGGGCAGGGACGTGCTGGTGACACACTGGTGACATGCATGGACTCTCGCTTTCAGCAGCCCCATTCTCATCCATGCATGGCTGCCTCGGGCATCACCTGCGGCAGCAAACACGGGTCCCTGGTGTCTCCCAGCATCCCAGCTCTGCAGCGGCCGCTGCCCCTTCGGCTCTTGGTGTTAGCAAAGCATGGCGGCTGGTTTGTCCCGTTTCACCCACGGAGAAACTGAGGCTCAGGGAAGGCTGGGGCCAGCTGGGATCCCACGGGATCTCCATAATGGTAAAGGGCCGCATCCATCCGCACAGTGTGCTGGTGCCGGGTGTGCAGGGGAGTGTGCTGGGGTGCGTTGCTGGTCTGGTGCTGCACCCATGGGGAGCCAGCTCAGCCCTGCCCCTGCCAGGGCGGGTTTCCAGGGGGCTCCCGCTGCCCCCCATCCTTCCCCCCATGGAAGGGGAGCGTGAAGCAACCACTGACCCTGTGCCTCAGTGCTGGGAAGCCGAAGGGGGCTGGCAGGGCACTGGGGTCCATCCCGGTGGGCACCAGCACACGCGCCTGCAGGCAGTGGGGGCGAAGGAAGACGCGGCTGGGGATGGAAATGTGCTGCAGGGCCCCCTCCCACGCTGTGCCAAGGGACCTGGTGTACACACACACCTTGGCTTTGCTGGAATGCCAGGCTCCCCCCGCCTGCTGCCCGGGCACGGCCTCTCCCTGTTGACCCTGGCCTGCTCCATGGAGCACGCTGCCAGTTTACACCATCACACGCAGTCAGGCTGGATGTGGTGACAGGCGCTTGGCCGCGTGGCTCATCCCTTACGGCAAAGGCTCTGTCAGACGGAAGTGCAGGGAGGCTGAGTCACCTCCATCACCAGAGGAGTGTGGGGACGGGCTCCATTGTCTGCGGGTGGGATTGTCCCCACATCCCAAACCCAGGACAGAACCTGGGGGCATTGTGGAATGAAGCGCAGCAAACAATGAGGTGCCCCCATTGCTCTTCACTGCTTCTGCTGCGGTTTCTCCAGGTTGGGTGACTCTGGTCTCCATCAGCCACCATGGATTGGAAGACGCTGCAGGCGCTGCTCAGTGGGGTCAACAAGTACTCCACAGCCTTCGGCCGCATCTGGCTCTCCGTGGTCTTTGTTTTCCGCGTGCTGGTCTACGTGGTGGCTGCCGAGCGCGTGTGGGGAGACGAGCAGAAGGACTTTGACTGCAACACGCGGCAGCCCGGCTGCACCAACGTCTGCTATGACCACTTCTTCCCCATCTCCCACATCCGCCTCTGGGCCCTGCAGCTCATCTTTGTCACTTGTCCTTCCCTCCTGGTCATCATGCACGTGGCCTACAGGGAGGACCGCGAGAAGAAGAACCGGGAGAAGAATGGGGAGGACTGCCCCAAGCTCTACAGCAACACGGGCAAGAAGCACGGCGGGCTGTGGTGGACCTACCTGCTCAGCCTCTTCTTCAAGCTGATCATAGAGATCCTGTTCCTCTACCTCCTGCACAAGATGTGGGACAGCTTCGACTTGCCACGGCTGGTCAAGTGCTCCAACGTGGACCCCTGCCCCAACATCGTGGACTGCTACATCGCTCGGCCGACCGAGAAGAGGGTCTTCACTTACTTCATGGTCGGAGCTTCCTCCATCTGCATCGTCCTCACCGTCTGTGAGATCTTCTACCTCATCTTCAAGCGGGTCGTGCGGCGTGCGCGGAGGTGGAAGAAGTCCACCAAGCGCTCGGTCAGCTACAGCAAGGCCTCCACGTGCCGGTGCCACCTCAAGAATGAGGAGAAGGACAAGTCCCAGACGAGGTGCGTGACCGCCCTGCGGGGCTCAGCTCCCAGCCTCGCTGCTGTCTGACGGGCTGCTGGCAGGGCAGGAGGGAGGGACGGGTGTGCAGGGATGGCAGGACCTCAGTGGCTGTAAGGGGAGGGGGACGCAGCCATGGGGAAGCTCCTGTTTGGGACTATGGGCACGTTCCGGCTGTGCCAGCAGCACCGTGAGGTTGGTGCTGGCTGCCCATGGGCATGCCTGAGGCTGTCTGTTCTTCCCGCAGAGGAGAGGAGCTGTGAGCAAGCCCATCCCAGCCGCCTCCCCTCCCCGTGGCCCAGATGCTTTTCAAGCCTCCAAGTCCCTGAACCCTCAAGGTGCAAGAAATGACTGAACCCAACGACTGAAGTCCCCCAAGAGAGGCCCTTGTGTGGCTGAGCAGACGCAGGTAAGGCGAGGGCAGCCCTGGAGCTGGGCTGGCTGCTCGCGGTGGTGCCACGGGGCTTGGACATCACAGCAGTGCCCTAAAGAGATGCTGAGCTCAGCGCCGTGGCCAGAGCCCTCTTCATGCGCCAGAGGAGTCACGGAGGAGCAGGGCTTGCTTGGCCCCATTTGCCCAGTTGGCCAGTACTGGGGCAGGACACCAGGCCCCTTTGCTCATGCAGGCACCATGCTGGTGTCCTACCCAGATGCCCTCGCTGGCTCTGCTGCTTCCCTCAGTGCCTTTGCATCCCCCTCACCTTGGACGGGTGTCACACGCAGCATGAGCTGTGGATCCAAAAGGCCAATAAATGTGTTGTCTGTGGACACTGGGATCTGCTTTGATCGCTGTTAACTGGGGGGATCGGTGAGGGCAGAAGAAAACGGATTTGCAGAGGTTCCCCAGGAGACCGCAGCTGGGCCCCCCCCCCACTCCCACCCGTGCCAGTGTGGGCTGAGCCCTGTCACCAGTGTGCCCAGTGTCCATCCTTGCCTCCTCCCGGCATGTCACGCGTCGTTAAACTCAATTCACCCAGAACCGCACGCTGGTCCCCAAGGAAATCAAGGCGGGATCAGCATCAATTATTTACTAAACCTTGATGAATATTACAATAAATAGCAATGCTTTCTGTTTAATCTCTCCTTAAGCAGCAGGGTCTGCTGGTGCCCGGTCAGCCGTGTTTCCAGCTCTGCTCATGGCCCCAGCGCCGTGAGTGGTTTTGGAACAGCCCCTCAGAGGTGAACATTTCCACCCGTCGAGGGCTCGTGGGGCACAGAGCATCACTGAGGACAGGCACCAAGAGGGGCCATGCCACTTGGGCAGCCGCAGCCCAGGGGTGGCGGAGGGGAAGCGGCGTTCGCCGTGGGATGGCTGGATTCTGCAGCACCCTGGTGGCGTGGAGCAGCACATGGGCGTTCCTGAAGGGGGGCGGTTATTTTCTATGGAGTATCAGGACGCTGTTCCAGCCCTGGCACTGTCTGAGGAGGAAATGCCACGTCCTGGTGTGGGAGAGGTGGCAACTCCCACTTGTGTGTGCAGGCTGGCCTAGTTTCTGGGTCTAATAGCCCAAGTCCAAGCTCCCCACAGCCCGTGCCAAGCCCTCTGCAGCTCTGCAGGACACCGAGTGGGGGCATACACAGGGGTTTTGCACCCCCGAAGCCAGCAGGGCTGAAGCCTCTGTGTTAAACAGCAGCACTTGCCCCCTCGCTGCCCCACCTCCGTGTTACGGGGCCTCCGCACCCCCGCCGCGCCCCGTCGGAGCCCCGCGGCAGCGGAGCCCCGCTCCAGACCCGGGCAATGCCGGGCTCCGGCGGGGCTCCAGCACCACCCAGCGCCCGTCGCGCCGCACGGACCCGCTGCCGGAGCGGGCAGGGAGCGGAGCATCGCGGGCGCGCCCCGCCGCAAGCCCCGGGGCTGCGTCCCCCGGGCGGGGAGCGCCGGGGCCACTCGCGCAGGGCCCGTGCAGCGCCGCGGGTCCCTCTCCCGATGAGCGCTGCCGGGGCCGCCGCCGGGGCCGAGCGGTCGGGAGCACGCGGGCTCCCCGCCGACCCCGGCCCCGACGGTCCCCGCCGCGCCGGGGGTCCCGAGCTCCGCGGACCCGCCCCGCGGGGGCCGCCCCCGGGGGGAGCGGGACGGGGCGGCCGCGCACACCTGGGCCCGGCGCTAAGCCCCGGCCCCCTGTTTCCTGCCCGCGCTCCTCCCCCGGCTCCCCCGGGCCCCGCACGGCCAGAGCCGCCCCGCAAACACCCAGCGCGGCCCGAGCCAGGCGGGACGTGCCCGGAGCGGCGGAGGTGAGTGCGCGGCGCCGGGGACCCCCTCGGGCACCGGGCACGGCCTGGGAGCGCTGTGCCTGGGGTACGCAGCGCTGCCCGGCGCCCCTTTAAGGGCGCAGCTGCCTCCTCTGCACGCTTAATTGGCAGCGGTTAATTAGGAGCCGGGGCTGCGGCCGCTTCCCAGCTCCCCCAGCCGGGCTGGGCTCGCTGCGGCCCGGGGGAGGCTGAGGGGCCCCGGAGCAGCAGCGGGGCTGTGCGGTGAGTGTGGTCCTGCGGGGCTCCCTGGGCGAGGGGGAGTGCGCTGGGGCTGCGGTGTCATTGCCCCATGGAAAGGGAGCCGCGTAGGGACTGAGCCTTCAGTTTGGGGTGAGCCCTGAATAGGCACTGGGGCGGCTGCTGTGGCCGGGGGTTTGCGGGTCCCCTCCTGCCGCCCTGCTGCTTTCTGCCGTTTGGTAAAGCTGGGCTGTAAGAGAGGCAAATCTGCCCCCGCTGTGCCCCCTCTGTGGGTGCTGTGGGCACCTGGGGCAGCCCCAGACCGAAAAGGCAATGAGCCCTTTGCTGTGCGATGTCCCCTGGGAGGCCAGGGCAGCCACAAACCACGGGCGCTGTGGGTTGGGTGCTGCTGGAGGAGGTAAGTCCCTGAGCTGCCTCCTGTCCCCCAGCCCCATGTTTCCCTATTGGGCAGTGGGGTGCAGGAGGAGCACTCCTGAGCCCAGCTCCATCCCTCGGGGGTGGGATGTTCCTCAGTGGGTTTGCTGGGCCCCTGTGCACAGAGTAGTGTCCTGAGGGGTTTAGGTGGCCCCATCTATGCTCTGCAGCATGGAAACAGAGCATTGACTTGGCTCCTCTCCCCTCTCCATCGGCAGAGGCACGAGGCACCATAGAAGATGGGTGACTGGGGTTTCCTGGAGAAACTGCTGGACCAAGTCCAGGAGCACTCGACCGTGATCGGGAAGATCTGGCTCACCGTGCTCTTCATCTTCCGCATCCTCATCCTGGGCTTGGCTGGGGAGTCTGTGTGGGGGGACGAGCAGTCGGATTTCGTGTGCAACACCAAGCAGCCCGGCTGCACCAACGTCTGCTATGACAAAGCCTTCCCCATCTCCCACATCCGCTACTGGGTGCTCCAGTTCCTCTTTGTCAGCACCCCAACCCTGGTGTACCTGGGCCACGTTGTCTATCTCTCACGGAAGGAGGAGAAGCTGAAGCAACAGGAGAGTGAGCTCCGGGCTGTCCACAGCAAGGACCCAAAGATCGAGCAGGCGCTGGCAGCCATAGAGAAGAAGATGTCCAAGATCTACGTGTCGGAGGATGGCAGGCTCAAGATCCGAGGGGCGCTGATGTGGACGTACATCACCAGTGTGATCTGCAAGAGCATCTTTGAGGCTGGCTTCCTTGTTGGTCAGTGGTACCTGTACGGCTTCTCCATGGTGCCCCGCTATGTGTGCAAGAGGGACCCCTGCCCGCATCAGGTGGACTGCTTCATCTCCCGCCCTACCGAGAAGAGCATCTTCATCATCTTCATGCTGGTGATGGGCCTCATCTCCTTAATCCTGAACCTCCTGGAGCTCTTCCACCTCTGCTGCAAGAACCTGCTTAGCAACATCAAGAAGGTGTCGGACCCAGCCATCCCAAGCCGGGATGCCTTTGCCAGTGACATGGTCTCAGGTGCCTACCCACACAAGCACTACCCCTTCCTGCCCATGGCCGAGAGCCACACGCCGTCCTACCAGGCCTTCAACAAGCTCTCCAGCGAGCAGAACTGGACCAACTTCCACAACGAGGAGAACCTGGCACTGGGCAGCAGCAGCAGACCCCTGTCAGACCCCTATGCCCCCAGGGCTGCCGATGCCCCCATCCCGGAGGAGAAGCTGTGCAGCCGGCCTGGGAGCTCAGCCTCCAAGAAGCAGTATGTCTAGAGCCAGGCTGGCCCTGGCTGCCCGGGGGAGAGACGTTCCTTGGCCCCTTGTGCCTTGAAGGTGCTGGCCATGGGCAGGCAGCTGCCTCCTGCCTGGTGCTGTGCGGTACCCAGGCCCCTCGGTGGCTGTGCCCACACTGACCTGCCTGCCATGGGCCGTGGTGCCCAGGCTTGGGGCCGAGCACTGCCCTGGAGCGGAGCCTCTGCTCGCTCCTGTTTTCCCCACTAGACCCCGCGAGGAAGGAAACCGCGCAGAGTTCCCCGGGACACCGTGTCCCACGTGCGGCGCCGTGGGGAAGGGAGAAGTCCCTGGAGCCCGTGGCTGGGAACAGGCTGTCCCCGGGGCCGTGGCGGGAGGACCCCGGCGCTTTCTGGAGCCGCCGCCAGCACCGGGAGATGCAAGCGCGGGGCCGTGGGAAGCCGCTGGCCTCCAGCCTCCGCTTGGAGCCTGGCAGGGCAGGGGCAGCGCTGCCTGAGGGGTCCTGGCCACCAGCCCCTTGCTGTCACCCTGGAGGTGGGACCAGTGGCCCCTGACCAGGGTTCGCTGCAGGAGCTGCCCCTTCCGCATGGGACACGGTGGGGTTGAGCCGGCAGCAGGGCTCTGCAGTGACCGCTGATCCCGATGGCTGCAGGGTCACCACGCGGGCGCCCCGGGAGCGCAATTCCCACCCCCCCGCGCCTCCTGGCCCTGGATCCTTTCCCGTCTAAGTTATTTTTAACCTGCTGGCCTGAGCACGGAGTTTTCGGCCTTAAAGGTGCAGTTGTGCAGGGGCTTGGGGAGCTGTGTCCAGCCTGGCTGCGTGCCCCTGAGCATGGTGGGTGTTTTAAGAGGGGAGGAATGAGCCTCACTACTACTGCTTTGGTGTTACTGGTTTTACTGCTTTGCACTGGTCGTCTCCTGCTGTGGGCTGAGGTGCTGGGGAGGGTTGGAAGAACCAACTGCTGCCACATGAGCATTGCCTCTTGACTGCATCCCACCAATGCTGTGAAAGGGGAAGGTCCTGCATGACCCAGGCATGAGGGTGGGATGCAGGCACTGCCCTCGGTGCTGTTCCTTTCCTCCTGGCAGACTCAGTGTTGTACCTTGTTGAATAAAGTTGGATGAATGAACAGAAGCGATGTGTGATGTGACTGCTTCCTGCAGCTGCCTCTGGGATGGGGGTAAGGGTTTGGGGATGAGGGTTGGGGAATGGGTGAAGGGGAGTTGTGCTGCCAGGGCCATGCACCCACTGCAAGCACAACCCTCAGTGCTGTAGCATCCTGTCCCCTCGAGCCCAGCAGCAGCCCAGGGTCTGTCTGGGGCCATGGGGCTCCTGGTGACCCAAAGCAGAGCTCAGCCCCTCTCGCCCTGCCCCGGCTCTGCTGCAGATAAACCCAGTGGAGGCCGTGGAGCCGCTCGTGGCTGCATAATAGGTGGAAATGAGCCACAGATAAAGGCACACAATGCGGCTGGGGCTGTTGTTTAGGTTCTCTGGCCAAGCCAGCCCAGGGCAGAGCCTGCTTTCTGCCGAGGGCCCCTTCAGCAAGGGTGGGACGGCCTAAAAATACCCTGGAGAGAATGAAATATGGGTGATGATAGGGGTAATATCGCTGCCGTCAGCTGCTGAAGGAAGTGCAGAGGGAGGCACCCCTGGTGCAGAGCCTGGACTGGCGGCGGAGCCTGCCCTTGGCTCCTCTCCCTGCTGGGGATGAGGGGGCTGACATCCCCTGGGGGGGTCTGGGGTGCACGCACAGCCCTCGCCCTCCTCTGTGCCCTGCGTGAGGATGCTGGGGCAGATCCCCTCTGTGGGGACCCTGGTCCTGTTGCCTGGGGGGGGATGCCCTGGGGCACCCCAAAGCAAGAGGGGGCCGCAGCCCCGTGCTCCCCAGGCACCAGCAGAGCTGCAGCTCTCGGGGAGCAGCCCCGCATCCTCAGCCGGGAGGAAACGCCCGTGTGAAAGGTAACGGCACAGCCGGGCCGTGTGCTCCCCCCTCTCCTGGGCTGATATTTGTGTTGGCACCAGGGGAGCATCACGCTTGGAGAGCTGGAAAACAGAGAGGGACGAGAGCTCCTCTGCTTGGCCACGGTGCCCGGCCGCCGGCGCTGCGCAAACACGGCTCCGCGTCCCGCTATTGTTCCCGTGTTGTGACAGGGCTGCTCGGGGTGGCTGCGCTGACCCGGTGCCCGTGGCACAGGCCAACAACAACAGTGAGGGTCTCACCTGCGGGGGGGGGCCGGGGGGGGGGGCTGCAGTGGGGCTGGTGTTGGCAGCAGCCCCCCCAAAGGCAGGCGGCCCGTAGGCAAATAGAAGTTTGCCGCTGATAAGGGCGCAGGCAGGGCCTTTGGCACAGCTCGGACAGAGAGCGGCGGCTCGGCCGTTCTCACACCTCCGAGCTCCGTCCGGAGTAAACAGGGCTCCTCCGGTGCGTTCCTGGGAGCGACACCGGCTATGGCAGTGCTGGGCCGTGAACTGTGGTGCCCTGTGACAGCACGGGCAGCCAGGGCTCTGCGGTGAGGGGCTCCCCATGGGCACCCCAAGACCCAGCTCTGGACCCAGAGACCCAGCCCATGCTGGGCTCCCCTTGCCCTTAGCCCTGCTGTGGTGGGGGGGACAGAAGCCGCAGCAAGGCTCTGCCCGAGGCGCTGCCTGAGCACCGAGAGTTTGTTTTTAAGCTCTCCCAGCACACAGAAAGCAGAAAGTGCCTAAATCCAAGCGCCACAGGAAGAGACACGGCAGGAGCAAAGCTGCGTCTGGGAGGGAGGAAGGGCACAGGGCTGGGCAGGGGGATGCCAGCCCGGGCCACAGCACATCCCCCCCACACACACACAATGCCGGACCCCCCATGCATGCCCAGGGCTCTGCCACAGCTTCCCAGCTCCCCATTTCCTGCAGCCCCTCAGGGTGGTTGGGCAGGAGCATCCTCCTGAGCTGGGCATAGACCCCGGAGCCCAGCACCCCGTGCCGGCAGCACCCACCATCGCGGCGACACCAAACCAGGTACAACCCTGCCCTTATCAGTGCCGCTGCCAGCAGCGCAGAGCGAGGGCAAAGCAAACCCCAAAGAGCTCCCTTCCTCCCTGGGCCCGGGGTTATATTTAGCCCTCCACGCGCGGGCACGGCACACAATGAATGTGGCCCCGTGTGAGAACCGCGGGCGGGAGGAAGCGCGCTCAATAGCCCCGATGACTTCCCGCATCCTGACATTGTCGCTCCCCTCCAGCCGCTTCCTTGTGCCGAAGCGACGGGACCGCGGCGCCTGGCACCCGCTGCCCACCCCGGGCTGGGAACGGCCCCTGCCAGCGGCATCGTCCCACTGCAGCACCGGCAGCGCAGGAGCTGCTGCAGCGGCTTTTCCTGTCACCGGAGGATGATGCGCCCTGAAAGCAATGAGCCGAGATGGGGATGGGGAGCCAGCCCTGAGCTGTGGCAGCGAGAGGCAATGCCAAGTGGGAAGGGGCCGTGTCCCACTGTAGCTGTCCCCAGCCGGGACCCAGGGATGTGTCTCAGTGCAGAGCAAAGCTGCTCCTCACCCGCAGCACTTCGGCTTTGCTGCCTGCAGAACGGAGCCATCAGGCAGGGCACGGAGCACATGCGCAGGGAGGGATGAGCGACACAGGGAGGCTGGGAAAGGACTCGGCTGCCTTCACGGAAAGGGCAGAACTGGAGCCTGGGAAAACAGCCTCGGCTTTGGGACGGGAGGGAGCAGACGTCCCCGGGGGCTGCTGGGGATGCACCATTTGGTCTGCAGTGGAGCTGGGGTGAGCACCCTCCATGTCCCGGGGCCGCAGGGACACCGGCTGCCTGCACGCCCTGGGTGCTCCGGGGTGACTGCGCTGCTCCAGGATGGGACATGGGAGCGTGAGGCCCTCAGGCCCCAGAGCCCTCCCAGAACAACGTCACTCCAGGCCTTGCTGGCTCTGAGCAGCCCTTGTGCCAGCGCAGGGTCACCGTGTCCCAGCCCACGCAGCTGGTGCATCCCTGCTCTGACCTGACCGGACATGGCCGAGCCGTGCCAAGCAGCTCCCCCTGCTCCTGCCTGCACAGCAGCCCTCCCAGTCCCCTGGGCTGACCCCAGCGAGCTCACTCCTGCACAGCCCCAGTTTGCCCCGTCCTGCCCTGGAAACTGCCACCTCTCCCAAGCTGTTTGTGATGGAATCCCAGGAGCAAACCCAGCACCAGGAAGGGCAGAGGCTCAGCCTGGATGCTGCAGCAAGGCAGCAGGGCCATGACAAGAGCTAAAGAGCCAGCTTGCTGCTCCTGAGCCTGGGGCATGGCCACTATGGGCTGGGCAGGGACAGGCAGCACTTCTGCAGCTGCTGGATTCCATCCCCACTCTATGGCACAATGCAGCCGGCCCCAGAAGCTGGACCAGCCCTGGGAGGATGCTCTCCCACAGAACACAGGCCTGGGGACAATGCAGTCCCACTGCAGCGCCAGCTGTGCCATGCTGGGAACAGCTGGATTACAAAGTGCTGGACCAGGCCAAGGGCTTGCGCTTGAGGGGCTGTGTGCGGTTTCTTGCCATAATGGCTTATTCAACAAAGCTTCCTCTCACTCTTCATGATCCACTGTGGCTGCTCACCCCAGCCCTGAGCACTCGCCGGCTCCTATTCTTGTCCAGCCAGCGCTTCCCAGGCAGCACATTGTTGGGATTCAATGGGAGGAAGGGTGGGTTTAGGGCACCAAGGCCTTAGGAGAAAGGCGACTGGTCTCTGGGAAGCAGCTTCACCCCAGCCCCTGCGGGGACTCCACAGCCGGTGTCTGCCGCAGGGATGGACGGGAGACACATGGAAACCAGCGGGAAAGGCAGCAGGACCAGCAAGGCAGCGGTGCTGGGAGCAGGGCAGAGGCTGACCAGTGAGATGCCATCGGTGCCCGTGCAGCCACATCGGGACTCAGCCCTTCCCAAGGGCGCTGCACTGGAGCAGCCCCCCCAGCCGACACCGCTTGGGCCCAGGGGAGGAAACGGGGCAGCGAGGCCCCGACAAAGCCCGATTGTGCCCGGCCCGGCCTGGGAACAGGCGGATCAATGGGCTATAAACAGCCGAGGGAGCCGCTCCGGCGCGGGGAACAAAGGCATTTCAGAAGACGTTTCCGAGCTGGGTCCAGCTGCTCCCAGCCTGGGGGAAGGGACAGGACCCTTCCCACCCCAGAGCACAATAGGGAACCCTCAACCGGGCTGGGGAAGAGAGAGGCCAAGGGCAGGGGCGACCTCAGGGCAGTGCCGTGGTGGTGGCACAAGAGGTGCTGTGAGCCCTAGCGCAGGAGGCAGCAGTGGGGCAGAGCTGGGACAGCCTTGGTGGTGTCCCCAGCCTCCTCCTGCCCCTTCCAGCCCAGCCCCACGTGCTGTGACAGCAGAGGCCTGCAGCTTCCCGGTGGTGCTGGGCTCTGGGCCCAGCCGGAGGGCAGCGATCCAGCTGAGGACAGCAGGTCGGGAGGTAAACACAGCCGGGCATGAAGCTGTCAGCAGGGCCCTGAGGAAGCGGCCCGAGCGGTGGGAAACACCAAACCGCTGCTGACCTCAGGGCTCCGCACCAGACACGGCAGATTTATCGTCCCTGCGAGGGGAGGGCAGGGCCGGGGCAGAGCGCGGCCTTGCTCAGGCTCCAGGGGAAAAAAACAAGCTGGGAGGCAGCGATAACCATCACACACAGCAAAGGATAACCACGCACAGCCAGGATAACCACGCACAGCCAGGATAACCACGCACAGCCCAGGATAACCACGCACAGCCCGGGATAACCACACATAGCCAGGATAACCACGCACAGCCCAGGATAACCACGCACAGCCCGGGATAACCACCACGCACATCCAGGATAACCACGCACAGCCAGGATAACCACGCACAGCCCGGGATAACCACCACGCACATCCAGGATAACCACGCACAGCCAGGATAACCACCACACACAGCCCAGGATAACCACGCACAGCCAGGATAACCACACATAGCCAGGACAACCACCACACACAGCCAGGATAACCACGCACAGCCGGGATAACCACCACGCACAGCCCGGGATAACCACACATAGCCAGGATAACCACCACACACAGCCCAGGATAACCACGCACAGCCAGGATAACCACGCACAGCCCGGGATAACCACGCACACCCAGGATAACCACCACGCACAGCCCAGCCCACTGGGACCCCCCCCAGCCCCTGGGACCTCACCCAGCTCTGCCACAGCCCTTCTTGTCTAGACAGGGAGCTGAGGGGAAGCAGATGATGTGCCTGGGGAGCCGGGAGGGAGGAACAGCCACAGCACGGGCTGGGGTCTGGGTGCCTTCCCCTCCTTCCTGGCTGCCACCCCATTGCCAGGCCCCGAGGTCAGCGCCTGTCAGGGACAATGATGGCATTTCTGCCAGGGTAGAAGGGGTTGAAAACACAGGGAGCTGTAGCACACCGTGAGCCAGGGCTGGGGTCAGGGGCTGGTGCAGAACACACAGAGGCCCAAGGACAGACAGAAGTTTATTCTGGCTGTTTCCATTCAGGGCAGAGATGTCCCTGTTCTCAACACACCAGCCCAAAGCCACCGCCACAGTGAGAGCTCCACCACAGAAGCAGGGCCAGGACTTCCACCTCCCCTGTCCCTCTTCCTCACTCTGAAGCCTGGGGATGACGCAGAGAGGGGCTCCCTGGAGAATGCCCACTGCTGCTCCGGCTCCTGCGGGTGGGATGCAGTAGCGTGGTGCTGTGGTTGGGGTTGCAAAGAGCCATGGCAGAGCTGTAAGCAGGGCAGCAGGTCCTCCTGAAGCCTGACCCCAACCCCGTGCCACTCAGGGCCTTGCTTCTTCTATCCTCACACCATGGAAGAAGCCAAGCCTAGAGACACACGGGTAAAACCAGGCCCAGCGGCTTTTGTGCTTCAGGGGCTGGGACAGGCTGAGAGCTGCTGAGCTGCAGCCAGGTTCCACCTCGGAAGCACGGCTCCCTGCCCACGCTGCCCCACGGGAGGCCTGGGTGCTGTGTCTGCGGGGCAAGCCCCGACCCTCCGGGGGGCTGCGGGGGGTTAGAGCAGCCGTGGGCACCGAGCACCGCCCGGGGGCGTGCGGAGGACGTGCAGGGGTGACCGGGGAGTGCCCAGCCCGGCGCTGCGGGACGCAGCCCGGGGGCAGTCACCGCAGGGCTCCCTTCGCCCACATCCGCTCCGCATCAGCTCTTCTCGGGGCGGTTCCTGTTGAGCACGGCGCGGGGGGCGAACTCCAGCTTGTCCTTCAGGCTCACCACCTTGGTCAGGTCCTCGCCCGCGATCTCCTGCAGCTTGCGCTCCTCCCGCTGCTCCGAGATGCTCTTCTCGTCCTCGGCCGCGGGCGGCGGGTCCCCGCGGAGGAGCCGCTCCAGGTGGTAGCCCACCAGCCCCACCACGAAGGCCACCGGGAAGGTGACGTACGGCGCCTTGGAGCGCACGGCCGCCCACAGCACGGACCACATGGCGCGGGGCTGCGCCTGCCCCGGGGGCGGAAAGCGCCGGTCACGAACCGGGCCCGGGCCCTCCCGCGGCCTGCGAGGCGCCGGGACCCGCGGGGCTCCCGCAGCCGCAGCCGGAGCGAGCCCCGGGCGGCCCCGCTTACCTCGGCCCGGCCGCCGCCGCCGCCCGCCTCTTCCGGTCAGAGACAACAACGGCCCAGCGGGGCCCCGACCGCGGGGCGGTGCTGCCCTCTGGCGGACAGAGCGGTGCTGGAGGAACGGCCCCGGCTGAGGCTGCCCCGCGGGAAGAGGGAGGGGGAGATCCATGGGGCATCCATGGGGCATCCATGGGGACATCCATGGGGAGATCCATGGGGCATCCATGGGGACATCCATGGGGACATCCATGGGGAGATCCATGGGGACATCCACGGGGACATCCATGGGGAGATCCACGGGGAGATCCATGGGGCATCCATGGGGACATCCATGGGGAGATCCATGGGGACATCCATGGGGAGATCCATGGGGACATCCATGGGGAGATCCATGGGGACATCCATGGGGAGATCCATGGGGCATCCATGGGGACATCCATGGGGACATCCATGGGGAGATCCATGGGGACATCCACGGGGACATCCATGGGGACATCCATGGGGAGATCCATGGGGACATCCACGGGGACATCCATGGGGACATCCTTGGGGACATCCATGGGGACATCCATGGGGACATCCATGGGGCATCCATGGGGACACCCGTTGGGACATCCATGGGGACACCCATGGGGACATCCATTGGGACAACCATGGGGACATCCATGGGGACATCCATGAGGGAAAACCAGGGGAGAGAGCCACGGGCAGAGACACACAGCAAAGGACCCATGGGAGAGCCATAGGGAGACCCACATGGAGAGACCCATGGGGAGAGACCCATGGGGAGAGACCCAGTGGAGAAAGCCACTGGGAGACCCAAGGGGTGATCTGCAGGGAAAGACCCCCAGGGGGAATCATGGGGAGACTCCCATGGGGAGAGCCACGGGGATAAACTCACAGCGGGGAGAGAGCCACAGGGAGAAACCCTTGGGGAGATCCATGCAAGTACCCACAGGGAGAGCCCCATGGGATGCCCTGCAGACACCCCCCAGCTGCCCCACGGTGAGATCCGCTCCCAGCCCCGCGACACGAAGGGGCAGTAGACGGGGGAAAGGCGAGCCCGGTGCCGGCCGTGTCCGCGCAGGGAGGCGGCCGCTGGCCCGGAGTAACCAAAGTCATCTTTATTAACTGCGGCGGTTCGGTTCGGTTCGGTACAGTAAAAAGGGAGCCACGTGTCACGGTCACTGCACGGCGCTGGCCGGGGCGGGCGGGCCCTTCCCGGGCGCATCCCTAAATCCAGGGTGCCGGGGGGAGCAGGGAGGGAAAGGGCTTTGGGTGGCTGAGCAGGCGCTGCCGTCCCAGGGCTGTTTAGCACCGGCAGAACCCCCTGGAGCAAGGGACCCCCGTGCTTGTCCCTGGCCCCCTCCTGGTACATGGGGGGCACAAGATGCCCCCCCCCAGCTGCCTCCGATCCCGCTGCCCTGCCCCAGGGCCCTGGGAGTCGTTTGGCCATGGATTTCAGGAGCTCCCGGCACCTGCCGGCCCTGCCTGGGGGTGGCTGGTGATGCTGCGTGGCAGGCTGAGGGACAGGGATTGGGTCCTCCCCTCTTCTGCCACCAAAAGGGACACTGGGGGGGACAGGATGCTTAGAGAGGGACCAGGGGGGACCAAGCCCATGGCAGCCCCGTCTTGTGGTGTCCCATCCTACGGGAGAAGGGGTGACCCATCAGGGAGATCTCCAGCAGCCCCACATTCAAGCAGCGGCTGCTGGTCATGTCCGTGCTCCCATCCAACCCACCGGCAGAGCCACGGCGGTCCCTGGCACCACAGGCAGGTCTCCCCATCACCACCGCCTCACTCACACACTGGGAAGTGGCTCCCATTGGTGAAGGCACAGGGGGACCTCATCCCCCATCCCTGGCTGGTGCCACGCTGCAGAGGTGCTCCCAGACTCCAGGCTGGCAGGAGGGAAGGACGGACGGATGGAGGGACAGACGGATGGGGAAGGAGGGCTGAGCGGGAAGGGGAGAAGCGCATCGCGATGCTCCGTGCGAGGGAAGCGGGGCCGTGTCCGGGGGCTCCTGCTGCTCTGGTCCATCCCGCCAGGCAGAACACAGCGCTGGGCACGGGGAGTTTCTGGTTTATTCCTCAGGTTATAGTTATAGATGTATATAGGGAAGGAGCCCTGGGTCCCCCGTGGCACCTGAGCCAGAGGCAGGCAGGGGCAGCGCAAAGGATCCCTGTGTCCCTGCCACAGCCCAAAGCCTGGTGCTGGTGGGGCTGGGGGTCCCGTCCCCACTGGGTTTGGGGGGATTGCACTGAATACAGAGAGGCTGGGGGGGGCCTGCCTGCAGCCCCCTCCCCTCCAGCCCAGGGGTGCCAGAGGCTGGGGGTCACCTCTCTTTCAGTGGGGGCACAGGCTGGGGAGGGGGTGCAGGAGGGGTGGGAAGGGGACAGAGAGCTGGGGCATGGCTCCAGGGAGGGCAGAGGGAGGGAGAGCCCCGGACCCCGGGAGAGGCTGGCAGGGGCATGCGGGCAGGGGGGGCAATGGGACGGGGCAGAACCGGGCTTGTGTTCCCCCGCCGACGGATCCACGAAAGGTCTAAGATAGAAAAGAGAGAAGCTGTGAGCGGGGCCAAGAGCTGCCCCAGGGTGTCCCCGCGGCCCCCGTCACAGTGAGCTACGGCCGCGCCGTCCAGTCCGGGTAGAAAAGCGGAGGCTGCGGTCAGAGCCGGGTCTGCGCCTCGGGGATGTAGATCTCGATGCTGTCCGCGCTCTCGGTGGCCGAGCTCTGGCGGAAGGAGGCAGCGCGCTTGGCTGCCAGGAGGCGCTTGCGGGCCTCCTGCCGCTGCCGGTCCACCGAGTCCAGGGAGCGCTCCTTCACCGGGTGCACCTTGGAGCGCGGCGGCTTCTTTGGTATCGGGGGAGGCACCTTCTTCTCCTCCTGCACAGACAACAGCGGCTTCAGGGTGGGATCCCCGGGAGCGGGCATCCCGGCGGGCTCGGCACAGGCAGCAGGCGTGTGAGACGCCTCCGTGCGTGCTGGGTGCCAAAGCCACGGTGAGATGGCCCCGCAAACCCTCCTGCACACCAAGTGCACGTCCTTTCATCTGCCTGCACTGGTGTGAAGGTGCCTGCCGCAGGCTGCCCGTGCCAAGACCCTGCCTGTCCCTGTGCAGGCAGCGCTGCTCAGAAACACTCAGCGAGCCCACGGCAGGGAAACTGCCCCTTCTTTACCCCCGTGTTTTCCAGCTCGATTTTCCAAGTGTTTGCTAAGAGCAGTCCCCTGCAGCAGCCCAGCAAAGCAGTGGTGCTTTGGGTGCAGATATGCTTGAGGAGGAGGAGGAAGGGAGAGGTGATGGGGGACGAGCGCCCACAGCAGAGCCCTGCCCTTACCTTGGGCTCCACAATCTTCCACCCATTGGCCTTGAGCTGCAGGAGCTCTGCGAACTTCATGCTGACGTCCTCAATGGAGAGCTGCAGGAGGTCCCAGAAGCCGGCCAGGTCTTGGAAGGTGGGCACAGGGAATGCGTTGGGATCCTGTGGGGACAGAGTGTCATCCACATCACCCTGTGGGACATCGTTTCCACTGGCCATGAGGTCGTCCCACCGCCTCGCTGCTGGGGGATCTCTGTCCCCGTGGCGTTATCAAGTCCCTTTCCCACTGGCCACGGCTGACCCCATGGCACCACTGCCTGGCACTCACCATGTTCTGCTGGCAGAGGCGGTAAAACTGCTGCACCTTCTGGGACATGAGGAGCTGGGCGCTGCCCACGGCACTCCGGATCTTCTCCAGGACTGGCAGGGAGGAGAGCAGACAGTCAGCGCTCCCATGGGGCACAGAGCCTGTCCCCACATGGTACGGACCTGCACCCCCTTGCACCCCGCTAACCCATTGGGCATCTCTTCCCTCCTCCAGACCCCACTAATCCAAAGGAGTTTCCTGGTGTTTCTTGTCCCCACTCAGCCTCTTTAGCCTTGGCAGGGGAGATGCTCCAAAGTGGTCCCAGTGCCTCCAAACCCCACAACCCCCCCCGGACTCACTCTCCTCCGGCAGGTCGTAGTCCTCAGCCTCCCTCTCCATCTGCTGGCACCAGCCCTCCATCTTCTCCACCTCCGCCTGCAGCAGTTTGATGAACCATTCCCCATCGCGGTGGCAGGGGGAGGCACGTCCGGAGTCGGGAAGGCTGCGGGAGCCCCTTTCCATCCAGGCATCCCGCCGGGGCACCTCCACGGTGTCGTACTGCAGCTGATAGTCCTCCCGGTACGCCCACTGCCCCTGCGTGTGCACCGTCTTGTACACCGCGTACTGCCGGCCGGTCTCGGGCTCCGAGGAATGCCGCTGGAAGGGGCGCCCGAACTGCAGCGCTTTGTCCTCGGTGGCCACGGCCAGGCCGGTGAAGCCCTCGAGCTCCAGGTCCGCCTGCACGCCTGCTGTCACGCTGTTGGAGCGCTTGAAGCGCGCTCGCCTGCGGAGAGCAGGAGCGCATGGGGACCCCCACAGCCAACAGGGCCAGCCCTGGTTCCCTGCCGGCCTGCTGGGCAGGGGCAGGGACTCCCACAGACGTGATGGGGCTGGGGATGCTGGGATCAGTCTGGATCCTGGAGCATCTGGGGCCATAGGAATGGCTCTGAGCAGCCACGGCCAACAAGGACAGCCCCACTGCCCCATCCCCTCCCTGGTTACCGTGATGGGCAGGGGTAGAGTGAGGGATGCCCACAGCCACAGTGGGGCTCGGGATGCCAGTATCAGTCTGAATCCTGGAGTATTTGGGGCCATAGGAACAGCTCTGAGCAGCCACAACCTGCTGGTCCCTTATCTCCTCTGCTCTTAGCCCGTTTCCATGGCTACCAGCGCTGGACCAAGGATGGAGGAGCACACACCAGGCTGCGTGGGCACATCGCAGGAGCTCCCCTCCCGCAGGCCGTGCAGGTTCTGCCACTCAGCATTCCCAACCCAGCCAAAATGTCATGTTTAGCTGCAGGAAAGCCCAAAGCTTTCATGTGTGCAAAGCTGAGGGCTGAGCCCCAGCAGAAGGGACCCGAGCACAGGGAGCGGAGCAGGCAGTCTGCTTGCAGCAGTGAGGTACAAGGGCAAAGGGAGGGCAGATCCTGCCCAGGATGGGGACAGCGCTGAGCTCTGAGGGTCTCAGCCAGAGGAGAGAACGAAACGCTGCTGTGGGGCAGTGATGGGGTGTGCTGCTCAGGGACCCACAGTGCAGTGAGTGTGGCAGGTCTCAGCCCAGCCCGGTCGCGCGGTACCTTTTGTCCTCCTCCACCTGCACCCCAATGGAGTGGAATTCCCTCTGGCTCCGGCTCTCTGTATCCGAGTCAGAGATGGCCTCAACCTGACGAGGGACAGAGGGAGGGTGCTGGTACCGCAGCTCGCTATGGCCCACGCCACTCAGGCAGGCTCGGAGCCAGCTTGGAGCCCGCAGGGAGGAGCGAATCCCACCTGGACGCCAATGGAGGGACGCCACTTCCTCTGCCGAGCCAAGCTCCGCAGCTCCTCCCTGCCGGGAATGGCCTTGATGATGAGCGTGGAGGGCTTGGGAGCAGCACGGGGCTGGACCGGAGGCAGGTCGAGGGCCACGGACGTCACCTTGGAGGTGTCCAGGCTCTCGGCCGAGTTGCAGCGGGCCGCGGAGTCTTTGGACCATGCGGAGCCGCGCGCGGCCTCGCCGGGCAGGTAGCTCTCATGGGCGGACTCGGTGCTGCTCTGCGCCGTGACGGAGATGAGGGGTTTGGCTTTGGTTCCTGGAGGGATGGGAGGTGGAGCTTTTCTGTAACTGAAGGCTGTGGTGGGAGAGGCGCAGGATGAAAAGGACCGTGAAAACTCAGACACTTGCTCATTTCCCGCCACGAGCAGGGGCCCCGGGGCCGGTGCCCACCTCCTCCCACAGCGGGGGCTCAGGAACCCACCAGGTTTGCACCGCAGCCGGATGAGATCCAGGCTGGAGCTCAGGGGGGCTTTCGGCCTGTTTGTCCCCGCTGGAAACCGCCCCAGACCCACGCTGGCCATGCTCCCAGAGCACCCTCAAGGGGCAGAGATGGGGATGGAAGCGGGGGCATGGAGGGAGCAGACGGGAGCTGGGGGCACAGAGCAGCCCCCTGACCAGGACTGGGCCACGAGCAGGATGCTCGCAGCCTGTGCCAGGGCTGTACGGGGCCGGGGCAGGAGTGGGGACATCAGCAGCCCCTGGCATGTTTCCAGATGAAGGCAGGGAGATGTGGGAGTCCCTCGCATGACCAAGCCCTCACCACCTCCCGGGACTCACAAGTGCTGGGCTTCAGGATGCTGCTGGTGATGGACGGCCCGGCGGGGGCCGACATGGAGAAGAGCGAGAGGCAGTCGTCGTCCTGGGAGCAGCCGGCCTGGATGGCCCGCAGGTAGCTGTGGCTCCGCATGCGGAAGCAGCCGGGCAGATCCAGCGCCTCCACGGCCTGAGACTCCACCTCGCCAAACACCGACTCGCAGACGGCTTCGAACTGGTGGTTGAGCTCGTCGTTGATCTGCGGAGAGCAGCGGGTGAGGCTGGGGGTGCTGAGCTGGGGCTGAGCGGGGCAGGAGATGCTATGGGGAACACCTACACCTCCCTGCGCCAGCACTGCCCCGCGGCACCGGTACCATACCTGGCCGGTGGTGAAGGAGCGCCCGTAGCTCTGTCCCCGCGGGAGCATTCGCGGTGGTGTGCAGCAGCTGGGACAGTTACAGATATATGAATCAGAATAGTGCCTACTTGCAAACCTAATGAGAGACAGTGGGAATAGAAGGGATCGCACCAAAAGCAACAAATTCAAGCAGAGCATTTGGAAACGCGGCTGTAGTGATGCTCACTATGGCCACCACCACTGTCCCCACTCCTCACTGCCCCAAAACGCTGTCCTGGGGGTATGGAGCCATCACCCGAAAATGCAAGACTGATGGAGAGGCGTGTGCCTGCTCCAGGCAGTGGGAACGGGGACAAGGAGCCAGCCCGCCCCGCTCCAGGACTGGGGCATGTCCCAGCCTTCTCCTTTCGAACGTGCCTCCGGGACTGGGCACGTTTCAGTTATCTCCTCTTGAACGTGCCTCTTTCCCCAGCCTCTGATGCGGCTGCAGCAGCAGGTCCCACCCCAAAGCCCAGCACAGCCATGCCCATCCCAGCACCCACCAAGGGCAGCCGCAGCTCAGGGGCAGGGCTCAGCACCGCTGCACTGGGCTATAAGCCAGGATGATGCTGCTCATCCTCCCAGGGAGCTCCATGGCCCCACTGCTGCCCGCAGTGCTGAGATGGCTCTGGGAGGTGACAGCCCTTACTTGGTCCTGGCCTGGTCGGCGCTGGAGGAGCGGCGGTAGCTGTCTCGCCGCGTGGCCGCCCTGGGCAATACTTTGGCGCTGATGTCCGAGTCGGCGCTGTCCTCGTCGCCCATGGCCTTGATGTAGCTGCCGCTGCGCATCCGCCGGCAGGGAATCTCCCCGTCCTTGCCCACCGCCGGGTACCCGCTCCACTCGTCCTGGGGCACCTGGAGCGGGAGGCAAGCGTAGGAAGATGCAGTGGCTGCGGTCCCGAGGTCGGGATGCCCAGCCCCGTGCCTGCCACATGGCCTCTGCCACCCTGAGCCCCAGCGTGCACGCGTGGCCCAAACACAAGGCTGGCGCCTGCACTGGCACAACTCCCCTGCCCTCCCCACAGCACCCCACAGCTGCAGGGACAGACCCTGGGGGCTCTGAGAAAGCCCCTAAATCCAGAGAACTGAGCCCCCCCAGCAGCTGCAGCTCCCTGCGCCCAGTCCCATTCCTAAGACACGGGACAGCGCAGCCTCTCCCACCTCGCAGCCCCCCCGGCAGGCACGGCTGGGCCAGATCCCCCCCATGCCAGCACAGCCACCAGCTGCTGGTCCCACCGGCACCACGGGGTCCTTACCGGGCTGTGGCAGGGGGACGGTGTCCCCCGAGCCCCGTGGGGAGGGCAGTGGGGCCGGCCCCCAGCCCAGATGCCCCCGCTACTGGCAGAGAGGGGCCCCGGCCACCCCCCTCCCCTGCCCAGCGCGGCGTTGCCAATCCCTGTCTCCTTCCCCCGGGAAAGGAAGAGAAAAGTTAATTAGATTTTAATTGGAAGGGGGGTGACCTAGAAGGGACCCGGTGACGAGGCAGGGGGTGGCACCCAGCCAGGCACAAGTGGGATAAAAGCCACAAGCAGGGAGCAGAGGAGGGGCCACCCAGCCAGCAGAGCCCCAGATCCATCAGGTACAGGGCAGGAGGCAGATGGGGGACAGCGGGGACCAACGCAGGACACGGAGCAGAGCTGGAGCATCCCCACAGGGCCCTGGGGTGCTGGGGCGGAAGGTCCCAGCCCTGGCTCACCCCACGGCGTCACCGGTCACTGCCCCTGGGGTGGCAGCCCCTGCCCGGCCCCTCACCTGCAGGTACTGGTACGCTCGGTCTTTGGCCTTTGATTCCTGAAGCATCAAGGTCTTCTCGGTGCTGCCGGCGCTGGGGTAGGCTTCCCGTGCCTGGCTGACGGTCATGGTGTGCCAGGCGCTCCTCTTGACTGTCTGCCCATCCAGAGACATGGACATGCCGGCACAAGCCAGGCATTTTCCTTCCCCGCCGCCTTTTAGACTCTTCAAGGTCAAGTCTCTGAAGGCACTTTCGGGAGCGTCCACGCAGTACTGGGTGCCCTGGTCGGCAGCGTGCCGCCCGGACACCATGTAGCTGCTGTCGCTGTCCAGGTTGTCATCGGAGCTCCACCAGCCCATCATCTTGGACCGGTGCCGGGAGTCCACCTTGCGGTCCTTGCTCTTGCTGCGCTTGCCGTGGCGGGACTGGTGGTGGTGGTGGTGGTGGTGGTGATGGTGATGGTGGTGGTAGCCGTCCCCGCGGCCGTCCATCTTGGCACCGTTGTATTCCCGCTTGGCCGGCGCCTCCAGGGAGTGGGACTTGGCGAAGAGCTTCTGGACGGAGTGGACGAGGTGGCGGATGCGGCTGGGGCTCTCGCTGCGGGGCTCGGCGCCGCCGGCCCGCGGGTACTGCAGGGTGTGGAAGCCGTCGTGGTGCAGCGGGAGCTGCTTCTCGAACTGGTCCAGCAGCGTGGGGGGCAGGCGGTTGATCTTGCTGGCGGGGTGGGCTGCTGTCGCCATGCATTCGTCGCAGGAGTCGTAGGGCTGCTGCGCGTGGTGCATCCTCGGGAAGGTGCTGCTGGCGCTGGCCGAGGGCAGCTCGCTCAAGGGCCCGCCCGGGCACTCGCTGGCCGCGCCGGGGCTCCGCACCGGGCAGTAGGGATGCTCCAAGGAACACGGCTCGCTGGGGCTGACGGGGTACGGCACCCGGCCCTCGGGGCCGTGCTGGATGTAGTCGGCAGGATGCTGGCAGTCCTCTGGGATGCAGCGGCAGCGGTGGCCGGAGGAGGGCTGTACCTGGCTACGCTCCCCATGGTAGCCCTTCATGGTGTCAGCACCCGCCCCATAGCTTCGGCATCCTGCAGGGCTGTCCCTGCGGGCTCATCTGTGGGGACAGGGACAGACACAGCGTCACGCTCGCCCCTGCACCCCACCACCAGGAAAACGCTGCGGCTCCCCCATGGGAACGCACTGAGAGGGCTGGGAAGCTCCCAGGGCAGGATCTGGCCCTGGCTGAGCCCTTGGAATGCCAGAAACCCGGTTCTCCATGGGGCAAGGGGGGCACGGTGCCGGCAGCGGGAAGGAGAAGGAGCTGCCAGCAGCGACACAGGCAGCACGGGCCTGCAGACGGCGAGGGAGGACTCGCTGCCATCATCAGAAACTTGTTTGCTTCTCCGACACCAAATATTATGAAGTGTTTCTCCATGAGGAAATGGTTCTGGCGGGGATTTTCAGCCGTTGCGATTCACGGAGCCGCTAATGAGCTGCCGCGGGGCGCGGGGGAGCCGCGCTCCGATGTCTCCATCCAGCCCATCCTCCCTGCACCGTGCCCAGCCGCGATGGAGACCCACAAGTGTCTGCCCCCCCAGCCCCCCCAGCCCTTCCAGCCCCCACGGAGGGAGATCCAGGGAGCGGAGATGGCTCAGCTGCATCCCCAGAGCGAAGCAGGAGGATGGATGGTGTTGAGCCAGGCTGGCCTTGGGGACACTGGAGCTGAGTGCACCCACAGAGGTTTGTTTTCCTTATGGTCCTCGAAGGCTGTGCCTTTGGTATGACTGTAAATGAGGAAATTACTTATTCCCCAGTGCAGCTCAGCTAATTAACAAGCATCGTTAATGCTCTTGTTATCATACGCAGGCAGGGTGCTGTGGGCAGCCTATATCCAAGACTGACTGCAGGAAAAGGTGACCGTGGGGTGGGAAAGGTGACCATGGGATGGTCCCCATGCAGATGGGGTCTGTCTGACACGTGGGGATCAGGGGGACACCAGGAAAGGGGCTGGAGGCCCCTGATGGTCACAGGGTGGGAGGTGACGTGTGTGTTGGTGGCAAGCAGCAAACAGGACGCAGCAGTGCCCAGGGAACACGTCTGCCCTAACAAGCCTCCACCGCCTCCTTCCTTCCAGGCCCCAAGGCTGGATGCTCTGCCCTGTGCCTCTCCCCCTGCCCCCCCAGTCGCGCTCCAGCTCTAACGAGGCTCCCTGATGGCTGCATCTTAACCAAAGGATGCTGCAGCCTCCCAGGAAAGCTGCTGCCAGGGACCGAGCCTGCGATCGGCAGCAGGATGGACAGACAGACACAGGCTCCCGGCTCTGCCTCCCCTGCCGCAGGCTGAGCCATCATCTGCTCGGGGAGGGCAGCTCTCAGGTGAGCCAAATATTGCTGCTGCAGCGGAGAGAAGGGGTCAAAACAGAGGAGCAGCCATCAGCACGAGCCCGGCGGGGCTGCGCGCAGCAAGGGCAGGAGTTAAACAAAGCTGGGCCCTGGCACAGCAGTCCCGCAGGCACCGGTGGAGCAGGAGACGGCAGAGGATGGGGACGAGCCATGGTGAAGGATGCTGCATCCCAGCCAGAACCAGCTCACCAAGGCCATGCAAGCACCTGAGCCCTGGGCAGGGACCCACTGATGCCTCTGTGGGCACCCTGGAGATGGGAAGGGGTTGGGAGCGATGCTGTGGGTCTCAGCAGAGCAGCGTGGCCCAGGGTCCTCAGACCTATTGAAACTTGAAGAGGGATGAGAAGCCATCAAGCCTGCTCCTCTGACCTGTCCAGCACGGGCAGTGCAGGCAGGAGGCTGCCACATGGGACAGGGGGATCCAGCCGGATCCGTGTCCCACTGAGGGCCGCTCACACTGCACATCTCTTGGGAAGGAAGGGATTTGTGCCACCGAAACACAGACTCAAAAAGGGGGGTGGGGGGGGGCAAACCCAGCCTGGCTGAATTTTGTGCCATTTAACACCAGGGTAATTACCACCAGTGGGAACCTACCGCCCACATGATTATGTGCTAGGATAAACTGGAAGAGCATAATTACCATTGCAGATAACTCACTCCTTGCCTTTATTGCATCCAAAGCCTGGAGAAACTCCCACTGGCAATTCCCCACCGCCACCTCCCCTCTGACATCTGCTCCCACCACGTCTCTCCCCACCACGAGGGTCAGCACGGGGAGGAGGAGAAGGGCCCCTAGGCCCCAGCCACGCTGAAACCCAGCCTCCAGCTCGATTCCCCATAGGAGCACTTGGCACAGGCGGTTCTGCTTCCCAGCAGCCACCCAGTGAGATCTCTGCCTCAGAGGCAGCAACGCACTGGGCCCAGGGACACGGGGCAGCCCCAGCAGCAGCCTGATCTCTGCTGGGACCCTGTGGCACCCAGGGCCCCCCAGCCTTCCTCCAGCTTCAGGACTAGCAGTGGGGAGGTGATGGGACAGCAAAGCCCCACCACAACGTCTGGGTCCAGCAAACGGCCCTGGCACAGGGCAAGGTTGGGTTTCCAGCATTTCCAGGTCAAACCCCAAGAGCCGGGGTTGATGGACCCGTACCTGGGGGTCCTGACCCCCCACTCCATGGGCAGCATGTGCCGGGGTCCCGGTGAAGCCCATCAGTGGTACTTACCGCCCTGCGCTCAGGGGGATGCTGTCCTCATGGCCCTGGCCACCGATGGCTCCTCCACACCGGATCTCCTGGGGGCAGCAGGCTCTGGGGGAGCAACACAAGGAGGATGAAGAGCAAGGATGCTCCTCCCCAGAACCAGCCTGACCCCACTCCCTGTGCGTTTTAACACAGCCCAGCCTTCCCTGCTCCCCGGAGGCCACCCCGCACCAGCGCTGCCTGCACCAGCAGCGACGGGGACGGCTCGGCACGGCCACGGCCACGTGTTTTGCCCAGCTTAGCCCAAAACCATCCCCAGCCCCATCCTCTTATGCAATTCCCTGCCAGCGGGCGCCAGAGCTGGCCCAGCGGCCGCCTCGCCGTCGACTTTGATTTGCTCCGGATCCAGCCATATGCTCCACAAAGCCTCCTCCTGCCACCCCGGCTCTCCAGTGGGAGCAAAGGGATCTTATCCCAGCCGCCGGCCCGGCAGACGCGCGAGCTCGGCCCATTCTGCTTTGCAAATTAGCACAAGGTTTTGGCAGCGCGGGTCCTGCTGCGGGGCTTTGTGGCCAGGGATGAAAGCAGGAGAGAACAAACGCGCAGCGTGAGCGCCCAGCACCGCACACGAGCTGGAGCCCGGAGGAAAGGAAAGGGCCCTGAAGTGGTTTTCCCACTTAGGAACTGCGCGAATCTGAGCTACGGTCACGGGAAGGAAATGCATAGGGAATATCGCCAGGTCGTTTGCACCGCGCTCGTAATCTATTGACTTTCCCCATTGTAAGCGAGAAGGGTTGTGGAAAGCAAACATTTTATTTAATTACTAATTGCTCTATTATTTTATTAGGCTGGATTAGTAAAATTTACTCAGCCTGGAAAAAAAAAAACATAAAATGAGAGGGGCTTAGTGAGGAATTGCCTAATTTAGCGCGTAATTCTGCGCCGAGCCATTATTTTCTTTAAAGTTGAAGTAGCTGCCAGCAGCTCGCCGGTGGTTCGTTAGCCACGCCAGGCAGGAAGGGTGTTCAGGGAGAGGTTTGTTACCCCAGGACCCTGGGGTAGGGGCTGGCCAGGGGAAGGGGAGTGAGCAGGGTGCAAAGATCGCAGCAAATGCGCTCAATGCAATCACGAAATCAAACCCAATTCCTGCTAACGGGAGAAAACGGAGCGGGCTGCAGGTGGGAGGGCTGCGAGGGGCAGGAACTGACCGGGTGCCACTGGCAATAAGGGATAAAGCAAGATGCTGGGAAAGTCACGAAGGGCAAATACCCACTGAGGAGCTGCGAAGGTGAGTGGGGCGAGAAGGGTTTGCTGAGGCTGCCGGCAGCGGCTGCTGGAGCCGGGCTGGGGGGACCCTGGCACCCCGATGCTCAGCCCTTTCCCTGCACATCGCTCCTCACTGGGCACTTCCCAGGTACCAAACCAGCGCTGCCTCCATGCACCGGGATGCTGAGGACAGGCCGTCAGGAAGGGAGGCCAGGTTATCAGGTTATTAAGCACAAGATTAATTTTGGCACTGGCTGCCTGGCAGATCCTTCTCCAGGGTTGGGGAGAGCGAGCGCGAGAGGTGCTGCCTCTGCTGATGCAGCGGTTGGTGGGATGAAAAATCCTGCAATGCAGCACTGCTTCTTAATGAGCCATTTGTCTTTGAGTCTTCTTCACTCATTACCATGCCGGGAGAGGGATGGGAGTTGCCCCAAATCCCCATCTGAGCAATTACTCCTGGAGCAGAGCGAGGAAATACGGCCACGACGCGCCCCAGCTGCCAGGGATCCCGCACGGCCGCCAGCACCGGGACTCCCTGGCACAGCGCACGTGCCTCCGGCTGCTGCTGCTGCAGGGAGCAGGACCCCTGCATCCAACCCGCACGCACAGCCCAGCCCGGACACCCTGGTACCCAGCACCAACATCCCCAGGGCAAGAGCCATGCTCTGAGGTGCCCTAGAGAGCCAAAGCATCTCAGAGCTGCCAGGACAGAACCAGTGCAGAAGGGAGCCCGGTGTTGCATCCCTACAAAGCCCAAACCTGGATCTTGATGGAAGATCCACTTCTCCAAAAGCCCGGTACAAAAGGATGGGTCCGGCAGCCAGAGCCCACAGTGAAGTTGGCTTAGAAGGAAAGAGGTGGCAGAGGGAAGGGGCCGTGCCAGCATCCATGGACGGGAGCAAGCAGAGGCAGGGGTGGGAGGGTGAGCTGCACCTCCAGCCCCCTCAGCCCTGCAGTGATGCTCATCCTGCCCATGGGAGCCGGGACACGACACATGGGACCGACTGCCAGAGGTGAGGCCCCATAGCCAGAACAGCAGAAGCCAACTGGGTTGGGAGACCACCCTGGAGGGACCAAGCAAGGCCCTGGGGACCCCATCCCACTCCAGCTGGTGCAGGGTTCATGGGCACTGCACTGCACGCATGAGCACCCATCGCCAGTTATGCCCATGGACAGCTTTCCTCCCATGGATGCACTCAGCATCTGCCCATGCTGCCGAGGGCCAGCAGCAGCCAGCATGCTCCCCCAGTGCCCCTCCAGTGCTTGGGAAGGGGGGGACATGCAGGTGACCCCAGGGAGCCCCATGGGACAGAGAGCTGACACCAAACCAACGTGCCCAATATTCACCTGCAGCAAAGGGAGGGGATGAGCAGAGGCATCCCCCTGCGCCACGCTTGCCCTGGGGCTCTGCCTGCATCCCCACTGGACACCTTGCTCCAGTGCCCATCAAAGCCCCAGGCGGGCAGTGGGCTCCGGGCGTTCCCAGAAGTTAGACCTGCCCCATCAGAGGGCCCTTTCCAGGCATCTGGGCCCCATGGCAGCCCCCCCATGCATGCTCCGGGCTGTGCCGTTACTTCCTCCCTGCTCCATCGGCAGGATGGGCCGTGCTGCCTGGGCTTAAAAAGCCACTTACATCCCCGGACACACGGTGTAATGACTTAAGCCAGGGATCACTCCAAAGCTGCTTTGGGAGCTTGGGGTAGCGCGGCGTTAGCACCAAGCACAGCAGCAGTGATGATCTCTGCCCATTCCTGCTCAAGTAACACCCACCCCAACCAGTTCCCTTTGCAACACCATCCCATCCCACGGTTCTGCTTGCAGCGGGGCCGCAGGAGCCAGGGTTTCCAGCAAGCAGGACCTGGGAATGGTGAGGCAGCAGAGTCATTGGTCCCTGGGCCAGCAGGGATGCCCTGGGCCATTGTGCCCCGTTCCCAGGCTGCATCCCACCCGTGGGACCCCTCAGGGCCAGGGCTGGGATGGGTACACGGAGCCTGGGGCACAGCACAGTCCCCGCTCACCAGCGGAGGACCCAAACTGCTGCTTTAATGGATGGGCTTCATTTGCAAAGCTGATGAAAACCTTAATATTTAAATACGTAATTCTGCACAATGCTCTTAGCACAGCCCCCACACAGGGCAGAGCGAGGGGGGACAGGGTGAGCGGGGGCACAGCAGTGATGGGGAACACTCCGGTGGGACCACGCTGGGCTCTGGCATCCCCATCACATACAGCATGGGGACGGTGCCTGCCCTCATAGCAGGCAGCGCAGGCAGGGCGGGTGACGGGGTTCTCTGCCATGGGCACCGGGTCCTGCTCTATCACCAGCCTCTAAAGCATCTCATGGGAAGACGTGAGGAAAAGGAAGCATGGCCATGGAATCACAGAATCAACTGGACTGAAAGACCTTTAACATCACCAAGTGCAACCTTTACCCCAGCACTGCCAAGGCCACCACTAACCCCTGGCACATCTACACGGTGTGTGAACACTTGCAGGGTCTGGGGGGGCTGTGCAGGGCTGCGGGACGGGCCCCCGCAGGGATTACAGCACCGATATTCCTGTGACAAGAGCTCAGAGATAGAAGAGATTTGCAGGATTTACCAGCACTACACATGGAATATTGAAGCCCAGCTGCAGGGGAGGAGCAGGGGCTCAGCCCCAGGGGCACGGGGAGCTGTGCAGCAGGCTCGGGGCTGCCCTGCCTCCAGGGAGGCATTTCCAGCTCCAAGGGGAACAATGATTCCAGGGCTGCCACCAGGGCAAGGCACCCTCTGCCCAGCCTGCCCCTAATCCCACCCACAGAGCAGCACAGCTCCTCCACCACGGGGGAGCTCCCTCGGGATCGCCCTGGGATGAGCCACGTGTGTGGCTCCAGTGCCAGGGATGCTCTGGGGAGCTCGGGGGGGACCTGGTCCCCACACGCTGCCCATGGGCCAGCGCAGAGCCAACACTTGGCTGCTGCTGCTGCTCTCCTGTGCTCCCTCCCTGCCCTGGCAAGGATGTCCCCAACAAGTCTATCCCTGGATGAGGCCGTCTGCCATGGACTGTTCCAGGGAATGGGCCTGGAGGCAGCAGGAAGGGATGATGGAGCTGAGCACCCTCTAGGACGGGGTGGAGAAACCCCAAAGAGGAGCCAGCCACCCCCTGCAAGACCAGCACAGGGGCCAGGCAGCAAGAGCCCCCCACCAGCCATGGGGACAGGACCCCAGCCCCACCATGCGGGTCCCTATGGTGCCACCAAGGCAGGCACCCATCCTGCTTCACCACATCATAACCGGGAGCGCAGCAGCGGCGCGGGTGCTGCCACGGGGCGGGCTGGGGGAGGACAGTGGAAGATGAATGAGGGAGTCGGGAGGCTAATGGCATTGTCTGGAAAGTAGGTCGTGTGCTGAGCACAAAGATATTTATATCAGAGCTCGTTCCCCCGCACAAGCTCCCGAGCCAGGTGCAGGCAGCACCACGAGCCCATGGCCGCAGCCCTGCACCCCACAGCACCCCCTGCCCAGCCCCATACCCAGCGCTGCCATCCTGGCTACCTGCATCCCCCCGGCCCCAGGCTGCCCACGACAGCGACGTGGCAATGCCAGAGCCGGAGTTATCCCTATGGAGCAGAGGCTGCAGCAGCACTTTGCCTTTTGCTGAGCTGGCTGCAGGTGCCGGGTGAGGGCTGGCACTGGGTTACTTTTGTTTTCATATAACCTTTGCCAAGGTGCAAAATTCCCATGGATGCGATATTCCTATGGATGCTCCCTAAATGGGCACAGTCAGCCTGCGCCAGGCCGGTCACAGCAGGTCCTGCTCATCATACAGCATCATGGTCCATCCCCCCTTCATCAGCTCCAGCATCCAGACTCCATCCTGAGAGCCAGTGTCACCACCGTGCTGAGTTTCGGCCAGGCCTCAGCCTTGTATCAAAGCTCAGCCACCTTGTTTGCTGCTGGGGGGAGACCCGTGCTCCGAGCCCCTTCCCTCGCACCTCCGGCCTTCCTAAAAAGCGGAGAAAGCACCCCAGGGAACCAAATGCCTGGCAAGAGGCGTTGCCCCTTCCAGCCATGCTGCCCAATGGCTGCAGACACAACCCAGCCAGCCCTGCTCTCGTGTCCCCGTCGCTGTCCCCATCCCACGCTGGGCAGGCTTGGATCCAGCACAGGAGCAGGTTCATTTCCCATAATAGCTGTGTCGGCTGAATTTACAGCCTTGCTCTGAGTTATTAATAATAATGGCCTCACTCTTAAGTAGGGCTTTTCATCTGCCTCAGAGCCCTTTCCAGAGGACGTCTGCAGCATTATCACCATTTCATCCCCGTTTCAGCAGGCAGCAGATTGAGACAGAGAAGGGCCCGTGCCTGCTGCTGAGCAGCGCAGCGCATGACTCCGCAGGGAGCCCATCCTGAAAACCCCTGGGAAGGCCGGAACACCCCAGCGCGATGGGATGCAGGCACCGTGCTCCGGCTCACGCTGACCGCGCTGCAGTGATTTACACCGGCAGCACGCCCGGGCCCCGCCGCACAGATAAATCCACTTCAGGCAGCAATAAACCAGCGTCAGCGCATCGGTAATCCGCAGCGCTCCCAGTGCGGGGACAGACCGAGGGGCAAACCGCTCCCGCCGCCACTCGCACGCCTGTGCCGATAAATCCCGGTCCTGCGTCAGCAGAGGCGCTGGGGAGGGCTCCAGGCTGGAAATCCCTGGCTGGAGGGGTGGGTTCCAACGAGGATGCCAGCAAGGGAGACCCAGGCACAGGGCACCAGCATGGGGACGGCCCCAGCACATGGCCCCACGTGGCAGCAGGGACATCCCTATGTGTCACCCCCATGTGATGCCCACCCGGGCACCGCCATCTCTGTGCCGCAGCGGGGCTCTACCAGCAGATTTATTTCGCCTGTAAAAGCGCTTTGATCTGAAGTTATTTTTTGTTTACTAGCAACAAGGTATTGTAAATACATCCTTGCTGATAATTATAGAGTCTGGGCGCACACCTTCATCTCCATAAAATATCAGATGCTACAATTTGCCTGATTTAATGAGATTGGAGGCTGATAAGCCGCTGAGGTAAGCTGTAAACTTGGAGGGGGGAGGAGGGAAATGATTGCAAATGTGCTAAAACGCCTTCATCCCCCTCCTCCTCCTGCCTCTGCCACGTGCCCAGCCCCGGAGCGTGTGCCCAGCACCATAGCCCCCAGCCCAGCTCCCGGGGTGGGCCCAGGCTGTGCCGGCAGCAGCTTCACGGAGGGCTGGGCATTTAGGGCAAATGGAGCTTTTTATACCGTTTACCTCATTAAAACTCCAAGACCCGAGAGCAGCACCGGGGCCTCACCAAGCTGCTCGTGGGCTCAGCCTCGGCCCGCTCCACACCCTGTGCCGAGGAGGGATGCACGCGTGTGCCCGCATCATCTGCAGCACTGCCTGGCACCACCGGCCATGCCAAGGACAGGCTGGGGTTGGGGGTCCATGGTGGAGGGGGCCCAGCCCATGGGTTGCTGCACACCCAATGCCACCCGCCTGCACGGGCACGGCTGTGGCACCACGGCCCTCCCCAGACAGAGGGGTCTGTGTGGTCTTAGGGGAGGGAATGGGGGTCCCCCTCCTGCAGTGATGGGGGGGCCCTGCCTGGGAAGCAGGAGGCTCCTCCTGGTACCGAGCAGCACCGTTTCCACAGCAACCTTAAAGGCCCACAGCATCTTCCACCAAGGAACCTGCGCTGGTGGCGCTCCCGGGGGACACCGAGCCCATCCATCACCCCAGGCTCGGGCCACAGCATCTCCCCCACCCCATCACCCCTGACTGGTGCCTGGGCTCACCCAGAGCCCCCCTCCCTGCAATGAGACCCCAAAGCACAGACCCCCTGCACCGAGAGGGATGGGTACCCCCAAACCATCCCCTGCTCCCACCTGGATGGGCGCAAGGAGCCAGCAGTGACCTACAAACGTCAGAGTGATGGGTTAATTAATTCCCCTCTTCCTCAGGCCGTTATCAGATGGAAGAAGACGTCACCTGAGACTGGTAATTGGGCTAATTATGCCAGGTTCAGATTTCAAATCATTAGTTACTGCTGTCTCCAGCTTTACTTACACCATTTTCTAAAGTCAGGCAGCTCCCAAACCCCCTCAGACAGGGCAGAGTGGGCTGCAGTGGGGGCCCAAATACACCAAGACCCCCATCTGGGGACACTGGGGACATCATGGTGTCCCCCCCCCCCAGCACCACAGTGGGAGCCCACCTCATGCTCCCACTGGAGCTGGCAGGAGAGGGCCATCCTGTGCCTTGATGACAACAGGAGGAAACAAGGGGAGATGAAGGCACAAAGTGAAGGATTAGGGGCAGGAGGCCCCCTCCCCAGTCCCCTCCTGCCTCCCTTCATCCTAACAGTGATGCTAAGCTCTCCCCACCAGACCAAGCCACAGTAACCCCCCAGCAGCGCCCCAGGGACCAAATTCCTCCTGGTTTAAGATCTGACTCCCATGGGGGGAACCTCAGCCCTGCAGTTTCAGCAAGGGGATGTCCATGGGGTTTCCTGGCTGTTCTGCACAGACACAAGCACCATTGGCACTGGACAGGGGACACGCAGGCAACACCCGCCAAAGCCATACCTGGTGTCCATGGGCTGCCCACAGGGATCACCCTCCATCGGGGAGGTGGGCGCCTGGGGCAAGCAGAGCCAGCGCCTCATCCTCCCAAGGAGCACAGCTTCCTCCCAGCCTCACCCCCCGCTATTAATAGCCCTCAGTAGCCTCCTCAGGAGCCATTTGCATATTTGATTGCAACTCCGAGGCGGGGCAGGGCCCTTCAATCAGCCGCTCCCGCAGCCCCATCTGCATGGCTTGGCATTCCGCTCTGCCAGCAGCGCCCGGCGCTGGGGCGGGCACGGCGTCCCCACCAGCACTGCCCTGGGCCCGCTGCCCGGGCCCACCACACAGAGCCGGCAGCACCCAACCCCTCAGGCTTGGGAGGTGTCCCCGGGCGCCCTGCCCCGTCCTCGTCCGACCTGTGCAGTGGGGCAATTACCAGCGCCCGGTGGCGGGCACGGCTCTGGGGCGCTTGCCCAGCCCTGTCTGGAGCTGCTGCACATCAAGGGACAGGGGCAGGCGGGGTCAGCGCCAGGGATGGGGGGAACCTGAGCTTCAGCGTGCGCACGGGTGCTGCGGGCTGGGACGTGCGGTGGTCACAGGTGGGGTAGTCACAGGGGGGTCAGCACCACCATGGCCACCATGGCCACCATGGCCACCATGGCCACCACCAGCATGAACCACACTCAGCTGCCCCACGGCCCCACCAGCAGCCCCAGGCCAGGGACGCGCCAAGCAGCGACAGGAGGAGCCGGGCGGCTCCAGGCCCCAGGCAGACGTGGCCGGGAGCTGTGTCCCGGGACGCCTTTGCTTCCCCCGGGCTCTTGGCAACACTTGGCAGGAAAAAACAACCCAGGGTGAGGCATGGGATGGAGCCTGAGGAGAGAGGGAACTGGGAGAGGACTCTGCTACTTCCCTCCCTTCTGCCTCAGTTTCCCCTGCAAGGAAGCACACCAAACATTACCAGTTGGTCTCACGGAGAGCAAGGTGGTGGGGGAAATCCATGGGGAGGCACAGAGGGACCCAACTGTCGCTGCAGCCGTGCCAGGGAGTGAACTGAGCACAGGCAGGGCTCGAAGCACAGATGTCGGCACCGGCTGCGCCGCTCGGCAGCAGCGGGGCCGTCTGGCAGGCAGAGCCGGGGCTCCCCGCGGGCTCCAACCCTGGGAGCCCCAGCGCTCACAGCCCCAGCACACCGAGCGCCCTGCTCCCATTGCACAGCCCCTGGCCCCCAGCATGCACAGCCCCCAGCCCAGTGCAGCCCTGCGGGGAAAGGGAGGAGAGGGAGGCTGGGAGCTCCCCATCCCGGCTCCGTGTGCTTCGAGGCTGGGCCGAGGCTCGTTTGGGCGAGGGCTGGCCGGGAGCCATACGCTGCACACCGAGACGAGGAGGTGGCTGCCAAGGAGGAGGATTCGGGCAGGAAAGGGTTAGGAGCAGCCCCAAAGGCTGCCGGGGGGCTCCCGCTCTGCCGAGGGGGACTCGGCTGCACCGGCACCGGTGGGCACGAAGTGGGGCTCTCCCACTGCCCCCCCCCCCCCCGGGCGGACCCGGACCCGGACCCGCTCCCTTCCCACCCGGCGCCCCCTCTTCCTGCCCGCGCCACCGCACTCACCCTGCTCCGCGGCTGCTGAGCCCCCGGGTCCGCCCGGCAGCACCGGAGCAGCGCGGCGAGGGCCGGGTGCGCCCCGGCCCTACAGCATCCCCCGGGCGGCCCCGGCCCCGGCCCCGGGGGTCGCGGCCGCGCTCCCGTCCCACTCGCGGCGGTGGCGGAGCCCGCGTCCCCGCGCGCCGGGGACACACCCCCGTGCGCAGCCACGCGCCCCCGGGAGGGGGCTGCCCACGCACCGCCCCCCGCACGGGGGGGGAGGGGGGGGATGGGGGAGGGGGGGGGATGGGGGAGGGGGGAGGGACGGATCCCGGACGCGCGGCTTCTCCCCGCGGCACCCATGTGCCCCCCGCGCCCGCAGCCCCATCGCTGCGGTGCCCCCGCACCCCCCGCGCTGTCTTCTCCTTGCAGCTCCCCGACACCCACGGGCGCACTGGCACCCCCGGCGCGGGGCCGTCCCGAGCTCCCCCGCACCCAGAGAGGGTCCAGAAGAGCGCCGAGCAGGTGGATGTCACGACATGAACCCCCGAGCCCACCGCTGGCGCTGCTGTGGCAGGGACATCCCCATCCAACACATGCAGCGTTTCCCCATTAACAACCCCATCTTCCCCAAAACAGGGACCCCTGGTTCCACCACAGCCCCTCCAGCCCCTTGGGGGCACGGCGTTGCCCCTCAGGGCCAGGGATGGGACACCAGCAGGTCCCCCACTGGGCATCACTCCGGGGTTTGGTACCTTCGTCTCTCCCAGTCCTCTTGCACCCCCACACACCCACGGACAGGCTGTTCTCCCGCTCCGCTCTGCCCACCAAAAACTCCAGCTAATTCCCAGCCCAAACAGCTCCTTGCCCTGCCGAGGGGAGGCCAGGCAGGGAGCGAGGCTCCTACCGCTGCCTGGGGCCCGAAGCTGCCTGTTTAAGGCCAAACAAACCCTTGGTGAAACACGGAGCACTGGCAACCACACCGCAAACATCTGCTCTTCCAATGGCATCATGATTCACAGGCTATTAATTGGGGCTTGGCAGCGCTGGGAAGTGTTTGCATCCCCTGGCTTCGCTCAGAGCCACAACTCGCTGCCGACCAGGTCCTGGTGCCGGGGAAGGAGCCAAACCCAGCACTTGGCTGCAGTGGAACTGCACCAGGATGGGGCATGGTGCCCAGCTCCCGCCAGCCCCCCCCCCGGGAGCAACACAGAATGAGCCCCAGGAAAGCAGCATCAGCACTCGGTGCTTGCCAGCACCACCAGCGCAGCATCACTGCACGGCAGCCCCCGTGCCCACCAGCACCGGGTTGTGGCTTTGGCTCCCTCCCTGCGTGGTCTGTGGGGGCTGGTGATGCTCTTCCAAGTTCCAGGCTCCAAACAACACTTGGGTTTCCCGTCACTGAGCCACTCGCTCCCCAGGGCACCAGGGTGGCATCAAAGGGACCCACAGAGCAGCTCCCTGCTCCGGCAGCAGCAGACAAAGACGAGGAGAAGCCTCCTCCAAGAGGAGCTTTCTCCCATGTGATGGCTCCTTCCTGCTCCAGCATTTGGGGAGGAGGGAGCTGGATGGGGGGGCACTGACTCAGGAGCACGGGGAAGGGGACACTGAGCATCCCCAGCACCCCTGGCCCCGCAGAAACAAGGAAAGTACAAATTCGTTCTCCTTAATCTGATGGGCACTTGCTCCGCTGCCACGTGCCAGCGCCATGGCGGCAGGGAGCACCCAGCCTCCCTGCTGCTCCGCTGCACGCCCGGGGTGGCGGGGCCGGTGCCCGTATGGCCCTGGGGATGAGCTGCCGGGCGCTGGGCACGGGGAGCAGGAGGAGACCAATCCTGCGTGGCCTGGGGGAGCAGAAGGGGCTCGATCCTGACCAGCCTGGGGGAGGTGAGTGTGGGGTGCTGAGCTCACAGCCTGTCCCCTTCCTTGGCTCCTAGGGTGGGCCCCCAATGCTGCTGCTCACAGGGGGACTGCGCATCACAGGGCCACTGAGAGAGCCGCAGCCCTGAAGCCGCTTTGGCTTTACACCCAGCTCTCGGGGCTGGCAGAGCCCCAAGGCCACGCTGATGGGCACTACGCGGGGTCAGCAGCACCAAGCACCGCTCGGCACGTGTCCCCCTCCCCTGCCCCCCGCCGTGCCCCCTGCACCTCAGGGATGTCCCCCCCTGCGAGGGACGTGGCTGCCACCTCCATCCACCCATCCCCGGGACGTCCCCGGGACACGTCCGGCCCCCGGCCCTCCCCCGCATCCCCCGGCTGCTGGCACATCTCACCAGCTATTCTTAGCTCTCCAGCGCTGCGCTCCGCCGGCAATGGCACCGGGTATTACTATTATCGCTGGCTGCCAGCGTCTTGAAGCAGGCAGCCAGGATCGTGGTGGGGCTCCCACCCCCCTGGCGACCTCTCATTCGGTCCCTGCCGGCTCTGCTCTTCACCAGGCTATTTCAGGAAACCCGATGTGATGGGCAGAAGGAGCACAAGCCCCGCGTTCAGCTCCTGAGCTGGATCCAGGCTCCTCGTGGCACTGCTCAGATCCACATTTTACCTTCGCCCGTGACAGCGATAAGGGCCAAGAGTCACCTTTGGCTCCAGATCCAAATTTCTGGCTGGGTGGGATCCGGGGTTTTGGATCAGCTTGTCAGGGAGATGGGAATGTCTGCAAAACCTGGATCTGGAGCCCCAGCCCCAGCCGCAGCAGCACCACTCGATACGAGACCCCAGTGTGGAGCCTGATCCTGCCTTCGTGGGTGGGCAGACCCATGGAGACCCACACACCGGCACTGCACCAGCCTGGGGGCTCCTGCATGGGCTCTGTGTCCTGCAGGTCCTGGCATGGCTCTGCCTCGGAGCTGGTGATGGAGAGGCTGAAGGAAGGACCCCCAATAGCCCCCAGCCTTGCCCAAGGCTGCTGGGGTGCTGGTGGCTGCTCCTCCAGCCCGCATGGCACAAGCCCTGGCACTCGGGAGGGAGATTTGGGCACCGAGGGCTCCGCACTGACTCGCCCAGGCTGGCTGGGGACACCCGGGCTGTGTCACCCCATTCCCGCAGCAGGGATGCTCCTGGTGCCCAGGCTCGGTGCGGTAACAACACCCAAAGCAGCCCCACACGCGGCTCATGCCCACGCAGCCCCGCACCAATACACTCACCACCCCCACAGCCAAGCGGGTCCCTCCAGCTCAGATGCTCCACAGTCACTCTGACGGCGATTTTTCTCCCTGTCAGCCCTGCTGGCGCTTGAATAACGCTTTGAAAGGGCTGACGTGCTCCTTCCAGCCTCCGAGCGTGGCTGTGGTCTCCCAGTGGCCATCCCCACGCTCCATCCCGCAGCAGACAGGGTGCCCAAGGGCTGGGAGCCGGGGATGCGTGCGGGAGGACAGTGGGAGCACCAGGAACCGAGGGAGATGGGAAATTACATCCATTTCCTAAAGGAGAACCTGTGCTGCTGGCCGGATCCTGCCCTGATTTACACCACCTAAGGACGCGTGCTCCCAATCCAGACACCCACAGGGGTAACCAGCACCCAGCAGCCCAGCTCTGTCCCCTCCTGCCCGCTCAGGGCTCCGTGCCCACCCCCGGGAGCAGGCACCACAGCTCCCTGTGCCCATGGCTCCCTGCACCCCGCGAGGGAGGTGACGTGCAGGGCTGGATGTCATGGGATGGAGGGAGATGAAGCGGTCCCAGAGCCAACTTGCTCTGCAGGTTTGGCACCAGGTGGAGGGACCAGATTGGCTCCTCCAACAAAACCCAACCGTCCAGGGAGGCAACAAGAGACACCCAGGCCCAGGCCCCCAAAACGCTACCCTTGCCGGCCAGGCTGGGTTCTACCATGGAGCCTGGATGCACGGTGAAAGCCACAGCTCTGCCCGTGCTCCAGCACCCGCTGGCAGCCTCAGACCCAGCCGGGACGAGGCTCCCGCACCCGGTGCCAACCCTCCCTGCCTCCAGGGGGGACACCACCGGGCTGGGGAGGGGTCCTGGGCCTGCCCAACCCTGGCCCGAGCCCTCCGCAGGGGGAGGGCGCCCGAATGGCTGTTGTATGGCTTGGGGATGCTCGGGGATGGTGGGCATCGCCTCCTGGGGAAGAAGCTGGAGAGACCAAGACCTTCAGCCCCCTCCCCAAAGCCTCCCGCAGGAGGAGATGGGGGATGCCCGCACTCCTCCCGCACCCACCGGCAGATCCTGAGCTGAGCACCGCGGTGCCGGTGAGATGCCCCCAGCCATCTTGACAGCTCCCCCCCAGCAGCGCACGGCGGGGACGGATGGGTCCCCGTCCCGGTGCCTCGATGGGGAGACCCGAGCCCCCCGCATCCCCCCTGCTCTGTGCACCGCGGATCCCCCGGGATCGGTGCCGCACCGGGCACCGCAGCTCTTACCCCGCTCCCGCTGCCTACATCCTCCGTCCGCGGCCGGGCGGCTCCCCGACGGCCCGGCCCGGCTGCTCCCGGCGCGGCTGCTCCCGGCGGGGCTCGGTTGGGAGCGCGGCGGGCGGCAGCATGCGAGTGGCGGCGGCCCCGCAGTGCAGCGCGGATGGGCGCGGAGCGGTGCGGTGCGGAGCGGGGCCGCCGCCGCCGCCGCCGCCGCGGCGCAGCCAAGACACGGCGGTGGATTTTCACCGGGAGTCAGAGCGGGCGGCGGCGGCGCAAGATGGCTCCGGTGCGGCTCTGCCGCCGCCTCCCGGTACCCCGGACCCCGGCCCCGATGAGCGGCGTGGAGGGGGCAGACGGGACCGGGCGGCGGCGGGGCCGGCAGATGCCGGTGGCGGGGCTTGGGGCGTGGGTTCTGCTCCCGGAGAGGTGGTACCCACCCGTGAGCATCCCCCGGGGCGGCGGGGGCACCCCGGGACCCGCCACTCACCCGTGCCTGGGGGTACTCGGCCTGCCCGGGATGTGCGGGGGTACCAGGACAGCCCCTGGTAACCGGGACAGCCCCAAGAATGCAGCAGACGGGGGGGGGGGGCGGTGGCTGCCACCCGCCCGTGGAGCCCCTCGCACCACACTGTGCAATTTGCTAATAACAATAATAACAGCAACAGCACCAGTAATGATGGCAGTGCGTGGGTTAGGAGTGCAGCAGCACAATAACCTGGCTAATGCGTTGCTGTGCGGTGGTGGGAGCCACGGCACGTGCCTGGCACTGGTGTCACACTGGGCATGAAGCTGCCGCCGTGGTGTGAGGGAGCTCCTGCCCCAAGCGTGGTGGGACGCAGCCCATGCGGGTGCCTGGAGTGGGGTTTTGATCCTAGGATCTGAGAAGCACAGAATCATGGAATGGTTCGGTTGGAAGCGACCTTTTAAAGCTCCTCCAGCTCCAGCCCCTGCCACAGGCAGGGACCCCTTCCACTGGAGCAGCTTGCTCCAAGCCCCTGTGTCCAACCTGGCCTTGAGCACTGCCAGGGATGGGGCAGCCACAGCAATGACACCATCAGCCATCCAGTGGGATTGGACGGACACGAGTGTTTCCCTGGGGCAGCCTGGGGCAGCAGGAGAGCAGCACGCAATGGGGAGAGCAGCACGCAATGGGGAGAGCAAAGCAAAGCCAGATCCAGGCCCTGCTCCCAGCACTGCGACTCTGCAGAGCCACCCCCACCTGCTCAGGAGCCCCACGGCCCCCATCACCATCCGCTCCCAAGGAACGGTCCCTTCCCTGGACACCAGGGGTGGAGTTGGGGCATGCAGAGAGAGCCCCCCCCCATGTCCTGCTGCCCCCGGGGAGGGGACCCCCATCCCCAGCCCGCTCCGGGCCCTGCAGCACCCTGCATTGCCATTGCACGGCTGCTCCTGCTGCATGCGGGGAGCAGAGCTCTGCCCACCCCCCTGCGCAGTTATATAAAGGGATTAAAATTTAATAGGAACTTCAAAAGGGGAAAAAAGGGTCCAGGATGGGGGGGGGGGGGGGGGGGGGGCAGGGCCGGGTGCGGGGCAGGGGCAGCCTTGGCCGTGTCCTGGCTTCGCTGAGGCACGGCACTGGGGCACATGGTGACCAGCTCCATCCAGCTCATCCCATGCAAAGTGCCTGGGCAGCACGGGCTCCCCGCTGTCCTTGCAGCAGTTGGCTGTGCCATGGTCTTCCTGAGTCACCGTGGTGCGCAATCCCCAGGGCACAGGGAGACCCCCTCCGCCTCGTTCTGGCCTTGCTCTTACACCTTCCTCTCCCTGCTGGCAGTTGAGCAGCCTCTAATGTCCCACCACTGACCAGCACGGCGTCACCCACCCATCCCAGGGCCAGGGACACCGGGAGCAGCCCCCGGTGCAGGCTCCTGCTGTAGGAGTGGGACTGAGCTGGGGCTGGGGGCTGTACCCGGCAGCAGGGCAGGCACCCACCAGCAATGAGACCGGGGAGGCCTTTGGCTCGCTCGTGTTTAATCCTAGCCGAGAGCAGGAGGGATGCGGGTATCAGGCTGGGGCACGGGATCGGCCACAGGAGCCCAGCTCATGCCATGGGTGTCTGTGGTCACGCATGTCCCTGGGGGATGGAGACCCCTGGAGGGGACAGGAACCCCAGGGCATCCTTCCCCATCCATCTCACCACATCCCACCATGGCTCTGCCCCCCTCGCCCTGCGAGCAGCTCATCCAGTGCCTGGGAATGCCGGGGGCAGGATCCACACGTGAACAGAAGCCGTGGGCCCGTGAGCACAGGAGGATGCGCAGTGAGCAGAGCGGGGTGGGAGGAGTAGGAGGGGTGCACAAAGCCAGAGCTCCCCCCACGCTGCTCCCCATCCTTATCCTGGCACCAGGGACCCCCTCCCGACGGGGCTGTGGCACCGGGACAGGCGGGGGGCAGGACCCCGGTGCCCACCCTGCTACGAGGAGGCGAAGGAGGACGCGCGGGCGCTGGGCACGGGGGGCGGCGATGGGGGGAGCGGGAGGCACCGTCCCATCTTGCGCAGGGTCCGCCCCAGGTCGGCGCGGAAGTGCCGGATGGAGAAGCAGTAGACGAGGGGGTCGAGGCAGCTGTTGAGGCTCAGCAGGGCCACGCTCAGCGTGTGCAGCACGTCCAGGGTGCCGGGGGTCCCGCAGAGCGGCACCGGGGGCCGGGTGCCCACCCAGGGCGCCAGCGTGAGGTGGTAGGGAGCCACGCACACCACGAACACCAGCAGCATCCCCAGCACCATGGCGCGCGCCTGCTGCCGGTGCGAGCCCGGCGAGGCTGCGGCGGGCACCGAGAGCGCGCGGGCGATGGAGGCGTAGGTGCCCAGCAGCACCAGGAAGGCGATGCCGAAGAAGCCCACCATGGCGTAGGCGTACGCCTGCTGCCGGCCGTGCTGCTCGAAGCAGGCGGTGGCTCCGGTGCGGGTGCGGAAGGTCTGGTGCGTGGCCAGGGTGGGCACGGCACAGCCCAGCCCCAGCAGCCAGGCCAGGGCAGAGGCCACGGTGGCACCGCGGGGCCCCGTCAGCGGCAGCTCGCGCCGCGCCGCCCGCACCGCGCTGTACCGGTTGAAGCTGATGAGCGCCATGAAGGTGATGGCACTGTAGGTGGCCAGGTAATAGGCGGCACCGGCCAGGCGGCACGCGGCCTCCGAGAGCAGCCAGTTCCCCCCCGCCAGGTAATAGGGGATCCAGAGGGGCAGCGTGAGGTTGAAGAGGATGTCGGCCAGCGTGAGGTTGATGAGGTAGATGCGGATGGCCTTCCTCACCTTGCCGCTCTGCAGGAACACCACCAAAGCCACCAGGTTGCCCGGCAGCCCCACGCACAGCACCAGGCAGTAGACGGTGGGCACCAGCACGAACTGCACCGGGTCCTTGGGCACGCAGTGGTCGGGGTGCCCTGCTGGCGGCGGCTCCAGCGCCGAGCCGTTCATCCCGGGATCCTGTGAAGATGCGGGCCCGGTGAACGGCACAGGGCAACGGCACCAGCGGGAGCTGGTGGGCTCTGGGGGCAGAACCTCCTGCGGGAATGCCCTCACCTGCCAGAGGGGCTCAGCCTCCAGCATCGCAGGAGATGAGAGGGTCTGGAACCTTCTCCCAGCCCAACCACATCTCCCCATGCCCCAGGGGAGCAGCCAGAGGTGCTGCGCGGGCTCCAGCAGGCAGCTGCGGGGCTCAACGCCTCCCAGCACCCTGAATCCCTCCACAGAGCCCATCCATGGGGAAGCCATCCACAAGCACCAGAACGGAGACCCCGTGGATAGGGGGGCACAAGCACAGGGCCGGCAGCCCCCTGCACCCCAAGCCCTGCGCCAGGCGGGTTTGCCACTGCTGTTTCGCAGCCCTGGCCACGGCAAACCACGCTGTGCCGCAATGGCTGTATCCAGGGTTGCAGCTTTCACCTCCCATCACTGCCTGCCCACACCTCGCCGACAGCACTGAGTCACCCAGCGGGTGTTTTCCAGCCTGGCAGGGCCGGATTCAGCGCACGCAGCACCCAGCACCGGGTTGAAACACGGAGGGCACGAGCACGGGCGGGAGCCAGGGCCCATCCTGGGGGGCTTCAGTTGATTTGCAGAGCCTGCTGAGCCCCCCAAGCACCCCCAGCACCCTCAGTGGCCCCCCTTCCCTTTTCCTCCCCCGCCCCTGCTGGCATGGGGGATGCTCCATCTCACCCATGCCAAGCTGGTTGCTTACCCACCGCGCTGGGCTGGAGCGGCTGCGTCCCTCCGGCTGCTCCGCGCTGTCTGAGCCGGCCAGGCTGGGGAAGGCTTTAAGTGCCGAGGGAGGCAGGGGCTGCCTGATCCCCCCTCTGCCACCCCAAGCCCCGGTGGGGTCGGTGCCTGCGGGCCAGCAGCGGTGGGGAGAGCACCTGCGTGTGTTTGTAACGGGGGATTCCCTGCTGGAGCCATGCTAAGACCCCTGCGCCGGCTGCTGGGGCCGGGGCACGGGGGGGCCCCAGACCCATCTCGGACCAATTCCCAGGGCCCTTTTCCCACCCACGCCGGGATGAAAGCGGCGGAGGGTCAAGTTTCCACACCCGGCAGCTGGGGGAAAAGAGGGATGCCCTGAAAGGGATCAAAGCTGGAATCTGCCCCCTCGCAGCTCTTTGTGCTTGTGTTGGCTTCAAAGCTGGGTTGAGGGGGAGCAGCACCCCCAGGCTCCCCCCGGACTCTGAGGATCCAGCTCAATGCTTTGCAGGGCCTTGCAATTTGTGGATACTCCCTTGGGACAGCCAAGGTGGCTCAGGTCCCGCTGTGGGTACGGGGGGGGGTTATCCCAGAGAGCCACTCTCCCCTCCCAGCCACCCCAGCTGCCTGCCGGGAGGTGCAGGGGGCTCAGACACGGTCCTGCGGTTCATCCCGAGGGGATGGCGCTGGCTGTGTCCGTCTGGATCCCTGTTGATGCGGAGTCCGCTGGAGCAAGGTCCCGTGTCTACCCCAGGCACATGGTCTGGGGGGGTCACGCAGCCAGGGACCTGGCACATCGCTGTGCATCGCGGCTCTGGGTGGCCGGGGGGGCTCCCGTCTCCTCCCAGCGACCGCGATGTCCCCTCAGCTCCCGCTGAGCTCCCACGGGGGGAGGCAGAAGCGAACGGGGGAGGCAAGACTTGAAAAACAAGAGGCTTTATTCCAAAGTACGAACCCCCCCAGGAGAGCAGCCCCAGCCCCAGCTCGGTGCGGCCGAACCGCGGGGAGAGCCGGGCACCGTGCGCGATAGCAACGGAGCTGCGGGGACCGCAGCGCCCCAGCCCTGCCGCGCGGAGCCAGCAGCAGCAGCAGCGCGCTCGGTGCCTCAGCAGCGGGGCCACAGCGCAGGATGCGATCCTGCGCCCCGGGGGGCACCGGGAGGGCGCCGCTTCCCTCCTGCCATCACTCGGACTTGGGCCGGGGGGGGTCCGCGTGCCCGCGGATGTTGAGCAGCAGCAGGAGGCCGAGGCAGACGGCGGCCGGGGCGCACATGGCCAGGGGCTCCCGCAGCACCAGCAGCGTGTAGATGGCACCTGGGCGAGGAGCGGAGCGTGGCGAGGGGGGGGTCCTGCCCGCGGACCCCCCCGACCCCGAGGCCCCGCGCAGGCGCCCGGCGCCGCCGGCTCTCACCGATCATGAGGACGCTGAGGATGAAGTTGCTGATCTCCTGCAGCAGCTGCGGCCCGAGCGCCAGCAGCAGCCCGGCCGCCGCCTCCACCCAGCCCACAGCCTGCAGGTACCGGCCCGGCTCCGGCGAGAACCCCAGCGCCTTCAGCGGGAACACCTCTGCGAACCGCACGAACTGGGAGCTCTGGGAGCGGAGCAGCCCCGAGCCGGCGTTGGGGGCACGATCCCGGCTCAGCCCCGCTCCCCGAGGGGCTCAGCCCCGCTCATCGTCGCCAGGCGCCCCAAAGGCCCGCAGCACCCAGCCCGCTCGCTCCCCGCCGTGCCCCGCTCACCATGTGCCGGTGCAGCTCGGCCGAGAGCAGCTCCGAGAGCTTCACGGCACCCGCCAGCAGGAAGAAGAGCCCGAGCAGGACGCGGAGGGCGGTGAACGCCGCCGCCATTGCGGGGCCGGGCGGGGCGGGGCGGGGGCGGCGCGGCTCGGGGCGGCCCGGGCACCGCAGCTTCCCCCCGCGGGGCTGCGGTCCCCCCGCTCCATCCAGCACCAACCTGCCCCAAACCTGAGCTGGGGGCAAAGAGCGAGAAAATGGGGGAAACCGACCCAAAACCGGGGGGGGGGGGGGGGTGCGGGTGCTGCCAGCCCCATGCCAGCACCCGCGCAGCGCCGCTGGCTCTGGGGGCTGCGGGGTTGGGGTGAAGCAGGCGGCTGCCGCCCTCCCCACGTTGCCAGGCCTGCATCAGTGCCTGCGCCAGCGCTGATCCCGGTATCCCGGGCGCCGGCAGCTCGGGGGTGGAAAGCCGAGGCCCAGGGGAGCCGTGGGGGCACGGGCAGCGCTGTGGCTCCAGAGCAAAGTCTGCCAATGCCAGTGAATCATGAATGAGCAGGAACCGCTTTCCAGGCACTGGGAATGCCGCGTGGCACCAGCACCAACCCTGGCACAGGGGCTGCAGGGATGAGGGCACTGGTTTTGCTCCTGGCAGAGCATCCTGCACGGGCTCTGCTGGGAGAGCTGCTCCCGGCTCTGGCTTGTGTGCTACAGAACAAACAGCATCAGGCCAGGGCCAGCTCCAGCCTTGGTGCCTCAGAAAACCCCTTGAGGGGAAAAGAGAAAACAACGTTAAGAGATGAAAAATCAACATCAGAACAATGGGTGACACCTGCAGCGAGGGGTCCTGCTGTGCTGCCGCAGGAAGCAGTTCAGGTTTGTTGTTAACTGATCCAGGCGAACTCTCCTTCCCCTGGGAAGCCGCTCCCAGCTTTGCCCGCATAGCGCAGCTCCGCTGGGGCAGAGGTTGGGTTTGTGTAAGCGTTGCAAAACCACTTCAGCCTGTTTGCATTTCCCAGGGGCCGCACGCTGCTGCTGGGGCACCGCTCTCTGTTCATCACCCCCAAGCCCTCATGGCAGAGGCAGCGGGTGGCAGGGCTGGCACAGGGCTCCCTCACCATCCCCGTGTTTGTGACCTGCTCTCAGCCTTTTAGTTACTGAGGAGGTCACAGCAACCCGGGGCTGCTGCCCAGCTGTGGATGGAAAACCTGCACTTCATCCCCTCTCCAAGCAACAGGAAGGCATCCGGGGACTTTCTGCTATTCCCCAAAACACCTCCCATTTCAAAACACCGTTTACTTGTGAAGGAGTGGTAGGAGGTGCAGTTCAGCACACTGAATGCCAGAAACACATCCAGGCTGGAGCAGTTTCACAGAGGAAGCAGCCAGGGCTGCAACAGTGGCAAAGAAATTGGGGCAAGTTACTGGAAAATAACAGAACTTGAGGAAAAAAGGCTGTGTAAGCCTGCAATGGCTGTGGAGACAGACACCGAAAACCAACCCCTTGCCGTGCAGCTACAGAGAAACCACAAAACCGCTTCTGCTGGAGCCTTGTCAGACTCTAGATAACGCCATAAAGGAGTTCAATCAAAGAGCGAAATTCCTCAGTTACCCTGCACCTGACTGCAGGATTGCAGGATGAAGTGAAAAGCAGCAGTCAGCAGCTTTTACTGCACCAGGTCCTGGCAAGGATTTAAAGCAGGAGTGAGTTGTGTTCCAGCTGGGCACTAACCCCACAGAACCAGGCACCCAGACACACCTTAAGGATTTCCTATGACTTTGCCAGCTTAAATCCCATTTATTTTAGTCTTTTCTAGTCTGGCAAGGCAGCTCCCAGCCAAACATTCATGACTCCTTGTGCCACTGCAGGGCAAAACCTTGTTGCAATGCAGCTGTATGGCCAGAGCTACCACTGGTATATTTTAACACACTGAACTACTTCGGATTTAAGGGGAGGATTATATTTAACAAGTGACAGCATGGACTACGTATGTGTGCAGTACAGCTGTCCAAAGAATCAAATGAAGCAACATGAACCTTGGTAGTGCGGGCTGCGAGAGCCAAACCCAGCACTTCCCCGGCTTCCAAAGGACTCCAGCTTTGGCATCTCAGGTTTAATTACTAGAGTCCTCACCAAGAAAACTATTAAAAACCGAACCAGGCACATGTAAACCTTTAGAATTCTAAGACCTAAATAGACAGGCCTCGAGATGGGGGAAGGAATGGGTGAAACTTCCAGGAATACTTCAAGTGCCTTAGGTGCAAGTGTGGCTTATAAAAAACAGGAACTGTTGCAGTCACTTTGCAGAGGCGCCTGTGGCTGCATGCTGCCAGGAATGCAGCCAGCCTGGCACTGAAGCTTTCTAACTACAAGAGAAGCCCACGGCTCAACCCCAGCAGGAAAAAATACTGTGTTATGTATCAGTCAGTTCTTACTGGTGAAGAGTGGTTTCTCTTTGGCAGGACCCAACAACCCCAGCCCTCCCCATGCAGCACTCCCTTTCCACAGCCTCATCTGTGGCAGCATTCCCCACTCACCCCACAGTGCACTGGCCAGATTTGCTCACTCACTGAATACACTCTGCAATAAAACAGAAGCTGTTTATAAAAATATTAAATATTTTATTGTTGGAAGTTGCATGTTCCTGGCTCCTCTTCCCTGCATTCAGACTTCATCTGCAAGTGCAAAGCACACAATCAGCAAGAGCATTAACAATGCCAGCAGAGATCATGACACAGGAAAGAGAATCAGCACATGGCAATGGGCTGTGCACCCATCAAGTGTTCCCAAGGACCACAAATCCTGGTGTAAGATGTGAGATTGAACAACAGCATTCACATTTTCATCTGCTTCATAAACTTCAAAGATCTGAAAGAGCTTTATGTTTCCTACCCTAAGAACAAGCGGAGCAGTGACCAGTCACACATGAATCAATCTCACTGGCTTTGCATCTCACAGGTTCAACTGCGGCATATCTGCTACTTACCTGTCACTCGTGAGTTAAGGTACCTTGCATGTTGCTTCTCAGACAAGATTTTAAGTATCTGAAGTTCCCCCTTGTAGTTTTAGCAGTAAATCAGAGGGAAAGGTCATTAATTCCAGCTCCAAGTTAGTTTATTTCCCCCTAAATCACCACCTGCCTATGCTCTTGTATGTGCCAAGTTTACAACCCAGGTTATTTAGAAAGTTCAATCTTCACTGAAATATTCAAGTTGCTTTTTACCAGCTTCTAGTTGGATTAACACATGAGGAAGCTGCTCTATTGCTCCTTTTTCCTTGCTGACAATCACCCACCCAGTTCACTGAAGCCAGAATACAGAAGTAGGTGTTTGACCACCAACAGCATTCAGGACAGTTTATTTGATGCTGCATGGCTGAAAAGCCCTGAACAACGGTTATATCCTTGGTCTACAAAAGAAAGATTCAGAAGTTTTATACAAAATGAAGATTAATCAAGGGCAAGTTCCAGGCAGGAACTATGTAATACCTCCCAGGGTGCTGGGCCACTGAGCTCCCACAGTAGTAGAAGGACACTAACTACTTACTTCTCTTGATCTCTTGGTCCCTCCACGTACCACTGGGCATCATGCTGGATGTGCTCATGCTCGGCTCCTGAACTGGAAAAACATTCACGTTATCCCCACAGTGCTTATGAAACCTCTTCTACAAATCCACACCTAGACAGGTATTTTAACCACTGCTGCCAAGGTACCAAGCCCAGACAGAGTGCAGTTGGTTGACCCTACAGCTTGACAACAGGTACCAAGCTTAAGGTATTCACTCATACCCATTTCTCAATCAATATTCACCAATTCAAAGGTGAAGGTCAATGCCCAGAAGCCTTCATTACTTCACCCGCTCAGAACAAGACCAGAAGTTATGCTTACTTCTCACGGATGAGCACACCGGTTTCACTCAGCTTTCATCTTCACCTAAAGGATAACAACCAAAGTTATTACAGTAATACACAGAAAATTCTGACCATTTCAATACTAACTTAAAAATAAGTTTTTAAAATACACGGACTCGTTAGTTATGAGGGGGGATTTATAAATTATGCCAAAATATTGAGTGGAAGAATAAGGGGCAGAAATAGGCTAACCTAAACACTTGTGAAGAGATGAAGGAATATGCAGGTAGTTGACTCAAGAACTGCACCTTGTCTGAGCACAATCCGTAAATCACCAGTCTGAGTACAAGAAGTTTGATGGCAGCCAGAGGTATACTATCCCTTATGTGAAGGTATTAACAATTTTGTCAAGCTACTTCAACTCTTTTACCCTAGTTTGTCTCCTGCAGTAACACCCTCTTTCTTCCCCTTCATGAAGGAGGGCAATGTCCCTGGACTCCTAACAGCCCTTAGGTTCAATAGTCCTAGAAGTGCTTCAAAAGCTAGAAGAAGACACTAGAGGTTAGCACTGAGTCTACTACTTTGGTCCTCGGCAACAGATTCTTCCCGTCTGAAGACCCAGCCTTTTACTGTAGCTAAGATGAGGGCAAACTGGAATGCTGAGCAGCCAAGGGATGCAGTACACACCTCTAGTTAGGAGGCAAATCACACCATGGTCACAATGTGATCCGACCAGGCAGGGAGAAGTTTAGTCTCAAACCCACCACCTGGGTTTTATCATGGCCCTCAGGAGCAGAGGTATAATATGCACGTTTTGTTTTCTATGCTATAGCAACAAACACCATGCATAAGGGATACTATATCTTTGTGCATCCTTTTAACACTCCAGATTCACTTCTAGCCACGCTCCTCCCAACCCTCCCCAGTTAGCTCTTCAGTACTGGTGTTCAGAAGCAACATTTATAGAGATGGGGTATTCACAGACCACTGCGGGACTGCACAGCCAAGTCCTAACGTGTCAATCATTATCTAGCAGCAATGACAGAGGTGGGAGAAGGCCAATCCTCCCTTTTTTTCCTTTTCCAGTAAGCAGCTATTTAACAGCCCCACTAGCTGGTATGGTGAGGAAAAGAAATCTGAAGCTAATTAGTTGATTCCAAACTTGCTAGTAGTGGAAGAAGCCAAGGAATTACCCACAACAGCGTACTTTTTATGCACCCTTTCCAACATGCTTAGCCTCATTGAACATAATGGAACGAAACACTGGCCTTCCTGATCATGTCACTGCAGCTGGCAATGATTAACAGAGACATGCAACCCCATTACTGCTCAAGTCCTAAAGCTACTCACAGGCCTCAGTGTTTAGCTATGGGGGAAAACTGCAAGCAAATCAACACTTTGTATGCTTAATGTTACAGTGAAGCCCCCATACACGCAGTGCTCTCTCCTGACAGCACCAGTATCTGGATCTGAGGGCCTAGCAGTACGCAGATGTATTCTGACACCACACTTCTGAGCTTTAGATAAGCTTTTGAGAAAAAGTGTATTTCACACACAGATAAAACCAAGATGAAACACAATGCAAGCACTTTAATGTCATTTCTGGTACCCACTTGTTACAGACTGACTTAGAGCAGACATGACTATTGCTTTTAAGTTAACTACCACACCAAGTTTCATTACTGCAGTCAGAGCTGGTATGAGACCCATGGTTCAGTCCCAAACTGCTTGCTCCAAGAGTGTCAAAAACCTGCCAGTTCAAGTACGCAGGACAGGGCAGATGTGCCAATAACCCCTCCACGACATTCCTGCAGGTCCAGTCAAGTATTCGGAGCACACTGGAAAAAAACCCTAGGCAGATCTGAGCACTGGCTTAAGGATCAATAATTCAGTTTTGCTACATGACAGCACACATACTGCCATCAGTTTCGCTTCTCAATTCTAGTCACAGGTAAGAGTAAGCCATCACAAAAAGCCAAACTGACTTTGTGACAAGTGATGTCACTGCTTGACTAGCTGGAGTTGGGCTACACTTGCCATGGTGTAACCGAAGACCTGCTGTTATTATCTTAAAGTACAGCTGCTACTTCAAGCTTTCAGTGGAACATGAAAGGATAGGCACAGCAGAGGGCAAGACTGGCCATCAGATTCCCTCTTCAAGCAGCAAGTCTTGCCTGGAAGGTAACACAGAAAGGTCCAAATGTGACAATAATACCAGAAACAAGTATGCAAGGCAGAACTTTGCAGAACAAGCAGGAAAACACGTTACAACACCTCTGAAACTGAACATCAGACAAGAGAGCTAGATCATCTGCTGAAACAAGGGACCTCAAAATTCAGGTTCAAGAGCTAATGCAAAAGAGCTGGAGATCAGCATGTCTGGATGTCTGGAAACGTAAGCATGTTAATTCTGGAGCACTAAAGTCGGTGTTTCTAGTAATTAAGAGTTTAGAATTACATCCCCAAGAATGATGAAAATGAAATTCAGCATTACACTATCAAGATGACTCTACAAGGCAGAAATACAGAATCCCATCACTGTCAGTTAAAGGCAGAGGAATGCTTGTCAAAAAGACAACTGAGATGTCCAATAAGCTCTATAAGCTACTCACAGCGATCATCGTTCAAGTACTTATTTGTATGTCCTCAAAAACATGCCAAAAATCAGTTTGAAAGCTGACTCTTAGCAGTTTAAAGTGGCTATCAAATAGTGCACACAAGGCTAAAGCAGTGATTACTAAAGCATTTCCTATGAGCCAAGACTCTACAAAGAGATGCACTGTAGATGGGCTACATTGTCACTGCAGAAGGTTTAAACAGTCCTTTTCTAGGCACAGAGAGCAGTCAATCCTGTTGACTAGGTTAAGCGAGTTTAAGATCACATTCCCTCTTCCCCACAGAGCTCATCCAGGAGTATCTTCATTACATCAGAACTAAGAAAAATCCACACAAACCGAGTTGTATGTACAAAGGAATCGGGTCTGAAAATACTTATCTAAGAATCACAGTAAGTTGCTTATTGACTCTGAACAAGACAAAGCTTAAAACCGAAAACCACGCAGAGCTTTGATGCAAGCTTAACATACAGGTATGAAGAGTGCTGCACTGTAATTCCACAGTCAGAAGTGTGATGTCAGAATACCCACAGTATAAGATTACATAGAAAGTCACCAAGTTAGATTATATTGCTTGTTACCTACCTGTACGCAGTCGGCAATGAGAATCTTGGAGCAAGCAGGAATACTACATCCGGGTCCTAATGTCCATTGCCATTTGTGGTACTACGTTCCTCACAGTTATGAACTGCAGAAATGCTGGCTAAGTGCAGTTATGTAGCAGGCCACTAGTTATAAGTGTAAATTGCAGTCTCAAAACTCCAGCAAAAACTTGCTGCCACAGTAAATGGTTGCCAAGGAGAAGCCAAGAATTTTTCTACCACAAAAATACCACAAAATCTGAAAAGCAGTTGCAGTTTCTCATCAGCTGTATAAAAGATTAGTGTCATGTGTCTACACCAGAAGATAAAGATTATTCGGCATTCATTTCTGATCAAAGTGTGAAGATCTCTGTATAACGATACCACTTTCTACATGCTGCAGTTTTTAGAGATCTAAGTGTCAAAATGGGCTCACAAATTTGATTAAGCAAGCTAAATTGCAACAGCCAATGTCCTCTAAGTCCAGTACAAAAATGTGTGACGTGATCCAGACTGTCTAAAAACAGATCTGGCCAACAAAGCACTTTTCTAAACGGTTTTAAAGATTCAATTATATAAATCTGGTTTTATGAAAAAAGTCCAAAACCTCAGAGGAACAGATCAAAGGAACATAACTTTCTCACCTCCCACATTTAGCAGATTTTAAAGTTGACATGTTTGCCAGCTTTTAAGACACCACCTTAAAAAAAAAGGCTTGAAAAAGAAGTTGGCTAGTTAATTGTATGCCTCTTTAATACATGCAACTCAAAGCAGAACTTGTTTTAGAAGTTCTGCTTCTGCAGCTACAACAAAGCTAGATTTAACCCAACTTTCAGATGTTTTGAAAACTGCCAAATCTTTCAGTAGTTACTCATCATGGTTTTGCAACTCAGCTATTTTTAATACCTAGCAACAGGAGCTTACGTACAAAACAGGGGTACCAAAAGACAACCTCTGTAAGGTACAAGGACATCAGCCTCCTTCACTCTTCCAAGTTACAGAACTACGAAAGAACAAACTTTAGGATATGCACCGGCATCTCTTTAATAAAGAATGACATGTAATCTGAAAAATAAACTGAAAAAATTAATTTAATGTTTATGTTCAGATTTCCCCATCTCAGACACCTTCACCTTCTGTGGGTGTCCCATGAACACCCTCCACAACACACAGGCATTGGTTAATACTACTTCAATAAAGCAAATTGCATCAGTACTGCTGATTTTTAAACTAAGTATCCAGTACAAGTACTCCCAAATACTTGCTATGCCATTTAGGAACTGCCAATTGGGAAGTTCCTGAAGAGCAATTCGTTGTTATCAACCCCCAAACTTTTCTGGGAAAATAAGCAGCATTCACCAAACAAGCTGAGTCACTCTTTAGTGCACTTGATATTTCAAGTCGGTGTTACCTGGTATCAACATTTCCCAACAGGCTATTTTTTCAGTTAAGGAGTAATAGCACTTGCAGCAAGTACTTCAAGAGGGATCACCTGCACTCTAAAATACTGCAATCTGAAACCAAGTTTTAACCACAGAGAAAATTTAGGATAGAATTTAGAATTAGCCAATGCTCAGCACAAGGAATGGGAAAGATCTTGGGAAGGAATTAAAGCTACTCACAGAATGCTAAGTAGTTGGGGAATCATGTGAAGGTACAGCCAAACTAAGTTTACCTACTTTGTGCCAATGCAGGATACATCAACCTGCTTAACACCAAGGTCTTTTACACTGGGAAATCAGGTTCCCAGCTTAGCTGGTACAATGTAATAATAACCAAAGAAACTACCTTCATCAATGAGTCCAGAATGCTCTGAAATTCTTCTGGGGCTTAATAAAATGAACAGCAAGCTAATGAATTCATCAGATCTTCTACAAAAAAACCTTAAAGGGAGTTTATTCGTACTGTGAAGTATTAACTCTTAAACTCCAGATTCAGATACTACTTTTGATGCATTATCTCCAAACATCAATAATAAGAGCAATAACCATCATGCAAGCAAGCTGATTTCTGTATTTTACATACAGGTTTTTAGGATTTGCCCACCAGCTACACGATTTAAGAATAGTTCCTGCAGTCCCCATAAAACAAATGATTGTATTCTGAACTAGGCAAAGTAGTCTACTCAGTTACCATGAGGACATAAGCAAGTTAACCTTCATCACTACAGTAACACTTCTGGTCTTTTTGCCAAGCAGTTTCAGGTAAGTATACAATACGAAGCAAGGCCAGATCCTGTAATCTCAAGACAGCTTAAGAGCATATAAATATCACATTAACAATCCTTTAGTTAGGAAGTCAGCCAATACAAGTCATTCTATCAATTTAGTTTAAAATAACCATTGCTAGTCTTCTGCTTAAAGTCTTTAAAAGATTCCAAGCAGTAACTGCCAAGGTGGTAAGTGCTACCATCCCACCACCCATTATTCAGAGCTAAAATAGGAACATCGTTACATACTGCACTGCTTGCAGTGTAGCTTGATTTAGAGCATCTTGCAGCACTTGCAAGATTTCCATTTGCTTCCTTATTGCAGCACAATTAATGCTCAAAAAAAGATCTGCACCTACTGCAAAGTGAGGCTACTATTTGACCCAATCTTAAGAGAGAGGCATTTTGGGAAGAGATCTCACTCTTCCCTGCAGTTTCACACCCTGGTCTAGTTTTACCTCTACTCAAGACTCTCAGTTTACTGCGGAAGGTGTGGTTTTTAGCCTCGTTATGTTTAACCACGAATGGCAAGAAGAGCTACTACATTTAGTTTTCTATTTATTTGAAGCACAGTAAAAAAAAGTTGGTACACTTTGGGAATTCAGTGGCACAAGGTACACTGCCATCAAGTTAGGGACGTTATACATCAAAAAAAACAGCTAAGTTTGTTTTGAAACACTGCATTACATAATTAAATTGTACTCGCCCAAACAGACCACTTACAAATATTAGGTCAGTAAGTTTTCTAACATCCATAAAAACGTAGCTTTCTTACTAAAATGCAAGAATTAAAAAGTTGGTGTCTAAACAAGACAGACAAAAAACAAACTGGAATGAAACTACAGGTCACATCTAAAATCGGGGCTTTTTGTTTGGGCCTTCATATTCTTCTCTCCCTCTACCATATCCTGTTGGTGTTCCAGGCCCCATTCCTCTAGGACCCTGGCCACCCACAGGCCCCGCACCTCCCTGCCCAAAGCGCTCAGGACGCTATTGGAACAGAATTAACAGTTCATTATATGTAGTTGATGTCCATGTGTGTTAAGTATATATTTTTAGAAGGTTCCGTAGTCAAGGTTCGTCGATACAATCACCATTGAGCCGATCCACAGGTACCGGGAACATAGAAAGGAAAAAAGGGTAATTTAAAAATTAGTTTATTGTAATACATGCCTTGAGGTATGTTCCCACTTGATGCATTCTCATACATCTGTTACAAAGAACAGATCCTCCCTGCAGTGCTAGAAACGTAAGCATTAGTGCAGATGTGAATTAACAACTTTTCCAAATGAGCTCTAGCAATTTTCAATCAAGTTAATGCAAATAGCTTGCAAACTTCTCACCTTTAGTGCAGTAAAAGCTTAGATTCCATCACTGTCATTTCCAAATAAGCCTAGCCAGAGAACGTATCTTCAGTTCACTGAAGTATGAGCTGACATTCATAAAATGTCATTGTAAACAGAATGCCTACTCACCAGTTAATGGCATGTGCTGCAATAGAGACCATGTGCTTTTCAAGATGGGGTTAAGACTACGGTCTGCTGACTAAACTGCAGAGGCCTTAGGCAGTAACCAGAAGTGATTGTGAGCACTACTGGATTGCAAGAAGAAAAACAAAAAGTGTGAAAAAAGCTCGTGACCAGTGATTTAGCTGTACCTAACCACCACAATGCTCGAGCAAAGGACACTTCGGAACTGCTGCTGGAGAATACACAAACGTGTTCAAAGAGCTATTTATCCAGTGTTTCCAGTTAGAACTCTGCACAAAGGGTTGTGTGCATCCAGTCAGTATCTCCCTTCCCACCCCGCCTTCACCACAAGCTCTTGGAAAATTCACAACTTCACAGCACTGAAAGGTTTCACACCAAGATGTAAAAGCTACATTGCCCTGCAATAAAGCAGAGACTTCAGGTATTTTTCACTAGTACCTCTAGTTGCATGTACTGCATTTAGTTACTGTCTGAGTAGGTGTGATCAGCATTCAACCTATAGAACTGACAAATTATAAACTCAAAGATAGCTTTAAACTTCATTTCAGGCAAGTTTTCCCACTACCGAGTATAGAACAGTGGTAGGTTGGTTGTTACAAAAAGTATCTGCAACTGAAAATTCACACCTCGAGCTCTTGACTTCTGAAAGTCAGTCTGAATCCTTCCAAGAAAGGAACTTCAGAAAGATTACCTAGGTTCTTTCTGCCTAATTCATGGCAGCTTCAGCTTCTCTCCATTTCTGTTTAAAAGGTACTGGCCCAGTAACTGTGACAGCACTGTGTGGCAGAGATCCCCATCCTAAGAAACTCAAGGCAGTTAAACCATCTTACTGTCACAGCTTTTGACCATAGCACGTTTTCAAGTGTTACACAAGTTCAGCATGCACCTGTACCATGATTGTACACAGCATTCACCACAGACTGCCTAACTGTTCACAGGAAACTCAGGATCTGCTTCAGTATCAGTAGATTAGATACGTTAAGGCCAACAGCATTGAATCACTGATGCTCTGGAAAGTTATCATTCCGAAGATATTGTTCCCCCAAAAAACAGAAGATTCCTGACAAGCTGTTATGGTAGCTCACCACATTAAGCCAGAGGCCTAAACCCACCCAAAAATCATTCAGTTCAGCTTGTGCTACAGAGCGTATACCCTTTCAGGAGGGTGAAAGCACAGTCATATTGCCACCTAAGCCAACAGTTTTCCACCCTACCCATTAAGCATGTCTTTAACCTACATCCATATTGCTTCAGTGTGATAACACCAAGCAGGCTCAAAGCCCAGTCACACATATAGTGTGTCAAAAATAGTACACTTTGGAAACATACCTCGGAAGGCGAGATATGCTGTAGCTTTATCAAACTACCTACACAGTCATGCCCAACACGGGAAGAGAATGGGCTATCATTCCTTTGTGAGACAGGAATCACAAAATGGCTACAGTCAAGGATCACTGGAACAGGCCCAAAGCTAAACCCCAGCATTTCTGCTCTTCTATAGCAAACATCAGCATACAGAGTAAGTGATATGCTGTTTACCATTGATTACTTAAGATAATCTGCTGCTTAAATAGACATGAGCGCAGATTTTGGAAATAACAGCATATCCATACCAACATGCATCAATCCTAACTAGGCTTGGAAGGGCCAAAATAAATGCAGTGTTACACACTGGAAAGAACAAAAATCTCTCTTGCCCATTAATACAGAATGTGGAATTACTGAAAAGCTACATTATGTGTTTCCATCATGAAATCTGTCATTCGCTAGAATTTATAAAAAAATCCTTCCAAGCCCAACAGTGACGCAGAATTTCCCAAGCCCAATGAAGTCACAGTTAATTGCAAATATGCTGAACAGCACATCTGAATTCACTTCCAAACAACTTCGATTGTGTAAACTACCATAATGGTTAAGAACTAATCTACCAAACTGCCACTCTAGTCTTCTGTGTTAAAACACCTGACAAGAAAGTCAGCAGTTAACAGTGAAATTACACAACCATCCAAACACTGGTAGAGAACTCGATTCCCAACCACAACATCTCCCTTGTGCTAAGCTAAAGCCACCACAGGATACATTACCATGTCACTTCCCATCATAGAACCACTCATGGCTGCTTGGCCAACTCCTGGATTAGCTTCATAACCTATGCCGCCACCACCTCCGAGAGGTGGGAATTTCTGGGCTGCAGAAGCATAAGGATCTAAGGAAGAGAAATACACAATCATATTCTGACACTTTCTAAGTTAGCCACAAAAAGTAATCATTGAAGAATTCTTTACCTCCCATGTTCATTGTGGTGGCACCACCCATCCTCATGTCTCTCTCCCTCTGCATAGAAGAAACAACTTTTAGCATAGGTAACCAACTACTGAAGTCTGTACCTTTGAAGGAGATAAAAGCACATGTACAGCCAACTACCACCCTTTCACCTACACAAAGGCAACACGTTACCTAACCTAAGGGAAGCAAAATGCATCAATCTCAAAAATAAATCCAAAAAATTCCTGAACATAATAATGTATCCAAAAAGCCAGCATGATTTCACTTACTGGATCCATGTAACCCATTCTACTGTAATTCTCTTCCCTCTGTCTTCTCATTTGTTCCTCCATCTCCCGCTGACGTATCATCATCTCCTCCTCTCGCCTGCGACGCTCCTCCTCCTGCCTGATCACCCCAAAGCAGACTGTTAAAACCCAGGAGTGTAACACATTCCCTCATCAACATCACTTGGATCAGCAATTTGAAAGGCACCAAGTGATTGCACTTAAACAAAAAGAGATACTCTATGATGCTCAAGCTCTTGAGGAGAAACTTACACTGCAGTTCAATTTCTCATGCACAAAGTGAAGCAGCGATGGTGTTTCTTGAAAAATAAAAACCTCCATATAAGTAATTGGGAAACAAATAATGAAACGAATGTAACTTTGACAAAAAAAAAAAAACTCCCATGAAAGCCAAACCAACCTCAGCTGAATTTCCTTGCGTTTCTGCATTTCTTGATTATGGAGTTCTTCCATACGTCTCAACTCTTCCTGACGCCTCATGAGGTCTGCAGAAATGAAGCCCTGTCAGCAGCTATTTCACAAACTCATGCCAGATTTACACTCAGATTTGGGAGAGATCAGCCTCAGCAGCACGATGGCAGGCAGCCATGTCCCAAGTGTCACTGGTTGTAACAACACTTCATTTAAACGAAAATTGAGAAACTATCAGTTGTTCTTTAAGCCTAAAATTCTCAAGTTAGCAGAGGAGGCATGAATTTATTCATGAAACCATCAGCCAGCCAGCCATTTAATCTAGCACTGAAAGCAAAAAGATGATGTAGAATTCACAGCCAATTACCTTGACGCAAGAGGTTTGCCTGATGCTCATGATAAGCATCTTCCATCTCACTTTCAAGTTTGTCCTTGGCATCTTTCATGTTTTTTGCTACTTGCTCTCTCTGTTGTTTTTCCATTTCATCTAAAGATTTCCACCTCTGGGAATATTCAAATTCAAAACTGCCAGGCTGAGCAAAGCGGGGAGGAGTCTCTCTTTCCCTACAAAAGGAAGATGCTCATTCAGACTGGGAAAACCTGGAATCTGAAGGTCAATTAAAAAACCACAAGCAGAATAGCAGGATTATCGGGAAACAGAGAAGGAGCCCTGAACATATGACCTCAGAGACGTGTGAGAGAATGCTGGTAACAGTGCAGCAGCATTTTACACACTTAAAACAGCAGCATTTCATGTAAATCCTGTGACTACCACAGCAATGATGGGAGACTCCTGCACTGTCACACCCAAGCAGATCTTCCCACTTACAGTCCTACTGCATGTTTATCTTATCTTCTTCTTTAGATACTCCACTGCTAGCAACTGCCAAGGGACAAATACTCAAACAAGACAGCCTTTTGCCCAAGTACACAGAGCTGCTCATAACAGCAACATATGCAGAGATGGAGTTTTTCAGTGCCAACTTACCCAAAGCACTACATGCCGAAGGCAAGTAATAATCTTCACTTTAACTTAAACAGCTTTCAAACTGCCCAAGGGCCAACAGTTCATTTTGTCATATGAAGAAACAGAAGTCAAAGACTCAGTAAGTAAGGGAACAAAACTTGGGAAGTTCAAAAGTTTTCCATACATTAGCAATGTAAGACAGTTCAGCATTTTAGGAACACCATACTAACATGCACGCTGTTTTCAAAGACACTGCCTCTAAGCCGTTCCTAGTTTTTGATCAAAGCTAGCAATTCTGAACACTTTTTCATACAGACAAGACAGACTGGATCTCTCCCCTGCACTCCCTTTTATGATCCAGGAAAATACAGTATTCTTACAACAAACAGGTTCAATATACATATCCTAATTTAAACCTGGTATTTAGAAAGACTTATCGACTCCTTTATGCTCAGCGGTCAGGCTCCTGAGGCAAACCTGGAGGCAGCTGGTTTTTATTAATCATGAAATGAGTTAAAGTTTCACTTAATTCCTCATCTCACACCACAAACATCCGTGTTTTAAGTTCTCTATGAAACCATCAATACGAAATACGCCATGAGATGGCAGTTCTCAACAGGATGAGCAAACAGCTGAAGTCTGCTTTGCTATATATACCATCTGCTATTTAGCAGCTATTTAAGCCTTTACTGTTTCTTTGTGATGCAATATAGAAAACTGCTTCGGGAATGCTTAGTGAATATACTAAGGAAGCCTGTACGTTACCTGAAGCCAAACTACCACCAAAAACCCAACAAAACCTAAAAATAGTACTCAAAATTCAAAGCCTGTTTCTGAAACACTACTCCCATCTCCTTTAAAGCCGAGTACATCATCTACATACACTTAACACCATCTACAACTACGTACATCATCTACATATGCTTAATGCCAAAAAAAAAAATGCCTACTTTTGATACATTGGATTCTTCTGAGCAAGCTTTTCTGGAAGACCATCTTCATCATCCAGCTGTTCCAACGGTTCCACAATAACTGGCCTAGGAGTGCTGAACACAAAACACTGGGTTTACTTTCCCATCAGAACAACCCATAGCTGACAGCCTGAGTCAGCTTACAACTCAAACTCCTCGACTGCAAAATACTTACGTTGTCAACAAAAACACTCCTTCAGTACACCGTTCAAAGGCTTTCCTTGCCGCTGGCTTTGACGCAAACTCAACAATGCCTTTTCCTGTTGATCTACCTCGATCATCTACAATCACAACCGCTCTTTCCACTGGACCGAACTGGGAAAACGCTTCCTCCAGCAACTCGTTGGACACATAGGGTGAAAGATTACGCACTGAGAGAGCAGCAGCATGGGTGGCAAACCGAACACGAAGCTGACGACCCCTCATGGGGGTATCATCCAGTTCTGCCTTCGCAATTTCTGCAAGAGCTCTGGATTCCTAAGGGAGGTTTTAAGATCCGGTTTTAGAAGACCAAGCTGTAAATTACTATTCTGGAGGAATTAAAGGGGTGAAATTAACAGAGCGGAAGCCTACCAATTTAATGAATCCAAAGCCTTTCCCCTTGTTGATAAAAACCTCTCCTGGCTCCCCATATTTGGCAAACAGTCTTTTAAAGTCTTCGTCCGTTATATCGGCAGGCAAATTCCCAACAAACAAGCGGCAACGCTGAGTGTAAGTCTTCTCCCCGGGTCGCCTCAGCAGAGAGAGGTTTGCTTTAAATCCCTACAAAGAAGCAGACCAGTTCGAGCCACCACCGCCAAGACGCGCCGTTACCCCGCTCGCACACCCGCGCGGCCAGAGGCCCCTCGGCGTCCGCCGGCACTGAGGGCAGGCGCTCGGGCCGCCCGCGCTCCCCTCCGCCGCCTCCGCCGGGCCCCCGGCGCTCCTCCCCTTAAGATGGCGGCTGAGGCGCGCAGCCGCCGCCATCTTGTGGCTCGGGGAGGGGGAAGGGGCCATGACTCACCTCGTCCGAGAGCTTCTCGCCGCCGCCGGCCGGACCCTGCTGCGAGGAAAGGCTCTGCTGCCCCTGGTGCTGCTGTCCGCGCCCGCGCTGCTCTCCGCCCGGTCCGCCGCGGTGCCCCGGACCGCCCTTGTGCGGCCCGCCGGGCCCCTGCTGGGGGCCACCCGGTCCCTTGGGCCCGCCGCCGGGCGACTGTCCTTGCCCTTTCTTAGGGCCGCCGGCCGGGGTAGGGCTGGGGCTCGGCTTGGGCTGCGCCTGCCCACCCGGGCCGGAAGGAGTCGAGGAAGGCGTCGACACCGGCGGCTGCTGCTGCGGCGTCTGCCCCGAGGGCAGCGCGGACGACGGAGGCGCTCCGGGGCCGGCCTGGCTGCCGGCGGGCCCCGCTGTGGTGGCGGCTGACGAAGAAGACGAGGAAGGCGGAGCGGAGGTCGACGCGGGCGGCTTCGGAGGCTCGGGCTTCGGGCCTCCGCCCGGCGGGCCGCCCGGGCCCTGCGGGCCGCCCCCCATAGGGCCCCGGTTCTGGCCCATGCCCATGCCGGGCGGCGGAGAGCGGAAATCGTGATTGGGGCCTCCGCGGCCACCGCCTCCGCCGCGCCGGTGGAAGCCGCCTCCACCGCCGCCACGGCTACGGAACCGATCCCGCGACATGGTGGTGGCGGAGAGAGGAGAAGCGCTCCGGATGCGGCTGCCGCTCCTCAGACCCGCTGCGCAAAATGGCGGCGAACTGCAGGGCCTCGCCGCCGCCTTTGTCCGCCCCTCATATAGCTTCCCCGCCCCCGGAAGCCCCTCCCTCGGCCTCGGCGGCGCGGGCCGACTGCTGGAGCCACCAATCGTGTGCCCCTATTCCGCTAACGCCTTGATCCCATTGGTGGGAACCCTGCCCTCTGTCAATTGGTTCGTTTAACCGCCGACGGGGCTATCCGTTACTGTCCTGCCTTCTGATTGGGCAGTTTGATCGGCGGGAGGCGAAGTCACGAAAGACACCCGGCTTCCGATTGGCTGCCTGGGGAATCAGGCAGGCAGGCAGGCAGGCAGGCAGGCAGGCAGGCAGGCAGGCAGGCAGGCAGGCAGGCAGGCAGGCAGGCAGGCAGGCAGGCAGGCAGGCAGGCAGGCAGGCAGGCAGGCAGGCAGGCAGGCAGGCAGGCAGGCAGGCAGGCAGGCAGGCAGGCAGGCAGGCAGGCAGGCAGGCAGGCAGGCAGGCAGGCAGGCAGGCAGGCAGGCAGGCAGGCAGGCAGGCAGGCAGGCAGGCAGGCAGGCAGGCAGGCCATCCGTGTGCTTCTGGCACAGCCGGCAGCCCTGGCCCCGGCGCTGATGGCGAATTGGATGTAAAGCACCCTATGTACTCGTTCAGGAGTGGCAGTGGCGGCACGGGTCGTTTTCACTCCATGGTGGTCGGAAAGCAAGCTCCCTGTCAATGCTCTCAACGCTGTGTCCTTGGCTGACAAAGTGGGTGTCAGTTCCCCAAAACGCAAAACTCAGTAGGAAAATGAAGCGGTTGTGCGAATTCATGGTGGTTGTGGTCACCGTATTCCTTATTCTAACACTGAAAACGAGCCCAAAGTCCTCCCCATCTGTTTAAGGTTGTGAGTTTTCAGCGCACAGCAATGGAGACACCAACGCTACAGCACGACGCTTTCACTTCAGAAGGGTTTTGCTCCATCCCGCTCCTGAGCTCCCACTGATGTTTCACATTCAGTTTTGGGTCTGAAGAAGCAAACCCACGTGAAACCCAAGCGAAAGCCGCAGGTTTGGTTTATATACACAACCCCCTGTCACTGCTGTACTGCCCTGGCAAAACACCACTCAATCTCTTAACTACCTGTGACGCCCCGGGCAGCCAAAGGGCTGACTTCACAGCAAAGCGAGCTTCCCTGCGGGTTTACATTTCCCAAGTAAAACTGTGCTATAGATCGATCTTTCCCCCCGATCAGCACTGCCCCCATGACTTCACCCACCTCCAAGCGCAGCAGAATGGGAGCCCCGCAATGCTTTAAAATGGATTCTCTCCAGATGTCAGCCCCTCTCTGCGAGCAGTAAATGTTTCCACCACGAGGTGTCTCAGAGGTTAAAGCGCTGGAAGAAGGAATTTGGGACGGGCTCCTGCTGCACACAAACCTGGCATCGCCTGGCTGTCACACCTGGCTGCGTCTGTTCAGGAAGCAGGAAAAAATACTGCATGTAAAAGGGCTGGTTTTGCCTTTGTTGTGCCCCAAGTGTAAGTGAAGTATTTTAAAGAGTTGTTCATTTGCAGCATCCTTTGGAAGAAATAAAGAGGATAATTCTGCTCTCAGTCCCGTGAAAATCTGCTCAACTCCTCTGAGGTCCACAAAGTGGCTTTGAATTTCCACGTATCTAGTAGAGGCCAGGTTGTGCTTACAGGTTTTGTAACTGCTATATAAGAGTTTATCCTGGGCTTGAAATCAAAGGAACATTGATGTCACTATGAGGACTTGATATAAAAATGACCTCTGGTAACAGTCACCTGTTTCGCAAATACTCACATTAGGCAGCTTGCTGTTTCCATACAAAAACAAACACGGAAGAAAGCCCGAGCTGTTCTCCCCAGTGCGTTCCACTGTAAATAAACCTTATGTCCAGACTGGAAACCCTGTATGACAACTGCGATGCTATTTAGAAGCAGCTCTGTGGTATTTCTCCATGCTTCATAGCGATCTGTTTGCGGGGATGTTTAGTGCGCACATCTATGAGTTTAGTTTAATAGGTGCTGCTGGGAGAACGAGAAAAGTAGGGAGAACTCAAGATCTTTCCCTCCTCCAGAATATTAATACCTACTTGTAACACCAATGTTATTACTTCTGAAGATTCTTCATACTGTGCAACTGATCTACAAAAGTGAATTAAGCCACAATAAGAAGAGATGGAGGAATATATCAAAGAGGGAATCAAGCTGCCACTGAGGTGTCTGAAATCAGGAATGTCTCAGCTGCCACCAAGCAGAAAGGCATGGATCTCAGCAGGTGGTTGATTTCGATCATTTTCCCCTAAACCTTTTCCTCCTCCTCTCAACATAAATAAAAGACTGGCAAGAAGATATCTGCATTATCTCTATATTATTAATTGCAGATTGCAAGAGGGAAGAGCAGCATGTGTCCAACCTGCTAATTAAGAGTAATTACCCCATGAGGGTCTGTAAGTGACCTGTGTACAAACAGTAAAAGCTCATGAATCACAGTAACGTGTACCACCACTAAAGAAGCAATTAGATGAGGAGTGATTAAGTTGTGAGGAGATGCTGTGTTTGCATTCCCCAGGGATTTCTGACCGAGAAGGAAACAGTTTAAGGGCTGTTTGCACAAATCCAGGTTATGTCACAGAACTAGAGATGCTTGGGAATTTTAAGAATCAGGAATCAAAGGAAGGAGTGGACAGGGAATGAGAGCAGGGAGGCATCTAGAAGGTGCAGGCTAGCATGCTTACCCTGCTGCAGCTCCACCAGTCAAGTCGATGGTGCATTTGGATAAACCAATCTCTGCAGAACGGCCCCAGTATCCTAGAGCTCAACAGTTTTATGAATAACAGTGTCACCTTTTATAGAACAAATGAGGAAGTAAAATGCCTCCAGCCACATCTGGTACCTAACGCTGGAGGCAGGATGGAAGGAGTGGCTAATAGCTTCTGTGATGGTGATTCAGCTGCACAGCAGAGCTCTCAGCAACCTCCCTGTGATGAGAGTTATTCTCTTCCTCCTGCGCTGTTTTCGCTCCCTCCATGAACACTAAATCTGTTCTCCAAGAGTTTTTTTCTGTATACCATAACGGATGCGGCTTTTTTAGTAGGCCATTTTTTAACCCAGATGAATGAAAGTAATGCAGGGCCAGAAAAGAGATTAGAGTGAAAGGCAAGCAAATTGAGAGGCTGAAAGAAGGGATGATGATTGTCTTTGCACAGTAACATCATTGATCTCAGTGGATGTAATCTTGATTCCTAATTGAACAAAAGAGATCAGAATCAGGCTTAAGAGTCTACAAAAAAGGCAGTATTGGATCTGCAGGAAGTCTGCTGTCTGGAGCACAAATTCACAGTTGTGCTGGAGGCCGTGCTCTCTCAACCTGGAAGGGTTAGAGTTCAGGGTTTTCCACTTCTGATGTCTCTGAACTAAATTAACTTACTAAATGCCTTAAGTAGCAGGAGTTTTGAGTTCTCTGTCAAAATCCAAACTAGCATCAAAGTCACTGGAACAACTGCTCCTTCTCTCCTCTGGCTGTCTGTGTTCTCCTCTCTGGGCAGTAGCTGTGTTCTGCAGTGGGCAATGATGCTTGCACACAGTGTGCATGCCTGCTGAAGGCACACTTGAGCATAGCAAGTCTGTCTTCCAAGAAGCTCCAAGAGTCCTCCGTTTCCTATGAAGGCAATTAGAGTTAAGGGTGCTTACGGGCTTGCAGAAGCACTCAGCATAGTTGTATGACAAAGCCATCAAGCTACACGTTTCCTTGAGCTGTGAAGGGAAACAACATATGCATCACTGTCCCTGGAAGTGTTCAAAAACCATGAAGATGAGGCTGTTTGTGACATGGTTCAATGGTGGCCTTGGCAGTCCTGGAGTAATGCTTAGACTTGATGATCTTAAAGGTCTTTTCTAATCCAGTTGATTATGTGATTCTATGACAACTAAAATGTCTCTTGCTGCAGTTAACAGCTTCCATTGCTTCTATTAAGAGAATTTAAAATGTCACTGAGAATAACTATGCGCCGAGAATGGGAGGTAAATGCTAAAGAGAATCAATCCTGTTCTTTGTTCTTACTGACAAGGCAAGAGCTCAACAGGAAACGGATACATCAGCTCTGCAAGAACACCAGCAGTTCTGAACTGCACTTCTAGTTAATGTTTGGCTATGCAAAGAATGTGAGTGGAGCAGGAAAAGCGAGTAGCCTCACAATGCTGGATTTCATCAGACTGCATGGGCTTTCTTAACAGCTTCAAAACTGGCAATGTCTTCTCTGTGCACTTTTTGGAATCCACTGGTATTTCCAACGCATAAACTCACACAAAGGGAATCATTGGAAACATACAGGAGACAACCATGAGAAAATTATAAAACCTTTTTTTGCATTATATAAAAATAGTAGATGTATTCAAAGAAACATTTGGCAAAAGTGATGTAGTCACAGCACGAAATTCAGGATGGTGTTAAAAAGCAGCAACCATTTGTAAATGGGCACCCCTATGTAACCTACAATAAAGAATCAAGAGGCAACATCTGTGACCCTGAATAGCCCAGATTTTGCAAAAGTCTTAATAATTTTTTTCCTTTTTAATTGTTTTTTGAACCTTATTATAGCAAGTAATACCCTGGAAACATCACTGTATTACAAATAATACCCTCTAAACATCACAGTGTATGGCAGAGCCTGCAACTGGTCAGAAACAATGTCTCAGTGAGGTTTTACTAATCTCACCCTGACTTACAGTGGGTGCTCAGAGGGGACAGCTTCTTGCCAACACCAACTCTTCCACTGCTGATCAAAGGTGCACAAGGGCTGTGTCGCAGGAAGGACATTTATGTGGGGTGGGAGTTTAGATTTTCAGTAAGGAGAGAACAGCAGATAAAACTAAAAACAAAGACAGAAAAGAGAAAAATCATTATTTCCTCTCTTGTGCCATGACACAAGACCCTGCTATGAGCCTTGCCAATAAATCTCTCCTAGTAGCACAAGAAAGGTGTGAATATAGCTAGAAAATAATTAATGACTGTTTACTGCACCAAAAATGAGCTTTCTGCTTGTTCTCTAATGCCAGCCTCCACCTGCACTCTGCTATGGGCTAAATGCATCAATGTCTGGAGGATGTATGCAGCTGATGGTCTATGGTTAAACACAGTTCTCTTTTCCCTCTGGGTTTTGTGCTTCTGCCATAAATTTTTCCACAACAGATCATCCAGTACAAAAAATAAGTGTCAAAAGTACTGCAAGAAACAGTAACTTGTGGATGAGTACTGACAGTTTTGGAGGCTTCAGAATAAAAAAGACTGAGAGTCACTGAGGTAGCATCAGCTGTTTGAAATACAGAATCAGGTACAGAAGTGTAGAAACTGTGTCTGCACATGATGGTCACTATCTGTTTAAATATTTCATGATGTATTCAGTGAAGTTCCTTCCTCCCTGTTGACTCCGTGATTTTAGTAACCATCATACTTCTCATTAGCTGTGTTCTGGGGTTATTCTCCCATTTCCACAGGGTTGCACAGTGACAATGGATGAAAACAATTTCCGTTGTACTTATATCCAGATTCACTTTGGGGCTCTGAGTTTCTGAACTGCCATATTTGGTGTGCAACAACTGACATCTGGCATGTTTGGAAACAAAAGGCTGTGTTATTTAGATTTTAAAAGCGGAAGCAGAATAAATTTGTAATTACTGTGATTAGAATAAAAGCATGATTGCACCGAACTTAAATCCTGGTCCAAATTTCGTATCCACCCACCCAAATAGAAATAAAACTTCATACTCAATACTGGACCATTCCCGTTGCAAAAAGACACTATTAATTATTAATGATGCTTGGACTTCTTCCTAGCTGTTTACATCTTTTTACCCTCTAGTTCATAGAGTGCTGAGGGTAATGCAGTGTGTACAAATAAACCCCTCAGAGACGTGGAAGTGACTGCTCCCGCATGCAGCAGACCTGCTCCTGGATGTTCTTATCAAGCAAAGTACAGAGGGGCATTTGTTCGCACGACCAGAGATGGAATATTCTCTTTGGAGTTCAGCTTCCTCCTTTCATCCCACCCACCACCAGACACTTCCTGACATTTCTCCTGCAGGCAGAACAAGGCAACTGCTTTTTTTTTTTTTTTCCCTTCTGCAAGGCTGTTCCTTCAGTAACCTGTGGGTGGGTGGTGGGGGAAGGGGATGTTAATCTCAACAGCAAACACAGCCGAGCAAGTCTGGGACGTGAGGGGGAGTTTGAGGACGAAAATAGGCCTCTGCCAGCCCTCCTGCGTTTGTGTGTCTATGACTAAGCACGCTGAATGCGTCGCTTTCTAAAACTTGGCTTTTCTCTTTCCTTGAGCTTCGTTGTTTCCAAGCCTCCTGCTCCCCTTTGTGCTTGCAGCCCCAGGGGACCTCGCAGAGGCCTTGCATCAACAGTGCCAAGGAAATGCAAATCCTGCCTGTGAGCCAGCTCTGTGTGCTGAGGGGGACAAAGCCAAAGCAGCTCCAGAGCGGAGAGACAAGCCCACCTCGCTGCTGCTCCTGCAACAGCCTGTGTTCCCCCCCGTCTGCTCAGGCTCTCTGGAGTGGAGGAGACTCCACTAGCAAGTGGTTTTCCACTGCAATACTCACTGGTTTTGCTTATGTCTTTACAGCCACGTCTTAGCCATAGTGTGTCTGCAGCATGGGGCCATGTAAAACTAGAAAGTTTCGGCAGTTCTGCCCACCTGTGGGGCAGAAAAGGCTGAAAAAGCTCTGGATTTTGCCCAGGAAACTCCACCAGCACATGGTTAACAGCAAAAAGCACGTTTGCATAGGAATGACTTGCCAGTATAGCAACCCTGGTCTGATCCATGCTTGTTTCCCAATGCAGTGTCTTGGAAGTGGAGAAAGAATGCTTTGCTAACTCCCCAGTCCCATGTTTTTACACATACACCATACGTTGTTCCCTCCTTGGGCCCCAGATGTGGGTACAACACAGGCCACAGCTGTGTTTCCCAGCTTCCCTGTCCTATTCGGGCACTGACTGAGCTATACTAGAAAATAAAAGAGATTATTCATTGTATTAATTGATGCAAAGAAATTACACACAAGAAAGACACAGCAGTGCTGTCAGCACCTGCAACTGCAGTTCTCTGCAGAGAACCTGAGCTGGAGCAGAGGAAGGAGTGTTGAGATCTCACTATGAAGGGCTGGCAGGTTTTCTGGGTGAACTATATTCAGCTGTGCGTGCCCCTGGGTATGTGGAAAGATCATTCATCCAGTTCATTGAGCTGCAGCCTGCATGTGAAAGGAGTTTCATGGGCTCTTTTTTAAATGTCACTGTTTTAAAGACGAATAGTCTCACGCAGAATTGTGCAGCAGATTAGAATATGGGGGCTCCAGGGGTAAATTAACAAGCAATTCAAAAACAACACTGTGGAACAATCTTATCTTTTCCCTGCCTTATCCAGGCATTTATCTAGGTCTGTTCTGCACTAGTTATCACCACATTATCTACATATTCTACAGTGTCTTTTTTAGCTACATTAGTACATACGCAGTTCATGCAGAGTCAAAAGTAAGTCAGGTCTGAACAAGCTGGAAAACATCCTGCTCTAATTCAAATGCCCTATTCAGAGAGTGGGCTGAGAGATGTCCACAAAACGCACTGGGGCTGATCCAGTTTTAAATAGTCCACACTCACTGTCACCCCCTCATCTATCCATAGCATCAGCTTAAGCAAACCTTCCATCAGGGATACAGTCCAACAACATATGGTAGTACTATGATCTATTTTAATGACAGGATCTATTTCTAACAAAATATTTAGGTTAGTGGTCTGAAAGCATTTTCAGTTCCATGTTGGAAGTTCAAATATTTCCATCAACTCCCTAATGTACTTAGGAGAACCATGCAGTGCAATAAAACTGTTCATTCCTGTTAGCACGCTTGAACAAGTTCCATAAGTTTTTCATTTTATAAAATATGATGGAAATCGAACATGTACCCTCACAAAGTCCTAACAGTTTTGTCAAGTCTTGCAAGGCTACTGGAATTCTCATGGTAATTGAGGTTCTTCTGAATGCCTGAGCATGTGGAGTTGGGATTACATGAAAACAGAGGTTTAATTAAAACAAACAAACAACTCCCCACACACGCTTTCTAGACTTCAGCCTCATAATGTGCAGGCAGTGCACTTGCTGGCTCAGAAACCAGAGGTCAACAAGAAAAAGCAAGTTTGTCCTGAAGATCTTAATTCATAAACCAGCTTCATCGTTTAAGGTCTTCCTCCTGACTTCTGGATACTTGAGTTTCTCAGCATTGTTGCTAATAGTTTAAGTAATTTATAAATATTTATATTCTAAGAGGGCTATTGCCTCTTTTTCCTCTCTCCCTCTGGATTTTCCGACTTCCCAGAAAATCTCATTCAGAAACATGTGCATTGTCAGTGTTCAATGCACTGCCCATGCACAACACATAGGTGCTGTTACATGCAGGCTTTTAGCGCATCTGTGCCTGTGCAGTGGCCTTTTCTGCACAAAATTCCCAGGTCCTGCCATCTACACAGGGCACTATGGATGTGTCCAAGGGAACCTTGACATGTGGCAGCCTAAATCTAGATTATTTCTAGCTATTCAAAACCAATATAAAGTCATATTAAAATCTTTTATTGTTATTAAATTTTGTGCCCATTTAAAACATTAACATGCTAATCCTTTTCATCTGTGGCTATCTAAGGATAAAAGGACTCTGAATAATTACAAAGTTTCCCATCAAACTCAAAGTTTACGTATAACATCTTTTGCCATAAAAAAAATCCCAAATTCTTTAAAGAAATTTCACAAAATGACTCATCAACGGGAATTATTTTATGCTTGAGGACAAGGATTATTGTGTAAGTGAAAAGCATTATTCATAACTTATTAAATTATTACATTAATTACTTCACTGTCCTTGGCACGCAGTCACTTCTGCAGAGAGGCTTGACAGGATTTCCTAAATGAATCCCAATATTATGCATCCAGCAATTGAGGCCAGATGAAGGACAGTGTTTCTATATGCTGGCTTCATTTGCCATTGAAATGCAGCTGCTGCTCAATACCACCCTTTAATTGTGCAAATCAGATAAAGCTGGAAGCAGAGATTTCTCTCTAAGACAAAGTTTTAATTAGCAGTTAGATTATTTAAGTAGAAGGGAGAAGGGAACACATTGTTCTTATCAAGTCTTGTGGGTGCTGGTCATGTTTGACGCTGTTCACAATAAAAAAGGCAATAGTCTGTATCTTACACATAGTTTCACGTATTTTCTTAATAGGCCTATGCCTTGCTAACGTTTTGAATGTCTTAATTATTGGAAAGCCTGAAAATGAAAAGCAGTGTTATAAAGCTTTAAATATTTAGGTTTTAACCTTGAAAGGTTACGCTGATTTTTTAAGGCCTAAATGTGACCTGCCAGGTATTTCATGTTAAAGAGATATGCAAATCTTCATGGGATTAAATCCTCAGAGTCTGCAGAAACAACCCTTGTATGAACTTTTGATCAACACCAGATGAGGAAGAATGTGGCCAAATATAAACCATCCATTCCAACATTCAAACCATGGCTGGCTTACAGTTGTACCAGCAGATGTTAAATTAACGACAAAATCACATGGCTCTTCATTCATGAGGGCTACAGCAGTGGCACAACAAACACAAACCAGACTGGTCCGTGCTCTCGGGCTGATTCCAATAAAGGAACAACCCGAATGTGCTGCAGACACTCCATGGAGTCTCCAAAACCACCATGCAACAGATTCAGCCCAGGCAGGGAGCGCCCCTACGCTCCACGGCGGTACAGAATTAAAAGTGAATAGACGTGGGTTTCAAAGGTACATTAAAACCTTTCACTGCTTCATGCGTGGAGCTCGGTTTCTTTGACAAATTACGGTTAGTACTTGTGTTGAGGTCAAACAAACGAATACGTACCCGCTGCAACAGGAAAGCCGCAAGCCCACCATGTCAGCTTCCAGGGTGCTCCTGAAGGGAAGCTGCAACGATCCTGCGCTTCTCCACACCCCTGGATCCATCCCTCGGGGCAGCCTCACCACCGGTGCGAGGTGTGAAGCCTCGCGCCACGGAGGTGTCGTGCCGTGAGGTGCGTTGTGGTGCGGAGACGCAGCACGGGAGCACCATGTTGTGGCCAGATGCGCTGGGGAGGCTTGGCTTGGCGGAGCGGGAGGTGTGGTGAGGTGAGGCGAGGGATGGCAAGAGGTGTTGAGGTGAGGTAAGATGTGTTGAGGTGAGCTGTGTTGAGGTGCGTTGAGCTATGTTGAGGTAAGATGTGTTGATGTGCGTTAAGCTGTGTTGAGATAAGCTGTGTTGAGGTAAGATGTGTTGAGCTGTGTTGAGCTGTGTTGAGGTGCGCTGTGCTGATGTGCATTCAGCTGTGTTGGGGTGCGCTGTGTTGAGCTGTGTTGAGGTAAGATGTGTTGAGGTGCGTTAAGCTGTGTTGAGGTGAGCTGTGTTGAGCTGTGTTGAGCTGTGTTCAGCTGTGTTGAGGTGCGCTGTGTTGAGGTGCGCTGTGTTGAGCCGTGTTGAGCTGTCTTGAGCCGTGTTGAGCTGTGTTGAGCCATGTTGAGCTGTGTTGAGCTGTGTTGAGGTGCGCTGTGCTGATGTGCATTGAGCTGTGTTGAGCCGTGTTGAGCTGTGTTGAGCTGTGTTGAGCTGTGTTGAGGTGAGCTGTGCTGATGTGCATTGAGCTGTGTTGAGGTGCGCTGTGTTGAGCCATGTTGAGGTGGGCTGTGCCGATGTGCGTCGAGGTGCGGTGCAGCCCATGGTGCTGCAGCAGCTCACCACCGCTATCGCCACCACTGCCTCTGCCTGGCGGCCATGCCACGAGGTCACAGCCCTGTGGCCACCATGGGGCCAGTCGAGGCCCGCCAGGACCTGGCGCACCCCGGGACCGGCCTGGCGCTTCCTGCCCGGCCCCGCCCGGGCACCCCCGCTCCCCTCTGCCCTCTGGGTCTCTCAGGGAGCTCCAGGCCTGGCCCTGCACCGCCCGCACTGCGCCTGCGCGGGGAGCGCCAGGAGGCGGGGCCGCGTGATCGGCGCAGGCGCGGCGCGCATGCGCGCTGAGGCCCCGCGCTGGGCTTGTCGTTGCAGCTTTAAGAGGGCTCGCGGCCTGGCGGGTCCGGCCCCCCCCCCCCTCCCCTCAGCCGCCTGGAGGGAGCCGCGGCCCCCCCGCCCCGCGCCAGCCCCGTCCTGCCGCAGCCCCGGCACCCCGCGGACCCCCCCACGGCGCCCCCCGGCAGGAGGTGAAGCTGAGCGGGAGCGAGCCCCGGCCCCTCAGCCCCGGGCTGGGGACAACTGAGGGGGGGGCGCAACATGGCGGAGGCCAAGGAGGAGGGGCCCGCCCCCCGTGCCAGGGTGAGTGGGGGGCGCGAGGGGAGGTCAAAGGGGAGGGGTCATCGGGCGGGAGGGGGCCCTGAGGGCCGGTCCCGCCGGGGCGGGGGCTGCGGCCTCCCCTCGGTGCTGAGCGGCCGGGCCCGGCGGGGGGGGACACGGGCAGCCCCCGGCCGCGGCTGTCCGGTCGCTGCAGCCGTGAGCAGGGCTGCCCCCTCCGTGCTGCGAGGCACGCTGCCCCCTGAGGCTTGCTTAGCGTCCTTTGGTGCTCAGGGACGAGTGTCCGGGCGTCACTCCCATGAGCATCTTTGCATCACCTGCATGATAAACGTGCAGGTAGCTGGGATCCATCAGCACCACCAGCCTCCCGGTCTAGAACCCACTGTTGGTGCTGCTCTTTATACATTCGCTGTGATTGTCCATGTCAAACCATAGTCAAGATGGCAGTTTGATCCAGACGCAGGTCCTCCCGCTGTAGCTGGTGTGAGCACCATCAGCTGCTGACCCTGTCATGTGGTTCTCCATCAGCATGGCACTGGGCACCCTCCTCTGCTGGAAGAAATACTTTGTCTTTTAACAAATGGAAGGGTCTTTGTGGTCCACGTGTTGAAGTAACTATGGAAGAATAACTTTTTAACAGGGCTCAATATAATCATGCAAACAAGTGAAGTCCCCCTTCCTGCACCATGTAACTTTGGATTGAAAGCTTCCCTGCAGGAATGAGGTTAAGTCACATTTGTGTGGAAGAGCCCATAGTCCACTACAAGACTCTGAGCTGTCCACTTCCCTTTTCCCAAAGATGAAGATGTTTTCCGGTTTTCCAGCCTTGAGAAAGACAAGAACACGCAAGTTTTCCATTCCTGTACATGAGAGAAGTTTAATTTGCTGAATTTATTTCAAGCAACATGAAACTTGCGATTGCAGTAAAACTAGTTGTTGCTAAACAGAAGACTTGACCTTCCAGGTTCTGACTGGAGGAGTTGTACAGATGTTTGTCTGCTCTGCAGTTCTGAAATGAGCATCGTCACTGAGTTGTCTTAGACCTGTGTCTTTTGGACACTCGCACTTATTTATAAGCAGACCTAAAGAATTTTGTGCAATTGCTCACAGATCCTCCATAAATGTGTAAGTCTTTGGGAGATCAGGATCTTGGCTACCTCAAGAAGTTTAAAGGGAAGAGGCTTCATATAGGACAACTAAACTTCATTCACAGGAATTGAAATGTTAGTGATGTAAGGAAATACATCATGAGGACAGTCAAGCATTGGAAGAGGTTGCTCAGAAAGGTTATACTCTACTGGTGTCCAGTGGGCTCTTCATGCTTCTTGCCATGATGTGCTCAATTTATTTGTCGTTACCTGGTATTGTCAGTGGAAAAAAAAAAAAGATTGTCTTTTTTCTTCTCAAGCTTGCCAATTATCTGCTAAGGAATAGCAGAAAAGTATTGTCAAGTTCATGTCCTCTTCATTGGCCTCAGAACAAATCATCTCTCTGTCAGTTGGCTAATTATCCATGAGGTGGAAAATCCAGCAGTCTCCATCAGTTACTGCTCCATCTGGCCTTGTACATGATGGAAAGCCTTGTGCTGGTGGCATTGACAACATTCTCCGCTCTTGCAGGAGCAAAGATCCAGGAAAGAGGAGTTGCCCCACACGAGTGAGGAAGGAGAAAGCACAACTTGGCAGTCTGGCTTGAAGGAAAATCCCTTCCTGGTCCCAAGCCTGACAGTAAGGTTAATCTTAATTGTGCCAGAAGGGTTCCTGTGAGATTTTAACAGAGAGTAGTAGCACCAGTGCACTGTGTTCTGTCAGTCTGTAACCTTTAGAGTCTGAGAGGTGAATTTCCTCTTTCTCTCCTCGCTATTCCAAAACCAGTTTATGCACCAATAAGTTCTTGAGGACCATGGGGAGAAGCGAATCCTTCCCATCTAATTGATTTACTGATGGAGACTATGAAGAATGAGATTAACATACTGTAAATACAGGATACTTGTGTATCTTCCATTAAAGCCATAATTAATGAGGTCTTGGAAGACCTGTGTATCCCATTTCTCCGTAGCTGTCCAGTTCCCGTTCTACAGGAGGTCACAGTGATGGACTCTCCCAGATCCCGTTCCTGAGGAATAATGAGCATTTCTTACAAAAAATCTGTTTTCTTTAGTGTGGAATAAACAAAGACTAATTTAATAACTTCTCCAGAGAGGAGCTGAGCAGGTGCTGGTGTGTTCAGGATTGTTCTTTTCGGTATTAAGATCTTTGGCAAATATTGTTATTCCAGAAGCGTTTAGGCTGGAACTGGCTCTTTGCCAGGCCCGTTGTGAGCAGTTGCTGTGTTTTAGCTCAATCCACCATAATGAGCCACAAAGTAAAACACAAAGTTTTTGCCAGTGAAAGACTGACGTGGAGGTTTTGTCTAATTTTGATTTAATAGTATCTACACAGTTTTTATGGCTAAACTTGTATTTTAGAGAAGGTTTGTTTCTGTCCCAAATCAAAACTGTTGCATTTTTTCTAACGAAAAGACACCAACATATTTAACTTTTCATAGCTGCAAAATAATATCAAGATTAACTTGGAAGGTGCTTGTATGGGGGTTTTAATTAGTTTATACAAATATTTGTGGCAATTCAACTTTAATTTGCATATTCAATAATATACAATAATATCCTTGTCTTGAACAGTTGATACTTTGAATAGAGTGATCTTTTATTTACGCCTGTAGGAGTGCAAACTCCTGTAATGTGATACTCCAGCTCTTGGAAATGAATTTGGTGTGAATAGGTGAACACCCGGTGGCTGCCTCAATAAAACAGCTTTAATTTTGCATGGCTTTAATTAAAAATTGAAGGATTGCCTCATTTAGAAAGGTTTGTGACGGGACTGCTCTTGAATGGTACAAAGACAATTATGAGAACATTTCTCTGCAAAGGCTTGTGCATCTCTTAGAGGATGCTTTGATGGCAGAAGTTTTGAATTCGCATTCTAAAAACCAAGTGTAACGGATCTCAGTTTTTCCACGAGGACTTCTCCCACTTTATGCGATACACAGAAGTCAAGTCAGCTCTTTATGCCCACCTTGAGGCCCTTTGCATGTTGAGGATAGTGGAAATTAATTCTGACGTTATCTCCACTTTTGTCTTATGTAATGACTGTTGTATCCCACCATTCCTTCCAGGCATTCCAATTGATGTTGGCTTTTCCCTCAGTTTATTGCAGTTTTTTGGTAACAAAACCAAAACTTAACTTTTACATTTGGTCCTTTTCCCTTTTGATAGCTGGTCCAGATTCCGAGAAATGTTTGAAGTCTTCTGAGAGGTTGGAGAAGTTCAGTATCAAAATCTCAGTCTTGGTCCTGAGTTCGCCAAGTGCTTGGTCCAAGATCAGGGCAGGGGAGGGTGTAGGAATAATTGCTTTCAATTTGCAATCTTTTTGTGCTTTCTGTACGCAGGTAACAGTTACCTGTCTGCTCTCACCTGGGTTCTCTGTACTCTTTCTGCCATCAGATGGGAATATCTGAAAGATCCTCTGCCCAGTCGTGGGGCAGCATGCATTGCTGCTGCAGGAATCTCTTCATTTCCTTTGGAAAAAGAGGGAACCTGAATCACTGGCCTAATAAACTAATGTTTAGTTGTCTAAATTTAGGTAAGAAGAGCCTGAGACAGAATTAGCACAACTGCACAGAGTTATTCCTACAAGAGAGATTTTGGAGTACTTGCTTTCTTTTATTATTTTTTTAATAACTTGTGTGTTTTTTTGAATCTTGATATTTGTTAAAACAGTCTAAAAAGCATTTCATCTTTATTAAATGGCTTTATTTGCCCAAGAAAGCCTTTATGGAATACAGTTCAGCCAATGCAGACTATTATCAGGCCTTTATTATGCTTAATATTTCCTGGCAGGAGTTGTTACAGTGCTCTGCAAAAAAAATTAAACTTTCTGTGTTTTTTGGCAAAATATCTGCTATCTCAAAATTAACTAGATTGGTTGAATATGTTTTAAGACATATTGGGGTGAGGATTCCAATACAAAGCAACCGTTAGCTCCATCACTTACCTGCAGGCAGAAGAACCAAGCAGTGCTGGGCCAGTGGTTGGAACTCTCACTCTGATGCTGTTCAAGTACTTGCAGGCATTTTGTGCAGTCTTGGTTGTTCGTAGAACAGGGCAGTTCTTGGGGCTGCATGAAGCCATCAGTCACAGGAGCTCTGATCACATAGTACCAGTGGGGTTTCTGTGGGGTTTTACTGGTGTTCAGGCAGTTCATTCTCAAGAGCCTTGGTTACTTGTAATAATATCTGCAAAGAAGGTGAAACATCCAACTGAACTGCCTGTTGTAAGAACCACTTCTTCACAGGAAAAGAAATAGTAAAAGCCAACCCGGGCAAAAACTACAAATGGGGCTGGAGTTGTAGGTTTTATGAGAGTTGGCAGCAAACTCTTACAATAATGGAAAGACATGCAGAACCTAATGGTAGATAAGCTGATTCACCAGTGTGGGCTATTAACATCTAAACCATTCTGTGAAGGAGGGCTGATGATCCCCACTGCGTTTATCAACAAGCAGAAGGTGCTGTGTTTGTCAATTTGCCCAGTTTGCATGAAAACCATCTTGTAGGCTTCCTTTTTGGGGACAGATTATAATGAAAAGCAGATGACTTCAGCTTATACCTTTCACTTTCATTAAAGATCAATTGACAGAAGGTTGGGCTTTTTCCCCTTTTAGTAATGTAACTGTTACGAAGCAGTTACTGAGATGGTTCATTATCCTCTTGGGAGAGACATTGAGTAGAAGGATCTTTCTGAGGTTATAGTGCCAGTCCTTTACCCCAGATTCTTACCCTCACTGCTTCTTAGTTTTATATGGACTGGTTTTCCCTTAAAAGATGTGGTGATGTCTCTCTCTTTAAGAGCTACTCAGCTTCTGAATTCAGTGGAATTAAGGGGATTGCTTGCTTTGTAGAACATGGTCTTCTAAAGAGCTATACTTGTGAAAGCTTGGCCAGAAGTATACATTTGTAATCTGGGCAGTGCTGTCTTCCTTGTGGGATGCTAAAATATGGAACTAAAATGAAATACTTGTTTTGGAGTGATTACCCGCTGAGTATCACAGCAGAAACATCCATTGTTACGATACGGACCCTGCTCTGATTTTGGTGATTTTTACATCCAGTCTAGTTCTTCTGACTTACGCTGTGAGAAATGGGAATTCCCTTTGTTTCTGCTCACTTACAGATTTGGTGTCGGTGGTTTGTAGTGTCTTCAACAGCAGCAGGAAAGTTCAGTGCATAGCCATAGTGAGGTTTTGAGGAGAGAAGTTCTTTGTTTTTAAAGGAAAGCCTTTCTTGTGGATGTCTTGGTTTGTTTGCTTGCTTGATGTGTGTTTTGTGTCTGGGTGTGTTTGCTAATTGCCAAAGCCCACACGTCTAGCAGGCTTCAAATCAGCGCATCAAACTGATGTCTTTCAGAACCCCATTGCAAGGTGATGCCTTCTTTGTGGAGCTGCTTCCTTCTCAAATCCATGTTTTGTGGGCAGATGGGAGAAGGGCTCTGGTTTTTGTAAGTAGGTTAAAACCACTGATCATTCAGAGTAAGCAAGGCATGCTGAAACTTTCTGTGTGTTGACAGGCTCATCTACTTGCTGCTGTAGAGGTTGGTAACAGGCTGCAGCCTGTGTGTGCACATTGGGTGGATCTGAAACCATGAAGTCAACAGGGGCTTTATTTGGAATTGGCCTGTGAATATTCAGGCAGCTCAGGGATGTCTGGAATAGCTGGGGACAGACAGGGCAATACACTGATGTGCTGACCCGTGTGCTGTCTGGTGAATCAGTCAGTATTCTTAAACCTCACAAGTGAAGGGCACCAGCATGTGCCTGAATCTTCTTTCCTGATACTTAAAGACTGAAGATGCAAATTAATGGTGAAGTTAGTGAGATGCAAGGTACGAATGTGTTTCTTGAACAGAAAGACAGGGAGCCACAAGAAACTGAAAAATGCCTGCCTTTGTCTGTTTATGTGTAGAGATGAGTGGCTAGGATTTGCCTTTAAAAAAGCCCGTCCAGGTATCGATTTCATTCCTCTTAGCCTCGATTAAAAATGATCTTTTGAAGCCTTGAGCATGGCGCAGATGCCCAGGGAAGCCTCAAGGCCTCAGAATCCTCCAGGCTCCCTCTCGGAGTCTCCCCGCCCTCGGCTCCGAACCCGTTCTCCCCTGTGAAGAGCCACGCGTGATGCCCAGCACCGCAGGGGCGCGGGTGCGGGCCCCGCGCTGGCCGCAGCCGGGGCTGCTAGGGGGCTCTGCAGGCCCCGCGCCGCACGCCGAGCTCTATGGCTAGCCTGACCCCGGCGGGTTCTCTTCCTGCCGCAGCCGTTCTTTTCCTGTAGCAGGTATGTGCAGCAGGCTGGCTCTTTGTTACCCTCTGCTCTTCCCTCCCCAGGTGCTCCGGAGGTAGGAATCGATAGGGCTGGCTGTGTTTCGGTAGGAAGCAGCTCCGGGAGAGACCCCGCTGCTTGACTGTGCTCGTACCGCGGAGCTTTCCCGTAGCAGAGGTGCAGCGCGGCTGGCTGCTGCCTGGCATCCCTTCCAGGGGTGGCATGTGTAAAAGGTCAGGGGATGCTTCCTGAGCTCACCCCTCGTGCTTCAAGAATAGCAATTACAATTTCAATGACTTTTTCCTTCCAAGTTGTGTCTTCCTTATCAGTTTAATGATTTCTGAAGTTTGGGGGTGGGGGGAGGGTTGTGCTGTGTTTACAGGGACAAGGCCGCTGTACCGACCAGAAACTGAGAACCATCTCTGACTAATTTTAATTGCAGTTTACTTAACATCTGCTTCCTTTCCACGGTTTGCTTACAGATGCAGTAAAACCTAGGATCAAACTTCAGAAGGCCTGCTAGAAAGATACATGCCTGTGTATGTGAAGTTGTGGTGCTGTTTTGTTCATTTTAAAGAAATCCTCTGGTTTGCAGTCAAAACAATGTTGTAGCCATAGGCACCTTCTCTCTTTATATTGCACCAAAATGCAGCAATTGTTTGATTTATGGATGCTGTGGCACTGTTCGAGTATTGAAGAGGTTTTTAGTTAGATTCAAGTGTAAACAGTGGCCTTCTGTCACCTGCTCCAAGCAAAGCCAGGTTAGTGCTGAGGATGTAGCACTGTTCCCCTGGAGTCCTATATACAGTTGTTAAAAAATAGCAGCATACCTACTGGATTATTATTTTTTATATAAAAGCAATACTGTCTTTATATAAATAGTGATCTAAAGCAAAACACATTGATTCCAGGAATAGCTGACTGTTTTGTCACCATTTCTGTATTCTTGTTTCCTTTATTTAGTGCAATCTGAGTGCTAGTGAGACAGAGTCACTAAGGAAAATGTATCCTAAACCATTTAATTTTGCTAATATCAAGCTTCAATTGTTCTGTCTTAAGCTCTTAGGGAATGTTCACTACCTAAAAGCACTAAGTAGTATTAAGCTATTCTCTGGCAAAATACTAGCCAAAGTGCTTGAATGAAGGTGTTTTAAATTATGATGTCCTGGAGTTTTGTTGTACAACTGCAAGTGCTTTTTGAGAACTGTGTTGAGGAGTTAAAGCTTAGAGTATTTTAACAGAAATTTTACTGTTCTTGATCCTTTCCACTCTGTAGTTATTTAGGACTTAATCTGGGATATTTGAGTGCCTTAATTCCGTCAAAAGGACCCATAGGGAATGCCGTCCAGTGGATCAGGTTAGTGTTTGCTGCGAGGGTACTTTTATTCCACTAATGACCAAATCTTTAAAAATCTGAGCAGAAGAAATAAAGGGAATTAAGAGTGATGGCAACTGACCAGGACTGGTGAGAGAGGGAATTGCCTTGCAGAAATGAAATAGAATAATGTAGAAATAGGATTGTGAGCATTATTGTTTACATTTCTGTGTAGTACAAGACCAGTGAAAGCCAATTTATGTGACTGATTAAGGTGATTTCATGTAACTATTGCTATACAAAATTTCCTTCTGAGATGGCATTAAACAAGATTGTAATAGGATTCAGGAAGGGAACAGAAATGTATGTAATTGAGGGACTATCCCACATTCATTCAGAAAAAAATATATGAGCCCTCATCAAGGGCTTATGCCAGTTATAGATTGCTATGGAATGAGTATGGGATATATATATATATATGTATATATTTATGTGTACGCAAATACATATGTATCCATGTAGAAGCATACAAACACTTCCCCTAGTTTCCTCTCTTTGGTTTTATACCATGTGGGAGTTCTGATGCTGTTCACCATCAGAAACTAGATGGTGGTTAGATAAGACTGCTCATATTATCAGATGCTGAAGTTCCTGTTATATAAATACTTCTAGTGGAAGCTTTTGACCACAAACATAGATCTTCCTCTGCACCTAAAACCTCTGAAAGGAAGAAAACATTCAAGATGATCTCTTTATTCTGGTAGCCTCACAAAAGAAAGAGAAAAGAAACAAAATAGGGTGGGGTTTTTTCCTAGGATGACCTCGTGGTTGGGAAGTGTTTTGGATTCCTTCCAGGTAGATTGTAAATGTTTTCCAACTTGTCCAAAATGTTTCTGGTAGTCTCTAATGTGCTCTTGCAGGTGGCCCCTTGTGCTGACTTCAAATGAAACAGAGAGGTCCAGACTGCAAAATGTATTCTTTTCCTAATAACGGCATTTCTGGTGTTGTCACCTATTAGTAAAAGATCTGTTGTCTCCAGAGGAGGAGGAATACCCAGGGCTTGGATCTATAAGGTAACTGGGACTGTAGTAGAACCTGGAATACTTTTCCACAGGTACTCTGGATCTCAAAAGAGTTAAAGAACTACTTTGATATAAACCTCCTTCAAAGAAAGGATGAGCTAATGCTTCGTCTCAGCTGAAAACTTCTCTTGCTTGACCTACAAATTGTGTGAGACTTTTTTGGAGAAGAAAGAGCATTACTGACAGGAAGCAAGAAAAGCGTCAGGGGAGGTCAGTGTAGAGAAAAGGACCCAGGCTATCTTGGTTTTGCCTCCTAGGGCTTCATTTTCTGATATTATTATTAAATGGCAACAAGTTCCTCTTTCTGTTCTTCTACAAAACCAGTACAGCACCACTGTGTGTGTCCTCAGCACCTGGTGTTAGCACTAAGTATATCCACTATTTATGGGGATTCATTTTACACTGGTGTAAACTTGGTTGACTACAAGTGGACTTCCAGGTCAACATTAAACTTGCATCTGTGGAGACATCCGAGGGTCATTATAGTTGTAGCGGGACTCAGGCCTTCCTGGAAAGTGTTTCCTTACTTTTTCCCTCTGGATAATTACCACAAATTGACTTGCATCAGCCTCGTAGAAATGTGTAACTTTCTTTTTTCCCTTGGGTTCTGTATTTCACTTTTTCAGCCTCAACTGTCTGTTCAGAGAAGCTGGAAAGTTTTGGTGAAGTATCAAAGTGTCTTGATCTTCACAGTGCTTGATAGATTCTTGCTATTCCATGTGTGTCGTATTAAGCTGAAGCAGTTAACTCTTGTAGACCTGGAAGTGATAGTAGAAAGAGACTGATGGGCTTTTTGCTGTCAGATGAACCTTGGGAAAATATGTTGTCATCCTTTCCCAGAGCTGGCTGCTATCAAATTGATAGTTCCCATCACAGTCCTCTAGAATATTGGATTTATCAACTAAATGACTTGAGTTAAATGAAATTAGAGATCATCCCTTTGCTACCAAATCCCATTACTTTCCTTAAGATGGCTTAAGAATTGAAGTGTGAGCAGGATCTACCAGAAAAGAAAGTGTTGAGCTGGAGATGTAGAGAAAGGAGAGATGACTTCAGTGAATTGCTGTTATCTTTTAGGCGGAAGGGAAGGATGCTAATGAGTTGGACATTCTAAAGGAAACTTTAATTATGCCGGGTGCTCATAGTTCTTCAGACAGCAGTGCAGCATGCCATCAATTTTAATGTCTGGCAGAGAATACTTAATGTAAATGGATGTTTTGCACCGCATTCAGCGTTGTCAGCTGGTGGTTCTGCAGTTATGCTCCCGCTGACACCCATTGTCTTGTTACTGTCAGGAAGTTAACCATTACATTTCACTGTTCCTGGAAAGGGGACATTGCCTGGTAGGGAGATGAAACCTTCGGATCTGCACAGCCCAAGTCAGTGGCAGCTGGATATGCTGCTGTTGTGCCATTTATATTGTTCAGAGGAAGTGAAGGATCACAGAGCATCAAAGGGGGAAGAATCTATGATCCTGACCTGGTACAAGTATGTCATATGAAAGTGCAAATCTTGACATGTCCTTCCTTCTCTCCTGCACCTTCTCTGGGAAGCAGTGCTAAGTCTGAATTGTCATTGTGTCCTTTTTTTATGTACTTGTGAACCTGTTGGGGTACATGTGACTTCTCAGTGATGTGAGAGTCTTAATCCATAGAACTTTGCTTGGGATGAGAAGCGAAGGTGGTGGAGTTGTGACCCTTCTTGTTGGTTTGGTTTTCATCGGGTACTTTTTAGCAAAGTCCATGGCAGCTGACCAAGATAATGATACAGTGCTTTCCTTTTTACAGTTTGAAGATAAATCTGATGCGGTATTTGATATTACAGAAAAATGTAAGTATCTTTATTTATTTATATAAGGTGACAGTTTCACAAAACATTTCTTAGAAGTATCATTGCTGCTGGAAAAGACTGTCTTGCCCTTCTCCACGCCCTTGCTGCTCATTCCCTTCGTGCATTGCCTTCTCCACAAGTGTTACAGATGAGATGCATTTAATGGGTTTTTTTGTTAGTTTTACTCAGTTCAGCTTCTGCTTCACTATGTGGTGAGTGGGATGGAACTGTTCCTTATGTCAGCAATGTTTTACCAGTAATGTTGGCCCAAGAAGGTTTAGAGTATTCGAGGAATTGCAGCATCAAACAGATTAGCAAAGGACACTTGCCCTTGTCCTTTGTTACATGTAAAGTTGGTGAATTTTTTGACCGTTTTTGGGCTTTTTCTCCCTAGGTGGTGAAATTCTGGATGCAGAAATGTCAGAGGACACTGACAACAACCTAACGCCTGCCCTCGACAGCATATCTTATGGAATACAGAATCGAACAGGATCTGAAAACTCACTACTGGATGATGATGATGATGATGATGATGATGATGATGATTTCTTTCTGAACTCTGGGGATCTTGCAGGCATACCCGTTGTGGGGAGTGACAACGAAGATGATCAGAATTTCACTCCAAAAGACACTCTTTCTTCAGCAATTTCTGATGAAGACCATTTGGAAGAGGGCAAGAGAGTTACAGATCATGACTTGGACAGTGAAAAAGAAATTCAGGTTCAGAATGCAATCCAGAAGGATCTCGCTTCACCATTTGAGCAGGGCCCTGTATTTAAATCAACTCGGAAAGATTTTAGCATAACAAGAGATAATGGCAAAGAGACTTTTTCAGCAAAGGACAAGAATAGAGAAGGACAGTTTCAAGATCGTGAAAAACGGTTGGAAAAAATCCCAAAAGATACGGATTCTAGATTGAAAAGCAGTTTTCTTGACAAAGCAGGTAACTGTTGGCGTCGTAGACCTGGCTACCCAGCAAAGAGGAAGAAAGAACTAGACAGAAATCAGCAATAGGGCTAGTTATTAAAAACACCATCTTGTTGAAGAGAACATGCAGAGCTGTACTCAGGGAAGCATTTCATAAAGAACCCTAAACTACGGTGAACTCTGGAGTAGAACCATGAGTTGCAGAAGGGCCTGGCAGCATTAGGGGTGTCTCATCTTCCACAGCTTGTTTCAAAGCCTCAACATATCCTTTGTTGCTGTGGTTTTCTAAACCAAGCTGGGTGACAATTCAAGCTTCCTTTTGTTTTGTCCTCACCATATTTTACAGACCTTGGAACTCCTTAAAGGAAAAGTTGATGAAGTTTAGTTGAAGTTGATAGCTGGGAAAGATTTTTTTGGAGCAAAGTAGTGATTCTTCATGAATGTGCATATACTTAAAGCAGCATGCATTTGATAGTACCAGCACGGAAAGGCTTGCTAGAAATGTGTTAGTGTCTGCAGGAAGTCAGCCAGAGAGTAGCTTGAGATCTGCTTTTCCTGGGAGAGTGCTCTCCTTCTGCCTTAGATACCTGTGTCTTGGACTTTGTCCAGCCAACATGGAGAGAACCAGAGATGCCTGTGATCTGTTTCTCATTTGAGGGAGCCTGACAGTCGCCAGTAGTCTTTCTGCCCACACACACTTGGTTTTGATTTCCCAAGCACTGAAAGTTACAGTAGAAGGGTGAATGAAGGAGTTAGGAATAACCAGGCTGGAATGTGTGATTTAATTGTATTCAGAAGACTGTATGGAGAGAGGGTTGGTCAGCAAGTGAGAGCCTCCTGGCTGCTTGTTCAGATTCACAGCTTACAATTCTGGTATTTAAACTTTGTATGTAAATCAGTGCTTCCAGGTGGCACAAATGATAGAGAAGCAATACAGATATTTTTAAAATAAAGAAGAGTTAAAGATGTCTCATTACTTTTACCTTCAGGTGGAAATCAAGTGAGGAATATTTCTGTGCAAAAGATGTATTCCAGAAAATTGTAAATAGCTGCAGTTACAAGGTTGTGGCTGAAAGCTGTGCAGCCTCAGGTAGAGCACTCAGTAATTGAAATAGAAATAGTAAATGCTTGTAGGCAGCATCCAGGATCCAGGCAAATCCTGAGTTTTTATAAGATATGTGCTAAAAAACTACTGTTTCCTGGGAAAGAGGGCAAAGGCAAAAAAGAGTAGAACAGGAAAGAAAAGGATGAAAGTTGTTGCTCTGAAAGGTATTCTGTGATTTAAGTGTTGAAACCAGATTGTTCAGAACCCACAGGGGTGTAGAAAATTCTGAAGGAACAGTTTGCCTCAGAGTATCACAGCCATTTTTTTGGAATAGAAAAATAATGACCCAATAGAATAGTAATAAAATGTCAGTTCTCTTTAAGGAATACCATCTTATTTGCAGGGAGGAGAAAAGGAAGTAGTTTTAGCACTTCTGAGGTGCTGCCAGACTATGGGGTTGGGGATCAGCATGAGACTCTAGATAGCTTTAAAGGAAATGCATTGGACTCTGTATTCATTTATATTTAATGTATATGTTTTCCTCAGTTCATAATCAAGTAGAAGAAACATTACGGACGCAGTTAGCTCCACAAACTCCAGAAACTAACTTCAGGGTAAGCTATAGATCTTTCAACCACTTTTGCAAGTGCAGCAATATACTGGAATAATTCAAAATACGTATTTTGTATTTGAGTGTAAATTTTGAGTATCAGGAAAACTGATCTTCTGACTCTTAGCCATCTTTCCTCCTTAAGCAGTGCATATTATTTTGTAAAAGTTTGCTGACCCTCTCTTTGGATTGAGGATTCTTTTGGTAGCCACTTTGATGTTCAGCATGGTCTGACTGACTGGTGAGTGGAATCTAGACCTGGATGCATCCATCTGGCCTGCTGCTTTTTTTCCAGATGAGACAGGGAACAGCTTTATCAACAGGAGACACTGCCCAAACAACTGAATGCCCCTACTGACAACCAACTTAAAGAGCTGGGTGGCTTCCGCTTTGTCCAGAGGAGTGAAAAGGATTGGGGGTGGGATGACAGAGGGTGCTGCAGGGAGGTAGAGGCAGCAGCTTGCTGCCCGTCGTGTCTCCCACCTTCCAGTGGCAGGACCCATTTCTCTTGGTGAGCAACAGAAACTCCCCTTGGTAGCAGCCCAACTCCTAATGGCAGTTGCAGGAGGGTGAATTCTTTTTCATATTATTGTTTCAGGAGTCTAGCTACCTATTTTCTAGTAAGGAATCTATTGGACAAGAGCTGGGGAATTCCTTTGCACCAAATATTAGAATTAAGGAGGAGCCTTTGGATGACGAATATGATAAAGCTATGGCCCCACAGCAGGGACTGTTAGACAAAATTAAAGATGAACCTGATAATTCCGAGGTAAGTTTCCCATTGCATTTCTCATTTTGGTCTGACAAGTGACCGCATAAGCTGGATGAAAATTCAGCAATTTATTTGGTTTGTTGACCGAAATTTAACTAGTTTAGTAGAAGGATTTTTCCCTCTTAAGCTACCATGAAACCCAAACCCCCAACTTCTTGATGTCATGTTACCATGTCACTGAAAATGTTTTGCTTTTCAGTTAGAGACAAAGCAAAGTGCCGTAAAACTTTTGTGATTGAATCTGTGTCAGTATAGACACTTTATCTCAACTTGGTCTCACTAGGAAATAAAATGCAGATCATGTTTCACTGAATACTTTGTGAGTAGTCAGATGTGTAGTTGAAACGACACATCGCTGCTACTTCCCTCTTAAAGGTTCTCTTTGCAAGCACAGTGGTTCGTTGTTTTTCTTGTTCTAAATTAACACTTATAGGTCTTACCTTAGCAAAGCATTTAAATATGTATAGGTCAGTGAAGTCAATTTAACCATGTGTTCAAGAGACTTTCTCACTTGAGACTGACATTTTTTATGATGATATAGGGACAAGTCCACTAATTGCAAAACGGAGAAAGTGACCTATGGATTGAGTGGTGCTGGGGCGAGGATTGCTGAGCTCTAGCTGGTCCCTTTGCCACTGGTTTGCTGCAGGACACCAGGGAAATGATCTGTGTTGCAGTTCCTGTCTCCTCACTGCTAATGTTTGGGTTACATGCCAAACTTTACATGGAGTTAAAGGTGTGCAGATCTTCCAAGAACATCCCACTTGCGTCAGCACGAGAGTGCTGGTGTTCTTGTGCAGGCATTAGTTTTCCTACCATCAGTCTGTGCTTCTGCTAAACCTCCTCTGCTCCCTGGTCCTATCTTCCCAATGTGTTTTCTTCTTTTCCCATGATACTCTTGGTTTAATAAAATAAAGAAGCAAACAAAGTGTTTGAAACTGTTGAGATTTCACTGCCCTTCTGATTTGTTCAGTGTCATGAGATTGGGTTTATTTTTCCTTAAGCATATATAATGGCAAACCACGTGTAGGTTGGTTAAATCTCTATTCTTTGACCTCCTAGGATGGCATCTGTTGTGTGGATTTGTGGGGAATGCAATGCAAGATGTCCATGGTTATCAAAGATCATATTAATAAGTAAAAGTGAAGACTTGAAGGATTTAAATATCTGTTGTGGTTTAGATGGACATTATCAAATACTATATTGTCCAAAAGATTAATTCCTGGAGTAAAATCCTGGAATCATCAACTCTGCCTGATACTGGAGAAGTATGAGAACTGATGAAGGTTCATTTTGTTTTGCTTTAGATTGGAATTAATGTGGGGGTTTGTTTTTTTCATCCATTCTGAAAGAGAAGAGCATTTCTGGCTGTGACCAATAGTTGGAGCTGAACTTCTTGCCTTTCAGCAGTTTCACTGCTGTGAAACTATGCTTGATCATGCACAGTTGATGTCAGGATTTGCCTCTTATTGACTAAGGATAAAACTGCAGTTAAAATGCTTAAAATCCTGTCTGTCTGCAAAGAACTAGTCTTTAAATTGTTCTATTAAAAAAATGGTGCTTTAAACCCCATCATCACAGCATGCGCATGCACAGCTTAAAAGCTTCTTTCACTTGAGCTTTGAGTGTTTTAGTCTGATGATGAATGAATACCATTGCCTGTACTCCCGGGAAACCTCTTGGAAATAGTTTGGTAGCCTTAGTGAAGAAATTTGTCGTTTTCCCACAGGAGTAAGAGAAGCATTAAGTTTAAGCATGTGTTACATGGATGCTGGTGTGTGATTTTAGGAGATGGCTTAAGCTGAGGGAGCAGCTTGGTGCCACTGAGAAGTGAGAGCTTAACTTTGCTCAGTGGTTTTGAATTGGCTTACCTTGCAGCCAGACAGCAGCTGTGAATTGAGCGCAGTCGTAACGTGACATCATGCCTCACTACTCTCAGATGACTGTAAGTAGGTTAAATCTTACCATCTCTGGAGTTCCAAGAGATTATGCTTTTCAGCCTATTAAGATTTACATGTAGAGTGTTACAAGCTGCTTTATGGTTCACATTTCTACGGAGAGCATGAAGCATGGTGTCAAAGTATGAATAGCTGCTGTGGAGTCAGCTAGTAATTTATAGTATGTCAGCTACTCCACAAGCGACTGCCTGCAGGGATTTTCTCATCTTGCAGGAAGTGTAAGGTTATTCCCCTCTCGCTGAAGCCAGTCAGAGCAGGGACTGTGATGGTCTGGCTGTAGTGGTGCCAGCTTTGGTCTGCTGAGAAGCTTCACCTTAGGCTACTCTGAGGTACTTAACTCATGATTGAGTACCACATGCTTCTCACCATCTAGGTCCCAGTCTCTATTTCATTATTATCATCTGTTAATGTGAAGACAGAGTTTGTTTCACAGGGTGGGAGCAGGGACAGCAGAACACTTCTAGATGGGAAGTTTGTGTGATGGAAAGCAGAGGATTCCCTTAAGCTTTGTCTGGGTGAATTCTGAGGTGTCTTGGAGTACAGCTGGCAGGGGGACTGCACCTGCAGCCGTGCTTTTCTGTTTCCCCATGAGACCCTGGCTTGTAGTTTGCTGTGAGCCTCTGGGCAGGTTCTGTGTGTGGCTGTCGTACAGCAACATCTGTAAACCTGGCATTTGGAGGAGGCTTAGGGGACTCTCTTGTCCTTAAGATTGAATGCAACATTATGAAAGAATAGAAATCATGTAACCTGTTTTTACATGTGTGTATTTGTTCTCCTTTTCCTTTCCTTTTGTTATAGGAGTACGGCCAACAGCCAAAATCTCAGGAAGGGGAGCTGAAAATCAGTGCCGTATTTTCAGTCAGTGGCAGTCCTCTTGGTAAGGAATAGCCAAGACTTAACTTTATTTAAGTCTGTAAAATATGTCACCTTTGCAAATAGCTTGCAGGTTATTCTGGATTTCATTTGCTACGTCTGACCCCAGTAGGAAAAAAGAACTAGTAACAATAAAGAACAATAAAATTCAGAAATTCTAAAACAATTGTATTTGAGGCATAGGAAAATTGACTATTTTTTAGGGATGTTAAAAGTGCGTTCTCAGTCTTAAGAGTAGTTGAAACAATCTACACAGAAAACGAGCATAGAGCATGTAATTATGGAGAGTTCATCTGCTATTTAATTCTCCTTTAGACTCTGACAACCCACATGAAGTCATAAGCTTTGTGCTTGCCCCTGCACACAAGTGAGTTGTGTTTAAATCCATCTCTAACAGTTACTCTATGTTTTCTCTGCGTGTTTTTTTTTTCCTTTTAGCTCCACAGCTGTCATCAGGTTTCCAGCCTGCTGTGGCATCCTCTGGCATGAGTAAAATGCTTCCTTCAGTTCCAAGCACAGCTGTTCGGGTTTCCTGTTCTGGCTGTAAAAAAATCCTGCAGAAGGGGCAAACCGCATACCAGAGGAAAGGCTCTACCCAGCTCTTCTGCTCCACACTGTGCCTCACTGGATACACTGTTCCAGCTTCTCGCCCACCAGCTTCTACCAAGAAAACCTGCTCAAGCTGCTCAAAGTAGGACGGGGCTTTAATTTATTGTAGTAGTAATTTGAAACTCCTCTGCCAGTGTTGAGAGAAAAATAAGGAGAAAGTTCAGTTTCTTAAATCTGGCAACAAACAAAACTGTAGATGGGAGATAAGAGATAGAAAGTTGCAACACGAGTCAGACTGTTTTGGACTCAACTACCTGGTGATTAGAAATTGTGACTTTTTTGGTCCCTACCCCATTATGATTGGTATTTTCATTGATAAAGGGGGTTATTCCACCCATCCTGCTTTCTAATTTTATATTTTTTAGTAGAGACTGTAAAAACAGTTCCCTTTTCCCAGTTTCTTTTGAAAAGATTTAGTGACGCCGCTTGATGTATTTATAGGCCACTCCTAAGTCCAGGTGCAAAGTGGTTCACAGAATACCTACTTGAGAATTTTACTTCTTAGCTATTTTCCTAATAGGCAAAGAAAAATGAGGTCAGGTATTTAGCTCAGCAAAAAGAAAAGCTTTAAATTAAATGAATCCACCCTCTTCTAGAGAATGTTTAGTCTGCAGAAAAGGACAGCAAGTTGACATGAAGCCAGAATTAATTCTTTATCTGTTTGTTTTTCTTTTTATCCATAGAGACATTCTAAATCCAAAGGATGTAATCACTGCCCAGTTTGACAATACGAACTTCAGTAAGGATTTCTGCAGCCAGTCTTGTCTTTCTACATACGAACTGAAAAGGAAACCTGTTGTTACTATTCACACTAACAGCATTTCAAGCAAGTGCAGCATGTGCCAGAAGAATGCAGTGGTAATTGCAAACTTCTTTTTCATTTTAATTTCCATTAGACCAGGACGACTGGTTATCTGAGAGGTGAACATACATATTCTCTCTATCTTTGTTATATATTCTTTCTTTTCTTCCAGATTAGACACGAAGTGAATTACCAGAACGTTGTACACAAGCTCTGCAGTGATGCCTGCTTCTCCAAGTTCCGCTCAGCTAACAACCTGACTATGAACTGCTGTGAGAATTGTGGAGGATACTGCTACAGTGGCTCTGGACAATGTCACGTCCTTCAGATAGAGGGACAGTCAAAGAAGTTCTGCAGTTCAGCGTGTGTGACAGCATACAAGCAGGTATATATTGATAGAACACTAAAAGTATGTCTTTGATTAGATTTTGAGTGTTCCAGGAAGCACCCAATTTATTACTTGATCATTTTGGTTACTGTCTAAGTCTAAGGTAACTCCTTTTGCCATTCAGTGCTTAATCTTTGCCCCGACATGTTGCACTGTTTCCCTGACCACTGAACTGACTACCAGAGTATTCCAGTGTGGGAAGACACACTGGGCCCCCTCAGCAGCAGTCCACTGTGACTTCTCTCAGCCTTTGAGGTGCTCCCCGTTTGAACATTCTCTACTAAATTGTAGCATTTGAATTAAATGGAGAGGAAAAGTAATAATTAGTTGATAATTATTATATTCATGTCAGTGATTTATTTCCAGGTTAATAAAGGCACTTAAGTTCCAAAAGAATGACCAATTTTCGTGTTTCCACAGAAGTCAGCTAAAATTACACCTTGCACGCTGTGTAAGGCTTTGAGATCGTCAGTCGAGATGATCGAGAGCGCAAATAACTTGGGAAAAACTGAACTCTTTTGCTCTGTTAACTGCTTGTCAGCGTATAGAGTAAAGATGGTTACTTCCGCAGGTAAGTTTATCCTTTCACTTCTTTAGAAGCATAATTTCACATAGCTCATGCCTAAACTAATTTGTGTTGGAAGTTAAGGCTGATAGTCTTTTCTAGGAGGGTGGGAGGTGGCTTTGTTTTTTAAAGGGAGGTGCTGAGATGGGATCTTAAGGACTTCTGACTATAGATAAACCTAACAGCTTTGTTTTTAGTGAGTTTAAACATAACAATAAACCTTAATCTATTTTTTTCTCTTGCAAGTGCAGCTGGTATGTTGCCCAGCTAGACAAATCCACTCCTCTGAATGTTTGCCATATCCCTGCTGTGACTGTTCAGCTCCTTGTTCTCCAGGGTGATCAGCTTAGCTACCTCTGCCTAATGTTGCATTGAGCTAGGCAAACGTATTCTCAGCTGTTTTTCTTGTAAAATGGAAAAATGCTTACTGACATCCTAGGGATACTGGGAGATTAATTAAAGGATCTGGCAAGCAACAGGCATTGCAGCTGCAGTGTCTGCTTCTGTAGAAACTTAATCTTGAGCTTCTGTACGTACTTTGGCTTGTCATTCAGATTCTCTGTTCTTTTGTGCACAGCGCAAAAGTATCTGCAATACAGCCTGATGTTGCATCAATTGCTTTTTCTTCTCTGTTTCATCCTCAGGTGTTCAAGTTCAGTGCAACAGCTGTAAAACCTCATCACACCCTCAGTATCATTTGGCTATGTCTGATGGGAGCATACGCAATTTTTGCAGCTACAGTTGTGTAGCAGCTTTTCAGGTATGACATTTAGGATTTCTTCTTAGCTGAATTAACAGACTAATGAATTGGTGGTGGAAATACCTGGGATGTTGGGTGAAATCTATAATATTGTAAAATGAGCTCTATTCCTCAATGTGCTTTCCTGCAGAATCTGTTCAACAAGCCTGCAGGAACAAACTCCTCAGTGGTACCTCTGTCACAAGGTCAAGTCATTGTAAGCATTCCCTCAGGGGCGATGGTATCTGCAGGTGGAACCACCTCAACTGTGTCCCCCAGCTCCGTGAGCAGTTCAGCTGCAGCTGGTCTACAGAGGCTGGCTGCCCAGTCCCAGCAAGCCACTTTTGCCCGCCCTGTTGTAAAACTCAGGTGTCAGCAGTGCAACAGATTGTTTACAACCAAACCAGAACTGCTTGACTACAAGGTAATAAATTAGGACTTTTCAAGCTCATATTTCTTAACAGAAACCCAAGAAATAGTATATGCAGTGGCCTGTCAGTACTGCTCTGTCGCTTACTGTGACCTGCTATGAAGGAATTTGGAACTGATCTTGGTATCATTTAATGATTCTTAAAATTAATACTGATACTAGCTCTTTGATCTTAAAAACAGGAAAACCTCTGGAAAAAAACCAAACCCTATGAGTGCCTGCCTAGGCAAGCACATTCCTGATTCTTGGTCCCAGAGATGATCCTTTTAATGCAAGGACAGAGCACGTTGTTGAAGGCTTTCTGCAGAAAACTGTGCTGTATTTGTTATAAAGCTAAATGAGGAGGCTTATCTGCTGTCCATTGTTGATTTCCAAGGGCATGATTATGCTTCTGAGCTTTTATTAAAGATTAAAATATATGATTTGGAATGTGAAACATTGAAACATTAAACCCAAAACATTCTGGCTGTGGTGCAGGGTAAAATGTTCCAGTTCTGTGGGAAGACCTGCTGTGATGAATATAAGAAGAAGAGCAGTGTAATGGCAATGTGTGAATACTGCAAAATTGAGAAGATTATCAAGGAGACAGTGCGATTCTCAGGCGTAGACAAAACGTTCTGTAGTGAAGGTAAGGAAGGGCAGCACTGTGTCTCGCACAAATCAAGTCAGAAGTGTTCTGTCTTAAAATTACTGGTGATAAGAGAAACCTAATCTTTTTAGGTTAGAAAACTGGGAATGTTTTACATTTAGAAACACAGAACTTTGTCCACACTATGCGTGTTCATCTTTCAACATTATTACAGACGTAACTAAACACAAGAACGAGCTGCTGAGCAAATGTAATTTTGATATTAAAGGATGTTTTTTGGTTTTTTGCTATTTTCTCTTCTTTTAGGTTGTAAACTGCTCTATAAACATGACTTGGCTAAGCGCTGGGGAAACCACTGTAAAATGTGCAGTTACTGTTTACAGGCTTCCCCTAAACTGGTCCAGAATCTCTTTGGGGGGAAAATGGAGGAATTTTGCTCTGAGGAGTGCATGTCTAAATTCACAGTTTTGTTTTACCAGGTAAGCAGTATTCTTACATAGCAACCTCTAGAATAGAAATGTGTTAGCAAAAGAACATTTGTACATCAGGAACTATGTGAACTACCTGTAGTTGAGTTCTGTGTCCATGGGAATATGTTCTATGTATGTGAGAGATTGAGTAAATCCTTCTAAACTTTTGAGGACCAGTTTTCTATGTAGAGAAAACCTAATACAGGGAAGATAGATACTGAATGCTATGTTGCTGTATGTTACCCTGTAAAAATGATGCACCCTGACAGATTTCTTCACGCTGTATTTGCTGAACAGGATGCAAAGGGGTTTTTATACACTTTGTTGCTATTCACAAGTGTGTTTAATTTTTCCCTCGCTTTTTTTTCCTAGATGGCAAAGTGTGATGGTTGTAAGAGACAAGGTAAACTCAGTGAGTCCATGAAATGGCATGGGGAAATCAAGCATTTTTGCAATCTGCTGTGTATTCTGTTGTTCTGTAAGCAGCAAATTGCTTCTGACCCTCCACCCCCAAACAACACAGGTAAAACAGACTGGGGATACTATTGTCTTTTGGTGTGCATGATAGTGATATGGAAATGTATTTGGAAACTGGATTCAGTGAACTTTTAAAGATGTATCTTTTACGGGGGGGGGGGGTTGAGAAGAAACAAAAGCACTTGCTTTTCAGACACTTTCATAACACACAGTTTATGGGTAAAATGTACTGAAACCTGTTGAAGACATGTTAAATACCTACTTGTCTCCTGTACTTGACACCACATAGCCAGATATGGTAGAATGTTAACGTTCATTCAACAAAAAAAAAAAACAAGTGATGAAGTTAGTAGACTTAATAGTTGTAAATAGAGATTTCCATCTATGCACTTTAAATAGCCGGTCCTATGTAGTCTGTAGGCATATGAGGAGTTACCGCTTCTGTGTCAGTAAGTGTTGATTCTTGAAGTGCCAATGCCAAGATTAATGTGTCCAATAGCTGTTCCCTTGCTCATTATTTTAGCGGATGGAATGGGAAGGAGGGTGGGAATGAAGCCCACAGGAATAGGAACTGTGAGTTTCTGTAGGGAATGAAATGCAAAGGGAAGAAAGGAAGAAAGGCCCATAAAGACAGGAAGAGGAAGCGAAACAAAGGGCAGAAATAGCACTGATCCTAAAGAGGGGCATAATTTCCCACTGAGTGATGGTGACTGCAACAGTAAGGTACCCAACAAGCAATAAGGAATATTAACTGAAAGTTTATGGTGTGTACCAGGCCATACTCAACTCCTCAGCTTTGTGCATATCTGCTGCTTACATTAGTGGGAGCTGTTTGCCATGAATAAGAGTAAAATATATAAGTAACTTTATACTTCCAAGCCATAACTGGACAGTGTGACATTCCTGATCTTGTCAGTACATTTGGCTGTTACTAAGGAGAGCAAGATGCTTGCTTCTGCAGAAGTGGGCCTGTGGCCTCAGCTGAGGCAAGTGCAAAACTGGTCTCCAGGCGTCTCTCTGTCCTGGGGACTTCCAGGGTGATGGAGTGCCTCAGAACAGTGTTGTTGGATGAAATGTGGTGATTCGTGGTGATGTGTTAATGAATGGTGCTTTCAAATGGAAAGAACCTAAAAATTCCTGTGAGAGGCTCATAAAATTCACCTCATTCAGTATTTGTCAGGATCTCAGCTGTCTCCTGTACTACTTATGTTCTGTACCAAGCACAGTGAGGCGTCCAGTCCTCTTATCTCCTGAGTGCTTCTCTAATATGCATAGTATTAGAAAGAGAAAGCCACTTTCATCCTATGGCGAACTTCTGAAATGTTCCAGTGACTGGAGAAAGCTGAAGTTTGCTTGTGGAACCAGCTCCTATTTACACTGAAACGCTGCAGTTTGGCACCTGTATTCCTTTCTCATGCAGCAGGCTTTTTAATTTGGAGTTAAATCTGGAGGGTGGGTGTTGTTTCAGAAATGCTCTTTTATGAATTATTGCTTATTTTAGTTTTCTTATGCTCATTCTGTCCAGCAAATCTTTCTATGGCACCAGCTTCCTCATCAGGCCCTCCTTCTTTGAGAAAGGACTCAACTCCTGTCATAGCACATGTGGTGTCCCTTGCAAGCACCCCTGCTGCCCAGCCTACAGTTAACTCCAACAATGTTTTACAGGGTAAGACTGCTGCACATACCTGCATTTTTAAATCTCTACTCTTGAACATTGATATTTGCTCAGGGATCTTTTCCAGCTGAGGACAAGAGCCACTTCTTCATTCTGCTTCGCATCAGTGCAGACAGTTAAAGTTTTGTCTTTCCTTATCTAAATAACGACTTACATTTATGTACATACACCAGGGAATGAGGTTCAGTGGGAGTTCTTTTTCTTGACCTTGTCAGAGTTTGGGTTATGGTCCTTGATGTACACAGGCTATTGTATGTTTTTTTTCCTTCACAGGTGCAGTCCCTACTGTGACAGCAAAAATAATAGGAGATGTAAGTTTTATGAGAGCCTCTTTTTCTCACTTTCACCCAGATTGTATCAATAACAAGTAAAGTACCCAAGAATTTTGCGCTGACATTTTGTAACTGCTTTTCCTGGTTGTGACTGGAATTTAAAAGGCATTCAGCTTGCAGGTGTGCTTTTGAAGTAATGGATAGAACTTGTACAGTATAAAAGTCTTTCTGTGTCTACTGACAGCTTGGTTAGAGGTTTTAAGACAAAGCTTGTCAAATTGTCGCTCTTGAGATGCCTGTAGTTCTCAAGCAATTCATGTGTGGCTTCTGTACTCGAGGCCACCTTCAGTGCCCAGAAATGGGATGTGATGTCAAGAGGAATAGCGTAGGAGGAAGGGGACCAGCATAGGCTGCTGGGGCTTGAAATACATCATTAGCAAGCTGGGTTTGCGATGGTTTTTAAATGATCTTTTTTATCACCAAGGGGAGTTTTAGATTGCTCAGTCTCCCGTAGTAGAGAGCAAATACAAATCTTACGATATCCATCAAACCAATATTGACTCTGTCCTCATGTATTTTTCCAAACAGGCCAGTACTCAGACAGATGCCCTAAAGCTGCCATCATCGCAACCACCTCGGCTTCTCAAAAACAAAGCATTGTTGTGCAAGCCAATCACACAGACTAAGGCCACCTCATGCAAACCCCACACACAAAACAAAGAATGCCAGACAGGTACGTATCTAATCCACCTGTTTTATAGAAGTCTGTATTGCAGTTGAGAGAGCAATGAGTGATTTATGTAATGGAGAGAGAGTATATAAAACTGTATTTTAGAACCTTAAATCGTTTTCAGTTTGTTGTATGGTATTTTCCAAGTAGCAGTTACAAGGCATTTCCTATTCATTGAAATCCATGAAGCTTCATGTGTGATGAGTCTTACGCACACTCTGGAGTGTACCTGGTGGTCATATCTTTAAGCAATTTTTGTTTTGTTCTATTTTTGGTATAACAGAAGAAGAAGAAGTTGTTCAACCCCAGATCATTGTGGTACCTGTTCCTGTGCCAGTGTTTGTGCCAGTGCCCCTTCACCTCTACACTCAATACACACCAGTTCCACTTGGGATGCCAGTACCTGTAAGTTATACTTCAGTTCACTAGAGAAATTGTTACAGTCTTGCTCCTGAACAGGACACAGAGCAGTGTCATTGGGTTTTGAGACTAGTCATGCAAGTGGTATTTGAAGTCCTTGAAACCATTTTCTTTCTTTATCACATCGCGTTTGGTTGATCATCATTATACAAAGCTACCAGTTTGCAGGGTTATTGCAGAAATGAAACAAGTTGTCCAGGCTGGAATGATTTTAAAGTTAAATTCAGTAGTCTTAAAATATGTGTAAGATTAAATGAGAAGAACCTTCCTTGTGTATTTGCTGTTTCCCTTCACCCCCAGACATGCTGTCTAATCAGTCTAATCTATCAATCTAATGTTTTCCACGTGTTCCATAGGTACCAGTTCCCATGCTCTTCCCAACTACCCTGGATAATGCCGATAAGATCATTGAAACTATTCAGGATATAAAGGAAAAGATTCCCACAAACCCATTTGAAGCTGACCTCCTTCAGATGGCAGAAATGATTGCAGAAGACGAGGAGAAAGAAAAAACACACTCTCATGGTGGTATGTGATGTTTTTAAAAGGTGCTGGATATAGTTGCACCTTCCTGAAGCTTTTGTAATTTCACAAAGGTTTATCAGTCAACATTCAGTAGTGATACTTTTGTTGACAGTAACAAGTTGCTAGAGGTATTATCATTGTGCATTAGGAGGAGTCAAAATCAAGAAGACAAAGCACCTGCATTACAAGAATATTTTCCTATCAGGCTTCTTATGGTGAATTCTTAGAGGGTGATGCAGGTTAGACTGTGTTGGACAGTGATTATCCCATTTAATAAACGTGGAACAAGCTGAAAAGAAATAAACGAAATATCTTGTCTAAAATGACTCAAATAACAAACATGGAAGGATGGAAATGTTTGGAAAAGCAAGTATGGGTTAGTTCTGCATTCCTGTTTCTCCCCTAGCAGCATGACCAAGGTAGAAAGCTGTTAGGAGAACTGTAGTGGAGAAGAGGACACGTCACGTGTGTTAGTGCTATGACCTAATACATAGATTTTTGGTGTTCAGAGTATTTTGTATTAGTTGTGTAAGCTGTCAGTCATTTGTAGATACAGATTTTCTTCTTTTTCTAAAGGATCTCAGACATCTGAGCATGAGCTCTTCCTGGACCCCAAGATATTTGAGAAAGGTCAGTTAGATTTTTTTTGTAAATGGATTTTGATCCTGCAGTATCTTTTCTTACAAACTCCTCTTTTTGTCCGCCGTTACCCATGATATATCTGATCATTGTCATTACAGACCAAGGTAGCACTTACAGTGGTGATCTAGAATCGGAAGCGGTGTCCACTCCGCACAGCTGGGAGGATGAGTTGAATCACTATGCCTTACGATCAAATGCCCTGCCAGAACCAGATCCAGAACTGAAGCAGTTCTCCAAAGGTGATGTGGAACAGGACCTGGAGGCTGATTTTCCATCAGGTGAGTATAATGTGAATAAAAATGCATTGTTGTATAAAAGTACACAAATTTTCTGAGTAAGCATTGTACCAGCAGCCAGCTTGTGAAGGATATGAGTAGTAAACTGGATATTTAAAGCTGCAGTAATATGTCAGCCCTGCAAAAAATGACTGGATTTAAAATACTACTGATGTCTTTAAAGATAGTGTTCTACAGAACCTCTGACAAGGAGTAGCAGGTAGCCTTGCTTGACTTCTTTGAATTTATCCCTTCTGTGTCCCTAGGTATAATCCTGGAATGATTTGGTTGGAAGGGACCTTAAAGCTCACACAGTTCCAACCGCTGCCACAGGCAGGAACACCTTCCACTGGAGCCGCTTGCTCCAAGCCCCTGTGTCCAACCTGGCCTTGAGCACTGCCAGGGATGGGGCAGCCACAGCTTCTCTGGGCACCCTGTGCCAGCGCCTCAGCACCCTCACAGGGAAGAGCTTCTGCCTAAGAGCTCATCTCAATCTCCTTTCTGGCAGGTGAAATGTAATCTGAGTGTTGCATAAGAATGTTTGCCTGAATAGGTACACCTGCTGAGGAGACCTTTTCCCTCTTCTGTGAATTTACTTTATTTATACAGAAGGTACATGGATTGTGTAGCTGTTCAAAGGTAAATCACTATTTGAACATACAGGTGTGATTGTCAGATGTAAAGTACTCCGTAGTATCTAAGTGACACTTCTACCTGGGCTGTTAAATCGTACAATTAAACTCTTAATGGTGTTGATTTGACTTCAGACTCATTTGACCCTCTCAGTAAAGGACTGGGTTTGCATTCACGTTCACGAGCAAGACGGAGACATAGAGATGGCTTCCCACAGCCAAAAAGACGGGTAAGAAAGTACTTCTGGAACACAAGTTCCTTCCATTTGAAGTAATATTATCATGTGCATGCTTATTCTCAGAAGTAAATAAATACTGCTCCAGGGTGAAAATGAGAATTCAATTTAACTATGCTGTATATTTTTTCTTGTTCTGTTATAGAAGATTTTCTCCCTCCTCACAGCTAGGTAGAATAAGTGCTCTTTTTAGTGCAGAACATTTTTTATATGTTTCCAAAAAATGCCAAAAGTGATGTATTTTAAGTACAGTCATAACCTACAGGAAAGACTCAATTTTTGCTTGTGTAGCTAGAGCAGAATAGATTTCTGTGCATATTTATCACAGTGAGAATTGTATTTTATTGCACCTTTTCTGTCAAATGTGGTTAATATTTGTCCACATGGTAAAAATGCACACATATCCATTCATATTCTGTCATGAGAGTAGGATTTTGTTATCCTGTCAGCATAACAGCCTTTTGATACTAGATCAAGTTAAGCATCCATAGACAAAGTGCTTACTAAATGTTCATTTGTTCTGGTTTTTGCCTGTAGGGTCGGAAGAAGTCTGTAGTTTCTGTAGAGCCCCGGAATCTGATGCAGGGCTCCTACGCAGGATGCTCTGTTTCTGGGATGACCCTAAAGTATATGTATGGGGTAAATGCCTGGAAAAACTGGGTCCAATGGAAAAATGCACAGGAGGAACAAGGGGACCTGAAGTTTTCAGGTAAATTCTCTCTCTGTGGAAACAAATACTTAGCTGAAGAGCACTTGGCACGGAATGTTGTTCAAATAACAATTCGGATTAGGTATTACTGAGCTTTAAAGTATCTGTGGGTGGAGGAAAGATTTTACGGAATACTGTCTTATGTCTTCTCATACATTTAAAAAACATGGCTATTACATTCGTAATTGATCTGTTATCTGTTGTAACAGGCTCTAAAATACCAGATTCCTTTTCAGTATTAGAAATGTTACTCTTCTAACCTCCATTTCATGTTCATTTGAATGTAGTAATTCTTCAGTTGTAGAAGGGCTGCTCTAGGCAGCTGCAGATCTTTAGTCAGTTATTATCAGGCCGTAATTCTAAGTTGACAACACCAACTTGGCTCCATCTTTTTCCTCTGTAGCTGACACATTCACAAAGTATTTGTTTGTCAGCAGAACGGTTTGCTGTAAGAAAATTGTGTGCTGCAACATGAAAAACAGCTTGTTTCTGGGCTTTACAACTGGAAAGAAACTTTCCAAAGTCCACTTAGTCTGTGCTGCAGCCTGGCTGAAACTAACTTTAAAAGGCACAGCTTGTTCCTTGCATCTCATGAGGGCGATAGGCGATAATGGCAGTATAAATGTCGCTTTGGTTTTTCTTTCTACTTATGAATTATTTTCTTTTTCCTTACACAAGCCAGCAGTCCTGGGACTTGGCAGTGTCCAACTCCTCTATTCCCCAGTCTCAAATCTGTCTGACCTGTTTGCCCTGAGAGTTTTGTGGGCACATTTTCAGAGTCAGGCAGAGAATTTCAGTGAGTAATATAACTGAGCTTCTTGAGGATGGTGGGGAAGAGAGCAAACCGTATTAAATACTTCTGCAATGTGAAGGACTGACTGTGGCAGGGCTTATATAAGAAAGATCCCAAAGGGAAAGATTGTAGTTAGAAGGAGATCTGCTTTTTCCTCTTACATGGAATTTGTGTTGTCATTACATGAGAACAGCTGGGTTTTGTTTCCCAGAAGAAGAGTAATCACATGAGTTACTGTGTTTTTTTCTTGTGGCTAAGGAAGCAAATAATTACAGTCAGTTCCAGGAAACTGTGTCCATCACAGCCCCTCCCAGAAAGGTTCCCTTGTTGGTCTCAAGCAGGCACTTCTGTAAGTTGTGGAGTGCCCAAACCTGGTAATTTCCTTGCAGATCCTTTGATCAATTCCCTGGATGCTCTGCTTCTCTTGCCAAATCCCACACATGTCCCATTAGATTCTTCATTCCATTTCCCTGCCCTTAACTCATGTCCAGAACTATCAGGAAATACTCAAGATCTTGCTCTCACTCAGGATTCCCCTGAGTCCAGCTATGGAGGTGAAATCTATTTATTAACCCTCCGCTGCCAGCCTCAAGTGCATGCAGTCATTGCCACGTTCAGCACACTGCCTAACTTCAGCTTTAAATACCTGCAGCCTTGTTACTCACTTGCAGTGTTTGTGCTGGTTGCACATGCAGGTGGTTTGGCTTTTATTGTCCAAATCCTCATTAAATTGCTGACCAACAGATAGGAAATAGTTCACAAGTTTACTCATACAAGGTACAAGATAGAAGATTTAATAGTTCTATACTACAGAAGATTTAATAGTTCCTACAAGAAATAATAAGGAATGTGTGAAGATTAACCTGTTGAATTAAGTTAATTTTTCTAACAACTTTCTTGGCCACAGTTCGCCCTGTGAAGCTCAAGGAGGACATTCTCTCATGCACTTTTGCTGAGCTGAGTTTTGGCTTGTGCCAGTTTATTCAAGAGGTGCGGAGACCAAATGGAGAAAAATATGATCCTGACAGCATCTTATACTTGTGCCTTGGAATTCAGCAGGTAACTCAGACAATTAGGGTATTGCTGGCAACGTACAGAACTTGCCCTGGTTATTTATGCTTTATATTCATAGTCCTATGTAGCTGCTTGCTTTTTGTAGAGGAGGCAAGAATGTATAATTTTTGTGCTTATTCTTGTCTTAATCCCGCATTGGACTAATTTGTCTGGACGTTTTTATGGTCAAAATGAACAGGCTTCTTCTATACTTGGGAGGAACGTGGCATGGAGGGCAAGGTGTTTCTACCTAGGCACGAATCTTTAGGCTTGGTACCTTTTTGATTGTTTTTCACGTATAGGAAAGATTTGCTCCTCAGAAATACTTGCTTTATGATGGAATGTTAGATCTCAAAGAGTTGCTCTCTAACATCAAGGAAGAGGTTACTCAGCAAAGACTGAGCTCCTTCAGTGGCCAGACAGGTACCTGCTGTGTTGGCAAAATAAAGTACAATGGGAATAAGTGCACTGAAATTAATGAATGCTGGAAGTCATCAGCTAAGTCCTTACTACCTACCTTGAAACAGTTGCAGAACAAACCTAATATAATACTAACTTCTGTTTAAAACTCAGTATTCAGTCGTTTTCTGTTAGTGGCTTTTTTTGTTTTTAGAATAGCCAGCTTGTTCCTTTCCTGAACACTCATTTGGAAATGAGAACTCAAAAGCTACTTCTGCTGTAAAACCTACTGTTTGACTAGGCATTAATAAGGTCTGGGAGGAACAGTGATGTTTTCGTGTTCCAGTTTTGATGTATTTATTGATACAAACTCCTGACTTGTAGAAAACTTCTTTTAAATGCTGCTTGACAAGAGTTTAAGGGACTTTGTCTTGATGCTGTAAGTTGAGCTGTTTCAGCAGCCTGGCGCTGGGCCTGTGTCTGTTGCCAGGAGGTAGTAGCACGTGAAGTTCTTTTCAACACATAAATACTCAGTAACTCCTCTGGGTTTTCTGGACAGACTTTTTTCAAGAGTGTTTAACAGAGGGTGATGATTTTTCAGAAAAGAGCTCTAGAGCTTGGAATATTAACAATAATTCTTGCTTAGATCTCTCATTTCATACTGGGGAGGTCCCTGTCCCTGCAGAAAGTTTGAGTTGATATCTCACTGAAGACTTCAGCAAAGATTTTTGGACCATGAGATGTTGGGACATAAGAAAGGAAAAGACTCTGATGTCCTGTATCTTCTCTGCAATGTTATATATAATCACAAACTGTATGTCTTCCTTTTTTTCTCTTGTAGTACCTGTTTGAGAATGGTAGAATAGATAACATTTTTACCGAGCCCTATTCCAGGTTTATGATTGAACTTACAAAACTTTTGAAAATCTGGGAACCTACAATTCTTCCAAATGGTAGGACAATTATTTTGTTTTGTGTAGCTGCATGACAAAGCCATATGATAAACTAATATTTTCTCAGTGCCATGAAGCAGCATTCTCCTCTTTGTCCACCATGTACTTGTTTGTGGTAGACTAGCATCATGGATTTCATGTCTGTCTCTACCAGTCATGGATTACACTTAAATGTATCTCTGCCTTTGATCAATCTCTCAACTCCATTGAAAGAAAAGCTTTCCATTCTGGTAGTCAACATGCTAGTTCTTCTCTTCCCTCAAGTTTTATGGTCCATGCAGTTTATCAAGTTGGACACCAGCTCTATTAGTAAGATCTTATTTTCAGAGTACCAGTGAAACTCGAGTGATGTTGGCAATTTCATACATGTATCCATTTAGAAAATTAACTTTTTCTTTAGTACAGAAATAATCCAGTTACTCATAGAGTGCTGCATACAGTGCTGGGGCTTGGGATTTTTTCACTACAAATGTCTTATAACCCCCCATATGTCCTTTTCCTAACTGACTTATGATAATCACAATGGGCTATTTGTATATAAAGATGGTACAATTTAAACTCACGCTCCACATCTTAGGAATTACACGTTTTTGCAGTTGGCTGACTATGGGTTAATACAGTGAAAGTAGAACTTAGTGAGATTCTCCTCATGTCTGCAATCTTCCTTTATAGCCTTATCTCCATTCTTCAGGTATTGGAAGATCATGCTGTTCACAACTTGGTTCTCCATGCTCCCTCTTATGTTTGTGCCTGCAGTGTCCTTGGGTTTATTGGTATTACAATTGTTTATGATAGGTCTGAATTTGCAGTTCATTAAGGTAGAAGATTAGCTGAAAGAGGACTTACATGCATCTCTGGCAAGATCTGCCTTCTCAGTTGTACTCATTTCTGCCTTCCCACCCTGCTCATGCATGATGTTTCCATTGCTTTGGGAAAAAGTCTGAAAATCTTCTAGATTAGACACAGCCTGTAAAAGCTGTTCATTTGTAACTGAATGGAGGGACAGCCTAAAACTGCATAAATAACACTCTTCTTTTTTCTTTGCCCACTGTTTCTAGGTTATATGTTTTCAAGAATTGAAGAGGAGCACTTGTGGGAATGTAAACAGCTGGGTGCATATTCCCCTATTGTTTTATTGAACACGCTTCTGTTCTTCAACACCAAATACTTCCAGTTAAAGAATGTCAGTGAGCACCTGAAACTGTCCTTTGCCCATGTTATGAGGCGCACCCGAACTCTGAAGTATAATACTAAGATGACATATTTACGTTTTTTCCCACCCTTTCAAAAACAAGAGGTAGAATCAGGTGAGTGCTTTCTGATCACCTCTGTTTTGGCAATTATATTTGCATTGCCTGTTCCTTGTTTTTTTAAGGGGCTGTTTTTCACTGAACTTCTGTGATGCCCTTTTTGTGTATCCAGATAAATTATCTGTAGGCAAAAGGAAACGCAGTGAAGATGAGGAGATTCCAGCAGCAGTGGAAATGGCTGAAAATACGGATAATCCCCTGCGATGTCCAGTCCGACTTTATGAATTTTACTTATCAAAATGGTAAGTGGCAGAACCTGATTTTTGATCTGTGTGTAGATTAGAACAGGCATTTGGGCAAAGGTCCCACTCAGAGCTTTTGTGCCTGTGCTGTGGGTTCCTCTCTGCAGTTCCTGGTCTCTCAGTGTGAATGGAATCATGGTGATAGCACTTCCAGCATCAGCACTGCTGTTAGACTCAGCAGTATGTGTTACTGGTGTTGAGTCAAGAGTAGAGTTAGAGAGGGATGTGTTCTTTAAATGCCTCTTTACACATCCACTGGGTATAAATGTAAATGGAGGGCATTACTACAGTGACTGTGGCATTCTTACATCCTTTAATTCCCATACAGGATCCTTCTTTTGAGAAGATTGTAACTAATATCCTGCCATCCTGTGAAAGAGGGTAGGAAAAGTGTGAATTAGGTAAAACTGCTGATTGATAGCTTTTACCTGCTGAAATGTGAGATTAACTTGTATTTAGAAGTTAGAAAGAAGACTGTATAGCAAGGACATAGATAGGAGTCGCCTGCTTCTATATAAACTTCCAATAGAACATTGAGCAGGTGGAATATGATGTTCTTCTCTTTTCAAAGAAAATACACATGAAAAATGAAACAGCATCTCATTAGTGTCAGCTAAAATTCAAATAAATCACCATCAAAAATGCACCTACTGAGCTTACTACAGATAGTTCCATTACTTAGGAAAGATGGGCATAGCAGCTGTCCTGACTCTTTGTCTCCCTCTTCTTACCTCCCTTGGCTTCACTTACATATCATTAGAAACTCTTAGCTGTCCTTGGGCTGGGAAAGCATTATCGTGCTCCTCATACATTACAGCTGAGCCCCTGCAGTAGTGCAAGCAGCAGTAAAAATTCACTTTGCTGGTTTAATGTGAATATTCCAAAACCAGACAGGAGGGATCCTTGCTCTGCGGGGTTTTGTGTCTTCCTACCAGAGCCTGAAAGCTGCCTCAGAGCCAGTCTTTCAAGCAGATGGGCTTACCATTCCTCACCATGAGCGGGCCAGCTGGGATTTAGTTTAGCTAGCTCTTGAGCATTCCCTGTGCGGAATTGCACAGCAATTCTGGAAAACTAGAACCCCTTTCATTCAGAGATTGACTGTCAAATGCATCTATCAATCATGCCAAGATGCTAGTACCATTAATTGGATGATACTGTCATTGAAGAACCACATCTGTAAAGGAGTCTATAATTTTCTTTGTTTCTAATGCTAAGTGACCTGGAAACAAGTTAACTGTTCCCTATGTAGAAGGGGGGAAGCCAAGTCACTAACAAGGAGATTTTAATTAGGCTGTTCAGATTAGTGTCATCATCTTAGTGTAACTTTCATTTTCTTTGCTGTCTCTCCTGCACGTTTTTGTGAGCAGGACTGTTGATGCTGCCTTTCGATAATGTGCTCCTGCTTTCTTTATGTTGACAGTTCTGAAAGTGTGAAGCAGAGAAGCGATGTATTTTACCTTCAACCTGAGCGCTCCTGTGTACCCAATAGCCCCATGTGGTATTCCACATTGCCAATAGACCCAGGAACCTTGGACATCATGTTAACACGTATTCTTATGGTGAGGGAGGTACACGAAGAACTTGCCAAAGTCAAATCAGAGGACTCTGATATTGAGTTATCAGACTAACCGAGGTGGGGTATTTTCCTTTGACTACACATCAGAAGCACCAAACTGTGAATACGTCCAGCCTTTGGAAAATGTGTATCAAAAAAAGCCAAGATAATGTCACCTACAGGCATATTTTGAATCACAGTGGATGTACAAACTGGAACTGGAAGGAAGCAAGCTGTGTAAGCTGCAAAAACCAACGTCCTGTGGCACCGCTAAATCCTCTGAACAAATTCCAGATGAACTAACCCATTTGAGTGGTGCATAAATCCTTTATCTGTTTAGGATTTAAAACAATTGTGAGATATTTTAAAGGAAAATGGTTGTGTGAAACCTACCATAACAATGTTGGGCATGGAGAGCTAGACTGTGGCTCACGTGACTTCTCAGCCCGGTGGCTGGCAGTCCTTGCTGCCAAAGAATGCATGGAGCTCCTAGAGCTCTTCACGAGGCCAGGAGAGGAAGTGGTGGTGCTCAGGCAGACACCTTCCGTTATAAATACACCTACACATGCTTTTATAGTTGTTTTTGTTTGGAAACTGGGATCAAGTGGTAGGAAGGCAGAAGCCACTGGCTGTCGAAATGGACAACTGTCTGGCTGCTGTTAAATGGGTCACACGATGCCAGAATCTAGCTCTCGGTCCAGGCCAATTCCAACTCTTAGCTCTGTTTGGTCTTCAGCGTGGAAGAGGTGCTGTAGGTCCAACTTCAGAGCGATCATGTTACGGGATGAACATTTCTGGGGTATGTACAGGAGAGTGACTGTCCTGGGGTATGTGCAGAAATCCCTTCCCTAGCCCAGTAGCTCTGCAGTCTGTTGATATAATCTAGCAAATACTGTGGTGCGCAGAAATTGTTTTTCCCTTAAGGCAGCTTTCCTTTCTCCTCTTTCCCTACTCCAATGGTTTTGGTTATTTTATAAGGCAAATCTGGAGGGCCTTGTCATTTCAAATGGAAGATACACTCTTTCCACCTTTGCAACGCGTGCAGTGTTGTGCAAAGGATGCAGTATTACTTTTGACAACTGAACTGTGGTAGAAAATTACCATGTGTGTTTTTTTTCCCACCCCACCCAAAGAGATTTAGTCATAGTGTTGGAAATCAGAAGAGATTTTTTTAAGGCTTGGCTGTTACTGCGTCTTTTGGAAGAGAAAAGCTCCCACGTTGTGTTTGGAGGACAGGACATTATCAGATACTGTCTGTAGCTCCCCTTTTCTCAAGCTATAGATGTGTGTTTCTGGTGACCAGTGGTCACAAATTCACTGGAAACCCAAACTATTTTTAAAAGAAGAGAATTGTATGGTTTTGATGTAGCTCTGGTCAGTTACCCATCTTCTGTAACAGGGGTCTGATATTTGATCTTGTCACTAAAATTTCAAGAGATGAAAATCAACAGCCTTGAATTCTGTTTCCTTTTTTCCTTTTTTTGGTTTGGTTTTGTTTGGTTTTTTAATTATTTTTTTAGCAGTAACAAAAGTAATTTAACAAAAAATAAAATCAGAAAGTAGTCTATTGACGTCGTGTACTCGGTAGTCCTGTCCCTGCCTGTAACAGATTTCACTGATGTATTTTTTAATACAGAAAACTATGTGAAAAGTAAACCTGCCCCTGATTCTGTCTGATCAAAGGCCATCTGTGTCTGTCATTTCTGATCGAAGATGCTGCTTTCTCCATGTCCTGGCTTAGCGGTCCATAATACATACCCTGCCAGTGAACTACTAAGGCTCTTGGAGCTCAGGGATGCTCCTGCAGACTCGTATCTTGTTCCATGAACACTAACCGGTCCCTCCCCACAGTCAAATAGCAAAATAGCAGGCACAGTGTTTTGGATTGGAATGGTTGATAGAACGTTTCAGGGAAAACAAAATCATTCTGGAAGGATTAGTTTGCGTGTCTGTAGGGGACTGAAGAAGTCTGAGCTGTGTCTGTTGCACACGAACCTTGGCAGTAGGAGAGGGAAGGGATCTGGGGATTCCGTACTTCTTGGGCATCCCTTTGGCTGATTTCTCACTCCCTCCTTCCCTGACATCCCTCCCCAAGGGAGGATTCCCCAAGGGAAAAAAGCAAGGGAGCAGTTAGGATAAGCTGTTGGGGGGGCAGGCTTTGGTTGGGTTGAGATTGCCTAAAAAACAATACCACATCTGCGTTTTCACTTATTAGACAGTAACAGAAATATTCCCATAAAGTAGGATATTTGTATCTTATGAGAAACTTACTCATTTTCTTCCTCTGAAGTCCCTCACTCTTTCTTCTCTGTGAACACTTTCACGTACGTCAATTTTTTCCAGGTACTTGGAATGAAAGACGTTTGCCTTTCATGCTCTCTCAGCAAGGAAAGATAAATCACTTTTAAGCTTGACTGAAAAGCAAAGTTGTCAGCCATTGTGCTAACTGCTTTTACATCATGGCTCTGAGCTGAGAAGGGGTTCAGTTCAGTTCAGTGATACGATTAGCAGAAGAAATAGTTTCAGTTTTAATTTCCCTGGTCAGATACCTTCTGCTTGGAGGCCCTTTGGCCAGGGAGTGCTTGGGCTGTTTTTGCCTCTTGAGGAATTGCTGGTGAGCCTGGCTGGAGTTGGCACTGATTTACAAGCTGGATTGCCTTGAAGGATTAACATTATCAATAGATTTTTGTACACAGGATCAAAGTTCTGAGCACTTAAGTTCTTCATAATCAATAGATCCCAATCATTTGCTGAGCATGCAACAACATTTATTATTTGAAATATTCTTTTAGAGAGCAAATCAGGCTGTAGTCTCAGGGTGGACAGAGAAACAAGAAAGAAGAATTGAAGAGGATGCTTCCTGCTAACAGGGGTTCTATCTCTGTGCTATCCCGCTGCAAGACACATGTTTAACCCCTTCATGGCACAGCTCTGCAGCCCGGTTTGGGAGCCTGGCAGCGAGTGTGCCACGTTACCCCTCACCACGCGTGTTCTCAGTGCTGGCTCTTTGGATTTTTGCAGAGATCTTTGTTTAAAGTGCTTCTGGAATGTGGCTGCTTCCTTTCCACCCCTAACTATCCTGTGATTCTATTCTATGATACTATGACCTGGCAGTTCTCCCTGGGAGAGGTGCTCGCTGCAAACCTGCTGCTCTCTCTTGGCTTCGGTTGATGAAAGGAGGAAACGGCGCTTGCTGAACACCACAGAATTAAGTGCAAATTGAATTATCTTACAAATTACTCGGCTAACCACTGTCTAAAAGAAACCCCCGGATTTCTCTGGCAGTCACCTCCTCAGAGACTTGAAACAGCAGCAAAGGCTCATTTCGCGTTTCCCCAGGGTGTGCTCCTGCAGCGGCGAGGCTCCACTGGTGCTGGTTTAGTGCCAGGGGCACAGAAGGGACTCTTGAGTGTGCAATAAAGTCTTCAGGTTTTGGTAACAATCTCAGTAACTCTTCTCAGTCCCTTGAGCACGTTTCACTGTTGCCTTAAAAACAAGCAAGCAGAACAAATGCTCGTCTATAAAATCCATACAATGCTCTTCTCAACCCACCAGCACTGTGCTCACTGTCTAGGTTGGAGTTTTGCTTCCATCAGCACAACGGGTTCTCCCCTTTTTTCTTCCACATGTCATCTGTTTTAAACATTCCTAACAGAGCTGAGTGCTAGCTCCGGTCAAGGGAGAGTTGCAGAGTTGTGGAATGGTTTGTAAAGTCAGAAAGGCTCAAAGGCACTTGGGTATCTTGGATTCTTCCAGCTGCAGAACTTAGTGTCCATTGGACATAACATTCACTAAGCTGATGGGTTTTCAGCAGAGGTATGTTTTTTGTTAAAGAAATAAACCCTGAAATAGCTGAGATTAGCGCCTGCTTGCAGGGAGAAGGGAGTTTATTTCAGTGAAACAGTCAAGCTAAACAAAGCATCAAACACCAGCTCTCAAAAGGCATCCTGAGTGCACAGTAACACAAATCCAGCCCAGCTTCCTGGTGTTCAGACTTAGGGATGGGGAGGCTGCAACAACCACTTCAGCCACAGCAAGGTTAATGTTGTGGTTCATAGCCAGCTCTCAGACACGCCAACAAACAGCACGCCTAGGGGACTGAGCCCTGTGAGCTTTGGACTCTCTATTGTCTCTTCTACATCTGTAACACAAAAAGCCAGACCTTTGGAAAGGCCGTTTTGACCTGCTGGGAGCCCGGCTGCTGCTTTTGAGAGGAGGGTGTGGGGGATGACTTCTGACTTGCTCCCCAGTTAAGCCACCAACTCATCCTACAGCCCAGGGGCCAGTGGACACTTCACTCCCGTTGTACCAGTGAAGCCTCATGTTCCGTCCCTCGCCACTCTGTACCTCGGTTGTACCCCTCTGTAAATTGGCCAGACTTTCCTACCTCGTTTGGGCATTATGAGGCTAAATTCTGTCGGATGCTTTGCAGCCCCGTGATGAAAGGTGCTATATCACTGCAAAGTGTTACTTCAAAAGATTTAAATAGGTCACCAGTGCATCATAACCTATATTAAAAAAAAAAGACTTTTTCTTATATGAGAGTTTATAGAGTTCAATGTATGGTATTAATAAGTGAATTATGGAGACCCCAAAAATAGTTTTTGTTTGAATCGTATCTGTATTCTGGAAAAGTGATTAAAAACCTTTAACCTTAATAAAAGAGTACATCCTCATTTCCTGTATCATGTCGGAATCTGAGCTTAAAAGCAGACTTGCAGAGATTTTAAGGGCGGGGGGGGAGTTGTTTTTAGGGACAAATATTTAAGGTAAAATTGGAAGCACAATGAAGGACGATGGTGTGTGAAGGGCAGAAGCAGTGGGGCAATACTGTGGCCACTTCCTGACTGCTGCTTATCTCAGGTAATTAACTGCAGGGAAGAGCCACTGAGACCCAGCTGGCTGCCATCGAGCACCTTGCTCACCTGCGCTTGGGGCACAGCACAGGACACGCAGCACGTGTCAGCCCAGTCTGCCGTCCATCCCCACCCCTGTGTGTATCAAACATAGTTTATAATGCACCTACCTACAGCCGTTCGGGGGGAGTGCAGCACTGTAAAAACTCCCTCCAGCTGGAATCTGTGCCTGGACCCCTGCAAATCCTGAGGCACTTGATGGGTACCGGGAGGCCGAGCGCACACCAACCACCACAACACCCTGCCTGCACATCACCTTTATTGGTTTCATTGCTCAAGCTTAGCCACAGCTCCTATGAGGGTGGGCAGGTCTCTGGGGGCTTCCCAGTGCCAGCCAGAATCCTAATCCTCATCGCTGTTTTGGCTTTCTTCGTCTTCATCACCTGGAGGCTTCTCCTTCCCCTTGGACAACTTGGCACCAATTGCTGCACCTGATGGCCCAAGGATAGTTGTCAGCCCGATTTTGGCACCAAGAGACAAACCTGCAGCTCCTGCAAACAGTGAGGTGTGATGCTCCAAGAGCATTGATGCTGCCCACCGAGGGACCCAGCACAGGGCAGAGATAACCAAGGACCTCTCTGGACTGTACCGGGGAGCGCGCACAGCTCCACGAGGGCAGCCAGCCCCTTCCTGCTGTCCCTTTCTGGCTCTGGCCAGCGCCGTTGATGACCACAAGCGCTGCTCTTGCCAGAAGAGCAGATGCCTGCAGCACAGCCCCGAGTCCTCAGCCTCGTGCCCTACCCAGCACGTCCCGACTCTTCCCACCGCATCGTGGATTCATCCCTTCCCCACGGTTTTGGGCGATCCACACCAGCGATGGGCTGAAGGTCTGCAGCGGCTCTACAACAACCCGAGCGCGCGCCCCTGCCATGAACCCAGCGCAGGTCCCCTGCCGTCCCCACTCACCGATGGACTGCAGCACGGCCACGGTGCTGCCGGCAGCCACCCCCCCGCCGTTGGCTATGGCAGCTGCTGACATCATTTTGGCAGCAACGGAGCCGGCGGCGATGCCGGTGGATGTAAAGCCCAGTGCACCGACGGCCACTGGGATGCCAATGAGCACGGCTCCTGCAGGCAGGACACTGCAGGGTTAGCGTGGCCTCGGCGACCGCATCTCCTCCTGCCACCAGCGCCATGGATCCGGCCCCCCAGAAAGCACAGAGGTGTCAGGGTGGGGAGAAGGGGCAGGGCGTGCAGGGACACCCAATCCTCAGGGACAACAGAGGAGAGGGACTGGGGAGGGAGAGGGTGCTCAGGCATTGGAACGGGCTGCCCAGGGCAGTGGTGGAGTCACCAGCCCTGGAAGTGCTCAAACCCCATGTGGACGAGGCCCTCAGTGCCATGGGTGAGCAGTGGCCGTGGCAGTGCTGGGTTGGACTGGATGAGCTGAAAGATCTTTTCCAACGTAGCTGATTCTATGAGAGGAGAGAGGACAGCAAAGGGGGGCAGAGGGAGGCGAGGGGAGGCCCGGCAGCGCTGCGGCAGCGGGTGCAGGCTGGTTTCCAGTGCTGCCCCGTCCCTCGCAGCAGCCCCCCCAGCCCGACCATGTCCCCCACTGCCAGCCCAGGGACGGGGCTGGGCAGCGACCCCGAGCATGGCTCCTCTGACGCCCTGCCCTCACCTGCTCCGACCGTGGCTCCGATGGCTGCTCCCATCAGTTTACTCACCATGGCTAAAGGAGAAGGCAGAGGGAGGGCAGGGGTGGGCAGGCAGCTGCAGCTGCCCCCAGCTCGCCTCTTCTCCCTTTCAGCTGCCCGCGGGATGGGCAGATACCAGCGGTGAGGGCAGCGGCAGGACTGGGCTGGGGGGGAAGGGAGATGGGAGAAGGGAGATGGGAAGAAGGGAGATGGGAGAAGGGAGATGGGAGAAGGGAGATGGGAGAAGGGAGATGGGGAGAAGGGAGATGGGAGAAGGGAGATGGGGAGAAGGGAGATGGGAGAAGGGAGATGGGGAGAAGGGAGATGGGAGAAGGGAGATGGGGAGAAGGGAGAAGGGAGAAGGGAGATGGGGAGAAGGGAGATGGGAAGAAGGGAGAAGGGAGAAGGGGAGAAGGGAGATGGGGAGAAGGGAGAAGGGAGATGGGGAGAAGGGAGATGGGAAGAAGGGAGAAGGGAGAAGGGGAGAAGGGAGATGGGGAGAAGGGAGATGGGGAGAAGGGAGATGGGAGAAGGGAGATGGGAAGAAGGGAGATGGGGAGAAGGGAGATGGGGAGAAGGGAGATGGGAGAAGGGAGATGGGGAGAAGGGAGAAGGGAGAAGGGAGATGGGGAGAAGGGAGATGGGAAGAAGGGAGAAGGGAGAAGGGGAGAAGGGAGATGGGGAGAAGGGAGATGGGAAGAAGGGAGATGGGAAGAAGGGAGATGGGAAGAAGGGAGATGGGGAGAAGGGAGAAGGGAGAAGGGAGATGGGGAGAAGGGAGATGGGGAGAAGGGAGAAGGGAGAAGGGGAGAAGGGAGATGGGAAGAAGGGAGATGGGGAGAAGGGAGAAGGGAGAAGGGAGAAGGGAGATGGGGAGAAGGGAGATGGGAGAAGGGAGAAGGGAGATGGGGAGAAGGCAGAAGGGAGATGGGGAGAAGGGAGATGGGGAGAAGGGAGAAGGGAGATGGGGAGCACCGCGGGGTGCCCCTCAGCCGTACCTGCCCGCGGTGCTGGCCCCCTGCCCGCCGGTCGCAAAATGGGCCCGAGGCCGGGGCTGGGGCTGGATCCTTCCCGTCCCGTCCCGCCCATCCCCGTCCCGCCCCGGGGCCGTCCCCGCTCGGCGCGTCACGACCGGGTGGAGGCGGCGGAGTTGTGCGCTGGGGGGGGTTTATTCGGGGGTCGGATACAGCCGATACAGGGGAACGGGGGAGATGCAGGGGGTGGCAGCGTGGGGACGGGTTGGGGGGGTCCCGGTGGGCACGCGGGGGGTCAGAATGCGATAGCCCCGATGACAGCTGACAGCGCTGACAGCGCAGCCTTCACGGACGTGGGCAGTCCTCTTGCCCCTGAGAAAAAGGAGGAGAAATCAGCCTGAGCCCCCCCCAGCCACGGCGTGGGGTCTCCACTGGGCCCCATCGCTTGGAGGAGCCCCCCAGACCTCACCATCCAGCATCCCCATGGCCAGCACACCCAATGGGGCCACGACGGGCACCCCGAGCAGACGGGACCCCGGCTCCCCCCGCTCCTGTGGCCAACCCCAAGCCCCCCCCCAAGCTGCTGGTACCACCCAGGGAAGCCAAACCAGCCCTGGCTGCCCCCCAGCACCGCACCAGGCGCACTCACCAAGCGACTGCAATATGGCCACCAGGCTCCAGGCAGCCACACGGCCACCGTTGGCTATGGCAGTGACAGACATCAGCCTGGCGGCCACAGACCTGGCTGCGATTCCGCCCGCGGTGAAGCCCAGGGCGGACAGGGCCCCGGGCACCACGACCACGGAGAGCCCTGCATGGGAGAGCAGCAGCGGTGACCTCCCACAGGCACACGCGTGTCCCCGGCCCCGATTCACTCCCGTGACCCCCAGCCCTGAAACGAGGGGGCCCGGAGGGCAGCCCAGAGCGGGGCAGGGTCCCGTGGCCAAACCTCCCTTCCTGGGGCACCAACGGGCCCCCTGGGACAGGCCAAGGGGAAGAAGGGGCAGCACCCCCAGGGGGGTCCGTGTGCGCAGAGCAGCAGCGCCAAGCCGCAGGGAAGTGACTCGTTTCCACGCAGCATCACCCGTCCCCGTGTCCCCGGTGCCTTACCGATCCCCAGGGCCGCCCCGATGGCAGGGCCAACAAGATCTGGAACAGAGACATCGAGGGCGGTCAATCGGCCGGGCCGGCAGCAACACCAGGGGCTCCCCGCAGCCCTGCGCACCGGAGCATCCCTGTGCCCCCCCCCCCCAGGATCCCACCTTCCCCAGGCCCCCCCGCCAGCCCCGGCCCCACGGGACCCCACTCCCCCCCCCGTGCGCGCCCCGCGCTGCCCCGAGCGCAGCTCACCCATGGCCGGAGCGGGAGCGAGCCCGAGTCCGCTCCTTCCGAGGGCGAGAACAAAGAGCAGCAGCCGCGGCCCCGCTCTGCGCGCTCACGGCCACCCCGCCCCCTGCCCCGCCCCACAGGAGCCCCCCCCCCCCCCCCCGCGCAGACCCTGGGGCCCAGCCCGACGGGGGGAGCAGCCCCAGCCTTTGGTGTCGTCCCCCCCCCCGGGGGCTTTGTTCCCAGCCGCCCGCCGCGGGGCCCGAGCCCCACGGACCCGTCCCTGCGCCGCCCGGGGCCGGGGCTGGGGCTGGGGCTGGAGCTGGAGCTGGAGCTGGGGCCGGAGCTGGAGCTGGGGCCGGAGCTGGGGCTGGGGCCGGAGCCGGGGCTGGGGCCGGAGCTGGGGCCGGAGCCGGGGCTGGGGCCGGAGCCGGGGCTGGGGCCGGAGCGGGAGCGGAGCCAGCGGCGCCGCAGCTGCCCCGTTCCGAGCGGGCGGAGCCCGGGGCTGCTCCCGGGGCCCGCAGCCGGACCCCCCCCCCCGGGCCGGGTTCAGCGAGGGGGCAGCGGTGCCGTGGCGCATGCGCCGCTGCGGCTGGTTGAAGGGGACCAAATCCAGTTGCAAGTTGATCTGGTTCCTTTTGACCAGCCCCAGGGACGCACCGTGTCTGCGGAGGCGCTGGGGCGGAAGGACCCGGTGCGGGAGGACCCGGTGCGGGGGTCCCAGCCCAAAGACACATACTTCTTAACATTCCATAACGCCGGCCGACTCCATATGGGCATATGAAGAAGTATGTAGGGTTGGGAGGGAGAGCTGGGGTTGCCGGGCACCGTGGGCTCCGGGTGATGGGACCCTGGAAGGAGCCGGTGGCCGCGGGGAAGCATCTCCGGCCCCCGGGGCATCCCCCCTTGGTGGAGGCACTGCCCGCATGGACCCGTAGCGCCCGCAGCCACCCTGGAGCAGGGGGAGGACACGGCCGCGGCCAACGCACGTGCCCGGGATGCGGCTCCTGCACGGGATGCTCAGGCCGGCGATGCCCCCACTGCGGGGCAGGGGCTGCCCTTCGCGGGTGCTGGGGTGCTCCAGGACGTGTCCGAGGCTCAGCTCTGGGGCACTGCTGAGGAGATGGGGCTGTGTCCTGCGAGCCCGCAGAGGTGGGACCCCAATGGCCCTGGCTCTTGGCAGGGTCCCCACTGCGGCTGCGGTGCTGGGTCAGGATGCACCTTGCAGCACCCCCAGGACCCCCCACACCACCCTGTCCCCCTCCCTGCTGCAGCCCATGCGCCGGAGCACTGGGTGCATCTCAGTGCCTCTGAGGCCAGCACTGAGGGCACCCAGCACCCTCTCCCCATGCTGCAGCTCCGCGCAGGGGAGGCTGGAGGTGCCATTGCCCATGGGAGGCTCAGCTGAGACCTCAGGAGCTTTCAGACCCCACTGGGGCTGCGGGGGAGCTCCCCAGCCCCAGCACAGTGCCCAGGGCAGGGCGATGGAGGGGACGAGCACCACCACAGCCCAGCCCCACTCTGCCCCCCATCAGTCCCGTTCCCACCTCTGCCCATCCCCAGCGCCCTTCCCATCCCTGTACCCCGGCTGGAGCCGTGCCATGGTGGCTCCCAGGCCTGGCCCCTGGTATCCTGGGGGAGCAGGACCCCGGCAGGGACGCATCGTGGCCGTGACTCAGCGCCGGGAGCTGCGGCCACGCGTGCTGCAGCTCTCTGCAAGGAGCCGGTGGGTGCCAAGTGCATGCTCACGGCACCCACAGGCAGCAGAGACGCTGCTCCGTGGGCCCCGGAGCCACCAGACATCCGCATGGGGCACAGGGCTGCTGCCAGCACAGCCGCAGCCCCAGGGATGCTCCACCAGCTCCCCAGGACCTCCCGCACGGGGACCTGGCACAGGGGCCCCCCAAGTCCCAGGCGCAGGGGCAGAGCCTGTGCGGGTGGAGCAGCTCCGTCGGCCCCGGCTGCCCTCGGGCAGGCTCCCGGGGTGGCAGAGCTGGAGGTACCAGTGCTCAGGGGGGCCCGCACGGGCCCATCCCCAGCGCACGGCCCCTGCATCCCTCGGTCGGGCTCCCCCGGTGACCTTGGGCTGCGCTCAGCAAACGGGACATTTGCTGCATCCAGGGCGCCCATCGCCCATCTCCCCCAGCCCAGGCCGCCCCTGCCCTGCCCCGCAGCCCCCCCCCACCTCCCCAGTGCCCAGCCGTTCCCTGTCACCAGCACAAGCCCCTCTGCAGCCCCCAGCCCCAGCGCTGCCCTCAGCGGCTGCAGACACAGCCCCAAGCAGGGGCTCTCCCGCAGCTCCTCTGTGCCCCTGCTCCATCCCGCACCCCCAAGGGCTCCGGCCAGGGCGCTGGTGGGCACCAGGGGCCCTTGGCCTTGCAGGGGGCAGGCAGAGGAGCCGGGGGGGCTGCTTGGGGCTGGCCGTGGTGGCACCCAGGAGCCTGCACAGCACCCAACAGCCCCAACCTGTCTATAAAAGGAAGCAGCTTTTCCCCCTGCTCCCCCCAGCGCCGCGCTCTGCAGTCGCTGCCTCGCAGGGGCCTTTCCAAGTTTCCCTGTTCAGCGCTGCCCCCCCAAGCGGCTCCCCCCGGCTCATCCATCCCCGGCGAACCCACTGCGGCAGCCGCTCAAAGCAGCACCGCAAGGCCCAGCGAGGAGGAGGGAGGTGGGTGCGAGGGGAGCACGGATGGAGGGTGCCTGGGGAGCACCCTGGACCCTGCTTGTCCTGCGCCCCTTTGCCTGCAGGCGTTGCCCGTTGCAGCACATGGCCCGTGGAGCCCTGGTGCACCCGGCCATGGTGCTCAGGCTTCTCCTTGCGTGTGCTCAAACCACGACGCTGGGATGCCCGGGAGTTGGGCTTCTCTTCCTGCCCCATCCCGCTGGCACCGGGTGCCCCTGCTTTGTGCGGCCGAGCCCCACCGCAGGGGATAACCCACGGGAGGGGGCCAGGCTCTGCCCCGCTCCCTCGGACACAAGCACCCAGCACCCGCGGCCGGGCCCTGCCGGGGGTGCCCCCAGCCCCGCAGAGTTCGCTGCTGCCCTCACCGCTCCTCCCGGGCTGCCCCGGAGCTGCGCTGACCCCGGCCCCACCGCTCCCCTCCCTGCCCACACCGAGCCGCGGGCAGGAGCCGGGCGGCAGCGGCATCCCCAGCCCGCGGGGGCTCGCTGAAGGTTAAACGCTGCCGGCGGGGAGACCCCCGCTGCCCCCCGCACGCCCCGCGCCGTCACTCACGGTGCTGGAGGTGACCCCGCCGGCTGCGGCTGCGGGGACACCCGGCTCGGCCGCGCCGCTTCCCCGCTCGCCGTGACTTTGCCACAGGACTGCTCCGGCTCGTCCGCAGGAGCTTGCAGCATCCTCGGTTCAGCGGGAGAAGTTCCTCGCCAGGGAGGGAGGGAAGGAGGGAGGGATTTAAGGCAGCCCCTGCCTGGGATGCGGCTGCCTCCAGGGGCAGGTGAAGACCCCCCGCTCGCTGGGCACCCCGCAGCGCCCTCCTCGCACGCCCCAGCCCGGGCTCGGTGCCCCAGCGCACGGCTCGTGCTGTGCCCGGCTCCAGGGATGCTGCGCGGGTGAGCCCTGCTGAGCACCCATCTCCCTGCTGAGCACCCATCTCCCTGCTGAGCACCCATCTCCCTGCTGAGCACCCACCTCCCTGCTGAGCACCCACCTCCCTGCTGGACCCGGCCGCCACCAGCGCGCAGAACCCGGCCGCCTCTGCCCCCCGCTGCCTGCCCGTGTGCCCTGTGCCGCGGCGGGGCTCCCGGAGCAGCGCCACGGGCAGAGCTGGGCCCAGCACTCGGGAGGGTGAAACCGGTCACTGCTGCACCCCGGGGGCTCCCGCAGCCCAGGGCGGCCGCACAGGGGCGGGCATCCCCGGGCTGGTGTCCCCAGCGCCCGTGGGGCAGCGGTTGCAGCATCCAGCGCAGCAAAGGCCGGGGGTGCAGGGGTACCCCCGCTGTCCCCAGGCCCCCACCCAGCCTACCTCTGCCTGCAGAGAGCCGGCGGGGCGAGGGGGACCCCGGCTCGGGGCTGCAGCGGGGGCAGGAGCCTGGGGGACACCTGAGAGTGGTTCCCCAAGGGAAAAGCCAGGACAGGCAGCGGCGTCCCTCCCGCGGCGGCCCCGGCGGCTCCGCGGCGCCCTCCCCACGCCGGGTGCTCGCTGTTTGCCTGCTATTTTTGGCCGCCTCCTAAGAGCTCCTCTCGGGCTATTAATAATGAGAGTGCGAAATTCGTTTGGCCTCTCCTATATAAGGGAAGGTAGAGGCTCAGAGGCAGCTAAATATACTGGCGCGTGCGGGAGCAAGCGGGGAGGCTTTGGCACCGAGTGTGGAAAAGAGATTGTTTGAACAATGGAAAGATGGACTCAGCCGGCACGCGGGGCCCTGTGCGGACGGACGGACCCGTGGAGGGATGGATGGAGGGCGACGGCGGCCGTGGGCCTGCTCCGCAGCACCCGACATCACAGCCTGATACCCCTGTGGGCCCTGCTTCGGCGGGATGAGGCAGCACAGGGCACTCCTCCAGCCAAAGCCCAGCAGCTCCTGGGGCAGCCCCTGCAGTCATGGGGGCCACGCTGGGTGCCCCGGTGGCCCCAGGAGCCAGCGGCATCCCTGCAGCGCCCACATCCATCATCCCAGGGCTCTCAGTCGTTACCTTGGCACCCCAGGTGAGGTGTGGGAGCTCCCGTCAGCGCTGGGGCTGGGGAGAGCCCGGAGGGAGGAGGTGAAGCAGCAGCAATCGAGGGGATCCCGATGACAGGAAGGTGCTGGGGAGCGGTGCCAAATCCACACGAGGAGCAAGGACAGCGCGGGCAGAGCTGGGAGAACGTGCATGGAGAGAGGAGAGGGGAGAGGAGAGAGCGCTGAACCCACCGCAGCCTTGTGCCCCCTTCCCTGGGCGCTGAGCGCCAGACTCCGGCGCGGCCCCGGCAGTGGTGGGCAGCGCCTGGAGCTGCTGCCTCGGCCACGGGCACCACGGCCTCAGCTTCTCGGCTGTGACCTCAGCTCCTGCCACCAAACCCGCCCCAGGGGAGCAGCCGGGGGGGGCTCTGCGCCTCCAGCCCCAACCTCGAGGAGGTGGCGCTGCTGAAGGCAGGAGCGGTTCTTTGCCCTTGGGGCAGTGAGAAACCTCTCCCTGTGCTGCCCTGGGGCTGATGCAAGCGCCAGCCACCCCAATCCAGCAGGAGCTGTTTGCGGCCCAGAGAGGGTTGGGGTGGCTGCTGAGGGCAGGATGGGAGCAAGGCAGATTTGGCTTCTTACATCCTCAGGTGACATTGAGCAGCGTGAACTCCAAGGGCTCCAGCACAACCCGAGGACCACGTGAGATGCGCAGTGGACAGAAGGGCGGCTCTGAAGGTGAGTCTCCTCCTCCCTCTGAAATATCCATGTCCCAAGGTGCCATCAGGTCCCTTCTGGCTGCCGTGGTGCTACAGCAGCCAGGCCCGGGGACAGCCAGGCAGCCACCTCCATCTCCTTCAAGGACAGCAAATAAATGCTCCTTTGCTGCATGAGGAGGTGCGGTTACCCCAGGTGTGGGTGCAGCCTGAGCCCTGCTGCTGCTGGTTTCTTTTCCAGTGAAATCCACAGTCGGACGCTGCCTTGGTGTCAGGAAACAGCCCACAGCGGGGCAGGAGGCTCCGTACCCGCTCAGCAGGACACCAGGGGCAAGAGCCCTTGGGCTGAACGGTGCCTTCAAGCAGCAGAAGCCAATTACGGTTGCGCTAAAGCAGGGGCAGGCAAAGAGAGCAGGGGTGAGCACACAAGCACCGGGGCGGCCGCACACTTGGCTCTGTGTCGGGGAGCTCTGGGCAGCGCCGCTCGCTGCGCTGGCCCCGGGGCCCCCCCGAGCTCCAGAGCTGGAGCAAAGGCAGAGCCTTGTCCCCCGCTGCCTGCCGGGGCCCCGCGGACGAGGGGGAGCCCCCAGTTCTCACACACAGAGCCCAGCGGTCCCCGGAGCCGTCCCGCAGCTGCAGCCGCAGGCAGCGGTGAGGCTGGGCCGCAGCGCAGCACCTGCCCTGGCTACCTGCGAGGAACACTTGGTTACAAGGAACGACTCGATGCAAGCAACGCTGCAACCAACGCCACTGCTAAAGCCCAGCGCAGGCTGGGCAGCCCCCCCAGCACGAGGAAGAAAAGATTTAAGAGCAAACTGTCTGTAAACTAGACTGGATTTGCCTCAAGCGTCCTCAGCCGGCGCTGGAATACGCTGAAAACAAACCCGAGCGATGCTGGTGGCTCGTCCGATGCCTCAGCTTTTAACTTCCTTCCTCACATGGGTAACTCGCAGCCAGCGTCTCTAATTGTGAAATCATCGTGCATAGCAATGCAGAAACCTGCCCCAGCAAGGTCAGCCCCCGCCCGTGGCACTCAGGTAATGAACCAGCAGCGCTGCCGGTGATGCCACAGGGAGATGGTGCCAAGGGATCCCTTCCAACGTAAGGCCTATGCGGGCCCGCCTTGGGAGAGGTCCGTGTTCCTGGTGCACTGAACAGTCTGCTCCCTTCTCCGGGTCAAGGGGCTCCTACGTTGGACCAGAAGTTGCCGATGTCAGCCTGGGAGCATCTCCTTGCCTCCAGCAGCTTCCCGGGTCCCCCACTCCCATAGGCCTGGGTGCAGGCGCTGGAGTATTCCCTGTTCCGTGCAGCCCTCAGTGCTCCTCGGCACCGAGGGTAAGGATGCGGAGCGAGGAAAAGCACTGCACAGCCAGGGAATACCAATGGGAGCCTGAAGCCTTGCACTGTGCTGTCACAGACCTGCGCTGGGTGATGACAAATGACTAACGAGTGAGGAAGTCATCCCGTCATCCTCACCGACTCCTAACCCAGCCGCTGGGCGCACAGGGAATGCCACAGCTCCCCCCAAACCCCAGCCTTCCCACGCAGCGCTGCCAGCTAAAGCACCCCAACCCAACAAGCGCTCCCCACGGTGAAACGCAAGGAGGAAGAAAACGAGCTCAGCTGAACAAAGGTGTTGGTGGCAACAGGTTTTAGTTCCCTCCTTCCGTAACAGGAAGCTGGGAAGCACGCCCTGCGCTCCGGAGAGGGGACTGCTCCCTGCAGCAATCACCAACGCACCCAGCCCTGACCCGCACAGGGACTTCCCCAGGATGGGAAGGAGCAAGAGGCTCAAAAGCACAAGGCCCAAGGACCGGAATCAGTGAGAGCCCAACAGCTCCAACAGCACAAACTGCTCCTGGGCACAGTCCCAGGGCCAATCCCTGCAGCTTCCAAACCCTCATTTTGTCGTAGTTTCCTCATCCAGCACCCAAATGGAGACGCATCAGAGGGTGGCATCACCCAAGAGTTAAGCAGCCGCTGTACGCAGCCAGCACTGGGCTGTGCCCCTTTCCATGGGGAGCATCCTGGCCTCAGCCATTCCCTGCTGGGCTCAGAGGGAAGGAGCCATTGGGAAAGTGGGTACAGGAGCTGCCTGGGGAGGGGAAGCCTGGCTTGGAGCAGCAGCTGCGTGTGACACAGACAAGGCTGAGGGTGGCCCCGGCTGTGACGCAGGCAAGAGAGAGACAATTCCACAGCCTCAGTCCTCAGGAGAGCTGCAGGCTCCAGTGCTGGTGCCCGAGGAAGGCAGCCGAGGGCCCAGGCAAACAAACTTAGCAGCAGCCATGACTACATTCAACGAGGGAACGTTCCCTCTCATTCAAGAGTGTTTAATCTTCATCTAGCTCAACACAAGTCAGTAGTGCAGCAATATAAATACAACTGAGGAACTTACAGCCTTTCGGCTCTCATAGCTCAAAAAAAGCCAATGAAACAAGTTTCCAGTTTTTAAATTAAACACAAAGAAAAGGCAATAAACTGCCCACCCATCCACAGAGGAGTAGTGGTGGCCTTCATGCCAGCAAGAGGCTGATTTCTGCAACCCACAACAGCAGCACAGCGAGCTAAAGGAGCCAGGATGGTCACACATCTGCCTCCCAGGGCCCAGGCAGCAGGGACATGGTCCCTTGGTGCTGGCACTCACCATGGGATGCCCTCGGGCACCGAGCTCCCTTTTCCACCAACTAAAGGACACCAACACGTTGTTAGGAGCCCAAAGGGCTCTTCAACCATAACATGAGGCTGCTACTGCCAGCCAGAGGGAGCAGCCAGCTGCTGGGAACTGAAGATACCAACCTCCGTTAGCCTGGGTTGTGCAAATCTTAAGAACCACCCCCCCCCAAACCCAAACCCCCTGGTATATAGCATTTCAGAACTGAGATATGGTTAATGTCCAGACTCACGGACGGCATGGCGACCAACAGAAGCTGCTGGGGCCACTGAACAAGTTCTCACAGCTTTGGAATTAAGCCAGACATTAAACACAGGTACCAAAGGTGGGTACCCAGGCTCTGGTACCCAGGAGGAGAGCTTGCTGCAGGAGGGGGTCTCCTAGCCCAGCCAATTACCACAGACAGGTCAGCTTTTCACACCTGAACAGGCACCATGTCATCAACACTCCCAGTGAGGAATTGAGAACAGCTACAAAACCCTCTCCTACCTGCAAGCTGAGGAGTGTGACCATAGTGTTTAGATTCCCCCTCCTCTACACTCCAAAAGCAGCCAAGTGCATGTGAAAGGACAAGTCTATATTAAAATAGTGCTTAAACCATTAGGGAAGGTGGGAGTAAAAGAGAAGAAAGCTGTTCGACAGCACAAGTAGCCCCTGGAAAGCTACTGGAGCATGAAGGGAGCTCAGAGCACAGCTCAAAGCACAGCCTTGACCTCCCTTCTCTGAGGAGCTCCCTAGGAAAGTGAGCTGGAAGTCCATGGGTGTTTCCTCCACTGCAGTCTGAGGTGGGCTAAGAAGGTCCTGCACATTCACAGTTGCTCCAAGTGGTTCTCTCCTGCCACTCTCCAGATGCCAGCTCTGTCCTTTCCTGATGCCTCACCTGGGACTCACAGTTGCCTTCTCCCTTTGATCTCCCTTGAAGTTCAAATTCAAGTACAACCAGATTTAACTGAAAAGAAACCCACAAAACCAAAGGTATTTTCTGTGAAACGAGTTAGCAGCGTTGTCCTAATCAAAGTGGCCTCCAAAGGCCCTTGTAGGATAGGGACGGGAGTGGCCTTTCCCACTGAGCTCCAGAAAAAGGCCGCCTGAGGGGAGCTATAGGATTTCCTCCCTCTGGTTCTTGGGTTTGAGCATGACTTGTCCATTGCGCAAGGAGCCGTTCTGGCTCCGCAGCAGTTTCCCTTTCTCGTGGTCAGGCCATGTGAAGATGGCTTCGTCGCTGTCCAGTTCAGACTCTGAGTGCATCAGGCTAGTGTTGAGGACCTGGGATTTCTGTCTGCCACCTTTGAAGAAGAGAGATTCTCAGGTCAGAAATGCTTTTAATACTGGTCAACAACCTCACCTTACTCCATTCCCTCTTTAAGACTCTTCCTACCATGTCAAAGGAACGGCCTAATTAGACTTTCCTGTGTGGCTGAAGCCAAAGTGACCCTGTTTCAGACACTTTGGCATGACAGGGATCACAACACTCCAAGATATTGCAAAGCACAACAAACAGGTAGGAAAGCAAATGACATTACCAGAAGGGGCTGTGAATATATGTGGGAGCTTGTCTCCCTGACCTTACTTGGGGCATTGCCCGGAAAGCTCTGAGTGCTAAAGGCTGTAGTAAAGAGAATACACAGGTGTGTGTGAGAGAAGATCACGGTGTTCTTACTACCCTCCCTACTCTCATCTCTGCTTCTATTGCCCACAGAGATAAATTAGCAGGATGAATTTAGATTAAAGCACAAGGACAGGAGAGAGATATTTACTGTCAGCAGAGGAAATACTTAAATTGAGCTTTTCCTTAATGGAGAAATGCAACATTTCCTCTGTTTGCAGGATGCTCCCTGCACACACCTAGCAAGGAAAATGACTTTAGTCAGCTGCCAGCCTCAGAAGCAGCAAGATGAGTTCAGTTACCAGAGAGTAAACGGTTGAGGCACATTTGCTCCAGCCTGCAGAACAATAAGCCCTTCATTTAACAGTGCGGCTGTTGTGGGCAAGGTGACAGATGCTCAGATTAAAGCAGAGTTGGGTGCTGAGGGAGGAAAAAACCCAGGTTTTCTTCAAGGGTATCTGTATTTATGCAGCTGGGACAGCCCGGTTCTCAGAGGAATTGTCTGATCAGCTCTGTCGCTGCAATGGCCTCCAATACTGCTCTTAGGTTCTGTTCACTTTGCTGGAACACCATTTAAATGGGATAATACTAGGAGGAGCAGTTATTTTTCACTAGCCAACAAGGATCAGGGACTATTTTCCATTCACAGTTAACCCCTCCTCTAAACAAAACCAGGGTGCACGCTCCTATTAGAAACACACATTTCAAACTACCAGAACCCAGTTGAAAACTTTAGAGCAAGAGAAGTTAAGACCCAGGTTTGGGCTGCCTGGGTCAGGCTGGTCTGCGAAGCTTACATACATCCACTTACTACTTCTGTGATACAGAGACATTAGGACCAGGACAGTTTTGGTTCCAATTTCTAAACCAAAGGGATAACTTGACTATATACAGATCTGAAACAAGCTCTTAGATCTTCTGAGACTCATCTGTTAGTGCCTAGCATCACGTTTGTTTCACTCTGTGATTTTACGCCCACTGAGGAAGTGTTCTTAGTCAGCATTCTGGAAATGCTGAGCTCATCCGTCTCATGTTTTACCTGCTTTGGGATTTGGTTTTAACTCCAGGCTTTCTTGATCCGTTGCATCCAAAATCTTGTATTTGCTTTTTCTCTTGGCTTTTCCTTTTCGTCTAAAGGGGAAGAAAAGGAATTAAGAGGCAGTCCATTTCTAAAAAAGGCTGAATAAAAACCAAACTCTGATCTTAAAAGCTTATTTCAGATTACCTTCACATCAGAAAATAAAACACTGAAAACATTTCCTTAGTTTCACATTTTTAGGTTAATCCAAATCTTGCTTCTTAACTGAACCCAGAGTTCTGGGACTTCAATGTTTCACTTGAAACACTAAGTTACAAAAACTTGAGTCCCAGGGCTAAGCAGATGACCTGCTGGGTTTGAATCTTTCATCTAATGCAGCTCCTAAAGCACTGATACAGTGGGGGGTTATGGCCTCAGTCCTACCTTTTGCAACAGCAGATCACCATCCAGGATAAGATTCCAAAGGCAACCACAATGACGAAAGATGCAATGATCACATACAGGACACTCCACTCTGAAAGCAGAACACCCCAGAGATAGACAGTTTACCACCTCATACATTTGATGGCGTGCGCTTTAGATGACTATTCTTGCAGGCAGAAAACAGGAAGGCCTGACCCTTTGCAAAATTAGAGGCTACCAGCATCACTGACAGCACCACTAACTCATCCATGGAAGCTAGACTCGCTGCACAAGGGCAATGCGTGTTAATTGCTTTCTTGTGGCAGGAAAGCCTCTGTAAGGGCACGACAGAAACAAGGGGTGATTTATACATTAAGAATGGACTCAGATCTTAGTGAGTGCTCACTGAGAGGGTCTGAAGAGGAGTCCCTTCCCTATCCCCTCCCGAGAAGTTTGTGTTGTGAGACTGGGGCAGTGACTTGGTGAGAATAATGTCAGAGATACTGTGAGAAAGGTGCCTGCTACTCTGCCCACCCTGGCTTTCAAATACTGTTTGCTTTCCACAGATGAACAATCCCAGGCAGGTTGCACATACCACAGTTGCTTTCACCATCTCCCATCTGCACCCTGATGAAGTTCTCCATCCAGAAAGGGTCACAGATGCAACGCTTGGTGAAGGAGTCACAGCGACCATGCTCAGAGCAGTTCAGCTGACACGCTAGGGACCAAAACCAGCAAGGTGAACTAAAAGACTCACACGTGAGGCAAAACCAGGACATTACAGTTCAATAAGGACAATTCCCATAGGCTCTATTTTAACCTAGTCACTCATAGACTAGATTCATAGCTTAGCCGTAATCACAAGCAGTAACAAGCGCAAACATAAGCATGTAGGCTCATCCCTAACTAAAAAGTCTCACTTCACTAACAACATAACACACAAAATATGCTAAGAAAACTTTGCCTAATCATGAATTTGATATGAAAGTTATGGAATTTGTATATTTGTAATGGAAATGTTTTTAAAAAAGGTTTTGGTTTCCAAATTCAAACCCAGCCTGCAAAACAAGAAACAAATAGATCCTTTAAAAGGACCAAACAGAACTGAAGAGAGGCTTTTGAAGGCCACAAAACCGTAAGATCAGGAAGTCATGAAAATAATTACTTTACATAATTCTAGTTTAAAATATCTAACTGATCAGCAAATGATCCTCACAGGATGGAACTCATAAAAGAAAAACAGTGCTAACGCAAAGCTGTAACACAAAGATGGAAAGGAAACATTTCCTTCAGACTGATGCATGTGCTGCAGAGGAAATGAGTATGTTCACAGCTACCAAGATCTGCAGTTCTATTGTTTTCAGCATGATACTCATTTTGTTGGCTCTATTCCATTAACACAGTATTTTAGTTTTATAAGGATCAATCTGCTTTTGATTTTGTGAATTTTTATCTTCCTAGCAACACAAGTAACCATTTACATAAATAGTGAATAGACAGAGCCAATGGGTAAATAACTGATTAATGTGTAGTCTAACAGACTCTTACTTACTGACTGTGTTAATTTCCAACGCTCTGAAGATGAGGAAGTCTGACTGTTGTTTCCTTAGTTCGTTTTTTAGCGTCCAGGCTACCTCTCGTCCTTTGAATATCTGATGGGGAGGCTGGTTCTGCACAAAAAACACCATCTTCGTGCTGGAATCAGACAAAAATGATTACCTGCTGCTTCTCCAAACATCAGGTAGAGAGCCATTCTCCCCAGTCTGTCATTAGAGGGACTTATTCAGCATCCCAGATTTATTTGAGGATTAGACTTCTGGGTCCATCTTGAAAGCAACGATGGTAGAGCTGGTCATACAGCACAAGACCCTTCAAGACATCTGAGCCATCCATATTCTCAAAGGTAGGGCTTGACTGTTCCTGAGTTTGCTTATTAAGCACATGTTTACATGTTCATGCTAAGCATGCAAATCTCCAAACTTTAAGGTCATCCCATTTTCATAAACTCCCTCCCTTGCTGTGGGATCCTTAGACTTTACTGCACATGGAACTTGGAGGCTCATTTAACTGCTCAGCACAGAGTTCCAGCATCTGAGAAGACAGTGAAGGTTTACAGTCTTTTGCAAAGCTTTGCTTAAACGCACAAAGCATTCTAGCCAGAAAAAAACCCCACAGGTGTAGAGGATACTGTATTCTGCATCTTTTAGTGCATTAACTTTGTGACACAAGAACTGGCTCCCCTAGGCTTGCTCGCCTTGCAGAGCCCTGCGGATCCTTCAGATTCACTGAAGGATGCTTCACATTTACTATCACCAGTGAGCCTATGAGTCAACAGCATGTTAGCAAAGCCCTCAGAGTATGTGAACAGCAGCTGGGGGAAAAGGATCTTTTTTAAACAGTACAAGCTACTTTGATAGTTGAGGCAAAAATGGGATCTTCAAGCCATCTGTCAGAAAATAATGTGCGCTTTTGTAACACTTCCCACTCTTTTATTTACTTAATAAACACAGAAACAGATGAAGCGTTAATTGCAAGGACCCCTTACTTGCCTTACTCAGTGAAGGACAGTGGCAACTGGCCTGGTCATGGCAGAAATAGAAAGGTAATATTACAACAGAAAGTGCTGGCTCTTCTCTTCTGAGCTCTTTAGGTTTGCACGGATAATGAATTCTGATTTTACTGCTACAGCAGGCAATGTGGACATGAAGGAATCGATACGTTACAGAACTCAGGAAAGTGTAAAGTACAGCTGCAGATTTATTGCTGACTTGCTGCATGACTTCAAGCATGTCCCTTAAATCTTTTTCAATGCTTTATCTACCTTAAAGCTACTCAACTTTAGTAAAAATCAAGTGCAGTGTTGCACTTATTTCAACAGATTACCACTCTGCCCTTGATAAGCTGTTGCCATGCCGCTCACATGCGTGTTCAGGCATCCTCAAACACCCCTACAGTAATGATGGGCCACGGTCAGTATGGAGATATGTCCAGCTGCTGTTGTGACAATGCTGTAGTACCAGCAGCTGAAGTTTTCTTCAGAACAGTGCATTACCCTAACCAGCCATTTGTGCAGAGGCAGAAATATCCTTCAGATAGTCTTCACAATTTCCAAAACCAGGTAAGATTAGTTCTTAATGTAATTAGTTCTTAAAGTACAGATTTGGGGGGCAAAGACATTAGCAACAGCAAACAGTTTTTAAGGACAATGCATCATCTGCAGAGGGGAAAGATACCACAGACCTGCCTGGCAACACACCTTCTCTGGCCCAAGCAAGCAGGAATATCACATGTTAAGCAACATCTCCACACATTCCATTTGTCCAGTCTATTTTACAAGAGAAAACAGCCCTTGGTTTACTAAACTCTCAAGCACTCCCCCCCCAGGTACAGTCCCAGATGAACCCTACCTTTGCTCAGTGTATGGCTGGATCTTTTGCACAGTGATGTCCGAGTCAAGGACCCCCAGCAGAACGCCTATCTGTCGGATGAACATCCCCTTCTGCCTCTCGGTCAGCTGGCTGACATTAACATCCAGAATTATCTCCACAAGGTTGTTTTTCCTAGGATCTAGTGCGAATGTAGATAATACAGATCCTTAGAACTTCTATTTAACAGTCTGGGGACAAGACAGGTTTCTAGTATCTTTCCAGAATGTTTCTGCTTTGAACACAAGATTACAGAATCACAAACAGAGGGCTTGCTAGCTCAATGTAGGCAACTGTGCTATAGCACAAAACCCAGACTCACCAGGTTTGACTTCCACTGTGGTCCTTTCCACATCACTCTCTCCTTTGGCATCTGTTACTCTGAGGTGGAATGTGTAGGTCCCTTCTACCAGATTGGACAGGAGGAGGATAGGATGATGGTCTGAATTATTTAAGACTTCCTGAAAGACAGAGCAAAATAAGTAGCAGGAAACAAACTAAGCATGATATCTCATCATGCCTGGGGATATCACTACAAGGTAACATTACAACAATGAGCTATATAGTTCCTCAGGAGCTGTCAGTGCCCCTTTCACTGAGTTTGTGATGCATCAGACTGCAATTTAAAAAAGAAACCTTACCCCAGCTGCAGGGCTCCCCTCATCCCGTGTCCACAAGTAGCTGACAATTCCCTTATCGTCAGAGGACTTCGATCCATCTAACTCAGCTGTACTGGTGGGCAGGGTGATGACAACATTACCAGCAATCTTTGCAACCGGTGGCTTGTTTATTTCTAAGCAAACAAAAAGGAAGCAGTTGGAGTAAAAATCTGGTAACATCTAATCAAAAACTACTGCATTAGATCTCCACTCTACCCCAGCAATCCTGGCTAACCCTGGGAGAAGGGAAATTACAAACTGCAGGATTCAGCTGAAGATACTGTCCCTCCAGAAAAGGGTAAACCCCTGACTTAGAGAAGGCCATTTCAGTGCTCTCCACATTATTTTGCACCCATTTCTTACTCTTATTGTGCCTCTGAACTGCTCAGAGGTAACCTGTGTCTTGGGCAGCTCTGCTCATGGCTGGACATACCTTCTTTGACAATGACGTTGACGGAGCTTTGGCTCTGCAAGTTCCGCTCATCTTTAACTGTCAGAGTAAACTCGTATGTCCCAACCTGAAGGCCTGTTACGGTGGCAATGCTGCTGTTGGCATTTTCCAGCTTGACACCATCCGGGCCCCTAACCAAAGTACAAGAGGATCAGTTCAAGCTTTGCACAGACCACAAGAGCTCACACCAATCAGGAGGCTTGAGCTCAAGCAGAGTTTATGGGGATGCATACAGACAGTTGCTTGGAAATATAGCATCTAGGACAAAAAGCAAAATTATTTCCTCCAGTTACAGCAAGACAATCAAAAGAGGAAGTGCAGCATTCAGAACAAAAGTATAATTTCTGGTGGTTTCATGTTTTGGTTATTTTCAAACCAGGGGAGCACTGGTACCAGCATTCAAGTAGGGTTTAAAAAGTGGTATTTTCAGTAGAACTGGCTTGTGAATTGCACAATAAGCTATTTTTTTTTACAGAAAAGGTATACAGCAGAAATAGTTCATTTCTAAGAACTACTTCACACACACTTTGCTTTAGCAAACAGAAAAAGCTACTGCAAGTTGCTCACAGACTTTTTCCTGAATTCCCTAAAGCACTTCAGTGTATTTAGAGTCTGAAAGGAAGTGTGACAATGAGAACACCACTGCCCCATTCAAACATTCTGCAAAAGCATCAACTCAGAAGGCCCTGCTGTTGTTGGATTACAAGAGTCTCCTTTACAAACCACAACCACGCTTCATCAGGCCTAGAGATGAAGGCAAAGCTACCTGTAATGCTCAAACACAACTCCACCTCTCTCTAATTAAAGATAACAGAAACATCATTCTAGTCACGGGTAAAGCTTGTCAGGACCAGTGTGACCAGGATTTAACACAAGTAGGAGGAGTCTTGTTTTAAATTAAAGCCCCAGCAACATGCATAAGAACAAGTTGGAAGATGATACCCACCGGGTTTTTTCCCAAAGAAAGGAGACTATCTTCTGGTCATCTGAGCTCTTGCTGCCATCTAGAGTGGTGCTGTCCACAGGAAGAGTTAATTCTTTATCTGGACCAGCATCTGCCTTTGGGGGCTTATTGTTCTCTGAAAAAGGATGCAGTATTTTTCATACACACACCACAAACCCCAGCAATAAGATTTTTTTCCATGATTCCTAGTATATTTCTTGCCCACTATCTCAACCTCGCACTCAAGAGAAAGTGATGCTAAAAGCAGTCAGATCAGTGTTTCAGTCACACATCTGCAATAAAACGAAAATAAGATGTAGGAGCTCTGCTTTTTGCTCTCATTTTCTAAAGACTACTCCACTTTTCCTGCTCCTGTCCTGGGACCTAGCACTGTGGGCAGAGACAGCTGCTTGGAAATACAATCCTGCCGTTACACTGGGATAATATCAGTTAGATTACATTGTGTAAAATAAGAGAACAGCCTAGAAAGGCAATAAATCAACAAATATGAATATCAGCAATATACCAGCCCAGAATGGTCCTAAATTAGAGCAGCTTTTCTGAAGTCAGCCCAAAAGTACCATAAACTCTGGATTATGTCGACAGATTGATGCTCACCTTTAACCTCTGGAATGGAAGTGGCAAAAGCAGCTAATGGCAGCTTACCTGGCTGAACTATCACAGTGACCTCTGCTGTGGACTGGTGCCCGGCAGAATCAGTCACTATTAGCTGGTAAGTATAATCCCCTTCTTGCATTGCAGAGAGCTGCAGCACTGGTGTTCTCACCCCCTTTGAGAAAACATATTCATGTATTAAAAAGAATCCTTATGCAGATAAAAACAGAGAGAAGAATCTGCTTCCAAAATAACTATTATCAGCAGGTTCTAGGGGCTTATTACTAACTCCTGCTATGGGGCCAGGAGTCTGTGCCACTTGAGCATACAAGGCACTTACAGCTAAATTTATACACAGCAATATGTACACTGTTGTGGAACGTAACAAGAGTAATGCCATACAGGTGCTCACAACGTCTGAGATTCAGTAGTTAGCAACTCAAGCAAACCCTCTGGGGAGCCCTGTGCAAATCATACACGTTGTGAAGCTGATTCATGGGTTTTCTTATTCCATAGCTTTGACAGTAGTAATAATCTTTAAAAGAAAAACAATGACATGGAAACAAGTTCCATCTTACGCTGTTCAGGACTGAGGAGTGTCTGGCCAGTATCAGCAAAGTTTAGACTCCAAGGCTCAACTCAAAAGATCCAGTCCATTGCATGCGCCCAGCTTAGGAAATGCTTCGCCTGGTACAATGGGTTATCCTGTGTGTCTAAATGCCATCCTGACCAGCAGGTACTTAAATGGTCACACAGTCTGGCTTCCACACCTGTTTAAGAATCCCTGCTATACAATCCCTGATTCAGCTACCACTGATATTCTGAGAAGTCAGCAAATGAACAGAGAAAGACACGCTTCCCTAGCAGCCACACAGGTTCAAGTGAAATACATGGGTGTGATCACGTTATGCTGAGACCTGTTGTATGGCATTGCTCAAGAAAGGAAACAGGATGCCAGTGAAAACCTGCGGCTAGACTGGTACACAGCTGAACCACTAAGCCAATACCAGCTTCATGTTGATTTAAGTATATATTTAATCATCACATGCTTGCTCTGTAGGATTATCAAAGACATTTGCTAACAGTCAATTAAAAATGGTTTGATTACAGAGAAAAAGTCAGTTAATCAGTAACCCAAATTGAGTCCTGGAGACCTGCACTGACCTGCATCTCCATCACCTTCCCTTTGCTGTTAGGGCTGAGCAGCCACTCATAGCTGACAATGCTGTGATCATCGGTGCTCTGATTCCCATAGAGGGTGATGGAGTTCTGAGGCAGGGTAATCACTTGGTTTGGGCCTGCATTCGCCACCGGAGGATAATCCACTGCTTTGTTCACAGTCAGGTTAGCAGTGGTGGAGTTGCTGGCACCATCCGAGTCCACGACTGTTAGACTGAAGTGGGAAAAGCAAAGAGTGAGGGCGGTGAAGAGTCATGATCATCAGAGCTGAATACAAAACACTGGCTGGAGTGAACTGAAGTCAAATGCAGGTAATACTACAAAACAGAACTCCTTTTTGCTAAATCTAGATGTGGAAATCAATCTGATTAGTTCATATATCAGCTGCTTAAGAGGAGATAAGCATTCAGTTATAGGTACTCAGGTTTATTTTATTTTAAATAGATCTGCTGATGCAGGGCATGGACATCACACCAAAATACAGACCAAAGGGAAAACATAGGACAAACAAGAAAGTAAAATCAGCTACTCTCTATTACTCAGGTATGTGAATAAAACCATTAGGCCTTATTCACTTATCTAGGACAAACACACTGCATTTAAGTTTTTTTAAGCCTGCATTTCTTCCTAAGCCTCTACCCAAGCAGTTCAGATTTGATATTTCAAGAGACATTTTGTAGTGCTGGCAGACCATTCATTCCCTTCTGCCATCATCTTAAACCAGTGCTACAACATAAAAATAAAAAGTAGCTGGATAGCTTATCTCTTCTGAAGTGAAAAGCTATAAACTACCTGAAAGTGGAGAAGCAGAGAGAGGACATCACAAAGTAGAGTTCTCTCCACGGTTTTTTTTCAGGAATCTTGTAGGTTTTACTTTCAAGGGATGAGAACTGATCAACTTTTCCAGGGAATAACCTACCTGAATGTGTAATTCCCAGGTACCAGGTTGGTCAGTGTCAATATGGCAGTATCACTAGAAACTTTCTCCTCTCGCAAAGGACCCTTCAGTTCTTCCCAGTGATAGCTGACAATTTTATCATCATCAGTGCTTTCTAATTACGGAAGAAAATGCACATACAAGGAGTTGGGAAATGCTGCTTCACAAACCCCAGATGTTCAGTCCCCAAATTCAGTAATGGTTTAGTGGGCAAAGGCATTTTTGGTGCAAGCCCACTCCCTGTTTATGAAACCAGACTAACACTTCAGGAATCTCTGATGCACAGACAAACTGTGTGCTCTCCTCCACCCTGTTTGACAGGTATACTCAAACACCCTCAATCCCGGGTTTCTACATGTGCTGGGGGAAAAGTAAAAACCCAAACCAAAGCACTTACAAAATAAAGCTAACTGGGAGTAAAACAACTTAAAATTATTTAAGGGAACTCCCCTTTGCTGGCAGGAGAGGCTGATTCTTTTCACTAACGTGTTTGACAGTGTCACAGTTCCTCTTAGACCTTTTCCAAAGGGCCAGCCCAGAATCCAACAGACAGAAGCCAGGCTTGTAAGACAGACTGCTGCATTTAAAACTGCAGGTACTCACGGCTGCCATCAATAACAGTCGAAATGGTTGGCAGTGAAATCTCCTGGAACTGTGGGGACACGATGGCAACAGGAGGGCGATTCACCCGAGGCTCTGCAATGATATCCGAACTGTTACAATGACATCTACAGGCAGATCACGAAAAAAAGCCCTGGCCAAGGAACTCTACAAGTAAAACTACTCGGCCTTTGTGTGCCAGGAGTTGCAAACAGAATACGTACTACACATTCTCTTTCATCTCCCCAGCCCTATCTATACCCTCAGTCCTGCAGTCAGCGAGTCCAGGAGAGGAGTCCAAAGTGTGGAATTGCTGTGGCCCACAGCTCCAAGAGAGCCAAGATCAGACTGACTGCAGAAAACTCCACAGTCCGTGACAGTGATTCATGCTTTCAGCAAGTTAGACACCAATCTGGGGAAACAGTGCTACCAACAGGGATTTATGAAAGCAAGGAGGTGAACTACCACCACACTAGTACTCTGAAAATGGCTGCTTTGCATCAGCTCTCCCATACTGGGTCAAGCATTCAAGGACAGACCATAGTTTCACACCTCAGGAAATGCTTTAATGCACATACATATATCTTGAGTTTACAGCACAACGAATTTTCACTACATTAAACCACAGTCCAGTCAAATAAGCCAAACACGATGATGCAGGTATTGGTTTATCAGAGACAGATGAAGCTAAAAGACACAATGCCAGTGACTCACTTGGATTCACCGTTACGTTCACATAACCCTCTCCATGTGCATTCTCCCCATCGACAACGACTTTGAATTCATACAGACCAACAGTAAGCTGGAAGGAAGCACAAAAGATTATTTACCTTCAGGATGGTCAGGAGCTATTAGAAGATTGAGTTACCATGTTTTAGCACACTAGCGCCATAAAACATGGGCAATTATACTTCAACCTACGCACACACAGCAAAGGATGGTTTCCAAGCCAAAAGGGTATTACGTATCTTTTAATTTACAATGGGCTACGCAGAAACCAGGCTAATATTTCTTTCTACCACAGGTGCCACAGGCTTGTCAGTCAAGCTTTATTTTCTAGCAACAAGAGGCCAACAGAAGAGAGATAAGATTAGTTCAGGTTGTCTGGTCACAGGAATCTGTATGAGTGGACTGCATTTGAGATGAGAAAGGCTGAATGGAAGAGAAGAAAATCTCCTCTTGGGTGTTTTTACACAGGGAAGTATTTCTTCTCTTCCTTTCAGGTGACATGGATCAGACAATAACCCCTTCATCATTAACTGTTGAACTAAAATGAGGGTGAAGGAGGACTATGTGCTGGACGATGATCGTGATACCCAAAATGCTGAAACTCTGACAGAGACAGACATGCTCCTTTTGAAAGACTTTCGTCTGCACGATATTGTGACTAAAGCCTGTAGATGTTTTCTGAGTGTAGCAGAATCCAAGATGCTCAAAGGAATGTCTCACAAATACAGAACTGTATATTCACACAATATTTAAAGCCATTTCCCTGTTAAGAATCCTTTCAATGTTAGAGCTTGTCTAAAAGCAGCAGCCAGGGACATGCTATGAGAAACTTCACAGCTTTCGTTAATGGAGTCAGCAAGTTCCTTTTTCAGTGGGACTTCAAGGCTTCAGACCTGAATAAACCACCACACTGCTTCAGAAGCAGAAATATTCACAACCCTTTGTTAATGATAAACTGTGACATTTGTATGGCTTGACACACTGCTGTAGGCAGCTTTTAGATCCCAAAATCAATTTCTTCCTTCCCCCATGCCAGATCAATCTCGTTTTTATAAGAGACTTAGAAGAGGGCTTGCAGTCAAATGTTGGCTGCCTGCCCATCATGCAATTTCCTATTCATCTTGAAAATCACACACAAGTCTTTCCTGGCTGCCAGGGTCCCCATCTTCTCCACTTAGCATTTAACACAACAGGATACGAAGCAGCAAAAGCTTTACCTTAGACAACTTGAGGGTCTGGGAGTGTTTCCCTTCCATTTCTCCACTGTAGTCTTTTGGATGAGTGATCAATTCCCACTCATAGGAATAAGTGGTTCCTTAAAAAAAAAATAAAAAAGATCCAGACATCTGTTTTTAAAGGACTGTCTTTCTGCCATGATAAAAAAAAGTAAAGGTATTAAACATTTACAAGGCACATTCTGCCACACTACAGAGAAATAAGACAGCTTGGAGTTAGGGCTGCAGCTTTTTGGGAATATACCCAGGAAAAGAGACAATCTGTGCTTCTAAACACAAGTACTCTGGAGCCAAAACCCATCTTTCAGCCTTTAAGGCAATAAAGAGCTTTGGAACAATCACAGCTCCAGGATAATGAGAGAGAAAAGTCCTATCATAACCTCAAGTCCTGCAGACACAATGTAATGTCAGTTTTTTAACAAGAATGCATCTATCCCTGTTGCTGTACAATACGTAACATGCTCACCTTTCCTCTGCAGCCTCCCACTGCCACTGTGGACAGAGTTATAGATAAGAACTTTACAAATACCTGTGAACAATCTGCATGATGAAATGAGGAGTGTGATGTGTAGAGAAATGTGTTCCTCAGTGTGCCAACCCTCCCAAACCAGATTTCAAATCACCAAATGACAGATCGCTTACTAAGACAGCTTGTCACCAATCAGCAAATATCATGAATAGATGCTGAAGATCCACTGCTTCCTCAATAGCACTCTGAGAGCATGCCATCTCCCAAATGTAATGACTGTAGCACTTTCAATGTTTCTTGTGCCTGGCTATTTTCTGCAAGAGGCAGCACAAGGTAATAGCACAGGATGAAAAACTTCCACAGGAAAGCGTTCCCTGACAAAAGACATTTTCAAGACTGTCCTTATTTAATGCCCTATATAATGCCCATTTGCCATTTCACCATCACAAGCCCTTAGGAGAATTCCCAGGGAAGCCTTACCAGGTGGTTGCTCAGGGAGCACAAACGCATTCAGCTGAACTTCATTCTTTGGCAGAGTCACTTCGACGCTGTCTCCAGCAGAAACCACCAGCTCCTTCATAACTGAGTGGGAGAAACATAGAATTGAAAGAGGAACAGGGAAAATAATTAAATAGGTACACCAAAACCACCTTGGTTTCAGAGTTTGTGGAACAAAAACCAGCTACAAATGGCTGTATTTTGTAAACATCCCATCACTCAATATAGTTCCTGTTTTAAGTTTCGCTGTCATTGTTAATGCAAAAGCACTAATAGGGTTTTACAGTTTCAAGACAAGCCCAAAATGGCTCAGGCACCTCTCTCTCTTTGCAGACTCAGTGCAGCTCCTGCTCCCTTTCTAAAGAGCTGAAACATGACCTCAGGCCCTGTACAGGGGAATCTATTTACCCAGGCCCAGCAAAATGGAAAGGGTTTTACCTGACATGTTTTCGGCGGTGAACCCAGCTGCAGCCCCATGACACAGCAAGACAAACATTGCTATTTACCAACCTGCAGCTCCAGACCCTCATAAATAGATGAAGAATCCATGGTATTTCTTTTTTGAAAGACTGCCTGGGGGCTGAGATTTTTTTTTTTTTTAAACTGCATAACTACCTCACTGAGTATGGAACCTCGACATTCAATCCTGGTCCTTTTATTTGTATTTTCTTTTCAATCCCTGTCTTTGCATTTCATTTCAAGTAAATTGATAGCTTGTTGTTAAAGACTACAAGGTGAAGACTTGAAAACTACATCCAGTGGCATTTTTATTCTTGTTTGCAGCGTTAAGGTAACCAGAAAGTTGACTGCACTTCGGGTGCTCACATTCTCACCTGGAGTGGTGGCAGTAGTACTTGGTGACACAGCAGTGGTGGTCTGGGTTGTAGGAACACTGCCATTTGTGGGAACTCCACTTGGCACAGAAGTAGCCGTCTGCATCTTCGCTGTGCTTTTCACTGGCACAGGGCTGACTGTGGGCAACACATCTGAGGAGTGAGGATGGACCAAAGAATCATCTGGCTGCCCAGGATTCTCAGTCTTCCCTGTGGCTGTCAAGCCCTGTGCTACAGGACTGGAGAACGTAGCCAACACTGATGGTTCTGGTGCAGATGTTCCTGTGTGAATCTGTAAAGGAAAAAGCTGTCTTGGTTTGACTTGAACACCAAATGCCAGTTTTATTTACTGTGTTCAAGCTCACTTCACCTCCTCCAGTTAGAGGCTGAAAAGTCCCTGGTTTGTTTTTTCCCAGAAGCAGGATATTTTATTGCTTCCTCTTTTCTCCTCTGCATTGCTTCTCCATGTTCTTTCTCCACAGCAGATAGGCCGTTTCTAGCTCAGCTGAACACTACTTAAAACCACAGATTTAACTACAGCACCTCAAGTACCATGGCTGCTCATGTGGCAAACACAACAAAAGATCATAATTGCAGTGAGTGCAGCTAAAAGAGGTGGGGTAAGACAGAAGCATGAAACAGGGACCATGCGGGCTATTTTGTCCATGTATTCTAAAGCCGTGTAGTTGGAAATCAGGGAGCAGGATTGCACTGGCATTTTTATATAATAGTCAAATCACTGCAGCAAGAGGAAATTCATTTCAGAATCACTCTTCAAAGCAAGGTGAGCTGCCCCAAGCAGCTCCCTGCGTGCATGCCACAGGAGATGCTGCTGGGGCAGGGAGATGAGCTGGAGGGCAGAAAGCTTGCTCACATCCATACAGGATGAGGCACTTTATTGAAAATAATCAAAGTGTCAGGAACAATTTCCTTCCTTTCATCACAAAATTCCTTTTACAATACCCAGCCCCATTCTAGTTGTTAGCCTGCCAGGCAATACTCCTGACAATTTGCTTTCCACCATGAAGAACATGTGTGCAGCAGATTTTGTTGAGCTAACTCTATTTTGAGAACATCTGCTAAATACTTCAAACAGAGCCATTTACCATCTTAGACTTGGGAAGTGTTTTGGAGCTGAATTACCCACCCCTAGAGGAGCTGATCAAAAGCTCATATTGGAGGAAATATTCTCAAGCTTTTACACCATGCTGTTGGGCATTCAGGCCAGGAAACAGGCACTGAAAAATGCTTTAGACCATAGTGGGCAAAATGCTGCTCAGGGAATGGGCTGGGCTCCAGAAAACACTAAATGCCAGTTGAAAAACTCAAGCCATGTTGCATGTATTAAACAGCCAGCCAAGAGTAGCAACAAAAGCAGCACAGGCTTCTCTGCAAGAAGTTCTTTTTGCAGTTGGGCAAATTGTTTTCTCTCCCATCTCTCAGCTAACTTTCCTTCAGTCCCCAAACATCTCAATCCATCAGTAGGTTTGATTAATATCTCCGCTTTATGGACCAAAGAATCAAATGCTATTTGTTAGCATAACAGACATGAGCCGTTTTTCTCTATTTGCTTACTTGCTGATGGGTTTCTTTTAACAGAACTATGGATTCTCTGGAACAAAGATCAGGCAAAATCTGGCATACTGCTCCATGCTGCTCTCCACTGGCAGGCTCAGGACTGTGGCTGTCCCAGGCAGTATCATCTTGCACCCATTCATAACTCTGGTCAGCTCAGGATACTGTCTCTCTTTTACCCAGGTTAGAAATGATGGCATGAAAAGAGGAACAGGAACTCAAGACAGACTTTGCACAGGAGGAGAAGGCTTCCTTGACTTCATACCACTATGGGAGACCACTTTTTGCTTAGCAGACCAGCATCTACCTGCTGGGCACAGCAGCCAAGGTAACATTTTCAGTGAGTTGGATACTTCCTTGACTTTAATGCCTAAAATAACCCACTTTAGAGTTAAGAGAGATCCTCTTCCTTCCAGAAGTCTTCGGGATGAATTGACAGCCAAATGCCTGAGAAGAGCTGGAATTAGATAAGCTTTGCCTGGGGCAAAGTAACAGTCAAAAATGCCTCTAATGCTTGCAAGCTGAGACATTTCTTATCTTTACTCCATAACCCTGAATTCTTCAAAGCACAGAAGATTTCATTCTTGGGGATGAAGGAGAAAGAGACTAGAAGTTTGCCAGCTGTCCTACCTCATTAGCTTAGAAAGTAGAGAGAAGTAGCATACTGGCCTGAGTGAACATAGAAGCATCAGACACTTTTGATTCCAGCTGCTAACTGCCTTTAGCCCTGGGACAAGTGACCTGGTGTCTGAGACTCTTACATGTGTAAGGCAGAACTCGAACAGCTACATGCATCAGAATCCACTCTGAATCTGTTAATTGAAAGAATATCTGTAGAATTTTCTTCGTGTTTTTAATTTAAATGCACCTTACTTTGCTAAGCCTGGTCTGAATTTACAAAACAGGCTCTTTTCGGCTTAGACTGTGTCCTAGATGACCTGTTTGTAAAGATCCCTGACACAAATGTGGTTAATGTCACAAAATGCGTCAGAGTTAGTGCTGGCTGTGAAAAGAGACCTTTTCTCCTCCCTCCAAGGGTAAAAGCACCCAGCACTAGCTGGAAGTGTGACAGCAAGAGTCGAGCACTGGGCTTGCTAGGGCCAGCGGTAGCCAGAGCTGAGCGCAGGAATGAGTTCTGTGGCTCTGCTGTAGCAACTCCACTTTAAAGGCTGCAGCCTTTCCCAGTCTGCCTGCAGAGCTGCTGCAGTGCTGCAGCAGCCCTTCGCATCAGCAGTGCTGCACTTAAATACTTCTCCTGCTTGGCTATTAAATGCTGTATTTTAAAATTGACAAGTATTTCTACAACAAGGCAGAAAAAAAACTGGGGCCTGGAAAATGTCACTCACTTTAATGGAAAGGCAGATTCTCCTCCGTAGTTAAGGGCTGATCACCAGGGTGCCCTCTGGTTCATCCTGGTACACTCTCCTTCACCCACCTCTGGTTCCATAGCGTGGGTACAGCAAGACCAAATCTAGCCCAGGCAAAGTTGTACTGATTTCACCATGTGTGTAACTTGCCTTATTTCGGTCTATAAGCAACCCAACTTGGAAAACTCCCTGCTTTAGCACTGACCTCCTGCAGAGGCTGGCCACATCCCAAGTACACAGCCTTGAATGTTATCTCCTTGGCCTGAATTAAACTGCTCACAGATCACAAATGCAAGGACAGCTGCATAGCTTGCTGTATAATTTTGCAGGTGAAAGTTGGATGGTTCAATAAGCAAGGAATTAGCCCAGGGCTGGACAGAACCAGCTTTAGCTCAATACTCCTGTTAAGGTGGATTTTTTAATTCTTTCTCCTCCACAAAACCTCCATCCTAAACCTCAAAAGCCTGACTGCCAGGAATTCCATCACAGCCAATGTATTTTACTCAGACCTTTTTATTTGGATGAACCTGCATTTTGTCAAGAGATATGGACTTCCTTCACAGCAAGAACCAGTAAGGAGAAGAAAAAGATCTTGAGTCAGCCCTAAAAGCTGCGGGGTTCTAGAAAACCAAACATTTGTGAAGCTTTAGTGCATGATTTCACATGCCACCCGGGCTGCCCTGGAGCTCTTAGCAGTGTCACTTGGCTGCTCTCCACATCCGGCTCCACAGGGCGGTGGCTCAGACCAGTCACAGCCCTACCTGCAACCAAGATTTGAATGCAAGGGAGAGAAACAAATTCAGTTAAGTTTCCACAACAAGAAAGCTACTACACAAAAAAAGGCATCGGGCTTCAACAGTGCCAAATCCTAGAAACATGGCAAAAGGTATTTAAGGAACAGTTTCACAAAGCAGAATTCTTTCTACAAACATTTAACAATGTAAGCATGCCAATTTCTCTTTACCATCTAGATTTACTAATTTTACATTGTACATGTTTGGAATAGACTAAAGTGGTTTCATTCAACCAATGCCAACGTAAGCTTTTGTGGATTTGGGAACCTGAAGCAGCCTTCAAAAACAGAAGAAAAAACATGGCATTAAGATGCCAACCCAAGCAAGCAGCTGATGTGAAAGTACACTGGAAACTCCACACAGGAGTCCACAAAAGTGTTTCTATTCAGCACTCAAAGGAAAACAGCTTATTTTAGTTTTGTGGGTCTAAAAAGGTACTTTTACAGGTAACAGTTTGCAGTTCCCAGGCACTTCCCACTGACATCACGTCTCGCTGTTCCTTCTACCTGGCAAATACACCGTGTGATTATACAAGAGATCAGCATTAGCGTTACCATGACCTCCATCTCCCTTCATCTTTCCAAAGATAGTTTATCCTGGCTAGAAAGAGGGGAAGAGAAAAAACCCTACCACCCAATAAAGCAAACAAAAACCCCAACCCTTGGCCTTGCCTTGTTGACAAGAGGCTGAAAAAAGGCATCCAGAAAGGTATCTTATCACTTAAGGACTTTTAAGTCGAAGTCTACATAAAGCAAATTGAGCAGAAGGGTGACAGCTGTCCAAAGCAGCCCCATTTCAGCCCCAGCAATCACTTACCTGTGCCAAGCCAGCACCATCCACATCACTTGATCTGTTCACATTATTGCTTTTAGGAGGGAACAGGCTTTTGGGTTTCTGCTCTCTTGGATTCTGTCCATTTTTCGGCAAGTCTTTCTTTTCATTTGGATGGCCTTCAGGAACAGGCCTGTCTGCCACTAAGCGCCTCAGTGCTTGATCCTTCAAGAGTTCTGCTTCACTTCGGCTGCTTCTAGATTTGCTGTCTGATGCTCTGGCTGCAGCCTCCCTGCTGGGGCTCACTGCTATATCCCTTTTCAGGAGTTCTACCCTGTTACCTGCCACACTCCGCTTCTGGAATGACCTCCGCAGTCTTTTTGTCCTCTTGACAGGGATGCCTGAGTGCAACCACTTGTCAAACCAGGTCTTCACATCACCTTCCCTTTGAAACTTTAAGCGCTCTGTGCTTTTTGATTTCTTTAAAAACACCAAAACTGAGTCAGAGAAGCCAGTCCTGTTTGCCTGACACATGCCAGGGACAGTGCAGTTCACCTGGATGCACATATTTTCCAAGAACCAAAAGGCATCACAGGTGGGGCTCTGGCAGCAAGCAGCCTGACAGGAGCGCACGGTGTGAAACCCTTCCAGCAGCTGTAAATGGTGATCTTCCCACCATCTCAAACGGCCACCAAACAGGATCTTCCCCGGCTCACATCTAGATCGGTTCCAGTTTGCATCTGGGAAAGGGGAGGGAAGACAATTCTCAATCCTTTAAAGTAACAGACAGTAGATATTCACCACCGTTGTTAAGATTAATTTAGGTCACAGGAGTAATGTGGGACAGAGAGGATAGGACAACAAAATGAAGGCCCCTCAGAACCTATACCTGGCCTTGGTACTTACACAAAGTTTTAAGCAACAATCTGCACCTCCTACCAAAGGGACCACTTCCCTTAACAGTAATGGACAGTAAAGCCATCCGCAGCAAAAGAAGCGAGAACAGAAAGGTTCCTGTTTCAGAGAGGACTGTGAGGCACAGCCTGGACAGTGAGGTTGAGGCTACACAGCAAGTTAAGAGGCACAAACTGGTAGCACAAATTACGTCAAACATTTTTAAAAGTCACTTAAGAGCACAGATCAGCACTAAAGCAGCAACCGTTTTACATATTTTTTCTACATTTTTCTTAGCATGAAAAAAATTCAGAATGCTTGCAAGGATCAATGGATTAAAAGCTTCCAAAATTCAGAGCTCTGCAGATTAAGGACTCCCTAAAAATAGACTAATGACCTATGAGGCTGTTATGCTGTGCTGTGTTCATCATCCAAGGGATAACAGGTCATTGGAAGATTACAAACTGTCGCTGGACTCCGAGTAGTGCAGATGCTCCAGATCCAGCTCCCTGTCTGTCAAGAGTGGAGTTCTTGAACGTAACACAAATGGGTATCTTTTTTCTCCATTAAAATAGTCTGAATTTCAGTCATAATACCCTGATTCCCATTTCTTGACAGCATATAAAGAAAAGTTCAGTAACATTACTATCCAGTAACTCTTGAGTACAGACTTCATTTTGCATTATACCCACATTCACTATGTTTGGAACTAAACAAATAAACGGGCATGGATGTACAGACTACTGATCCATCTGTCTCCCTAAGAAGTCTCACCCCACTTCTCCTGTCACTTCCAAGTTACAAACAAAGATGAAATATAGTGGGGCACAGGAGAAAGACCACACAGATCTCCATGTCTCATAAACCAAACAGAAGTAATTTAGTGATGGCACTGTGGTGTGTTTTATGATTCTTGGAAGAAATCACGCAAGGTCCTCACTGCCTGGCACTACTTGAACCATTTGACTTCAGGACTCCAGCCACAAGGACACTTAACCTCACACTACTAAGATGGCAAAGAACTCCAATCCTCTGAGTCAAAGTGGTATCAAAGTGCTATGACTTTGACCTTACTCCTGCACCATACCTCAGGTGCATGGAAAGTTATAGTACTTTTATAACCTTTTGTGACCTGATTAGCGTTGTATGACTGAAGAAAGCAAGTGGAAAAGATTTTTTTTGTTGTTAATTTTCTTGTTGTTAATTCAGTTATCCCAACCACCGAAACAGGTATAACAGCTTCTGTACTCCTGGTCATTAAAGATAACACAACGGTTTTTCTCACCCAGAATGGATTAGCCACTTTTTTTTTAATGAAAAAAAAAGGCCATATTCACCTGCCTTTTGTGTGGAATCTCTTGCTACACCAAGAATTTCAAGCCAAAAAGGAACTAACACCACCACAAGGAAAAGCTTGGTTTTGAAACATCAGAAAGCAGGAAAAAAAAAGTGACATTTATACCTTATTGTGAAGCCAACTCAGTAAAGGCAGTCTGAAGACAAGGCTCCAGAAAGCTAGTATCAGCTGCAACAGAATGCACTTGGGATCTGTGACCAGCTGATGGGGGACCAGAGCTCCCTGCAGGTGTCTGAAACCACAACTGTGCAGAAGATGCTGAAGCTCTTCACTCAAGCAACGTCCAACTGCTTGAGTGTGTCAATGAAACTTTGCATATGTTCCACAGAGAGCAAGCTTGACATCAGCACCTTTAAAGTCATCACCATCCTTGTCACACTTCATCAACACACAGCACTTCCGTGGAGAGCAAGCAGACAGGCAGCCTGCCCGGGGCCACAACTGGCCTCATTACACTCCAGAGTGCTTGGACTCACAGTCACCCTGACACAGGGATAAGCACCTGGCACTAACCTGATGGGTCTGAAATTAGGACAGGATATGGGCTGGGGAATGTGTGCACACAAAAGTTGTATGTATGTACACACACACACTCCAGGCTTAAAGAAACAAGTAACTAATGAAAGAATATCACTGGGAATTTCAAAAGGATCTTATCCATTCAGGCTCAGCTGAGTCTAAAAAAATTACCTTTATATTAAAGGTGAAGCACTGTCCCTAACGTATCCCATGAAAATAATGTACTGCTTCCTACATCCCTAAAATGCCTCCTCCTCCTTGCCCAGTGTCGAGATGTCAGCCCTGGCTCATACATACTACTCAAATTATCAACTTGCTACAGAACTCAGTGAAATTCAGCAGCAGCTTTCCAGTAACAGGCTTAGAACCGGGGCACAAACAGAACAGGCCAAAAGTTTTCCCAGGGAAAATTATTTCTTGCGAAAAATCACCACATAACACAAGTATTATATTAATTCATCTAAAATGTAAAACCTGAATCCTCATAAGCATCTCCTAAGCATGCCAGAGCCAGGACTTTGCCCAGATGACACAACACCACCATGCTGAGAGCATTCTGCTTCTCTTTTAACCCACTGCTAAACCAAGATGCAGAGATCTGAATTATATTTTTGGCCAGATTTCACTTCCAGAATTCTGCTAATGCCCACAGAATCTGGTGCAGCACCTTCACTAGGTGGACATGGACCTGCACCAAACAAGAGAGGGCAGCTCCAAGTACCAGCAGAGTTACTAACTCCTTACTGAGAGTGGTCTGGTCTATTCCTTCCAGTTCCTTGTGCTGAAACCACACAGAGCAGGCAGATACAGGAACTCAGAGGCTGGGTCAGTCCAGTAAATCTGGTCACTGACAGCATCGACACCAGCAGCTTCAGAGAAAAGCACAAGGAACGTGTCAGCACAAACAGCCCTGAGCACGAGCTCTTTCCTAAGCCCCAGCAGCCAAGCCAGCCTTGCACAACACACATCACAGGATGCCTGCACAGCAAGTGTGCTTAGTCACTTCTTAACATTGGCTTTGTCAGTTTTTTTATTCCCTAATATATCAGTAGAAAAACTGCTGCTCTTCTCAGGACCTCAGGAGTTCCTGTGCCAGCAAAGCAGCTCACAGCAGGGAAACGGAACGGACAAGAACAGTTTCTATTAATATGCTCAGGTTCATGGGCTTGCTCAGGCACTTAATCCCTCCTGACATCAGATTAATGATTAAAGACTTGACTCTATAGACTTTCTCAATCCATCACATGTAACCAATTATGTCAACACAAGCTCCTTTTACACAACTCCACTGCCACAATTCCTCCTCAGCTTATCAAACTCTGCTGCTTAAGTGACACAAACAAGACCAAAAGAACAAGAACTCTAGAATGGAAAATGTCCTCACATTGGCATAATTATGTCACATATAATTAGATTTATTTCCATACATTTCATGGCACACAGACCAGCCCTTAAATAGGACGCACTCTCCAGAAGACACACTGGGAGTGACACTGGATTCACAGTTCTATACTTCTAAGATACTACTAAAAGCAGTAAATGTCACACAGGAAGTCCAGTCTACAAGGAAACCCACAATCCACCTGACACACCACCCAAACACACAGTGCTGAGTGCCCTTTCCTAGACCAGGAATACAAATACATCGTCCCAGGTTCTAAATTAGCTGATTAAGAATCAGGTTAGAATCTAAACTTTAAAAGAAAGCCAAACAACAAACGAGCAAAACCCCACACAATCCATTACATGAAAGCCCCATACAAGCCACTAACTCAGTTATTTACTTGAGCAGGAGGTTGGTAACTCAAGTTTGAACAGGAAATAAAAAAGCAAACACAACTGCCCATAGGCAAATACAGACTATTGACACACAGCATTTGGGGAGAGTGTTAAACATTTGAGGCTAAAAACCCATTCCTGCCTTCCCAACTTGCTTTGAGTAATCCTCAGATGAAATTATTTTCCAGGTATTTTCCAGAACAGTAGCTGCGGGACAGACGGATCCCTGCTGCTGATCACCTCGGTATTCAAAGTAACAGGTCCTTATCAGAGCAAGTTAGGGTTAGAAAAAGGAATCCCGTCACACCCCACATCTTTCCCACCCTTTTGATGGCTCATTCAGTAACTGTAATAATTTCACTTTCAGAGCGTTTTAAACAAGTGAGAGGGACGATATCACAAAAACTACAGGCAGGATCCCAGAGAAAACAGGAGACTCACCTGCTGAGGAGCACAAGGCACACAGGCAAGCGCACAGGTAGAACAGCTGCAGACTTCTCAGCTCCCTTGCAGCTTTTCCCAGGCAGTATCGTGACAGAAATCGGGCGCTAATGCTGAACTTGGCTTCCAGCCTCTTCTCCATGGCCTCTGTGGGCAGCAGTGGGGTTCTAGAAACACGCAAGATATGAAACACGAAACGTCCACTGGCAGTTGGTAAGTTCTTGCACAGATCCCGGCGATGCTCTAAAGAGCATGGCACATTTGCAGAGGTAAAGGAACGTCTTATCTGCTGTGACTTAGTCCAGCTGCTGCTTACTAACTACCAACACCTGATACAGAAGTGAAATTTGTAGTGGCAAAGTTCCCAGTGTTGAGCCACAGCAGGCTACCATGAGAGCTGTTGCCCTCATCCTTGGGATTTCCTCCTCCAAACCCCACCACTTTTGGTGGCAAAACATCCAATATATCTACTATCCAGCCTGCTGGACTGCAAAGATACCTGTGAGAAATTCCAGTTCCAAATACACCCCAGGGAACAGACACCCAGGAGCAACACGAGCATAACACAGGCTCTGATGAACCCGGCACATCTGCTGGAGATGTCATCGCTTGTACATTGGTGCTGGCTGGTACCAGCCAGAAACAAAGAGAAACAAGAATGCAGCAACACTGAGAAACACAGCACTACAGACATGCTTCGCCTCGGGTTTTGCTCCACTGGGCAGAGATCACAGAAACACTGATAATCCTTCTCAGCCTTTCTAATGCCAAAGGCTCTTTTATAGCCTCATATAGTACTAAAATGTAAATTACCTTCGGATGATGTGAAATGAAAACACACATTACTTCACAAGTAATGGATAGTGTCTGATTTTAAAGAGTAGTGAAGCACCTTCAGGCACAAGCGGTTAAACCTGCCATTCCTGGAGGATGAACGGGAATGTTGTTGCAGGGAACACTGGGGATGCTCTCACTGACAGACCCACCAGCCCGCTGCTCACACGCTCCCGTCTGTTAACCCCCAAGGGAATTTCAGCCCCAGCCCACAGCAAAGAGCGGGAGCTGCAGGAAGGACACCCACGGGAGGAAAACTTCGCGGTGAGAGGGGCAAACCCGCGGCTGTTCCGCCAATGGGGCGGTAACGGAACGTCCCCTCCCGGGCTCCGCTCCGCCGGCCCCTCGCTCCCGCAGGGCACGGCTCGGTGCAGGAGGCCGCGGCAACAGCCGGGCTGTCCCGCTCCTAGCCGGCCGGCGGGACACGCCGAGAGCGGAGGCCCGACCCCGGAGCTGCCTGTCAATGCCCCAGGGCCGGGAGCCGGAGGAAGCAGCGCGGCGGGTACGTACCAGGGGCGCATGGCGAGGCGAGCCCAGCGGCTCCTCGGCAGCCTCAGGCGGGCGGCGGGACCGGGCCGGGCCTCCGGCGCGGCGGGCCGGGGGGCAGCGAGGCCTCCTGCCCCGCGGCCATGGCGCCAGCAGCGGGCACCCGCTCACCCCTCACCCGGAAGCTGAACCTTCGCTTCCCGGAACCGGCACGGCCTCCGCCGGCGCCTATCGGTCGGTACCGGAGCTGCGGGTCCGGTCGTCCCGGCGCTCCCCCAGCAGCGGGCCGAGAGGCCGCGCAGCCACAGGGGATTTGCCCACAGGCCGCGCGGGGGCGGTGGCTTCAGGGACCGCCCAACAAGGCGGCAAGCGGTTGGGCAGTGGCGCGGAAGCGCCGCGTGGATTGGCTGGAAGGCAGAACGGGGCGGGGCATCGGTGAAGGGCGGAGCTGAGGGGCGTCGCTGCCTCCCGGGTGCGTTCCGTGTCCGTGCGGCGGCCTCCGGGACATGGCGGAGGCCGCGGGCGGCTCCGCGCTGAGGCGATGCCTCGATGTGCTCAGGGACGCGAGGAACGACAGCGAGCAGTTCGCAGCGCTGCTCCTGGTAAGGAACCGGGGCGCAGCGGGGCGGCGCCGCGGGCGCCATCGCCTCAGGAGAGGGCAGGGGTAAGGCGAAACCCGCGTGTGCGAACGCCGGGGCCGAGCGGCGCTGGGAGCCTCTGGGCGAGGCCCTTCGGCACCCTCCTGGTCCCATCAGCGAGGCAGAAGGAGCCCGGCCTTGTCCTGGTGCGCTGAGGGTTCACGCGTGCCGCCACGCTCCCAAAACCCCCTGGTAAAGCTCCCATTAGCACCTGGACCAAGCGCCCAGCTGAGTGGGTGCTTCTCTGCACTAATAAAAGCTGTTTAAGGCTTCTTACTTTGAACCCTGTAATCGAGCAAAGCCGCTTGCAGTGCTCACCCCTGGTTTGCCTTACAGGTGACCAAAGCGGTCAGAGCTGGAGAAGTAGATGCCAAGACCCGTCGCCAGATCTTTGATGCAATTGGATTCACGTTTCCCACTCGCCTGCTTGCGTCTGGGAAGCCCCCACCGGGCTGCCCCGATCACACCTTCCGGGCGCTGGGCCTTACTCTGCTGGCATGCTTCTGCACCGATCCAGAGTTAGCAGCGCACTCCCAGATCCTGAACAAAATCCCAACCTTCAATGACATCCTGGTTTCCCCCTGCAATCCGGACAGCGCATCTATGGTTGATGATGTATACCAGTGCCTCAGTGCTGTCATGGCCACGACCAGGGGGCCCAGAGAGTTGGTGACCAAAGGGACAGTGTCTGCCCTGTGCCAGGCCTATGTGAATTGCAGTTACGGCTCTGATCGTGCATTGGCTCTGCTCCTGGGGCTGTTGGCCATAGCAGAGGAGAAGTGCTGGCAGAGAGATGCTCCACGCCTCCTGGCCGTGCTGAGCAAGCTCTCCGATGATTTCCTCAAGACTGAAGACATGACCAAATTCGAGCTGTGTGGGGTTCTGCCTCATTTCATCCCCCTGTCACCACCGCTCACGCAGGACCCACAGGGCTCTGAGTGCCTCCATAGGCTTTACAAAGGGCTGGCTAACATCTTGGGCAGTAAACTCAGCCAGTCGCAGCGAGACCCTGCTCTCAAGCTCGCTGCCTGCCTCGTGCAGGCCTATGGGTCAGAGTGGATCCCAGCAGGCAGTGCTGGAAGCAAGTTCCTGGCCTTGTTGGTGAACTTGGCTTGTGTGGAGGTCCGCCTGACCCTAGAGGAGCCAGATCCCTTGGAGGTGGAGGGGAAGAAAGAAGTGGTAACAGCCTGCTATGTCCTCATTGAGATGGGGATCCAGGAGTGCCTGAGAGAAGAGAATCCACTGCTCGAGGAGGTGCAGAAAATGCAGCTCATGAGGATCATGGAGGAGGCATTTGGAGCTGTAATATTCTACCTGAGGCAGGTAATGCAGGGCTTGCAAATAAAGAGCATGTTTTTGTGGGTTTCTCTGGGAGGCTTTGACAGCTGCTAACCAGGATGCTTACTGGATGCTCAGCAGCTCATGGCTGCAGCTGTGTAGAGCAAACTGTGCATCTGGGCCCACTGCAGTTTTCATACCTGCAGCAGCTTGACAGGACAGTGGCCCGAACATCATTTTCTGTCTGCTTGCTTCATGCAGGTTAAACAGGAGGAGCTACAAGATCCTTTCATATTTGCTTCTGTTCGAATCCTTGGAGCCTGGATGGCAGAAGAGACATCCTCCCTCAAGCAGGAAATCTGTGAGCTCTTGCCCTTCCTTGTTCATTATGCCAAAAGGCTTTTCAAAGAGGGCAACTCAGCTGGGAGTCCTCCCCAGCCAGAGGTGGTCAGCACCGAGGGTTCTGGCTTACTCCAGGATGCTCTGAGGTGTGTATTTTAAGCACAGAATTGATGCATTTTAGCACAAGCCTGCTCAAATCTTCTCTTTTCCATTCTCCCCGCGGTGCCACTTCCGTGGCTCTTTTTTCCCCCCGCAACTGGATTAAATGCAGGGCTTAGACCCATTCTACCTCATGCTCCCAATTTCTTTCCCCTTCCAGGCTTCTGCTACCTGGCTTTTGCCATTTAACAGCCGAGGACAGGCCCCGGGACATCCTCATTTCAGAAGGGGCACCAGCACTGCTGTGTGAGTACTTCCTCCATCAGTGGGAGGTGCTGACCTCCAAGCCTGGGTCCCCGACTCCACTGACAAGCACTGAAATGAGTCTGCAGACCATGTGTGGGATTTTCCTTAACCTGGTTGTGACAGCACCAGACCTCATCAGGTAATGGAGCCACAAGAGCTTGCTCTAACATTGCACCCTCTTTCTTCCCAATGATGTTGTGAAGTGAGCTTACAGGATCTGTTAACACAGAGCTGAAAAAGGGATGTCCCTTTTTCAAAAGCAGTTACATTACTTTTTTGGTGCTGCATTTAACATTGGCATTTCCAGGTGTTTCTGGCTCTGCTCAGGAAGCACATCTCAGGTTTTGCTTTCTCTCTAGGCGAGACAAAACCTTTCCCTCCTTGATGGACACGTTGCTGAAGTCTCTTCCACTTCTGCTGCCCCAGAAGGATCACCTGGCTCTAGCAGCAAACATTGCCACTCTGGGCCTGATGATGGCCAGGATCCTTGCAGGTTCCACAGGTAGGAGGAGTTCCTGTTAGCAAATCAGACACTGGTTTGGCTGGGGAAGGCAAATACGAGGGAAGCAGGCCCAGTTTGTAGTTGGAAAAGTGGCAAAACCAAAAGCCTGGTGGAGTAAGGAATAGGCAGGAAATTCCGCAGGCTGATGCACTGGGATTAAGAGATTCTCAGACAGGAGGGGGTATCCTGCTCTCCCCAAAAGCCCTGCTGCAGACAGAGACACTGAAAGGTGCTCTGTATCGAATAAATTCTTTTTTCTTCCAGCTCTCCAGGGGACACAGCGTACCAAGGAGTTCTTTGGGGCTGCCATTTCCTTCCTATCCCAGGCCCATACTGCCCAAGCAGAGCCTGGCAGTGACAGCTTGACCTTGGCTGTTTCGCCTGCCTACACGAGTGCCTGGGCTGACATCAGTGAGCTCTGGTTCCTGGGAATGCAGGCCTTGGCTGGCTGCATCCCGCTTTTCCCCTGGCTGCCAGAAGCCGTGCTCCAGGCGCGGTGGCTGGAAGGGCTCTCCGAGCTCCTGACCCGTGTTGCTGCAGCCTCGGTGGACTTTGAGCTTATCTCTGCTTTCCAGGGGGTGCTGGTGGAGCTGGCCAGAGCCAGCAAGCCCTGCAGGGACATGATCCTGTCACACCACGGCAGGGAGTGGGCCAACCTCTATGGTATGGCGGCTTTGGAGCAGTGTCTGTCTGAGCAGTGAAGAGCCAGCAGCACCCTGGTGTGGGGAGCAGTCAGCACAAGATCTGTTCAACGTCTGCCCCACAGCCTTTGGTGCCAGGTGGGGACAAAGCCACATTCAGATTACCAGACTTTCTAAGCCTGGAGTGATGTGGCAGAGATGCGCTGCCCAACCTGATGCACAGAGCTGTTGCTGCCTCAGAACGCTTCAACATACACCTGCTTGACCCTCTGTTTCTTTTCAAAAGCAGCCTGTGTATTATTAAAGACATTTTTCTGTTGCTTTGTTTTTCAAACTGCTGCAGTGTTGGGATTTATTTCTGCCCAGGGCCCTCAGAGGTTGCCAGCTTCTGCCGTTAACACACTCCCACAGTTGTCACAGCCAGGATGTCACTTTAAGTCAGAGGCTTGCATGTGTTAGCATGTAAAGCAACTTGGCACTATGCATAGAAACCTGCAAAAAGCAGGAACAGCTTTAATATTTACTGATGGCAGTGAGAATAACTGTGACTTGACACAGACCTGTCCCCTTCCAATGCGAAGCTGTAGAAATGTGCTTGCCCCATGTGGGAGAACAACTCCATATCTATGACTGACACCAGATCATCATAATTCCAAATGTATGTTTAGAAACCCTTCACAGCACACTTGAAGTGGCCCACTTTTCCCTGTTAAGCACCCACACATGGCACAGCCGCAGGGATTTGTATTTCCCCGGGCTCCCTGCCTGCAAGGTTGGGATGTAAAGGGATTTTTCCACTCTTGCCAGGCGATGGCCGCAGCTTTTCCACCAGGTGTCAGTCGAGGAGCAAGTTGGGAGCAGCAGCCTCGCAGGAGCTGGATCTGCTGCCGGACCCGGGCACTGATCCTGGCTGTCCCCGGAACTCCTGCAGGGGGGCTGCGGAATCGTTTTGACACAGAGGAAATCGAGCAAGGAGCTGCCTCAAAAGGAGAGCTGAGCTGGATGTATTCCTGCTTTGTACCAGATCCTTAGCTCTGCGAAAGCAAACACAGCTGGAGCGGATGCAGCCGCTGCTGCTCAGGGAAAGGATCTTTCTGATCTTTCCAGCTGAGCTCAGAAAAGTTCCTGCAAGTTGGGACAAAGGTGGGTGCTCCCAGAAGGCAGCGGTGTAAGCTAAACACACAAATGAGCCTCCTGGCCTTGGAAAAGAGCATAACTGCCTGAGTGTGGGCTGAGAGAGCATCCCCATCCTGCCAGGAGCACCGCAGCCCTGCACCACAGGGAAACAGCAACGCGTTGGAAGAGTCAGAAACACATTTCAGATTGACAGAAAAGCCATCCCAACCCTCAAATGCTTTACCTTCCATTCTTCCTGGTCCTGTGTGCTCTTCTGCCTCTGGTCAAAGGGTGTGGAATTCCTGTTAAAGGAAGACTCTCACTAGTGCTAATGAGAGATAGGCACCTGTATCAGCAGGAGAGTGCCCTGCTCTCCTCCCTCCCAGCACTGCACTGGGCTTGCTGTGGTTCTCCATGCTGGCTTGGCCATCCTTCCTCCCCAGAGGCAGTGGTAGGAGCTTCCACAACACCTGACCAGAGATCCAGCCTGGGCCTGCAGGACCCTATTCAAGACCAGAACAGCCCCAAACCCAGAGGTCTTTGGCTGCCCATCTTCAATTCCAGGCAGGCTACCTGGGAGCAAACCAAAGCCCCCCTGAAGATCTCCATTTTATCCTTCCCCACATCCTAGGGCACTGGGGTTTGGCCACCAGCAGGTGCCTGGGGAGCACCTGACCCTCATTCTCCTGCTCTTCCGAGGAAAGTCCCATCAGGTGTGAGGAGCATTCCAGAGATGCTGTTGTGTAGATGTGGGGGCTCCTTGAACACTACATAGAATTCCAGATTGCTTTGGGTTGAAGAGACCTTAAAGCTGATCCAGTTCCAACCCCTGCCATGGGCAGGGACCCCTTCCACTGGAGCAGCTTGCTCCAAGCCCCTGTGTCCAACCTGGCCTTGAGCACTGCCAGGGATGGGGCAGCCACAGCTTCTCTGGGCACCCTGTGCCAGCGCCTCAGTGAAGGGTGGTGATACCCTCATATCACCACCCTCTTGTCCCGGGACACCACTTTCCAAGCACATTCTAGGACCGAGCACCCCTAAAAGGCTGTTGTCCCTCCCCAAGGGCCCTGGCTCCCACAGCAGGAGCACAGCACATTCAGGAAGGGAGAGCACAGGCGCTGGTGGAGGCCCCCTGCCATGTGGGTGCCTCCTTTGGCTCTGCTTGTGCCAGTCTGCAGGCCCTGGCGTGCCCAGCACGGCTCAGCTCTGCGCTAGGGAGATGGTGCCAAGGCTTCAAAGGCTGTGGGGTGACTCCTCGGCCCCCCCAGGCTTTGTAAACCCAACTACAAGTTCTACCCTGGCAGTATCTACCACTGTGGCATCGATGCTCCAGTGCCAGAAAGGCATCACCTAACATCCCTTGTCGTGCACACCGCTTTGAGATCCCAGCACAGAGTGGAATTGCATCCAGCAACACCCAGAGCAAACTGTGGTTTATCCCCCAGTGCCTTTTCAACATGAGGACAAGCCCTTCGGGGGTAAGGAGATCGTTCATTGTGGCTTGGATGAGGTGGGTAAGCCCCCAGAGGAGCAGATACGCATTCCATTTCACTTTGACAGCTCAAATGTCATAACACCATTGCAAACCCCAGCACAGCATATATTATCCTACACTGTTTATTCGGATCGCCCCAAAAGCAGTGGCAATAAAAGCAAATATTTCATAGGGCTGTTATGTGGCTGTTAGTGCAGCCCCTTCCCGCAAACCTCATGCAGTGAGAGGTGTCAGGGGTGGTGAGGAGCAGCAAGGGGCTGTCCCATTCCCTACGCTCCCCTTGACAGGGTCCCCATCCTTCTCCTCAAAGCCCTGCCTGTCTCTCCAGCCCCATAGCAAGGATCTTCCTTCCCCACCTGGATTCCCAGGAAGGAGATGTGGGAAATGATAGGAGCAGCCCACATTTCTCCCAGCTGTTGATGGGAGCTGGGCTTCTGGAGTAAAACCAGTTCACCTTTGGCTGGGGCAGAGACCTGTGCTCACGTGCTCTTGCTTCTGTGTCCCTGCTGCCCTGCTCAGCAGGTATTTTCACTGCTGACCCCTGAAAGCAGAGGTTGTTGCCTCAAGGGAGAGCCAACAGAGTCACTGATCACTGGTCACTGATCGCTGGGAAGCAGCTTTGGGAACTTCGGCACAAAACCAGTTTTCCAGAGATTTCTGGCTTGGGTGCAAATGCACCAAATGATCCCTGGGGTGGAGACCTGGCCCAGAGTGACAACGAGTGCTCCCCATAGCTGAGGGGTGAGGGGACAGCTCTCATGTTGAGGACGTCGGCATGATCATGTCATTCTGTTAGCAGACACAAAGGCTGTTTTGTAGGGCAGAACACGAGCACAGCTGGTCCTTAACCTGGGAGGCTAAAGAGCAAGTAGTGGGGAACTGCAACTGAGCACCCAGTGTTGTGATGAGCCCCAACACTTGCCCTGGCCTTGCTGAACCAGTAACAGAACCAGTGTGTGTGCAGCGCCCAGTGTGACAGCCCTTGGCCCTGCCTGGGACCTTGGCGCAGCAGGTTAAAGCAAGTAATTGTTCATCCTCACTGCTGTGGCCTAACGCTGCCTCCTGCCCTTGGGAGACCCATGAGGATAACTTGTCCTCATCACCAAGAGAGTGAAAATACTCTTGAAGCTGTACAGAGCAAGCATCCTCCTGCTTGCCCCGGCATCCCACATGCAGGCTGCTGCATGGGTTTCGCACAGTTTCACCTCTTTCAGATAAAGACCAACGTTACACGGACCAGACGAGCAGGGGATGCAAAGAATGAACTGGAAAATAACTGCAAAATACAGCATGTCAAATCCAATTTTTCCCAGCAAATGAAATGGATCTGGTTCCAACGGGCAGGGACCCCTGCCACTGGAGCAGCTTGCTCCAGGCCCCTGTGTCCAACCTGCTCTTGGGCACTGCAAGGGATGGGGCAGCCACAGCTTCTCTGGGCACCCTGTGCCAGCGCCTCAGCACCCTCACAGGGAAGAACTTCTGCCTAATGTCTAATCTAAATTCACCCTCTTTCAATTTAAAACTGAAGTGCCATCTTTAAAACTAAATGCTATCTTTAATAGAAATAAATTAGAATAAATGATCAGCCTTTGCCTCCTAAAGACAGGTGGCAGGGTAATATTAAAAGAAATGAATAAAAATTCATTTAATGAGCATTGTTAATTAAACCTGGAAATCAAAGAGGTCTGCGTTGTGGGAATTCAGAGGAGAAATGAAAATGAAGGGAGCTGTAGCTCGGGGCAGGAAGAGCGGAATTAAATTAAGAGCGATGTGGGATGGTGCGTGTTGGTGCCGATCTCACCCGCCGCGCGTTGCAGCGGAGTAAAGGGGTTGTTCTGTGCTCGCACACCAATTACACGCTGCCACCCATGGAAACTCCCGCTCAGCAACGGGCACCCGGGTGGCACGGTGAGACCGCGGGGCCCCGCGGGACATGACCCTCCCCGGGGCCCGGTCTCGGTGCCCTGCACCGGCGTGAGCCGGGTCGGGGGGTGTCAGTGCGGGGTCTCTCCGTGCCGCTGGCCCGGCCGCTGCGCCCTCCCAAGCCCCGCCGGTGCCCGGTGCCGCGTCCAGGGCCGCGGTGCTGCGCGCCCGCCTCGCCCTGCACCGGAGGGAGGGCCTAAGCAGAGGGCGAGGGAGGGATGGAGAGGAGGAGGGAGGGAGGAAGAGGAGGAGAGAGGGATGGAGAAGAGGAGGGATGGAGGAGGGCGGGAGGCAGGCACGCTCTCCGTCGTTGCTTCCCAGATTCCCCTGGCTCTATCTCCCGGCGCCCGCCCGTCCCCTCGGGCGGCAGACCCAGACCCTTCCGTCTCTCCCCAGGTCCGGGCTGAGGGTCCCCGTTTCCCATCGTGGAGGAGCGAGAAGAACCCCGAGGGGAGCCCCTGGCTCTCCCGGCAGCATCAGCCCCAGTCCGCGCTCCGGCCGCCGTTGGCCGGAGGTTGCATCTGGCCCCGGGGCTCTCGCTGTGTTCCCTGCGGGGGTCCCCGCTCCCTGCTCGGGTTAATAAAGTCAAACCGTAGCGCACCTCCGCGGTCCCGCAGCCCGCCCGCTGCGGGCCCCGGCCTCAACCGGCCCTCGGGGCTCGGTCCCCGCTGCGGCCCGGGGCGCTCCCTGACGGGGCTCTCGGGCGGCGCGGCCCGGGCCGGGTGGCAGCGAGGGTGGCACCAGGGGGAAGCTGGCGGGGAGCGCGGCACCGGGGACTTCCCCAGGGAGCGGGGAGCGGCACCGGCGGTGCCCCCGGGGCCGGCAGGTGCCCCTCGCCCCCCCCCCGGCCGCCGTCCCGCTGCCCCCGCCGCTGGGAGCCGTCGGGCCCCGAGGGAGCGGGCGGCGCGTCCCCGTCCCCGCGCTCTGACGCGCGCTCCCGGCGCGGCAGGCGCGCCCCCGCCGCTATAACTGGCGTGCATGGAGTCGGGGCCGGCGCAGAGGAGCGGGCGGGTGATGGGAGACGTCGCTCCGGCGGGATAGAGGGGCGGAGACGGGGGCACCCCCGGGGCCCGGCCCGCCCGGGGCTCGCCGCGGGCCCGCACAGATGCTGGTGCACAGCTACCCGGGCATGGTGAGTGCGGGCCGGGGAGCGGGCGGGCGGGCGGGCAGCGCCGCGCTGGGCCGGGGGTCGGGGCCACCGGGGTCCGCGCCCGCCTCACCGCTGCTGTCTCCGCCGCCGCAGGACCGCGCCGAGGGGCTGCCCGGGGCGCCGGCCGGGGCCCGCCTGCCGCAGCTGCCCGCGCTCAACCAGGCGCCCTACGGCTCCGCGCCGCCGCTCTGCCACACGCCCGCCGCCGACTTCCAGCCGCCCTACTTCCCCCCGCCGTACCCGCAGCCGCCGCTGCCCTACCCGCAGGGCCAGGAGCCCGGCTACCCGCACCTCGGGGACCCGTACGCGGCGCTCAGCCCGCTCCACCAGCACCAGCAGCCCGCCTGGCCCCCGCAGCGCGGCCGGCAGGACGAAGCGGGGCTGCTCTCGGGGACCCACCGCGCCCTGGGGCTCGACCCTCGCCGCGAGTACCCCGCCGTGCCCCGCCTGCTCCACGGGCTGCCCGAGGGTGGACACGGTCTCGCCGACGGGCCGCTGGGCCTCCACGGCCTCGGACACCACGGCCTCGAGGACATCCAGGTACCGAGGGACAGGGGGAGGACGGGAAAGGTCCCCGGGGGAGGCGGGTGGGGACCGATCCCGCCGCCGCCCGTGCGGCCGAAGGGGTGTGAGGGGACCCGACCGGGACAGGTCGGGCCCCGAGGCGTCCGTACCCCCGGGCAGGGAGAATCCATGGGCAGGGAGCCCCGTTACTGGGGCTCGTCCGTTCCCGAGCGAACCCTCCTGGCCGGGGGCAGCGGGTGGACCGGGTCCCGTCGCGCCGGCCCCTCTCTCCGGGCGGCCGGTGCCCGTCCTCACCGGGAGCCGCCGGCTGACGGCTCTTGCTTCGGTGCTTTCAGACGGTGGACGACGGCGGGATGAACCTGCTCGATCAGTCCGTGATCAAGAAAGGTAAGAGCGCGGCGGCACTCGGGACGCAGCGCCGGGCCGGGCTCCCCCGCGTCGGTTTTCCCCTGCATCAGCCGTCCCACCGGGCAGCTCCCCTCCCGTCGGGAAGGGCTCGCTGCTGGCCCCTGCGTTACCGAAACGAAAGCGGCGGGTCCCGACGGGCCAGAGCATCCGTTTGTCCCCGGCTCGCCAGGCTCCCTCGGGCGGGACTGAGGCCGCCGCTCCTTCCCGGTACCGGGGACGGACGGGCCCGGACGGGCGGACCCGGCTATCGGGTGCCCACCCCGGTATGGAAGCCTCGGGGCAGCCCCGGCAGCAGTTGCCGGCCGGAGCTGAGCTCCGCACCGCCTCGGGCCACGGCAGAGCGGGCCCGTTCGGCAGGACCCATACCGGGGGAAGGACGCGGTTAACGGGGGAGAGGCGGGGGCGCTGCTGTGGGGGTCGGTGCTGCCGGTTCCCTCGGCCCCCACCTCGGCAACAACCGGGGCCTGCGGAAACTGCCCGTCCGGGGCTCCAAAACGGGTTTTCCCCCCCGGGACCGGTGGGGAGGCAGCCGCTCCTTGCCGGTACCGGTGCGGGGCAGCGGGGCTGCGGGAAGGGGTCCCGCACGGCTCCCGGTGCCTCTCCTCATGTACCACCGATTCTCCCGCACCCGCTGAACAGCCCCTCTGCTTCCCAACAAAGCCCCGCGGTTCAGCCAGCTCGGCTCCGTTAAATACCCTGCTGATAAAGGCTCCGCCGCGGCGGAGCGGGGGGACACGACCGGGGCCGCGGCTGCTCGGGGGTCAGCTCCCGCGGGGGATCCCGGCGCGGGTCCCGCTTCTCGGCGCAGGTTTCTACCGAAACACGTACATGGGAAGGATGCTGGTAACGGCGCCCCGTGGCTCGGGCTCCAGCACAGGCGGACAAACGAACCCGCCGCAGCCCGGGTGGGCTCGGGGCAGGGTTAACGGGGACGGACCCGGTCCTCGCAGCCCAGCCCGGTGCGAGGTTGCGGGTGAAACGCCGAGCGCCCCGGGGACGGGGGACGGTTGGATCCTGCCGGGCCGGCCCCGGGCAAAACGCAGTTGAAACCGGGAGCTTTCGGGTCGTCCCTGCGCCTGGGGCTGCAGCGAGCCCCGGTCCCGGCCCCGGCCCGCCGCGGCTCGGGGAGCGTCCCCATGGCCCGGCCGCAGCCGAAGCCCCAGTAAGCGCCCAGTCCCGGTAACGCTGGAAAAATATCCCTCCGGTGCGGCTCTTTCCCCGCCGGTTCACGGGGGAACAGCGTTCCCGGTGCGTGACAGCCCCTTTCCACGCAAATCGTTATTATACGAACGCAGCTTCGTTCCACGCAACGTTTCAGTGGAGCATTAACGACCGTCATTATTTGAGCTTGAATTAGAACACACGAGAGGCGTTCCGTTAACGATCCGTGCCTGAGCAAGTCTGCGGCAGGCTGGGGGTGCGATGCCCCCTCCGCGAGCCGGAGCAGCGCCCGGTTCTTTATCAAAGCCCGGGCTCGGAGGGGTGTACCTGGAAGTGCGGCTGAAGTTACGGTGTTGGGGTATTTTCTCGGCCCTCCTTACCGCGCTGTGTTGTTGGGTTTCTTTTCCCTTCCTCTTTCCCAAACGCGCCATTCCTTCGAAATTCTCGTCTCCCGTGGGGAGGATTTGTTGTTGTTCGGTGCCAGATTTGTGCCTGGGGATCCTCTAGCTTCAATTTCGAAGAAAAGAACTAATAAAGGAGCCCTGAGTGGCAAGCGGGGGGTGCAGAGCCTGTGTGCTCCTCCCGCTCCGGTGCTCTCGGGTTCTCCGACAGCGATCCCGGGGGGTTCTTGAAACGGCGGCAGAACCGGGGGCAGCCCGGGGCAGATGGGGCCGCATCCCGCAGCGCTGCCCGGGGCTCGGGCTAAGCTCCGGCTGCCTCCGGTCTCCGTTGGCCCATATTTCGGCGGCTTCCCGCTGAGCGCTGCCCCGAAAAGGGCGAGTTCGGCCCAAAGGAAAGATGCCGAAATCGGGAAGCTGCAGCCGGATCCCTCCGCAGCCCCGGCGGGCGGTGACAGCGGGGTTGGAACCGCCGTTCGTGTCCGCGGCACCGGGGAGAGCCGGTTCTCCTGTCGCGGAGCTGCCGGGGGTAGCGGCAAACGCCGCTGCCCCTCTCGAACTGGGAGAATGAATTACTCCGCGTTATTATCAATAGTAATACCCAGGACAGGGTCGTCCTTCTCCGGCTCTGCCTGCTCCGGGCTGACTCCTGGAGCCACAACGGGAGCGAGAGCTGAGCCCGGGGGGAATTAACACCCCAGGGAAAAAAATCAGGAATATCAGAGACAAATCCCGAGCGGTTTCCAGGCAGGAGGGGAGGCGAGGACCGGCGGCCGGGGGAAGGGGAGTCTCGTTGCGTTTCTCTCCGTGGGGAGCGATGGTAAACGGTAAAAAGAGCAGTTTTGTCGTAAATCGCGCCGAGATCTCACAATCCCTCACAGGAGATGATGAATCCTCGAATTCCTGCCGGGATGGCGCTTGGACAGAAACCGGATAGAAATCCGTGCATGTGAAAACAAATCTCTCCTTAATTAGTTGCCGAGATACTGTTGTCCCGGTTCAACCCAATATTAATCACCTGCCCCGAACCCCGAACCCCCCTTCTAACTGCCCGACCCGGAGGCGCTTTTCTTTCTTTTATTTCAATTCCAAGCGCAGGGCCCCCCAGCCGAAAAGCGCCCGACGGGAGGGACGCGCCTGCACCGAGCCCGCAGCCGGGTTCAATGCGGGGGGGCTGTCACTGCTGTATCCCCCCTCAAAACAGGCCCCAGCAGCGGGTGCTGGGGCTTAGGGAGGGCGCGGAGGCCGGGAACGGGATGCCCGAGCATCCCTGGTTTTCTTTCTGGTGTTTGCTTCTCTCCCTTTTCCTTCTTAGGGGTTTAGCAGTCAATGTCATCACAGGGGGGTTGCTGGGGAGCGGGGGGGTGCAGCGCCCTGGCGCACCCCGAGCCCGCAGCGCTCCGGTCCCTTTTGCTGCCGGTAGCCTCGAATTTAGCAAACGAACGAGGGAGAAGCGGAGGCATCGCCCCACCGGGGGCTTGGGGGGAGCCGGTCACGGATAGAGCAGGGCTGAACCAGGCCGTTCAGAACGCGGTTTCCGTCGGTGCTTCCGGGGCTGGCTCCGGTTCGTTATTCCCGTGGAGAGCCCCGGGGCTGGCGGCGCTGGCGGGGCCCAGTGCTGCGTGCGGCCGGGTAGAGCCGGGGTTCGCCTTCAGCGAGCTCGGAAGCGCGCTGTGAAACGGGGATGAGCTTCCCTCGCACTGCCGGCGCAGACAGGGAATGTGTTTGGGAATTAAATGGATAAAACCTTGGATAGGGCAGCAGAGCTCTCATGCCTTCTTTTTCTAAGACGTTTGTTCGTTCTCCCTCCGTTCCCAGACTATTTCAGAACGACTTTCATGTGTCTTTTTTTGTTGGTGCTTTCAATTTGTCCGGGATTTTTCTCCTTTTCCTCCTAAGCATTTCTATTAGGAAGACGTTTGACTTGAAAACAGTAAAATGAACTCTCAGAAAGTTCAGTCTGTGGCTCTGGCTGCTTTCGGCTGCCGCACCTATGGGCATTTTCCACTCCGCTCACCTGCTGCCCTGGGGTTAACGCTTACCCAGACACGAAACCCCCAAACGGCTGGAGCCCCATCGAGCCCTGAGCAGCCACTGCTGCGGGTGCGGGTCCTTCCCTCAGCTGGGTGAGGAGAGGGCGAGTTTCTGTTTCTGAAATCAAGCATTAAACCCGCACACTCAGTAGCAAAAAATCCTGCGGCTCGGTCGTAAAATAAGGAGGGGTTTTATTGCTTTGCCATCCCTTCGGGATCAGCGGGAAGCTCCTGATAGAGGCTTTTTATGGCAGAGGAAAATATGAATTGCTTTCCCTGGCACCTCGGGGCACGCTGGGTGCAGGAGCAGCCCTGGGTGCTGCCAGCGATGGGTCAGGGCCCTGCGAGCAGTGGGGAGAGCCGCAGGGGCCTGCGCGCCCTGCTCGCGGGCAAGGGTTTTGGCTGGAGCATTTTACAACCTGGAGTACAGCTGGAGTAGGGTGTAACCGGCGTGGGCTCAGGCTTGGCACCCAGGCACACACAGCCCATGGGCACTGCATAGCTGGTGGGGTCTGAACTCTCTCGGCTTGGCGCTGAGGCAGCAGGATTTGGCCGCTGCTCTCTCCCTCGTGTTTGTGACTTGCTTTGAGTTTCCATCCGAGGCTCCAGGGTGGCAGCGCTAGCGTTTCTGCTCAGGAATGTGGACCTGTTTGGCTGGATGCTGGACAGACAGATGGAAAGCTGTGCCTCAGAGTGCTCCGAGCCCGCATTTAGAAATATTGCGAGAAGGAGCTGTCACTACTAAAGAATGCAGCAGAGGAAGCAGATTAAGACCGAGATCCTCAGATCCATTCGCCACTGCACGCGAGCTCCGGGTTTCGAAGCAAAACCTCCCCGTGGGCTCTGGGTACAGGGCCGCTGGTGGGACCGGGGCCCTGGCCTGGTGGCAGCGGTGCCATTCCTCCTTTGTTTTGGTGCAGGGAGGAAGGGAGCTGTAACAAACACGGCATGAAGCCACATGTGGCAGAAAAAAAAAACCCTGAAAGAGTGGTAGATTAGATAAACATCATTTCCTGTGATGAGCAAGGTAATAAATGAAGTCATCCTGTAAAGCACCTGGGGCTGCGAAGACACGTCTTTTATAAGACTGGCCACGGATGTGGGTGGAGGTGCTTGGACTCCAGTCAGGTGCTGGGTGCTGAGCCCAGCTGGCAGAGCCCTCCTGGCATCCTGCAGCTTCATCTGCTGCCGTAGTTTGCCTGAGTAGGAAAAGGGGCTCACCTGGAACAAGCCGGGTCTTGACTGGAGGCTTTGCTGCCTTAGCGCTGCTCACAAAGGCTTTAAAGTTGAGACAAGCCCTTGCACACACCACGAGATAGAGCGTTCATCAACCCACAGTCACACCTCCCGATGCGGGCACACATGCGTGCGCGGCAGGAACACCTACAGTCAAACAGCCACACTTAAAAGAAAGTTTTTACTCTGAACTGCATCCAGATCACCATTCCTCCATTAAAATTACATTTTTAATGTCGTATAATTGCACCAGGATAAACCCAGGTGTGTGTTCATGTGAGATAACACACGCGGGTACCGGTGAAGGCGCTGGGCTTTGTCTCAACCTCGCCGCTGCCTCCCAGGCATGTGTTATCTCCAAGTTTCACGTACGTTGTCATGACTTACTGTTTAATTAGATGGTTTTAAATGAGTATTTTTTCCCTTTGTTAGAAATAAAGAGCCGTTCTTAAAGGGTAGGTTTAGGTTGATGTCTGGCATGTGGCTCGAGAGCCAAACCAACAGGGCTCCTCTGGAGGTGGGCTCCAGGCTAGGCTTCTCCAGGGGCAGCACTGAGTGGGGCACCACAGACACGCGGGGCTGCCTCCGGAGCTCTGCAGCTTCCCTTCCTGCACTTCAGGGGCTGTGGATATTTTGGCGTTTGTCCCCACCTCAGCTCTTCAGGCACTGGAGCCGCTCTAAGGTCTCCCCTTCAGGAGCCTTCTCTTCTCCAAGCTGAGCCAGCCCAGCTCTCTCAGCCTGGCTCCATAGAAGAGATTCCTCCCTGGTTAGTAATACTCCGAGATACATGATCGCAGGAAAAAAGAGTTTGCAATCTGTCTTAATTATTTGAAGAACCTAAATAAGGTTCTCTGAAGTCCTAGACGAGCACCCTAACCACTAAGGCATCCCACCCTTTCCTGTGTGATCCTAAGGAATTACTCATTCTTGCTATCCTTCCATTTGTTTATTTGAATTCCTAATGGAGGAACTAATTAGCAAACGTGGATCCAATGCTTGGGGATGCTGCATGCTCACGTCTCATCTCCGTGCTCCATCCCATACCCAGCTCTGGGTATCACCTTTGGTTTGGAGAGAGTTTAAGTGCTGTGATGTGGTGGAAAAGAGGAGAGAAGCACAAGGAAGTGGGAAGGAATTGCTAGAAATAAGCCCGAGCTACCCACTGCAATTAAACATCCTGGAATACAGCGTACCTGCATCCCGGGAGCAGGACAAGGGCGGCCGTGAGCAGGTTCAACTCCACAGCCTAAGAAGCCATGGCAGCGTCTGCGGCGCGTGCTTGGCATTCCAGCCTGGCTGAGCCTCCCCACCCTCTATCTCAGGCATTTATCTGGCATCAGTCACCCGAGTGCCGAGGCGCCAGGGAGTGAGGGATCGGGTCAGGCCCTGCTCCCTCTGGACTGGTCGGACTGGTCCCAGGGAGCAAGCGGTGTCCCCGGTGAGGTGGCTCAGTGGGGATGGTGTCCCCCCAGGGCTCCCTGGCAGCCCCATGGGCTGGTGCTGGGTGAGCAGAGGATCCGAGGGTGGGTATTCAGGGTGGCTTCGAGCACAAGAGCCAAGTTGGCAAGAGATGGGGGCAGGCACTGAGGAAACATCAGAGGGTTTGTAGATGCTGCAGGAGCTGCCCCACAGTTACCTGTGTGCAGATGTGCCCCATCCTGCACGGCTGGCTGGTCTGAGCTGGTTTCCCCATAGGAAGATGCGCTGGTGCTCCTTCCCTGTGGCTCCTCCCTGGCACCAGGATGGGTTCCATGTCATGCATCCTGGGGCTGCCAACACATCTGCTCTGCTGGACAACCCGGCAATACACAGGCATTAGAAACCCAGCGCCCCTCCTGAGCAAGGGAAAGGAAAAGCATTTTCTCTGTGGCAGTGGGCAAGCGGTGCCTCTTCTCAGAGCTGCCCACAGGCAAACTGGTGACTCCAGCACAGATTTACATCACTGCGGCCCGAGACTCGGATCGAAACCCTCCCGCATGCTCTGCGGGTTGGCAGCGAGTTCCATCTGAAGAGAAGCCTTTTCCTATTATTACTCTCATCTAATCTTTGCTGAAGGGTCTTTTGCCTTTCGATAACCTAAACGCATTTCAGCAAATTGATAGCAACATCACCGTGGCTTACGTGGGTGCCGCCGCCGCTTGCAGAAGACACTGCCTCTTTCTTCTCCCTTTTTAGATTGTGTGGATGCAAGCCACACAAATTCAGGTGCTCCTATGGGGAATACAGGGAAAACCTCTCAAGCATGTTACTGTAAAATGGATTACGCTGTTTAAACACAAAGATCCCGTAGACCCGTTGCCAAAACGTAATGGGAGTTTGTGCTGCTAAATGAATAAACCTGTGATGGTAAGGGCTGCAGGGCAGAGCGGTGCAGCGCGTGGCGGGGAGCGCTCGCTGCCGTGCGGCGCGGCTCAACCAGGCTGCGGTGGCATAGGGTGAGCTTTCCTTGGTGTCAGCACAGAGCACTGCAGTCTCCAGTTCCCCTGGCTTAAATCCCTGGGCTCTCCAGCCTCCTGGTTCAGTTTCTTGCCTTCCCACACCCGTATGTGCCGGGAAACCCTTGAAATCAATAGGAACAGAGGCAGAGCCACTCACGTCCACCCACAGCAGTTGGCAATGGAACTGAACTTTGAATGGGTGTTTTTCTAGTGTGGCTATGAAGGTTCCCAGCTGCAGGCTCAGAAAAGGGAGATCATTTTGAATCAGGGGGCTCTGTAACCATCAGTATTCGCTGTGTTCCAGGGGAGCATTTCTGAGTTCACTGCTGGGGCTCCCTGACAGCACAGCCCAAGCCATGAGATGGAAGGCAGCAGGGGAGCGGGTGGGAACTCACAACAAAGTGCTTGGGAGCAGCTTCCAAAACTCCACACACTGTCCTGACCAAGCAGCGCGCTCGGGGCCGAGCCATTCCTGAATGGTGAAGCAAGGAAACGCATTAGCTGGAAGTATTAATTAGAAACCACTCACTAATCCCCTTGCAGAGATCCGAGTAAATTTGGTCATGGTATTGATTGGCCATTCCTAGCAAGACACAAGGTACTAAGCAGGTGCCGTGCTTAACCGAGACACCGCATCCCCTGGTCTCCAGGAGGCTGAACCTTCCTGCCCCATCAATCCATCCCAGAGCTCCCCAGGAGACACCTGCAGTGACACAAGGCAGGTACTTTGCTGGGTAAAACAGAGGCACAGAAAGAAAAATGCAATTAATATCACATGGCACTCTAACTAATGTATTGATTTGCATGGGAAAGAGCATGTTAAGTGCAGGAGCTTTGCATAGGCATGGGACCTCCTCTGATTAGCTTTCTCATGGGAATGGTTGGAGTTGTATCCCTGCTCCATCTCTGAGGGTCCGAGATCCATTTCCCTATCAGGACTCAGCAATCTGGAAAGCCCAGAGATAAAACAAGATTCTTTCCATCCTTCCATTTGAAAAGGCCTTCGAGCCGATTACGGCATTTCCTAGAGATGCTCTTTGACATGGGGACCTGGTTCAGGTTGTGCATTCAAGATAAAGAAAATACCTGTATAATCCCCTCCGGGAAGGAAGGATAATTACAGACCACAGGTTTGAAATACAGCTGATGGCACTGACCTCCTTCCCTGGACCATCAATAAATACCTCTCTGCTGAAACACCAGGAAATTGGAGCAGCTGAACTCCACAGCACCTCCTCCGTGAAAAAGGGCTTTGAAAGGGATGGTAGGAGCGGTTGCCTCTGGCTCACACCCACATGCAGATACTGCTTTATATATGTATCTCCATCTTATAATTTACATCAGAGACATTCAAACGAAGGTTAGATTAGCTCACTGAAAGCTCTTCCTCAAAGACAGCAGCAACCCCTCGCCGTTTGGAGTGCCTCCCATCAGACATCCATTGGACTGAGCTTCCCTTTGCTGCCTGCCTGGAGCAGAGCTGCAGAACAGAACCCAGCGGGCTCAGGGCTGTCACCACTGCACCTCCAATGCTGTGGAAGCGAAACCCCAGCAGCTGCAGCAATAGGTTTGCACCATTGCAGGTTTGCACCTTGGGGCTCCCACAGCCGTGTTTTGGGATGCCCTGAACCCACAGCGATGCCCAACACAGCTGAGCTGACCAGTGCATGGCCCCGGAGAGGGACCAGGGGTCGAGATGCTTTTAGGGTGGCTGGAAACAGCGCTGTGCCTGGAGATGGGAGATTGCTTTGTCCCAGGTAGTCTCCTAAAACGATTGTCTGATACCCCTTTAAAACACAATCTGAACTGTAGCACACTCCCACCTAAAAGGTGTTGCAACCAAAGCTCCGATACCCAGGGATTCCACGCTGCAAAGGAGGAGGATTTACCTGTAATGTATCTAAGGAGAGAAGAAAACAGACTTGTAAGACAGGCAGCGATTTGCATGTTCCCTCTGGACTTGTTTTTCCCCCTCACAGCACCCTGAGCTCCAGCTGGAAATGGAACTCATAACACCACGATGAGCATTCAGCTTCCAAGGACCACAAATCTTCCCACTTACAAATTGTCTTGCAAGCCGGCAGCGCGTTTCTCGTCCGGAAATGTGTCAGTGCTCTTCTTTGTACTTTTACAGGCAAAGTTCAGGTTTCCCTTAAAGCCCAAAGCTGAGGGTGTGCAGCCACCCCCCAAGCACAGGCACTGGCAGCACCCACATGCAGAACCCAAGCCCGGACTGCAGGTGCCCCTTTTGCACTCATATTTACACATCGAAGTGGCTGTTTCAGGAAGCATAGGGGTGATTTCAGGCACAAAGGCTTGTGCACACAGAGGAGGAGGAGGAAGGAGCGCAGAAGCTCAGGGATGGAGCATCGTCACCCTGGACAACGCGGATCAATTTGTGCTGAAACTCATCAGGACAAAGCAGGAAATTCTCCAAGAAAGCCTTTGAAGAATGGGCTCTTTTTGCTCCTCCTTCTTTGCACCTGGAACTTAAAAGCTGAGAGACCCATTTCTGTGAACCAGAACAAGAGGGTCGGAAACTTCATGCTTCATCCTGAAGGCACAAGTCTCCTCGCTCCGTCCACCAGGTTCACAACAGTGATCGTCAGTTTAGTGCCGTTTCTTCTCTTTCCCCCTGCTGTTTGGCATCTCTTCCTCACAGAGACAAGGCAGTGGCATCCTATCCCACCTGCAGCATCACTGGAGGCATCAGGACCTCATGCTCACGAGTGTTGCCCTCCTGCGCCTATCTGCCTCTCCACTGAGCATCATCGCATCCTGCACTTCGGTGCTGGACCAACTCCTTCTGGCTACATTTACCATCCAGGGACTTCTCACCTGGAGAAACCTCTCATCAGAGATCACTTGGCAAGTTTTAATTAGGTATCACAGCATCTCTCCCACACAGATGTTACTATCTCAAGCCCACATTGGCGAGGTGACCTGCCCAGAGGCATAAAGACGGCTCCCGGCTATGCAGGGATGCAGCCACACACAGGCAGGGTGCTCTGCAGCCAAGGAAGTCAAGGGATGAAGCCTTCGGACCTGTTTTGAAACCACTCTCTCTGAATCAGGGTTTTTCACGCCACAGCAAATGGGGCTGTGCGAGTTTCATCGTCTGACGTTTACAGCCAAGGGGTGGCTAAAAGACAGCCTAGGTCTGACTCAGCACAGAAAAGCATCCCTGGTGGGAGATCACAAGCTTTGGGGGTTCAAAGGGAAGATGAGGCTGTGCGTGCCCGCTGCATAGCTCCAGGACAGGAGACTGGTGTGCGATTTTGTGTCTGCACTGCTGCTCAATGCACGCCTGAAAGGTAGAAAGCATTGCCAGTGGTACCTGCCATGCAGCAGTGAGATGCTGAGCCTCGTGGAAATGCTTCCCGTGATGTTACATGGAAGAAACGAGGATCATTTCCCTTCCTGCATTCAACAAGACGTCATATGCTTATCATCGCCATGCTGCCATTCTCAGTGGCTCACTTCAAAATACAAGAGCACCCCGAGACAAGATGATGCACTGACAAGCAACTCTGTCTCACAGCATTAAAAGTCTGGAGTTATGAAAACAGAGGCCATACACCACCCATTTTCTATATAGCAATTCCTAACCCTTGGGCAATAGCTGAAGCCTGGATTGCTTAGAAAAGCCCTCCCACAGACCATAGCTGCATGCATTCAGATCGTGGCCATTTACCTGAGCTTTGGTAAATCATTTAACTTGTTCTGTGCCTCAGTTCTCCCCAGCTGCAATAACGAACCAGTTCACACAGGCATTGGGAGCGAGTTAATGACTGAAGTGGCTGGTCCTGTACCAGCCCTGGGCAGGGATCAGCAGCGTGTGAAGCTCTTTGAGGTCTGTCAGTGCAATCTCATTCCAAAATCAGTTTTCCCCTTCAAATCAACCCCTTGTGACCCGTGCAGCCCCACAGTGCTTACCTCCATCCAGCCCCACCGCTGCATCCCCAGGACCAAAGGTGCACCAGGGCAAACCCCTTCACTGGGGCTTTAGCTTGTGAAGCCTGGTGCCTCTTCCTTACCCTTTCTTCAGCTGAACCAACCCAAATCAAGCCTTGCAGAGGGAAATGGAGCTCCTGTCCTGCCTTTATACCTTCCTGGGGTGGGCTGGCCCAGCTGAGCCCTGTTCTGCTCATCAGGCAGAGGAAAAGCACTTGGGCACTGGGTGGTTTGGGCACCAGCATCTCTCCCTTTCCTTGTCAGCCTGTGCAATGTGTTGGTGCATCCCTGAATGAGCATCTCTGCGGTGTGTTTCTGCTCATGGTCCTGAGTGGGAGCTGAGCCTGCCCAACCCCTGCCATGGGGATGAGCAGGGTGAGAGCCAGCTCATTGATGGGGAGGCGATGTCCTGCCCCCATGCCAGGACAGGTATTGCCCATGGCCGACCCTACAAACCTCAGGAGGGGCGGCCGGTGTGGTGACACTGATGTGACATTTCTGCTGCCAGCTGCAAACGGGGTCGGCACCGGGGCTCTGGGCTGTCGGCTGCATGTGGTGCCGACCCGCAACCGCTCTCATGCTTCCTTCTTGTCTGCAGGCTGGCTCAGGTGCTCTGATCACCTGCTGCTTGCGGGAGCAGGAAAGCAGCAACTGAAGATCGAGGGGGACTTTTGGTTTACTCAGATGACAAGAGACAATTTTGGTTCCCCCAAAGCCAAGGAAACAAAGCTGTCAGGCTTTAATGGTAGCTTGTCTCCCTCCTGCAGCATGTTTATGGGCAAACAAGCTGCAGATCAGACCAGGCAAGCGGCAGCAGGTGAGGCCAAATAACAATAATTCCTAATTAATGGCGAACGTGGCTGTGTTTGTTCTTGTTGTATTGGGGCAACGCTAACGGATGAAGCACTGTTACAGGACTCAAGAGACCGGCTCGGTTCCCAGCGCTGCATGATGCCAGCCCAGCCACCCCTTCTGTTTCTGCCTTCTCACTCGGTGTGCCCGCTGCTGAGGGTGCCAGCTCTCTGTGACACGGGTGGCCCCCTCCCATCCCTCCATGTGCCAGATCCAGCGGGGTTCTGGCCTCAAGGCAGAAGAACAATGCCAGAATCCATGTTCTGTTATGGGTGCTGGGGGCCTGCATGGTTTGCTTGTGGCCCGGAGCTGGGCTGACCTGGCTGCTCTGGGTCACAGCTTTCAAGGGGTTTGTTTCTGATAGCAGCATCATTCCTCAAAATGCCAGTTTGTGTCTCAGGAGCGTTGTGGTGTCTCCATGCAACAGCATCCACCCGTGCCTTCCCTCCGCCCTGCCCCGCACGCTGCCGGGGTCACACCGGAGCTCCATTGGACCCATCTCCTGCCCAGTTTTCCATAGGCTCCAGTGCGAACTCGCACTGGTGCCAGCTGCGTTTGCCTCTTCCCCAGGGCCGTTTCGTGGGCATGTGTGCTGAGCCACGGCTCCCCTCCCTCCTGCACGTCTGCCCGTCCCTTCTGTGTACGTGGGTCCCCAGCACGCATGCAGCTTGCATGCATGCCAATGCATGACTTCAGGCATGCACAAATGTGTGAACAGACAACATACATGATACTACAAGCGACATCTGCTCTCCAGGGGTGCCTGGTTTGGGGTGGCCCTTGCTGCAGCAGAACCCGCATCCGCTGGGTACCTGCACCTGAAGCAACACGCTCATTGGCAGCAGTGCGTGGATGCTTGTGAAATGCACTCTGACTCTTTATTTCAAGGGTGTCCTCTAGAGACAAACCTAACCTGTTCTGGGACTGTGGAAGAAAGCTTTGAAGTTGCTGCTTCCTGGAAATCCAGCTCAGGTTTCCTACGTCTCCTGGTGATGTTTGCTCTTCCCTGAACATCTCTCAACCAGCTTCAGTCATGGCAAACGCCAGCAGGGCACTGGTGCATCTCATCCTTGAGCCCCCTGACTTTGTATGAGTTCCACTCCGCAAGGAAACTTAATGCACCCTAATGCTCCTTCCCATTCATCTCTCACTCTTCAAACACGACCCATTTTTATGTAACACGTGCTGCCTTTTTATTGCCACGCTAACAAGTTCTCGAGCCGTGTTTACAATACGCTGATTGTAAGCACCCCTTGACGGGGTACGTGCCCTGCCCGATTAACACTCGGGTTTCCTGTTTCATTTTGGCCATGTGGATTCCCTTTCCAAAGCCTGCCTCTCGCCCTGGTGTGCGTTGCTGCGTTACTCGCAGGAGCCATCTGCACGTGCATTGTGGAGCAGTCCTTACCGAGGAGCCACAAGGAACTCCAGGGCTGAAATGGTCTTTGGATTCTCTCAAAACCTGCTTTCTTTTGCAGCGTTACAGGAGTTGATTTCAGAGCATAAAGGAGATTTGGCACAGGTTTCAGCCATGGTTTTCACCCATAAACCTTTATTGTGTCTAAGAACGTTTCGTACTGGAATGACGTATGGGAAAACTGCGCCCAGTGCTGCTGCAGCCCCCCTTGCCTGCCCAGCCTCTTGTGTTAACTGACTTCTGCCCATTGAGCGAAAGGACGTCTGCGCTGGGTTAATTTGGTTTGATCTTCCCAAGCTGCCTTTAAGCCAGGTGCGAGGAAAGTTTAGGGCCGTGGTTTGTGGGGCTGATCCCAAAGCTGAAGCCAAAGTAACTCTTTCCCTCGGCTCCTGTGCGTGCACACCGAGCAGCACAGCCCTCGGCCACCCCGGCACCTCCTGGCTTTGCCACAGGGTGTGAAGGTGGTGGCTCAACCGCATCCAGCGGGATACAGCCTGGGCTGGGCTGTAGCTGTGACCCCATCCCAAAGCCCGGACGGCAGCAGCACCCAGCGCTTCTCCATCCCATCCCACCCGCATGGAGCACCCCGAGGAGGCAGGGAGGGGAAGCTGGTCGCAGGCCCAGCAGCGATGCTGCGGGCAGTCCTTAGCGTTCCAGGAGACCAGCCCAAAGCCCTGGGTTTCAGTGCAGGAAGGCGTGGGACAGCAGGGTCCAGGCTGCTTCCATTATTCCATTATTCCATTATTCCTGTTTTCCTTGTTTCGTTTAGCCTCATCATCCCACCTCTTTTCTTTTGCTGAGGAAAGTGAGGAACTAACTGCGATACCCCAGCCAGCCGTGCTGATGTCTGTGGGTGCTGCTGGGGATTGGAAAGCTGCCGGCAGAGTCACCGAGCACTTTCCCTGGCTCTGGAATCTCTCAGCCACGGTCTCTTCTCTCTCCCTTCCTTTTCCCCCAGTGCCCATCCCCTCGAAGGCCAATGGCACCACCATTTCCACCCTGTCAATGAACAAGGACGCCCTGATCGGAGGGGTCACGAATCCCAACGAGGTTTTCTGCTCCGTGCCCGGCCGCCTCTCCCTCCTCAGCTCCACCTCCAAGTACAAGGTGACAGTCGGGGAGGTGCAGAGGAGGCTCTCGCCCCCCGAGTGCCTCAACGCCTCTCTCCTCGGTGGAGTCCTCCGCAGGTAAGCTCCAACAGGCAGCCCAAGCACGCTCTGTGCTCAGCACCAGCTCCCACCGCTCAGACTGATGGAGATTCGGTGTGTGGTGTGCTGGGGAATAGCGGGTTTGGTGCTTTTCCTCTTTCCTTTCAAACCTAAACCCTTAAACTGGGATTAAGTGTGGCTATGTTAATATTAATTAAATATTGATTAGTATTAATTAGATTCTAATTTAAACCCCCCCCCTTGTTTTCTCCTTTCAGAGCAAAGTCAAAAAACGGGGGCCGGTGTTTAAGGGAAAGGTTAGAGAAAATCGGGCTGAATCTGCCTGCAGGAAGGCGCAAGGCTGCCAACGTCACCCTGCTGACATCCCTCGTGGAAGGTAAGCATCGCCATCGCCTCTCACGGAGCCTGGGGGTGCCGAAACCTCCCTACCCTTCACTTGCAGCTTGCCCGAACTGAGCACACTGAAAGGATGCAGCGGTCACCAGGGACCGAGCCTGGAAACGGCCCCGGCTGAGCCCCGAGCTGAGCCGAGCCAGGCTGGCACCCGAAACTCGGGCATTTCTGTCGGAGCACTCAGCTCCAGTAACGCTGCGTCAGGTTCACAGAAACCAAACGGAGCCAGGCTGAGAGAGCGGGGCTGGGGCAGCCTGGGGGAGAGAAGGCTCCTGAAGGGGAGACCTGAGAGCAGCTCCAGTGCCTAAAGGGGCTGCAGGAAACCTGGAGAGGGGCTTGGGACAAGGGCCTGTAGGGACAGGCCAAGGGGAATGGCTTGAACCTGCCCGAGGGGAGACTGAGCTGAGCTCTTAGGCAGAAGCTCTTCCCTGTGAGGGTGCTGAGGCGCTGGCACAGGGTGCCCAGAGAAGCTGTGGCTGCCCCATCCCTGGCAGTGCTCAAGGCCAGGTTGGACACAGGGGCTGGGTGCAGCCTGTGCTGGGTGACAGCAACCTGCCCTGTCGAGGCTCCATCACTGCTCCAAGCGGTGTGAGGTGCCCCAGCTTAAAGCCGCTTGTTCATTTGCTCCCCTCCTACTTTCCGCACGATGGAGATGATGATGTTGCCACCGCATCTTGGGAGCAAAGCACACGGGATGCAGACAAATGCAGTGACAGCTCTGACTCCCTTCGAGCTTTGGAATCCATTGTGTTTGGGCCCAGCGTGTTGGAGGCAGCTGCCTGCAGTTTCTGAATAGAAAATCATCCCCATTGTTGCCAGCAAATTAAATGACCCGCTTCATTAGGCGGGGGCTGTTACTGAGGGCAGTTGTTCGTGCTGAATGAAAGGCTGATTTCCATCAAAAGAAAGGAAGGAGAGAAAGAAAGGAAGGAAGAAACGTACATTTGGGTTTCAGGTGGCTGCTGATGGTTTGGTTCCTGCTTGCCAGCTCATAGTAAATAAAAGAGTAGTGCCATGTGCGCCTGATGGATAGGATCTCCTCCTGCACAGAAGTGTAATGGTATGGGGAGATGGTGCCATTGCACTGTCATTACTCAGCGTGCAGAAACTGGCTTGTGCCCCTGTGCCCCAGGCACCCTCTTTCTTGGACACTGCCTGAGTGGGTTTGATTCGTTTTCTCCCCTCTGTTTTCCCACTGTTCATTCAACCAATTCACTGTGTGCAGTTCTGAGCGCTGATAATACGCTGACCCACAGCCATTCACACGGAGGAGGATGGGTACCAGGGGAGCATGATGAGGGCTGCAGGTAGAACCACAGCTTCCTTTGGGAGCCCCTGTCCTCTCCTGGGCACCTGCTCCATGCGAGGAGCTGCAGCGCACACAGGCCAGTGGCAGGGCTGTATTTCAGCCCCACAAACACCCTTCAGCTCTCAGGCAGAGCTGAGCACTGGGACTGGCTCCTGCAGCCCCTCTGCTTGCTGCAGCCTCCTGCCTCATGAGCCTCTCCTCCTGGCCTTTGACTCTTTAACCACCCCCTTCAGAAGCTGGGCTGCCTTGTGCCCTCGGCAGCATCTCTGCACCAGCATCCCAATGGCCTTTAACAGCTCTGCTGCGCAGCCACCCAGATGCACCACGGAGGAAGCAAGCCTGGCTCCAGGCTCCGGGACGCCGCGCAGCCCTTTTTTACAGTCACAATCACTGCTTTTTCCAGCAGCTGTTACTTTCTGGTTGTTTTTCAACATCTCAACCACTGCAGCTCCGATTCTCAGTAGCTTTTCCTTATTTGCTCCTTCTTTGGAGGAGGAGACAAAGTGGGAAGTGTTATCATGATGTGGGAAGCACAGACACTCTCCCCATAACAGGGAGCTCAGGCTGAGCTCTAAAAGCTGGGGGGAATGCAATGGGATCTAGGTTAACACTATTAGGATGGATGGCCTAATACATATGAGCAGCAGGAGGGCAAGTCAAATTAGCTCTGCCTGCCTGACCGGGATTTCGGGTGTTGGGCATGATCAATTGCCATCAGCTCTGATTATTTCCACGGGGATGCCTGGAGATGGATCAATTCCATCAATGGGTGGGCATTTCCATGGGGTGATGGATACGCTGCCTGCACGTCCAGCCCGAGGGCTCCTGCTTACTGCAGGAGGATGTAAACCCCTTCCTTCTGCCCCTCTCTCACATCCCTGTGTTGTCTGGCAGCCATGGGGCTAAGGTCACTTTTTCACCCTCCAGCCCCTGTTTAAATCTCTGCTCAATTAGAGAGGCCAAGCAGGGAATTTTGGGAGACGTAGGGAGAGGGAGATGCCGCGGGGGCTATGTGAGAAACACCTCTGCTGTTCTTCCTTTCGGAGCAGCAGCCCAGCACCACACCTCATCCTGCTCTAACTGCAGCACCATCCTTTATAAAAGTTAGCAGAGGAAGGCACCAGCTTCTGCTTGGAGCTGGCACTGGTTCGCCTGGACCCGTGTAGACTGGCCTATAGGGGAGTGTAAGAGCCTCATAGAGGTGTCTGCACCGAGAGCCAAAGGTGCAGAAAGCCCTTGGGTGGCAGCAGAAGAAACAAGCCCCATCGGTGGCATGGCTGAAGCTGCTGCACAAAGCGCTCCCCTTCCACACAGGCACTGACGCAGCTTCAATTTGTCCTGCTCGTAGGTGAAGCCGTTCACCTGGCTCGGGATTTCGGGTACGTGTGCGAAACCGAGTTCCCTGCCAAGGCAGCGGCAGAGTACCTGTGCCGACAGCACTCGGACCCCGCGGAGCTCCACACCAGGAAGAACATGCTGCTGGCTACCAAGTGAGTACGGATGGCAGCGAGCCACCAGCGTGCTGGGTACCAGCAGCGTGGGTGGGCAGCTTCCTCTTCCGCAGGGAAGGGACGGCCTCGCTGCACATGGACCTGAGGGATGTGCAGGAGGGTGAACCATTTGCTCGCTCCTCCTGGGAGAGCTTAACCTAACCCCAGGGAGCATCCCGGCACTGCCACACGCGCCAGCCCCAGCTCTGCACCCAGGGGCTCTCCCCAGGCTGGAGCTGGAGACTCCCAAAGGGGAAGCAGACACTTGAGCGAGGAGCAGGAAAAGAACCCCCAGCCACAACCGTGCCCCTGCAGCATTCACAGTAACCACAAACCTTTCTCTTCCAGGCAAATCTGTAAGGAGTTCGCTGACTTGATAGCCCAGGACCGCTCGCCGCTGGGGAACAGCCGCCCCTCGCTCATCCTCGAGCCCGGTGTCCAGAGCTGTTTGACTCATTTCAGCTTGATAACCCACGGCTTCGGGGGCCCTGCCATCTGCGCAGCGCTCACGGCCTTCCAGAACTACCTGGTGGAGTCCCTCAAGGGGCTGGATAAGATATTCATGAACAGCACAGGGAACGGGCACACGGCCGGAGACTCCAAAGCGTCAGAGAAGGAGGTGAAGCATCGGAAATAACGCGGTCTCCATCCCTCTTCCCGGCAAGATGATGCGGTGCGGTGTGTGCTGAACTGTCTGAGCATGGGCAGAAACCCATACAGAAAAGACAAGAAACAAGAAGATTTAAAGAACTGAAGGTGGTAACAGCTCTCCTGGGCACGGTGAGGTTGAGAAGATCAGCCAGGTCGATGGCTTCTGCCTTTGCTGGCTTCAAAGCGTGGATGCAGGAAGCCAAATCGTGTGCAATTTTGGTTTGTTTTACTCATCCCCCCCAGTGAAACCCTCCAGGATTTTCGCTAGGGCGAAAGCCCCCTCAATGCAAGCAGGAGGCAGGAGCCGCGAGGGCAGGGAGCTGGATCCCTGCTGTACCTGGATTTATCGGCTGGTTTTGACAGGCAAACACACAGGAAACCTTCTCGCTTTCCCCACCTAAACCAGGCCAAGAGGAAGCCGCCAGTGCGGCTGCTTTGGATGTGAAGCAGTTTCAGGCTTCGTTTACGGTTTGCAGGCTGAGACCGGAGCTGGGTTTTCCCCTGGGCTGCAGCCGAGGGGATCAGGATGCGACCCGATGGGTCGCAGGGCAGGAGCCGGGCGGGCAGAGCCTTCCCCATGGCCGCAGTCACAGCTGGGGATAAAGCAGGTGCAGTTGAACCCGGGACTGATTGAAACTCCACAACCGACGGCAAACGGCACGCACGTTCCTAAAGTTAATAATAGTAATAATAATAATTAATAAAGCACAAGGAGCAGAACTTGAACCAGGCCAAACCGAACTGTTCGAAATCTGTACATATTTATTTATGTGTAATTAAAATCTGAAAGTTTTAAAATGTCCAGTGCAAGTTATTTATATCGAACTGAGTTAGGGGTTTCGGGGGGGGGGGGGGTTCTTTGGTTTTTGAGGGGGGGATATTTTATTTTATTTTTTTTTTAAGATGGAAATCTTTGGATTTTCAGCCCTTAGAAATGGGAATGAAGTTTTGGATACACAAAACTGTAGCATGGACAAGATAGGCTGTGATAATAAATGACTATAGAAGTTCTTCAGGATTTTGTACTTGCTGTTGTTTCTCTTAATGCTGCAATAGATGTACACCACCACGATGTCATTCTCATTATCCTAATAAACCTCTTTTTATTTGAAGCAAGCCCCTCCATCGTCTTTGTGAACCAGGAGCCTTCTGCCCCTGTGCCCGTCTCTTGAGATATTGCCTAGATTTAAGGAACAGCCTCCTCCGTGGCTGATGTCTGATCTGTGCAGCCACAGAGAACGAATGACGGGAGCTGGCGTGAGTGCCCTCATCTCCCCAGCCGCGGCAGCCGGGCCAGCCGGCGCCTCTGCTGATGTTGGGGATGAATGGTGACCTGATGTGTCTGCAGATGTGCCAGCGCCACGCAGGATAGGCAAATCGAAACCTGTCTGCGAAGAGCTGCAGGAGGACCTCACGCTATCAAGACAATGAGCGATGAATGAGCAGATAAAATAACCCCACTAATCTGTAAGCAATGAGGTTCTCCAAGTCAGCTGCTCTGTTGCATTGAATCATCAAATGGTTTGGGTTGAAGGGACCTCAAAGCTCCTCCAGCTCCAACCCCTGCCACGGGCAGGGACCCCTTCCACTGGAGCAGCTTGCTCCAAGCCCCTGTGTCCAACCTGGCCTGGAACGCTTTGGACCTTTCTCAGAGCCGTAGCCATCAGTTTTCTCTGGAGGCTGCAGAATAGGCTGATGATAACAGAGGAAAAACCCAAACTGCCCCACAGGAGGTTAGAAAAGTGTGAAAGGAAACAGGCTGTGTACTGATCTCATTGGCGGGGATGGCACACAGTCAGAAACCTGCACCTAAATTCTCCCTTCAGAAGCTTGGGGATGCATTGAAGTTGGGAATCAAATTGGTAACGTCCCTTGGTATGAAGTTTGGGAAAGCAAAGACCTAAATGACAGGCTCTGCAGGTCTGGTTTTGCTTTGCACCTTCCCAAAGGAAGAACCAGGGAACAAGGAGGAGCCAGGGAGCAGAATGGAAATACAGAGACACATTAGAGGCTTGTTTACACTTCAAAGCTGTTCTGGATAATGCAGGGTGTGAGCCAAAAGCACAAAACCTATTCCTATTTAAAACTATTCCAAAATAGGAGTGCCCGGTTCCGCATCAGCATAATCCACATTTAAAATGGATTGCGACAAAGGAGAGCAAGGTGCTTTTGTGCTACAATACAGGTTTCCCTACATGGAGTTATTTAGGATAACTATCCTGAAATAATTCCATTTGTAGACATCCTCTGGTGCGCGGTATCAGAGCGGAGCAAACTACGCTCTGATATGTGATGAAAGTGCTTGTGTGCACGCTATAATATACAGGCGTGAAATAGAATTTCATAATGTAATCATATTATGGAAACCTGACTTGGTCAGGGCACTTTTTGAATATCAAGGAATTTTGAGACACAGCCGCAACGAGCACTGCAGACACAGCATCGGGATGTGCCTGCCATAATTACATGCCATGTCCATCAGGTGGAAAAATCCCTCCCTCCTCATTTTCCTCTCTGGATAACTCAAATCTTCTGAATGTTTTATGAGGAGCCGTCTGGTGCCTGAGAGGCCGGGATGCCACCAATTACCTTCTAATTGGGAGGAAGCCGGGTGATTTGGATTCACTTGTTGATCCTGCCACGGATGCTCTGGGGATGATGGATGTCTCGTGTGGGATCAACCTGCTCGAAGCACCGAGACTTCCCCTCCCCTGGAGTTTGGGCACCTTCATGTCTGCAGGTTCAGAGAGGAGCACAGATTCCAGAGGTTGTGCCAGGCCAGCTCCTGTTTGCAGCAAGGCAGCGCTGGAGCTCCCTTCCCAGCTCGCTGTCGAGCAAGGCCATCCCCTGATGCGCTCTTCGCCGTTCCATCCTGACGGATAAACAAAAGGCATTTTGCACAACTCAAGCCTCAGCCCTGGCACAGATTCCCACACTGATTGCGGATCCTATCGTGGGAAAATACATGGGATTGTGTCAAAGAGTAAAAATAGATGGAGGCTCCTGGTTTCTACGCTCGTTACAGAGCACTCCGGAATTCCCGTCCTAAAGGGGAACTGAGGAAAAAACCCAATCTTTTTGGAATTAATTTTCAGCGAAGGACAAGCCCAAGGAAACCACACGACAGCGCCTGGCAGGGGAGAAGGAAATAGAACGCTAACAGAAACCCTTAATTCCCTGCAGTCGGCTATCCCACGGGTAAAGGAGGTTAACACTGAACGGTGACTCTGCTGTACCACTTCTGTAAACAGGCAGAGGCTGGCTTCGCATTCTGCATGGCTTTGGAGAGCCTAAATAATTACCTTGAAGCAGGCAGCCTTAAAAGCAACAAGGTAATAACAGCTCTCCCTGCTAAACCAACCCAATAAACAGACTTTGCTGACCTGTACTTAATGCATTCTTTCATATATGAGCGAGTCCATTAAATTCCAAACTTTACATACAGGATGCAAGGAGCTGCGCCGTCAGGGAGCAAAGGAAGATTTTCCTGTCAGCACAATCGACTCGAAACACCAAAACCGGAAACATTTGCACATCAGGCTGCGAAACAAATCCTGCTTGCAAGGGTGACAGAATGCTTGCTTCAGAGAGTATTGGTGTAGCGCAGTGTCCTGGGCAGCGCGTGATGAGAGCCTGCATTACCCTAGCAGACTTCAGCAGAAACAGCCTAAACCCAGTCATTACCCAGAATCGGAACACGTTGAGCCGGAAGGTGTCATTTTGGTCTTCCTGCCTGTCCTCCTTTACACAGCAAAGGATTCCCACTGCGGCCTCCCGAGCAGCACTGTCTTTTCAACACAAATAGCAATAATAATTCCAGACATCAAATATACACCCGAGTTCTGACCCCGTAATGGCAGTGCTGGAGCATCCCAGAAACCAATCCGAGGCAGGTAGGCAGCAAAAATCATGCCAGCATTATTCTGGATGGCTCCTTTGTATGCTCTTTATCCTGACACCTTCAGATGCTTCTCATCTGATTCTTTTCAGCACAGAAAAGGCTACAGATACCCTGACATTCAGACGCGTTTCCCACAGGGATAGCTTCATTTTCGTAGCAAATGTTACAGCCAAAGATTTGTTAAATGGAGACAGCTCAGCTTTTTTGGGGTGTGAAATGAGTTCAGAGAAAGATCAAGCTATAGCTCCAAGTCAAGAAGTTTTGCAGCATGTCAAGACGTGTCTGGGTGCTGCAGTCTTCTCACCTGATGATGGCTCTGTCCATGCAGAACTGCCTTGGGCTCCCCTTGAGTTTTTCCACTATAGAGAGACTTAAACTGGCTAAAGAATCCCCAACTGGTGTGTCTGAGCAACCTGCACTGGCACAGATGGAGTCTATAAGTATTTCCAATGATAAAAAAAGACCTCCTTTAAGGATCCCTGTTCTACTTTGCTGCCTGTTGATTCACTGCAAAAACAAAGGCAGAAAAGCATTCAAACCAGCAAGGCAATACATTAAACGTTTGTGCTGCAGGTGCTACAGGCACTGCTGAGGAGGAGACTAGTGGAAAGGCCAGTTTGCTCAGTCCGGACAATGAAACCAGCCTTTCTTACACCCTCTTTGTAATGTGCTGCTGTTTTGACTCTTAAATGGACCCTGGCACCACAGGGAATTGCTTCAGTCCAGGCCTCCCACTCTTGACCCATTTTCATTTCATTTCCTCTCCCCCAGCCTGTCATATGTCAGGAGCACATTATCCCTTTTGGAGTTTCCTGCTAATTTGGTCATCACAGGGAGCCTCCAGAAGAACACAGTAATTACCGAGCTCCATCAGACTGGTCTTTTAGCACAGGTAACTCTGACTCTGCCCCAGTTGGGATCTCTCCGAGAGGCAGACAGGGTTTGACACAGTTCTCTGGAGCCAGAACGGAGCAAGGCCTGTGTGGGACTGGGAGCCCATCACCACCCCTTGGCATGGCACAGCCCCACAGGCGCCAGCAGAGAGGCAGGTGTCAGGCAAACCGGGAAGCATTCAGCTGTCCCCAGGGAGCTAAGCAAGGCAGAAGTGGGAAACCTGTGTGCCCTATGGAGCATCTTTCATCCTATGTGGAAGATGCAGTTTAGAGGATCTACACTATAGGTCTCACCTGGTTAAGTCTGAAGACTTTGATGAAAAGGTAAAATACAAAAGAACATTCCTGTTTTAAAGGATTCTTGAAGAAATTGTCAGTGCCTTTGAATCTGCTGAGCTAAGGAGTAATTCAGCCGAGTGCTGCAAGGAAAAACAGCTCTGTTCAGTTCAGGGCAAATTCTTTTCTATTCATGCCATGTGTTAATAAGCTTTTTCACAGCTTTTGAACATAAAGAACCTTTTGGTTTCACTCTGCACATATTTTGGAGCCAACATGGAAACCAAAACCCAAACCATATGGGCTTTACAGCTCCCAGAACCAGCATCAGAGGTTAACCTCAAACCTTTAACCAGCTTAGGCAAACATGTGAGATGAAGGCAAGCTGACCCCTGGCAGCGCTCACATAACCAGCCTTCCTGATGTTCATCAAAGCCTGGGCAATGAACACCAACACACACATCCAGGAATATCAGATGTAGCAGACCCAGGTGTGATGGTTTGGACGGGTTTTCCATGTGCTGGGAGTGAATGCTGTAAGGGGAATGAAATTAGAACCCAGTTGTGATCGTTTTCGCCTTGAAGGTGCCCACTCAGAGCTGCGTGATTTTAAGGATGATTCTAAAAACTAAAAGAGAGGATTGAACCTTATTACTTTAAATGAGAGAAACTCAGAAACAAGTAAACCCTGGAGATCCTTTTATATACCCAAACCAAGCTTCAAAGACTCAAGAAACTGCTGCTCTAAGTGAGAAAACCATAAGGTGCTCTGACAGCTTAGGAAATGTCTTCCCAACCCCGGGATGTCAGAGCCCGGTGACGCCCTTTAACGCTTCTGATTCCCATCGACTCCAAGCATGGATTTGAATTCGCCAAGTGCCTTTCCTGCTAAACCCAAAGCCACAATGACATCTTTCAGCCAGGGCCTCAACACACTACGTGTCTGTTGAGTGAGGGCGAACGAATGCGCTAGAATATTCCACGTTCCACAAGAGCCATTTCAGACTTTTCCAGGTTATCTTTTTTCTCCTTAAGCAAATTTTGCTGTGGGATCACAGGGAAGTTCATGGAAAATAGGATCACACGGGGCTTCCTTCCCAGCGTATTCATGTGGATAAAACATCCTCGCTTCAAGCACATAGTAAATGTTAAGAGCACTTTTGCAGGGGAGAATGGCATTAGCTTCAAGCATTAAACACGTACTTTAACTTTACATCCCTGCTTGTTAGTGCTTGGATAACGCGTAGAGGATGGATTCCAGCTACTCTTTGGGTTGTTTTAGCAAGTCACCCTTAGCCTTCACTTGTGCAAACATGAATAATTACCTGTTCCATAGGGCAACTATCCCACGTGAAAATAAATGTGCATCTTCCAAGGGAAGAAAGCGCCTTGTACATCCTGCCTGCCACCGATGGACAGGGCATTAACCTGTTCTCCATAGCGCCAAGTTCCTGTGTCCACCAGATGATCTGCACTGAGACACGGCCCAATGTGGAGGAGGTGGTGGTGTGCGTGCAAGTTCACTGCCCTCTGCTGAAGGGAAGAGGCTTGTGAGATGCACGAGGTTTTCTCCACGAAGCCCTCAGGTAGCAGGATAATGGCATTTGTTGCATTTCCAGTGCAAGATTTAGCAAGAGGAGATCGAGCATCACCTGAGCCCACAGGCGTTTTGCAGGTTCTATAGTAGGATACTGTCAATAATCCTAACAGCACTGACATGAAATGCGATGGAGCCCGTTTTGTCTCCCATGAATTAACTAAAGATGCACTATTTTTATGCTTGTGCATAGACACTGGAAATATCTGATGACACCAAGGTTCTACGAAGCAAAGGGGACTTGACCCATATCAAAATACACTTATCCAAGTCATCATTTCAGGCAATTAGATGATCATCCAAGTAATAGATTATTAGCATCTAAGGCAACCACACAACCCAGCTTCTCAGTTGCTTTAGAGTTATAGATCCAAACTTACACTGTATTTGCTGGTATTCAGATCTGCGCACATTTTGGTTTCACCTCTCTATAGATTTGATCAGCACAATATAATTTTGCACAAATCTTGCTAACCTTCAATGCTTCACTGTGAAAAGAACATCCTGGCAATTCTGAAACAGATCCTTTAAAACACCCTTTTCCCTCTCACCATCCCTCAACAGCAAAGCCTTTTCTCTATGCCTTCTGCAGCTGTCTTGAGTTAGACTACATGAATAAGCTTATTGGATAACTATCTAATTGCACATTAGCACAGAACCAAAACACTTAAACTGTCACTTTACATTTTGAAGAGAACTAACTTGGTTTTTAACCCAGTCCTCAGCAAGTCAGGAGCACGCAGAAATTGAAGCCAACAGCGTCGAGAGCATGGAAAACAGAGAAGTTGGGTATTTGAATTCCCCCGTTCCCATTTTGCTTACACAAAATTCTGTTAGAACCACTTGCGTCTGTTTAGTTTGATCAGTGCTCACATGAAAGCTTCCTGCGCTTAACGACTGCTGATGGCAGACTGATAACACGTGGAAACTCTGTATGAGGTTAAACCTTTCAGGAAAAGGAATTCAAAATGGCTTGAAGGATAAACTTTCTTGAAGGATAAGTTTAGTTTTCCTTACCCACACCACATACACTGCTTCACGGGTAGCAAAGTTAAAGGTTTTTCCTTCCTTACGTGTCAAGCTATTCTATACAAAAGGAATATTCTGTCCCTGCTTCAGACTGCGAAATGGAATCAAACCCTAAGCACTGTGAGCATGATCCATGTCAGCCCCAGCATCGGCTAATACTTCTTGTAGGAACCTCCTGTCAAAACTAGAGACAAAAGCAAATGAACAGTCATCCTCGGGAGAGCTGAGCCTGATTCTCCCCTCTGCTCCTACATCTTTACTCTGAAAAGTGACAGCTCCATTTGGTTGTTTCTGCCAGCGACTGTTTCATCACCATGCACAGAAGTGAACTCAGACTGACGGGAACACGCTACAGGATTGCTCCAAACATGTTATTTCTGCATCTTTAATATTTCTCTTGCTGCGTAGGCTCTGCATCGGTTCTGCAGACCTGCTGAAAGAGCAGTCCCTGCCCAAGGCTTTTCACCTACCCATGGCTGACGCACTCATGGTTTAACTGAACAGGGTCACGAATTTCTCGGACTGATAGATCTTGGGGAAACACACAGGTGAACCCACCAGCAGCTGCACACAGAAGCTGAATACAGCTGAATGCAGAACTGTCCTGACATTATGAACTTGCACTAAGCACAGGTCTGCTGTCTGAGCACTGGTGGCCTCCTCTGTGCCAGCATCCCGAGTACACATGCAGGTCTGCAACAAAATAGAGAGTTTCTTCCATGGCAAGGTACAATTAACACCAAGACCTACGAGCACTGCACCGATACTCTGCTTCTTCCAGCAAAACACTCCCAAGCTAATGTGGCCTAAGGCACAGAGGCTCTGTTCCCCTGTAAACTGATCTTGGAGCAAGGTCCAAGCAGAGATGAGCTGGTGCAATGATCTGTTACATGCACAGTGCTCAGGAAGAGCCCTTCTTTAAACAGGAAACCTACACCAAGAAAAAGTGCCTTGTTAACTCTTTAGGCCCTGAGGCTTTGGTAGCAAACCATATGGTCAGAATTACCAGCCAGAGCAAAGCAGAACAGCTCACTGTAGCTGCAGTGCCAGAGGACTCCGTTACCCTGCTTTACAACATTCATTTTTTATAATACAAAGAACCAAAGACTATTAGTAGAGAGCAGTGCTTGCAGTGCTCTGTTCTGTCAGATTTCTAAGAAAGAGAGGCCTGTCACAATAGACACAGATGCTTTTCAAATGGAAAGGTGAATTCTTCACAGAAGGGATTCCTGGATTCTAAGAAAAACATGGTTTCGAAAAGCTTTAGGGCTACATTTGAAGCAGGTAAGAAGTTTTCTTCTCTTCCATGATAATGGAAAACTTAAAACACTGATTTCAGATTCCATATATCACTGTCAAAAATGAAAACTGACTGCTTCTGAATTCAAACATCAGCACTGTGGACCTTTAAAACAATCCAAAGTTATACAGCAGGAGTATCACACCTTTCCTTAAAAAGTGTAAATTCTTGGAAAGACCTTAAAAGGATCTACTTCATTAGAGGCCACAGTCAAACCCCACTGTGGGCCAATTCTTTTGTTCTGCTGGTTTGAAATAAAGGTCTGTATTTATTCATTCCTAGAGGTTGCTGCTCTGTTGGCTTCTGATGCAACCCCTTGGATCTTCACTCAATGGGGGATTCAGATCCTGGGCCCTGCCCTCAGGCAAAACATATGTTCCACTCTGACCTGAATCCAGCAAGGCTGTTTGCAAGGGAATAATTGTTTTATGTTTATTAATCACCTGCATGCAAATAGGTGCCAATAAAAACTCCAGGCAGACTCTCTGCCAGACTCAATCTCACAGCACCACGCCCCAGGTTTGGTGTCTGAAATAATGAATACCTCCAATAAGGAGTCATCACCACTTCGATATGCAGTGACAAAAGTTTCACATCAGCTCAGCCCCCTCCGCAACGACGGCTTTAAAAAGAGAGACAAGAAACCTGCAAAAACATTCAACACCAGTGGTAAAATAAATTAGAGATGCTGCATATTAAGCTAAACAAATACATTAATGCAACATGAAGGGGGGAGATTTCAACCAGAGAACTGGAACATGCAGGCTCTACTCATGCTAAATGTGACCTGCCAAGAGAAAATCATGAGGCAGGGGATGACTTTTCTCAGTGTACAAAAGTCTGAAAAGGTTTTTAAAAGACAAAGTCAATTTTAGCAAAATGTTTCAGTTATCTACTAAAAGCTATTGCAGCCCTGACTACAACAAAACTAGCTGATAATTAAACTCATTCTGGAAAGAATTAAACTACAAAGCCTGATGGAACTCGAGTTAAGAATTTAAGTAAGGGCAGGACAAGTTAAGGCACTGGAGCTGCAAATTTCTCCTGTAACATGAAGCAAGTCCCAGTCTCTAATCCACTTCTCACCTGGCCAGTAAAATGGGAATATCTGGTCTTTACTGACAGCTTTCTGTGGGAGACACTAACATTCTCAAACACATACTTAGGCAAGACCAAAAAAGCTTCGACAAATAGAATAGTTAGGTCTGTTACTTACCTTTCCCAACTGAGAACAGAGGTGTTAGGCCATGCCACACAAGTACACACACTCTGTACATCATCATGTACACATCCACCCCTCTATTTACAAGCTTATTCAAACATGAAATAAGCAACCAGAGCATTTTAAATGGCTAACTCAACGCAAATTCAAGTAGGGAAGTGATGAAAACTGCTCTCAGAAGAATCACTTCTGGGCAGACTGCAAATATCAGGCACATGATAATTATCTGAGGCTGTTCTCTGAATGGAGTTTTTATATGGAAGCATCAGCTAGAGCCAAGACAGATCAGTGATTATTCTCATGGAGGCAAAGCCTGTTGTAATTCAAAGATTTATGAGAAGTGCTGCAGTTTTATTTGTCATTGAACTGCTTTCATGTACTTCTAAATGTACAGACACATCAACTATGAAAAAAATCACACAACTGATACACGAGTTTATATTTAAAATACTTAAGGTAGTTATGAGCCTACTGTTCCAGCAGGAGAATATTCTTTCCCAGTAACACAACCATGGCCAGGTGAGTTAAAATGCCACTAATATTTTAAAATCCTTTCTACTTGCAGATCTTTCACCTTCCACTTGGATCAGACTGAAACAAAGTATAACAGGAGCAAATTAAGCCTTTGAAAATCTCATTGTTTTATAAAGCAAACAGTGGTAACATCTTTGGAAAAATAAAGTAGATGCTCTATGTTTAGCATGAAACACTTGACTGTGCTGTCACCCACTTGTAATTAAAGCTCAAACACAAGGCATCTAGAAAACATGCTACCACGTTTTTCCATACTTGGGAAGTAACCTGCATGTGCACCCATTAACAGTATATCAAGTTTCACCTTCTCTGTGGAACAATTCACTTAAATACTCTCAGGAAGGATCAGTGGAATAAAAAGATAAAACTGGCTATATAAATGTCAATCTTTATTCAATCTCCCAGTGCAGTACATGACTTGTGTGCTCCAAGTGAATAGAAAAACACCCAGAAGTGAACAAAAAAAAAAAAAAGACAGAAGACTGCTGAAGAAAGATCTCAAGAGGTTAGGACGTCGCTTTTGGAAGGGGTATTTTTTCCATGTCATGGATGCCATCTTTGTCAATGAACCGGGCAGTGAAAGAAGCCAGATTGAGGATGAAGCGTTTCTGAAGCTGTTTAACAAAAGACAAAAAGACAAAAGGTGAGATTCATTCAAAGCTTAAATAAAAGAGGAGAGCACAGTTTCAGGGATACGCTGCTGTACATCAACATTTTTATTCTGGTTCTAATGGCCTGAAATATTAGGAAATAGTGATTTCTTCACTGCTCAGGTATCAATTAGGCCAAGTTTGTTCTCTGTGGTAAGAATAAGCCTAGGCTGGAGATGGAAAATACACAATCCTGTTAACAACAAACATGTTTACACTTCAGAAGACCAGAGTGAGCTACAACTTAGGGCACAAAGTGTACGTATCAAAGGTACTTCAAACAGAACCTCTTTAAAGTACTTCTTCCTGTTGTTTCCCCAGAGGTTTCTTCCCAGTTACATTCAATTCAACCTCTTAAAGACAACGATAAAGGACATTTTCCTACAATAAAAGCCTTCAAGTCTGAAAGGTTATGTCTGCACTAAAATTGATCACAAACTTTAAGGTCAAATCTTCGCCTCAGATACCACTTCACAAGCTGGAAGACAAGCACAAAATGCAATACAAGTCACAAAAGGATGCTTGAATTATGCTCAGAAAAACATGAAACCCCAGTTGCAGACTGTATCAACATTATGCTAAGCATGGAAGAAGCAGAAGTAAAGTTTCAAGTTTATGTTCTGAAGGACATGAACCATGCTAAGACAATGCGAGTGCCCACAAATGCTCAGTAGCTCTTCCACATCTGGTCAGTGTACGTTTATTACCCCTTCTGGCAAAGGCAGCCAAAAAACGTGACAAGAGGAAGAGGAAAATATCAGCAAACAAATGCAAACAAACGTTCCTTTCTCAAGATCACAAGGGTCTAAGTTTGGCAACTCACCTCCTCCAGACATTTCTTTAGGAGCTCCACAGCTTCCTCACGTGTCATACCTGAAAGAGAAAACATCCACAGATTGATTTCATTAGAGGCCATCTCCCCCAGCAGAAACTTTATTAAATTTAAACAACTGTTCAGCTGAGCACCAAACCCACTCCTCCCCAGCTCACAGAAAACACTTTCCAGATGTACCGAGGATGCCCTGCACCAAAGCGCTCACACTGCAACAAGCCATTGAGAATCGATTTGTTACACTGAATGGGAAGCATGACGGAATTCTGCCTCCCATGGCCAGGGACCAGGCTCCGGAGAAGTCCGGACGTCTCTCCCTCCTCCAGTTTATTACAGTTTCAAATCAGCTCCATCTGTCCACAGCCGGCTGTAAGTCAGGGACAGTAGGTAGAGATTGGTTTTAGTGCTGCCTTCCCTGCTGGGTATTAGCTTTAATAATGGGAAAGGCACGTGTGTGATGCCCCTGCTATTCTCACATGTTAGGATGAAATCCAGCGCTCTATAGGGATGTCAAGCCATGACAATGTATTGTAGCTCACTATTTTTCTCTTTTCACAAGGAATGGTGAAAATGGAGCAGTTGAATTTTCAAGGGACCTGACTACAAAACAACCAAGTCCTGTGAATCTCTCAAAACTTGTTTCTAGAGTTTGTTCCAGATCTGCATCCACTGTTCAGGCAGAAGCCCCATTAGAATAAACCTGACAGCTACACTTCTTGCAGGAGAGACGAAAGGATTACTAAACCAAGTACTCTGCTATGAGATTAAACTCAGCTTTGCACACAGGAGCAAAGCAGTTTTGTAGCTAAAGCCAAAAGGTGTCAGATGAACAATATTCCCAGTTTTGTACATTTTCTCATCTGTAAAGTGGGGATAGGGTTTATGAAGAACTGGATTAGGATTCTGAAATTAATACTTCAGACAGGTACAGACACGTGCAACAATTATGATGAACAGCTACCACATGCATAAAACTAAACCAACCAATCTTCATCACCACCACTTCAAAGTACTGAAGACAATCTTGCTAAGAGTATCTTCTGACTTGTATGTTTTTAATCCACCACACAAAAAGCCAATCCAAGATACGGAGCAACAGGACCTGGGAATGCCCTCTGAAGATTGGTACTCTGGGAAAATGTACATATCATAGCAAACAGACAAGCAAGTAGAAGATAAAGTTATCAAAATGCTATTAAAGACAGACTACTAGCAGCTAATGGTCCAGGGAAGTCTAGTCATGTTTTACAACAAACTGAAACTTCCTTCACTTACAGTCTGTTATGCCTCAAACAGGAAAACACTTTAAGGAGTTGACTAGTTTCATGTTACCATTTCAGCAAAAACAGAAGGCAGTCTTTAAAGCTACATTTATTCTAACAAAAAGCCATGCTCAAATCTGTAGCAGCACAGCAACTGCACTGAGCAAACACCAATCTTTCAGTTTAAGCCTTTAATTTATCAATTGGTGACAGGAGATATTTCTTCTCTGTACACCCCTTACCTGGCTTGTAATAGCGGTCAAGGATGCTGAGGGTAAGGAATGCACCATATCCATGTGCTGCAAAAGGAGCTTTAGCCAGAGCCGCCAAGTAGTCCATGTAGTAAAGAGCAGGGCCTTCCTGGTCGTCATAGCCAGCCAGGAGAAGGTTGACATGATAAGGGGTCTACAAACAGAAACCACGTTTGCATTAAAGCAGCCACTCCTAAAGCTTTGAATCTTAATCCCCTGCCACCTCCAGAACAGCAGCACAGTTGATTTCATAATCCTCTGCCATAAAATGCTACCAGTAACTATACCAATACTGTCTGCAGGAGATTACAGTCTCAAACAAAACTGATTGGGTCTTTTGGTAATATGGGATGCAAAAGCAAATAAAAACATGAAACTTTGGTTCTCCTGAAAATGAGCATGTCTGGGGTTTTTTTAAGAGCTTTCATGGCACATTCAAACTTAAGAAAACTTTAATTATGTTTTCACACCAGATTCTTTCATCTCAGCATAAAACTTGCTGAGTTTTACTGTCAACATGTGAGTACAACGTGAACATTTTGCAGTTTCTAAGAACTCCTTTGTTAATTTAGCATGCTCTTTTCTCAGTCACGCTACTGTTAACCAAAGCCCTTTGAGCATATATGAAAGCTTACATACAGTGCAAACAGTTACACACAGTGTTACACTGTCTTGTTAACTGGCAGTTAGATTTTTATTGCAGGTATTTAATCTTTACTATTAAGCTAACTTGACCACGTGAATGAAGAAGATCTATGGAATCGGTTTATTTCTGTTCAAACCCAACTACTAAGATACTGCAACATCCCATTTCAGTAGCATTTTTAGTTGGCTGGAAATAGTTTTCTCATACTAGAAATTGAGCTGCCGTCTTCTCTGATTCTTGTTTATGACTTCAGCAAGCGCCTATCAAATACGGTTGGGAAATATCAACATCTTTTCCATGTAACCACATTAATGTAGCCATGCCTTTTTACCCTGGTGTACTTGGAAGTTTAGCAATTCCTTAGCCATTTCCTTCATGGTACAGGTTTAGTGTGTTCCACCATAATGAATAAAGCAGATGTCTCTGTACATCTTCTTCCAAGATGTGTACTTTGTAAGATCATGAAACATGCCTGCACTGTGTTATCTTTACATGTAGGCTCAAAGAAGATTTTGGAATTGTATACATACATTTCTTAAAACAGCTTTTATATACTTCCAGTATTTTCCTATCTACAAAATGTTTCTTATTAAATTAATCATACTAACAGGATATTTCTTAGAGTGCTGGAAAGCCTAGATCAACAAAGCAACAAGAAAAAAAAATGATGCAACCAACAATAGGCTAAAACACACAAACACAATTTCCCCCTAAAGCCAAAACATTATAATTGGAAAAAGTTCATTTTGATACCAAAACCACTGAATTTGTACTCAAAAAAAAAAAAAAAACCCAAAAAACAAAAAGTATCAACAGGATACTGTATTTTTACTTTGACCAGATAGTAACAAATAATAAAGCAGGCTACAGTTATATGTCAAACATAACGCTGTAAGTTGTGTGATTTAATCTTCAAAGCATTCAAGAATACTTGGAAGCAAGTTACCATGCAGCTGTATTCCTTTAATTAGTCTCTATTTCATCATTTATTTATTCTGAAACATCACACAAGTTGATATTTAAGAGCCATGACACAAGATCACTCAACTTATTGTGTGACTTTGAATTACCAACATTGGCATATGTGAGATACTCAACCATAAATAAATGGTGTTATATAGACTTAAACAAATCTGTAAGCTGCTTTTCAGTAGTAAGTTCTCCTGCTAATGTTCCATCAGACTACTTAAAACTCCCATGCCTTCCTATTATTCAAGAAAGGCAGGATTTAACCATAAGGAAATATCCATGATGCCTTTACTAGTTTCATTATTATAAATGAAATTTGCAGACAGCCCCTCTTAGTGCTTAGTGGCAATAACATCTTCATCCTGGGACTGGTACTCCTTGTGCTTATGTCCATTCCAAAGGAACGCTTGGTTTTTGTAACTACATCCATGCCAAGTGTTCTAAACTCTTTAGAAGACTGCTGTGATGCAAGGGCTACCAAATGAGCAGATAAGATCTGATTGATCCTGGGGTGGTGTTTTTTTCCCCCCCTCAAATTTACCTTCCTATTAGAGGCACTATTTTACATCCCAAGTAGCTTTGCACTTTACGCTGTTTGATTTAAAATAACTACAGCAATTCAGGGATGTGTGAAATTCTTCAGAATTTCCAGCAGAACAGTTGTGATAAACACTCTAAACCAACCAGACCAGCAGCAGGAGGCTGGGCGGTGACAAGCAGCGATGTGACATCTGGCGGAAGCCAAAGTCACAGCAAAGGGGGAAAGGTGGGCACAAGGAAGCATCCTGCCAAGCATGGACAAGGAGAAAGGAGCTGGCAGTCTTCTTCTGGACTCAGGCCAGACCCTGTCACCTACAATTTAACACAGCATCACAACAAGAAACTGAACTTCATTGGGTTTGAAGAGGCAAGGTGGGTATTTTTCCTACTCCCTACCTCCATCTAACCTAAGTAGTATGTTATATGTGCTAAACCTGGTACTCAAATCAGCAGGTGAATCAAGTGAGTTACTGAAGTAGGTATAGCAGAAGAGGAGGTACAGCATCACTCACCTATGCAAAAGACAGTTGGGTCCAAAGCAGTTTCTAAGTTTGCCTCAATTGCAAAACATAAATGGAAATCAAAGACTCTTTTCAGATCCTGCTCTGGGGCATAAACCCCTTGCTTTCAAAAAATGAAATGTCATGCAAAGCCACATGTTGACTATTCAGTAAAAGAGCAGAGCATAGTAATGAAATGGCCTTAAGTCACAAGGCCAGTGCCATTACACTTAACACTTCTACCAAAAGAATAACTTCAAGGCACTGCCTTACAAGGCAGCCACCCCCAAGATACCAGAAACTTGGCCTATATGAGCCACAATGTTCATAAACAAAACCAAGCTAGACAACAGAGGAACCCAGATGGTGATTTAACAATGCAGAACAAGCTCTGTTTTGGGCTGGGCCACAACAACAGTATCCTGTTTGAAAAAGTGCTGTTTCAGTGTTAGCCATCCTCCTTCACATTTCTTCCAGCCTTCCATAACAAACAGCTTCACAGGGTGAGCAGCAACACAGCAACAAACCACCTTTTCCCTCAACAAACTTTTTACTTCTAAACTATTTTCTCACTCCTAACAGGAGGCAGTGGCATGTTTTACCTTTCCATGTTTTTATCACCCACATAATTAGCAGCCTCCAGGAATCCTATATGCAATTTAAATAGATACAGAGCACTGGTGTTAATCCTTCTGGTATTCCACAAATGTAACAAAATTCACAGGGAAAAAAAAATAATCTGATGGCAAGGTTTGTATCATCAAATTCTGAATCCCACAAACAAATCATTAAGTGCTATGTTTAAAGAAAAGGAGTTCTCCCTACAGTACAGAGATCACTGTAGTGTGACAGTAGTGTCAGAGTGCTCCACTTGCTCCAGGGCATTGCCATCTGCAACACAACAACATTTTGTCTCCGGTAAATAAACACATCTGCCTTTGCCAGTGTCCTCCCACTGTGCTGCCCATCTGGAGCAGGTGAGCTGGAAGGCAGACGTGGGCTCACGAAGGAGGGGAGACACACAGAGGATCAGGCCTCAAGGGACAGGGCACAGCGGAAGACAACAGAACCACATATTTGCCACATCCTGCTGGCCCACTTTAACAAAAATCCTGTTAAATTACTCCCATTAGAGGTACTTTAAATCATATGTAAGAAATAGCTGCCTGTGCTTAAGCAGGCAGGACATTCGGTGTCAGCCTCACCTACATCACCTGCGCAGATCAGATGCCCCCAGACAGCCACTAGCACCAGGCAGACAATGGCCCTCTGGGCCAGGCACCAAGCAGCATGGCTCCTTCATGTCAACCTCAAAACCCCCACCAAATTCCACAAAACACACGCAGACTTACAAATCACATCTGAACAAAAGCTAAAGCAAGCAGCATCACTGCCAGCAGTCACCTACCAACCATGCTTAATCCACACAGTTGGCTGAAGTCATTTAAACCAGAAGAGTTTCACGTATGAGCCTGAGGCAGGACCCTGCACAGAGTTGTACTGACTTGCTCCGACTTTAAAAACTTCCTACCTGCAGCTGTGACCCATGTCAAAAGTTAGATAAATGACCTCTGGCTGTTCCCAAAGTTCTTGCAGAAGGATGTAAGCTGCACTCCACATACATATTCTCAACAATACAGCTCTTACGTTAGTCCTGGCCTTCATTTGTTACTGTACACACAGTGTAGTCAGAACAGCAACATCATTTATCCCACATATTGTCCCTGACAGAGCAACTTCATTCTCAGCATCCCATTCTTTCTTGTTTTCTTTCATACAGCACATTGAGAAGAATGCCAATGAAATGCTTCCTAACCTTGGACCTTTCAAAGTCCATCTGCCTCTTCATGACGTCTTTTCATACGTTGAACAAATTACCATGAGAAAAATCAGTAACTGCAGTTTAGTAACCTGAAAACACAGCTTCAACTTGGACTTGATATTCATGGAAAGCCTCATGTTGCTGCTTACAAAAGGGGCTTGCTTTGCTAAGTACATCAAACAGCTTGGCTCTATTAAATCATTTTCCAAGAAGATTAAACGGATTCAGTGCATTTGCATGAAAACCAACAACCTTATCCCGACGTTAAAGAGGCTGAATTCACGTCACTGTCTTGCAGCATTGGTGACAAAACATTTCTTGGGCCCAAGGCTGGAATTTTAAAAGACTATAGCTGTACCAGTTAATGATAAGTGGCAAGTTTTTTAAAAAAGCAAAGCAAGTAATATTTTAATAAAACATCCTTTCAAAGTGAATTCATCACTAAAGACAGGAGCTGCCACCTTTTTCATGAGGCTCCACTACTTGAAAATGGGAATTTTCCCCTATAAGCCCTTGCCAGAATCTTTCAGCTCTTACTCACTCGACTCCGAAGATAGTCAGCGAGGTTTCGCCGTGTAAAGTTTGCAGCTGCAGTAGGAGACAATTCATAACCTGGAGAAGAAATGTGTGTATTTGATAACAGTACAAATCCATATTCATATTTCACTTCCTTATTTTGAAATAGCAGAGATAATCTTTGGTAACAAAATCTCATGCCATTTGCCTAATTCCAGTTTATTCTGACAGCTACAAGCTTAAAGAGGGCCCTCAAAATCCAGGCAGGTCATATCTGTGTAGACCATTAAAATATATAGCTTCAAAAGTTAAAATACCATGGGCATGCAGCCTGAATTTTTCAGTCCAATGTATCAAGAAAACCAGCAACAGGTGTCACACAACAGAGTAAGAGAAATCTTTTCCTAACAAACCTATTATTGTGTCATTTATATTACAAATAGGCCAGCTGGGCTTTGGATAAGCCCCTCTGTTTACACTGTATAATCTAATGGCCATTTTTAAATCCTGGCTTCATTACCACCTCTACTCAACATTAAAAAAAGCGGAAATCCTTAAAGCTAGAGAAGCTTTGAGAAATAATCAGCTGTAAAGTGCACCTATCATTAACTCTGCTTCCAAACCCTCAGCGAGTAACTGTTTACTTCACTCACCATTTCTCATTTTGTAGAGCTGAACATTCTTCTGGATGTATTCTGCAAACTGTACCGTGTCCCCAGCCTCCCCAACACACAGGAGTAAGATCTTTTCACTCATCTTAAACATTTTGTCATGGTCTAGGCAAAGAAAAATAACACGGTCATGAGAAAGAAAAAATTATTTTGTCAATATCATAACACCATGGCTTCTTTCAGAGACAACAAAGTAAGACTCGGACAACTACATTATGACCTAGAGGGCTAACAAAGAAAGTGCTCCTGAGCAAACCCTAGCACTCAGTTGAGCACACAGTTGGTGGCACAGTACACAACACTTTTAAACACATCACTGAGAGAAACAAAGCTGGAACGAACAAAGTGCTTCCTTCAGCAAGGGAGGCATTTCAGAAATCCATGCTCTTTCTTATACAAGGACTATATCTCCACAAAGGCTATTGTGCTGATGCAAAGTTTAACATTATATGTGGTGCTTCCTGGGCACTCCCTGGTACCCAGTAGCACAAAAGGAAGATCACTTCTGGGTGCTGATGGGAGCCTACAGAACAGCATTAAACCTCCACCTCTGTGCTTTGCTTTCAGCTCGCTAAATGCTGCTGAATAATCTCTGCTGCGAGGCAGGCAGGAAGTGTCACAATCAGGAGTCAGCAGAACACCCAGCAGTGCGCAGGATCTGCATGTCTTAAGAGTTTAGGGAAGCCGCTGACACCCATCAGCCCTTGCAATCTATTTACAAATATAAGTATTAGTAAATGTGCATACCTTAAATAAATACCTGAAATTTGTGTGGGCTTTTTCCCCCAAAAGACAAATAAATCCTACGTTTTAAATACATTTCCCTTAAAGTTTATAACTAAACCTACTTGGAACCAAGTTAACTTACAAAACACGGTTTGCAATGATTATATTTGTATTGTGTATGTGCCACCACCTTTCACAACCGTCTTTCTAACACCATTCCAATGACCTGAAGAGAAGTATTGTAGGTAAAAAGCACTGCTATAACATTCATGGGTTTGTGATGACACAGTTCATCAATGCTGCATCTAAAATGTGCTGACGGTTATTTAGGGTGCTTTTAAGAGCTTCTAAAGCACAGTATTTAGCTTAGAAAGATCACTAAACCTTGTAAACCAGCTTCAGTCTAGATTAGCGCAATAGTAAGTAGAAAAATTCCTTTCAGAGCATTTCAGAGGCTTGGTAATGCCCCAGATATTTTACCACATAAAAAAGTCAAATACACATTATAGCTTCACTCACATGCCTTGTGCTAAGAAGTCCACTGATGCTTTTACTTCCACGAGCTCCTTTTTAACACGAATTACATTTTACCAGTGAACCAGACACAACCAAGCATTAAATCCCCCCCTTCGCTACCCCTGCGGTTATTTTAACACATCCATACCGCGGTGTTCGGGCTGACAAGCCACCGCTCACCCAAACGGCTGAGCTCACACGCCAACCCAGCCGTGGTATTGGTTTAGGCTTGGAAACCACTCCAAGCAACCGGCCCTTTGAGACGGGGCTCACTCAGCGGCCCCTACAACGAGAACACCCACCCATAACTGCCCACCCGGCAGCGTTTACCTGCACTCCCACCTGCTGCAGCCGCATCTCCTCAGCGCCACAGGCCCGGGGCCTCCCCACCGCGGGCCGCCCGCTCACAGCTGGAGCCACGGCCCGCACAGGCCAACCCCCCCCGCCGGCTCTCACCGTGCTTCATCTGGACGATGCTGGAGGCCGCCACCGTGTCCGCGGCCACCAGCACGTAGTCGGGGCCCTGGATGCCGATCAGGTACTCCATGGCGGCCGCGTCCCGTCCGCCCGCGCCGTGACACAGCGAAGCGCCGCCGCCTCCCCTCGCACCCGCGCCGCGGCGCGCACCGATGACGACATCGTCACGTGGGTCGGCGGGGGGCGGGCCAGAAGCGTTCCCAGTGCCGTGGTCCGTCGCTTCCCGGTTTATCCCGGTTTGTCCCAGTTTATCCGGGTTTATCCCGGTTTATCCCGGTTTATCCGGGTTTATCCGGGTTTATCCGGGTTTGTCCCGGTTTGTCCCGGTTTATCCCGGTTTGTCCGGGTTTATCCCGGTTTATCCCGGTTTATCCCGGTTTATCCCGGTTTATCCCGGTTTGTCCCGGTTTATCCCGGTTTGTCCCGGTTTGTCCCGGTTCCAGCTTTATCCCGAGGCCGGCGCTGGGGGGGCAGGGCCTGTAGGGACCCGTGCCCTGGCTGGGGGGTTCAGCCCTCGGCACGCTTGGGTCTCCTGACAGGGGTCCTGGGGTTCTGGTTCCTGCCAGCCTCTGGTGCCATTCCTGGCCAAAACGCGCGGTGCTCGGTGTTAAAAAGCACAATCCCAAGGCAGAGCCTCCATGGAGCGGCGGTACTGGCACATCCCGCTCTGTACACTCTGAACCCTGCTTGCAGCAGGCACATGAATGGAAATAAGTACCAGCCGCTGATCTCGGTACTCAAAGAGGATTGAGCTGCTGAGACAGTGAAATCCTTCCAGGAGCAATGGATTTAATGGGTTTAATTGCTGCCCATCTCCCTGCGTTGGGAATAGCGGGCGGTGCTGGCTGCGGGCAGGGCTGAGCCCCGAGCTGCTGCGTGGGGCTTCCCGCAGCTCCCACCGCGGTCGGTGCCGGGAGCCAGCCGGGATGCAGCGAGGAGCGGCGGTTGCGTGCTCGGCAAGTGCGGGATCCCTCCTGCCGCCCCGGGCACCGTCCCGAGCAGAGCCCGGCAGCCAAAGGGCCAAGCCCTGGCTTGGCTCACCTGCTGAGCCAGCGGAGCGTTCCTTTCCCTGATTGACATGTCCGTGCCAGCCACCAAGGCAGGGCTGTGGCGCAGATAACGCCTGCGATTTTCCTATCAGTTGATGGCTTCAGAGGTGCTGCTTGAGCTCAGATGGAGACCTTGGGTTTCATCACCTGGCTGGACACGGGTTCTGGCAGCCGCTGATCAGCGAATGCTGTTCTCTGCTATTCCTTTCTTCCCCCCTCCCCCGTTCTCAAGCTACTTAAATTTCTTAGGGCAAAGAAAGCGCTTAAGTGCGGCACCCAGAAGCTTCCAGGTGTGGCTGTAATGTAGATAATTAATAACAAGAGAAACAAAACAGCTCCTCTAATTGCTTGGACATTGTCTCACTGCAGGCGCCGTCCTGACGAGCGGCACAACTCCGACTGGCACTTGCTTTATTGATTAGGCTCTGCCCCTGCCCGAGCCCCAAGTAATACATTCACTAAGTGCAGCTCCACAAAGACCCAGCCCCTCACTGATGAAAGGGGCCACCGGAGCATTAAACCCCCCCCACCCTGCCCCCCGGCAGTTGCCGTGAAGGAGGCAGCCCCAGGAGATAAAACTGTGGATGCTCAGCACATGGCAAACACCCAACTGCACCTATAGCCAAAAAAGTCACTGTGTAATTATGAGAACTGGGCATAACCTTTGTGTGGTTTAAAAAATACTAGGCATGCCAAAAAGCAACAGCAAATTGTCTTCAGGAAACAGTATAAATGAGTGTAAGCAGCAAATTCACCATTTTGACTGTTTTCCAATTGCCTGTAGCTACACTTGTTAAATTGAGTGCTGCGTGAATAAATCAAAACAGGACGTTTTCTTTTGCCTAACAATGGCCAAGCTCGGTGCCAGTGTTTAAGTATTTTCCGTGTGGATCCAATCTGAAGTTTTAAACACATTTTTCCCTATCCATCGCCATGCATATTGCACATGTACATAGAGCTAGCCTCTCTAAACAGCTATTTTTTGAGACCTTTTTAAAAGAAGGTTAACAAAAACTCAACAGCTCCCAACCTCGTTGATTTTTATTGGGCCCTAGGGTACAATTAAATGTGAAGGTTGTTATTGAATTTTCTTGACAGATTGAATTTCCCCGTTTAGGAAGCACGCGTTCATCCAATACACACCTACCTGTCTTCCCAGAGTGCACTTTGGCAGTACATCAGGGTAAGAAGGACAGTGGGACACCTCTGCCTGGCAGGAAATGGGGACTAGTTTTCACCATTAAAGGGAAACTGTCCAGGCTGCAGTATGTCTGGGTCTATTGTCTAGTCTAGGTCATGCTTTGCCTGGAAAGGTTGGACTAGGTGATCCTTGAGGTCCATTCCAACCTGGTGTTCTATGACATGATTCTATGTCTTGAAATTGATTGTTCCTATTTTATTTGTTGCAGCTACATGTATTTATACATGTGTGCTACACAACCTTGGTGGGGTTACTCCAGTAATAAAAGCTGTGGGTAACACAGGGATGCCAAGCAGCCTATGTAAAACCCTACTTGTACAGAGCTACCTGTGCTAAACCAAAGCTGGGCAGTGCTGGCCTGAAGCATCTGGGCTCAGCTTTTGGTTCTGTCCCTGGCTCACAAGGCAGCTCAGCAGTGTGGGGCTGTGGTATGATGCCTGACTGCGGTGCAGGGGGTATTTTTCATTCTAGGGGTTGTTTGCACTGGCTTTTGCCCTTTGCTGTCATCTGTCTCTATACAGTATTAGTAAAGATGATGTTACAGTTACTATAAAGCCTAGACAAGTTTTCCTGCTAGGAGCTCACTGCTTCCCAGAAAAGAACCCTCGTGCTCCTGCTCATTCAGGTGCAGGAAATGAAGGCACAGAGAAGAGAAGTGATTTAGTGGAGATCACAGGGCAGGTCAGCGGACTGGATAGGAATAGAAATGTCTTGATTTCTCTGGGCTCCTCTCTAGCTGCTGAAGCATGCCATTTGGCTCACACAACCCCAGAATGAACTCTGCAAGGCTTACATGGAGCTTTGCTCCTAATCTCCCTGTCTGGGCTCCACAGAGCTCCTCAAGATGACTTTCTATGGGCTTAAACATGGTATATTTTAACAGATTATCCTTAGGGATGGGCAGGGACAAACGTTGCATTATCCTCCCATGCCTGCACTGGTGGCCAGCTCCTGGTGCCAGTCTTTCTGGCTGTGTCCACCCCACCAGGATGCCTCTGGAGAACAGCTCTTGCAGAAGTTTCAGCTAGTGGAAGTTGAAGTCTGTCTTTTGTGTGGGGTTTTTTTGACAGACAGGTGTTAAACCCTGCCAGGATGGAGGGGTTTTGACAGTGGTGTTTAAACGATGAGCCTGGCTCTCCTGGGATGCAGAGCGGATTGTTAGCATCGCCCTGCAGTGATTGCTTCAGGTGCACAGCAGCACTGCAAAGGGGTTGCTCTGACCTCAGGAGCCCCCATTCACCTCTCCTGCCATCTCCCAGGCTGAGATCAGTGTGAGGGAGCATGTCCCCCTCACCCACCACCAGCAAAACTCCCCCCTGACTTCTCATTCCTACCGGACTTGTCAGGAAATGTCAATGCCCGGCAGCATCAGTGCTGCAGGCATCCCACAGCAGCCCCTGCTTCCCAGGTCCATAGCACAGTGTTTACCCTCCACCTGCGATGGCAAGAATGGGGCATCCATTGGAGCGTGCAGGTGAAAATGGATTGTAACCTGCCGTCTGCCCTCCGCGGATTACAGCCTGTGTGGCTCTGGCAGGATTGATCTTGCAGGTGAGAACGTTTCAGAGACCAGCTGGGGCCCTGCTCCTCGGCGGGATGCTCCTTCCTGAGCATCATCGGTGGACATCACTGTCTCCTTGAGGTGGGCAAGAGGGTATTCACTGCAAGCAGTTGGGATGCCTGGGACAGGGAGTGTTATTTCTCAGTTTTCCCATTTCTGGAGCCTCCCCAGCAGTGCGGAGCATTGCAGCTGCTTCCCACTGCGGTAGCTTCTGGTTCCTTCTCCCAGTTTAATTTGTGCTCAAACCTTCTTGGCGAGGCAGGGAAGCCACAGGCACTGCAGGCTAATATTGCAAAAGCTGTTGTGCAGAACCAGGTTGGTGATCCCAGTACAGTGTCTAGATTTGAGTGCGGTGTGACCCATAACCATACAGCAGGTCCAGCAGGATGATCTCTTTCCTAACCGTTGCTAATTGTAGAATGAAGGCATAAAAAGAAAAGCTGCTTCAGGGCACTGGATTGCTGTTTTTTCCCCACTGAGGAGGCACAAATCAAGAAATCCAAATGTTTAACAAAACAGATCCCTGCAGTGTTGTGGGAGATTCAGAAGCAGCAACATCTAACCAAAGCTCCCTCCAGCTGCTCGAGCTCTCGTTGTGTTTGGATTCCTGCTGGTCACTGGATTATTACTTTTCTTACTATTTCCTGTGCTTTAAAAGTGGGGAAAGCACAATCAAATTATCGTCATGCTCATACGGTTAAATACCCATTTAGTTACTTATTCAGTGCATTAAAAAGACGCTGGCCACTGTCAGTTCGGAGGAAATTCAGAGAGGCAGGCAGTTAGGAGACAGGATATAGGATGAAATAGGCCATTACACCAGCCCAGTGAGTGGCAATTTATCGCCCTTCTTCTCTGCTACATCACTTCTGTGCCCAGTTTGTTCTGGATTTAGAAGAAAAACCCAAGCAAATGAAAGCATTCTGCTGGAGATCCCCAGTGCTTGTTAGAATCCATTTAGGTTTAAGCCAAAGCTCTGCAGAACGACCAAACCACCTATTTTAGGTCTCCTTTTCTTCAGCTGAGCAAAATGTGCTGCTGCACAGGTCATAAGATGCCTGCAATTATGACCATGAATAGAGAGAAATGTTGCTTCTTGAGACAAATTCCATCTGACAGTTTTTACAGTGCGTTCGTTCAGAGCAAAATGCCCTGTCCCCTGTCACCCAGATTGAAATTATTAAGGAAGACAGACATTTCACTGACAACTCTAGCCGCAGGGGGGGAAATATTCCTTCTGTTCCCCTCTGAAGGTCAGAGCTCACATAATGCAGAACACTTGGAACACGCGCGTACGCGCGCTCACACGCACGAGGAGCAAAACTTTCTCTTTGGCAGAGCTCTGCACAGATTTTGTGGCAAACAGGAGCCCTCTTCACGTGCATCTCAGAGGGTTTTGGCCAAAGAAAGATGAGCGTTTCATGGCTTCAGTGGTAAGTTCTTGTCTTGTAACTGAGCTCTTTCTCCTCTGCGTGTGCAACGCATCAGTAGACGGTCATGGGTCCTCACATGCTTGTACTTCCACTCACATGATCCATGCCCCTTTGTGGCGCATCAGGCGATTCCTCCCCCAGTCTGGAATCTGTGGGAAAATCACACTTCCCTGGCATCTGTGTGTTCTTTCCAAATACTTCCTGCTTTCTTTTCCTTACTGATAAAAGCCCATTTGCAATCTGGATGTCCCATTTATCACTTGCGCTGCGTTGGCAGCTGCCATTTGGCCACAGAAGAGTCCCTGTGCTGTGTCCATGGGAGCACCAGCCAGCTCCTGTCTGACCAAGAGCTTCTTCATGCTGGAGGAAGGGCAAAGCCTGGTCCTTCGGTGCACCTACAGTCCCAGCCCGACGTGTTAATGCAGAGGTGCGGTGCCGCGTATGAGCTGTCCGTCACCGTCCTTCCCTGTGGATCACTGGGCTCACTTCATCTAGGGCTGATAATTGGACTTGAGCCAAGGTGACCGGAGGTGAGAAACCAGCCTGCAGTCATTAACCTCTGCCCATTGCACAGGGTAAAGCAGCGGCTCCGTCTTCCCCATCTTTCCAGCAATTTGGTGTCCATCAGGCTCATGCCAGGTCCCTGCTGACTGCATACATGTCCTGGTGTCATTTGCAATGACTTTCCCTGGCCGGATCCAGCTCCCAAGCACAAACCTTCCTTTTTCAGCTTGTCTTAAAAACACTTCCTAAATCAGAAGCCTTTGTGCCACATTTCCTCACAGAAAACCAGTGAAAACCCTGAGTCCTCAGTACTGCCCATTCTGACCTGCGCATCCTGCTGGGCTCCTGCTGGGTGGGATTGCAGCCCAGCCCAGATCTCATCTCCCCATCTTTGTTCTGTCCATAGAGTCGTAGAATCATTGAATGGTTTGGGCTGGAAGGGACCTTAAAGCTCCTCCAGCTCCAACCCCTGCCCCGGGCAGGGACCCCTTCCACTGGAGCAGCTTGCTCCAAGCCCCTGTGTCCAACCTGGTCCAGGCTGGTGAGGAGCTGAGCAGGGAGGGCAGAGCGCTGAGCAGGCAGCACAAGTGGGAGCACCCGAGAGCAGGGGAGGGGAGAGCTCAGCGGCTGCTCTCCTGCCCCAGCCCGTATCCCTGACTGCGCTTCCCAGGGGCACCCCCGCTCCTGCTCAGCATCTTCCCTCGGATCCACAAGAACCTTCAAACTTTCCTTTCTTCTTCCTCTCCCTCCCTCTTCTCCGAAGTTTCCTCCTGAACAGCCGGCTGCGTTCAGCCTGACTGGTTTGTTATGGCTTATAATTTGTGTTAGGATTAATTAACTAATTACCGACAAATGTCCGTTGGCAAGATTCTGCTTCTGCTTGTCAACTTGAAGTATTTAATTATTTTAATCATTTACTTTCATCTTCAGAATTTATGCTCTTCCAAGAGCGTTTCTAGGCATCTTTTAATTATTATTCTGATTTTTGTTCGGAGGGGTGGGGAGCTGGGGGGAGCGGGATGGGGGATGGTTCCATTCCTCATTAACTATTTCAGTGAGGAAACTTCCCTGGAAACTCATCCTTGGGTTTCAAACCCTGGCGCCGAGAAGGACCAGTCTGAAATGGTTATGTGGGGATGCATGGCGAGGGATGATGGGCTGGGCTTTTGCTTCCCAGATACAGTTCTCCCTTTGCCAAAAGGATTTCAGGGATCCAGACTGGGGAATGCCGCTGAACCTGGTCCCTGGTTTAGCAGGCGTTGGTTTACACGGGTGCTTCACTCACTGGGAATAACCCCCTGAGTCCAGGGGCTCAGGACACCCCATTAGGGACAGAAGAGCCTCTGAAGGCTCCAAGACCAGGTGGGCTCTCATTCATCGTGCGAGCAAGTAAATAAAACAAAAGATCATGGGAGAACGTGCATTTAAACAGCTTTTTCATCTTTAAAAGATCGTGAATGGCTTAAAACCCGCAAACCAAATCCTGCTGTGAGCATCCCACAGGTTGGAACAGGCAAGGCGAGAGCGCATCTGGGCAGATTTGGGCTGTGCGCATGCATGGGAATCCCAGCCCCGGGATGTGCTGCCAGCGGTGGGATGGGAGGGCAGCAGGTAACTGGGACAGTGGAAAATGCAGCCAGGGACATCTTGCTCTCACAGGAAAAGCCACAGAGAGGACCCCACCTGGGAGCACCCTGAAGGAAGAGTCAATTTGCTCAGAAAAACCATGGACTATCTTAACCCACGGTGCCTAAATTCAATGCATGCATTTAATTCCTCCCTTCCAAACACGCTGGTCCTTGCTGCTCCTTCCCAACCTTGATTTCAAGTTAGGGCAGGACGCGGTGGGTTCCCCGTTTCCAGTTTGCACCTTTAGCTCCCACTCGTACAGTGGCGCAGGCAAAGAATTATCCCAGCCACAGAGTGTGCCTTGGGAAGCTTCCCCCGACAGCATCCACACTCACATGGAGCTGCAGTTTACTCCCAACAGCGAGATTCCAAGTCGGCACAGGTCTGCGTGCCGCAGGCTGGAGTCACCCATGGGCGCACCGGCAACGGCACGCATCCACCGGGCACCGGGGGCTCCTCACACCGACCTGGTCTGGAGAGCACCGGGAGATGAAAGGGCAGCGCAGCACCTCCCCGTGCCGGGGCACATCCCGGGGAAACAGCCTCACACTCGGAGCTCAGCAGCCAAGGGATCTAATCTCTTTAGTTTCACACAGCAGAGCTGCAGCACTTCTGCGGGGTTAAAACATGGGAAGGGGACGCGTGATAAGCTGATAAAAGAGAGTGAAACTCAGTCTTTTGCTGCTACTTTCCAGCAGACTTCCAGGCTTTTTTTTTTCCTTGCCAAATGCTGCCAACAAACCAAAGTCTGAGGTGCTTGCAAAAATCTCCCTTTGGTGCTCGATGGGCATCACCCCACGCCCTGCAGCAGGGCACACGGCACACGTACCCTCCTGACTTGAGCAGGAGTCTCTCTAGCAAAGACTAATGAAAGATTCAGCTCCAAGAATATTTCTTTCCAGAAACAAATGAATCCCTTGGACCAGGGCGCTGATGGGAATGTGCTCTTTAAAAGGTTTCTTGAGGGTACGTAATTATATTGAAAATAATTAGGGGCAAGGCAGCAGTATTATTACTACTTATCATATCACTCCAAACTTAATCCAGGCTGATCTATGGGAAGGCATCGGGAATGTAGAAGGTGGACTTTTCTGAAGCGAGATGAATCCGTACCACTGCTGGGTTACTGGCCTGATGTGGGAGGCAAGAGGCCAGATTCCCCTTTGGAGGCACCTATTGGGGCTGGCAGGTTTGTGCAAGAAATGAAAGGAGAAGACTGGGAAGGCTGAAGGACGTTCCTGGAGTCCCTGGAGTGTGAGATTTGGTGCTGATCACTTGGCTCTTCAGACAAACGTGTGTTCCAGGACCTTTAAGGTGACATCCTGGACCCTTGCCCTGAGACACGGCAGCCCCTGGGGGGTGAGCTGCGAGGTGAGCAAAGGCTCCCAAGGAGCCCAGGGAAGCAGCAGTGCCCTGGTGGGCGCTCTTTGAGAGATCTAAATGAGATGAGAAAGATTGTCTTAATTAACATCAGAATCCTGTTAATTAGAAGCCTCTCTGCATTACAAAGGGCTCCAGTGACCAGAACAAGTCCTGGCTGCGCATGGAAGCAGTGGTACAGGCAGGTCAGGGATGGATCACACCCAGCTCTTTCGGGAGGCAGAGGTTGTCAATGTCACAGTGTCAAAAACACAGCTGGAGGAGAGCCTGCAGATGGGGAAACTGAGGCACGAGGAGAAGCACGGCATCAGAGGAAGGTGCTGCAGAGCCTCTGCATCCCCCAGCTCCCGGGCTGCGCTGTGGGTACCCCACGACTCTGAAATCAGCCCTGTGGAGGGAGGGCACAGGGGCTTGCGGGGCTCCGGAGGATCCTTCTCTTACTCCCAGCAGAAGGGGAACAGCTCTGGGGTCACCGAGGTGCAGGAGCCGGGCTCTGTCTGAGGGTCCTTGTGGGAATGAGAGCCCCGTCCTATTGAAGGCTGACAGAACGAGCTTCGGTTTATGCCCCCGGCAGTTTTTTACAGCTCAGCTATTCCATTTAGGGCTTGGGAGCCAGTGGAAGGAAGCTCGGATCGCTTCACTGACCACCCATAACATCTAGCCAGTACATTAACTGCCCTGCTGCCCTGATCTGATGTGGTTTTACAGACAATAGCTACCGGCTATTTAGGCAATGTATAAATTAACATATTCAGCACAAACTAGGAGCATATTTAAATTAAAGGAGAGTGCCCTTTATTTGTCAATCACTCCAACAGCCATAGTTTTACGTTCCTTTAAAAAGACAATTTCAGCCTTCGTAATCCTACCTCAAACCAGTCGTCTTCACGAGGGGAAAACATGGTTTGACTGCTCAAGTGTTTCTTTGCCCCCCCCCCTTCCCCTGCCTCTTTAATTAAAACAATCCCAATCTGCTCTCCTGGAATTTCTTGCCCCGTTCGGCTCAGTAACTTGTGACCTTCGAGTCAGAGCACCTTCACTGCTGACCGGGCTGAGGTCTGCTTGGAACGCAGGGGTCAGAGATGCAGCGATAAAGAAATCACGTCGTGAAGGAGCCCCCAGAATTGGGTGCACGGCAGCGTTTGGCGTGGCCTCAGTTGCACCTTGTGCAGTAGAGATTGCCAGGGCTGGTGCAGCAGCAAACTTCATCTGCTGCTGTCCTGATACTGATGCCTGACACTGCAGTAAAGCAAGAAACTGGCGTTGGAGATGTATTGAACCGATGGATCGGATAAAGTGGTGCTCAAACAGGGAAAAAAAATGATTCTAAGGACTACATAACGCTGGTGCAAAAGCCAAAGAGCACTTTTCCAGTTTGCATTTCCAAGAATCTCAGGGTTTCCTGGAGCTCTTGTTGATGGGTATTGGGATAGCTCAGCAAATTATCAAAGGGCTTTGCTCTTGATGGCAACTGTCAACACGAAAGCACCTTTCCCTGCTGGGTGCTCTGATCAGGCAGCAGTGAGATGTCCGATGCAGGACAATGCTATTTGAATACTTGAACTCCATCTCAGTTACTTTCCTGTCTAGAGAAAACACAAGGTAAAAGAGAAAACCACAAAATAACCGCTGTCCTGAAACCTCCCTAAGAGCCACATCCCAGCTTTCGCCTGCCTCCCGTGCCACAGCGCCGATAGAACAGAAAATACATCACAAAGCAATGCCCATTCGGCAGAGCCCTCTGCCTGTCAGCCAGATGCCGACACCTCGCTCTTCCCCGGCAAACCAGGGCCAATGTGTTTATTTAAGGCCAAAATCAGCATCGATCAGGGTCTGTCACTCACTCTCCCGGAAAAAAGCATTGGGATGTGGCGGGGTTTGGAATGGGGGCCGGTAATGGACACACGCTCCAATGAGCTTGCAGCCAGTTCACTAAATACCCTGAGGCTGGAATTCTTCTTCTTATTATTATTTGGAAAATAAACATTTTGTTTGTTAAGAAACTGTATTTAAGGTGCTGAAATGGAGCTTTCCTTAGCGCTGAGGGGCCTTTCCCGTAACCCTCTGCTGCCAGGCAGCTTTGGAGGGGGTTTTGGAGGGTGCAGCTTTGTACTGAGCCCGCTGCCAGAGGAGCTGCTCCAGCAGGATCTTGGCTTTGCGAGGTGCCCGGGCAGCAGTGAGGTGCACAGCCCAACAGCATCATGGTGCTGCACAGGACCTGGCTGCTAACAACGTGTCCGAGAGGTGTGAATGCTGCAGCGTACGGGAGGCTCCAAATGGGTAACAACACATGAAGGGAAAACCACCCCGGCTGCCCTCAAACCTGAGCTGCCTCCTCCTGCTCCCCTCCTCCCCGCACCTGCCTTTCGTTTTCCTCATGCATGGAAGGTATTAATCACCCAGCTCGCTTTACTGGCTCGCAGGAAGTGCCCTGCAGCAATCCCAGTGCGGAGCGAGCTTTGCTCGGTGCGGAGCTGCCAGGGGACGGGGTGTTTCTTACGGCCCTGTGAAGGGGATCCCATTTTTCTGAGCCCTCTGAACATCGCTTTTACCTCTGGTGTCGGGCTGAAGCAGCGTCTGTGCCCTCGGGGTGGCTGCACAGGGTTTGTTCACCTCTGGGACAGGCAAATCTCAACCTCTCACCTCCCCATAATAAGCTTGGCCACTCGCTCCCACTCACTGACTTATTATTTGCTGTACCTCACCTTGCAACCTGTGGGGCAGAGCCAGGGGAGCAGGAGCAGGTAACTGGTCCCTGGCTATGGCAGAACAGAGGGGAGATGCACCCCGCCAAGGGATTCCTAAAACCCACTGATCCCAGGCAGCGGATCCCTTTTTCCCACACGGATCTGGATCCAGTGCTGGGGATACTCCGGGACGAAAGGTGACAAAACCCCCTTCTCCCAGGAGCAGCGTTAATTCATCGACCATTTCCCGGCCAAGGACAAGTCCTTGGGTTGGAGTCTGGGCTCTGCCCTGCCCTTTCCCTGCACCGCCAGCTCCATCCTCGCCTTTGTACCTGGAAAACCAAGCGCCGTTCCCTGCAAAGCCGACTGCCTGGTGCCCGCGGTGCGGGACCTGCCGGGGCAGCAGGGCTGAGCGCACGGGGACGGAGCAGCGGGGCACGGGAGCAGAAGGGCATTAATCACCTTGCTGCGATCAGGGGCTCACTGAGCCCCGGCCGCCTCGGGGCCTTTCTGCTCCCTCCCAGTGCCCCAGTTTGCTCTCAGCCAGGCGCATGAGCCCTCGGTCCAGGGAGCAGGTTTGCATTCCCCGCACTGGCTCCAGCTCCTTCCCACCCCCTGCCAATTGCTACTGCAGGATGCGTTGCCACAGTGGGAATGGAGGTTTCTTAATTGCTGTTAGTGCTGTGCTGCACAGGAGAGCAGTAAAAGCAGAGTTTGCCTCCCGTGTTGCTCCAGCTCCTGGCTCGAAGTCACTTTCCTGGGGCTGAACCTTAAGCTCAAGCCTTGGGAACCAGAGTCTTTGTTCTGCTCCTCATGGAGGATGGAGGCGGTGGCAAGGGCAGGAGGCTGAGGATGGGCCAGGGAAGAGGGAAGCAGGAGCACAGCAACGCAATGCACCCCCAAGGGAGAGGACAGCCCAAGCCACGTTGTCCTGAAGAAGAGCACCTGAGAAAGTCAAGTGCCAGAACACCCAGAAAAGCTTTAGTTTTCCACCTTGAAGAGCGTGAGTTTATTCACTCGGAGCCACCCTTTCACTGCATGGAGATGGATGTGTCCGCACATGTTATTTTAACTTTGTGGCTCTCCCATCCGTACATAAAACAGCCCAGGGAGCCGGAGCTGATTCATCTGTTTGCCACGGAAGATGGATCAGTTAGCAAATTATTTTATTGACCCGCAGCTCTGCTCAAGGTCATTTGTTTCGGTGGACAAGGCAGCATGGCTGGCATGGCAAACAGGGCTGAGGAGGGAACCTCCATATGTGAGAGGCATTTCCGAGCCCCTGGGAAACTTGCCTTATTGAGAAGCCTTCAGCATCACTCTGGACCCCTCTCAGCCCGGCTGTGTGCACTGGATAAGCTCAGCATTTGGGCTGGAATGCTGCAGCTTTCTCAGCTGTCTGCGGGCTTTTATCCCTGGCTGCTGCTGGGAAAGAAAATCCCTTTTTCTTCACCAAAATGTGGTTCGAAATCGTTTTGCTTTGTTCTTGAAGGACAATGAAGAAAATTTCTGATGAGGAAGGGAGGAAATGGAATCAAGCAGCTGAGTCCTCGTCCAAAGTTAACTCAGGTCAGCAGCCCTTAGGGATGAGACGTGCACAAAAACACTGCGGAAAAGCTGGGCCCTTCTCAGGTTGTTGATCTGCACCTAAAACCAGGCAGCGAGAAGAACACAGATTTTCTTATAGCCTGGGGGTGCCTGAAGGGTTTCTCTGCAGGGAGCAGGTTTTGTGAGCATCTCTGCTGCTCCATGTCCCTGTGAGGTCCCACCAACGCACAGAGACCCCCAGCTGCTCCAGCACATCTCCTCCTTGGCTCCTGCATTCAGTGTCTGCTGCCCGGAGCCATCCGCTGCTCCAGAGCATCTCTGCTTTTTGCTGTCCTCTCTGAGCCTCCCGTTGAGCTGGGCCCTTGCAAACCTTCATCGACTGAGCCTAAACATCTATTAATTGATGGCTGCAGGGGTACCACAGGCTTCTGCTCGCATTCGGGGGAGATGAGATGTCCATGGAGTATCCTCGCATGAACTCCATCTCTGCATCTCCACCTCCATCGTTCTGCATCTGCTGCTCTTGCTGCTAAAGCAGCTTTTAGCCAAAGACATATGGGACCCATTAACAGGGGTTTGCTCATTTGCAGAGCCCAATCTTAGGAAGAACTGGCTGATTTCAGCTCATAGGTAAATATCCCCAGCTTACATAAAACTGGGTGCAGAAGCAGAGACTGGAGAGCCAGCCATCAGTGCACGTGGTTGCATCAAGCTTGGGATGAATGTGGATGAGGTCACATCCACAATAGACACAGAGCAGATTAATTATAGCAAAGTCACTGATGTTTTCTTTTGCCCAATTTGATTCTGAGCCCTTTCTACGGCAAGGGTCTGCTTGGATGAGGGGAAAGGAGCTGGGAGGAGCGGCTGGGCTGCAAGAGAATGATCCTGATTTGGAGGTACCTGGGCAGTGCCTCTGCCCCTCACCTCTGCCCCAAGAAACGGATCGAAACTGGAGCTGGGCTCTCTCCATCTGCAGCCGCACCCTGGTCCTCACACTTCTTTTTTCAACTTCACAAATGTGCCAGATTGCAAACACTGAAGGGAAGAACCAAGCGGGAAGCAGCGCATCCCTTTGTGCGCGGCGCCCTCTGAATCCCTGTTAAGTTCCTGTACATGCTGACAGTTTTACAATTTACATGACAGCTGGCTTGCTTGGAGGAGATCTCCGTTAATTAAAATAACACAAAGGGAGAGAAGTGAAATCGTGTCAGCGGATAATTAATTCGGAGCAGGCACCAGGCTGCGCACCGATCCCGCTAACAAAACTCTGCAGGAATTCACAGCTTCACGGAGCCCAGCCCTGCTGAGCCTCATCCTGCACATCGGGCTGGTCCCCATCCCTGCAGGACACACATCGCAGCTGCCACCCTGCCATAGAATCATGGAATGGTTTGGGTTGAAGGGACCTTAAAGCTCCTCCAGCTCCAACCCCTGCCACGGGCAGGGACCCCTTCCACTGGAGCAGCTTGCTCCAAGCCCCTGTGTCCAACCTGGCCTTGAGCACTGCCAGGGATGGGGCAGCCACAGCTTCTCTGGGCACCCTGTGCCAGCGCCTCAGCACCCTCACAGGGAAGAGCTTCTGCCTAATGTCTAATGTGAACTTCCCCTGTTTAAGTTGTAGCCCATTACCGCTTGCCCTACCACTACAGTCCCCGATGCAGAGAGACCATTCCCTGGGTGCCAGGCACTGCAGCCCACAGAGAGCTGGGATTTGGACAAGTGCTTTCCCAAGGTGGCCAGGTCCCAGCCCCAGCCTTCCTGCCCTCCTCCTTGTTGGAGCTCTGCCTCTCCCAGAGGGATGCTTTCTGCTCCTGCCCCTTCCCACTGAGCCACATCCATCCCTCATCCCACCGCCACCTCCGCTGCTTGATGCCAGAGCCTGATGCAAGCAGCCGGTGGGGACCGCGGCCGGCAGCCAGCACAGCCGAGGCCAAATCATTCCTGGCACAGCCGGGCGGGTTATCTCCCTGCTCCAGCCCCGCTCAGCCGGGGAGCCCATCAGAAGCCGATCCAGAGGCAGCCGCGCTGCTGGAGATGAGCTCTGTCCCTCTTGGCTGAGTGGCTGAGTCCTTCCAATGCCTCCACAGCAGGATGGGATTTCTGTGAGAGGTGAGGAGTGGGTGCGTGAGGGGAAGGAAGATGGGAAAAGGGGGCTCAGGGAGCCAAGGGGACAGGAAGCAGCTCCTGCAGGGAGCAACAGGATTTAATGGGACTGGGGGACGCAGAGCCAACCTTGGCTGCTGGCTGCGGCCTAGGGCTGGCTGGGGGCAGGCTGTGCCACCATCACCATGCCCAGCTTCCCTCCTTGCCACCCCGGTGGCACTGATGCTGTGTCCCTGGGCAGGGACAGTGGCTGCACCCAGCGCCCTCCACAAAACCGGCCACTCAGCAGCTCGCAGTTAAAGTTATGCTTAGTTAACTATTCTGCAGCTCGCGCGCACTGCTTTAGTGTGCTGATCAGGCGAGCTGGAGATGGGGAAAGGGGAAAAAAACACAGAAAGGAAAGAGAAAGAGCAGCCCAGGGCTCCAAAGCAGCTGAGGTGTCAAAGACAGAGATTTAATGAATGTGCCTGCGGTTCACCTGAACAGATGAGCACCAGCTAGAAGGAGAGAAGGAAGAAAATGGAAAAAAGAAAGGATCATTTTTCAGATTGGCAGCTCCCCTCCCAGACATCTTTTAACAAGGGAGGGGAAAAAAAAGGCTTTAAAGGGCCAGCTGCTTCCCTTCACTGCAGCGGAACCCAGGCACCCTGACACCCGTTGCAGGGGTCGGGCTGAATTGGTGCTGTGGGTCCTGGACCCTTGTCTCCCCTTAGAGACCAGCTGCTGCTCACGTGCTAGAGGACCAGGGTGCCGCAGGGCCCGCGGCGAGAGGAGGCAAACCTGTCAGCTCATCCATCACCATGTGCCAGACCCTGTTTGATGGCAGCAATAAGTGTCTGCCTGCAGAATAAATCTGTGCGCTGAACATGTTAATAACCACAGGGGGTTTGCAATAGCCAGCCCCGATGGCTGGAGCTGCCCTGGAATGCTGCTGGCACCCACACGGGCCCAGGAAGAGCACCCCTGGACCATCCCTGTCCCCCACCGCCCCATGGTGGGGCTGGGCTCCCTCTGCTCCATCCCTGGGTCCTGCCTTGGGAAGTTGCACGGGGAGCCTGGGAGAGCTTCAGTTCTGGAGTTTCTTCGCGGTTTACCAAAAGAGAGGCTGCATTCTGGGCAGCTCCTTTTCTGCTCTCCTTTGTAACCGTTTCCCATGCACAAACCTACCCTCGAATCATGTCCAAGCACTTGGCCATGAGTTTTAGCCAATGTTTCTTTTCCAAACGTCGAAGGAACTAATTTAAGACAATTGCATTTAATGCAATTATGCTAAATACAACACGCAATGTGCTGCAAGCCAGCAGCTTCCTCTGCTCCTTCATCCAGAGAGGAAAAACTCCACACAAGAATATCCCTTAGAAATGTCCTGACCACAAAGGGGGAGCTGGCATGGGATAGGAAACCGGGGATACCCTGGGGAAGCACAGGCAAGGACGCACCATCACCCCAGCAGTGTCCTCCAAGGGCAGGGGATGAGCTGGGGCTCTTCCCAAAGACTGGCATTAAACAGGAGACAGGCAGCATTTTGGGTGCTGGAGGCAGGCAGAGTCCTGCTCCTGCCGCATCCTTTGCCTGTCTCCAGAGCCGTAACCAGCCCGAGCAGAACCACTGCGCTGGAGGCAGGGGAACAGTGCCTGACCCTGGGCAGCCACAGGTTGATGTGGTGGAGGCAGCTGAGAGCAGCCTTGCTCCATGCTGGGTTTGGTGCCGTGGGGTCTATGGGGCTCTTCTGCATGGACACGATAAAACCTGGCTATTCTGTATGGGAGCAAGCAGGCGGCTGGTTGAACACAGAGAATCCAGCAGAGCTGCATTAAAGCTGCACAACTGGCTCTGATGACGGAGCATCGCTCCCCGGCCTGCAGAATGCATGGCAGGAGAATTAGGGCTTAGTTTTCCCTGTGCCTCCTGCGGTCGCAGGCACAGGAAGAAGCTGCTCTAGGCTGGTGCAGACCCTGCTCACCCTTCCCATGAGGAGCAGCACCACTTCTCACTTGCGCATCGCTCCCGAGCTCCATGGGCCTTTGGGAATGGGGCAGGAGTACTCCAAAACCAAAAGCCAAGCCAGCACGGCCCTGGAGTCCCTGTTGCTGCAGGCTGGGTGCTGAGACCTCATGGTCCCCTCAAACCATCCTCCACCGCATGGCCAGCCCTTGCTCCCGTGCTGCGCCCGCACCGTGTGCGGCTGCTGCAATTAGGGCTATCTGGGTTTCTTCATAGCTGCAGGACAACGTTTTTGAAGGCAGGACTTTGATCTTCTTTCCTAAGAGTTTCTCTTTGCCTTCCTTTTCATGTGTGTTTTCCCTGGGTTTTGTCTCATTACTCAGGTGAAGGCTGATGTTCCCCAAGGCAGCCGTGCCGGAGCCGCGGTCCCCATCTCGCCCCCCCGCTGCTGCTGGGACCCCAAGGCACAGGGATGGGGCATCATTTTGTCTTGGAGCAAGTTTGTCCATGGGCCTCTCCCGGGCAGAGGCTGCCAATTACACTCAACACGCCGAGCTCTGTCAGATCAGGTTCTTGTCAGGGAAAACGCTGCGCAGGGATCCTTATTCCCCCCTTTTCTGTTGCTTTTTTCTTGCTGTTTTTAACGATTTTGCCAAGGAGCCCTAACGATGGAGATGAGGGCGCTGCTCATGGGTCCCTCGGCCCCCGAGTATGAAAATCAGGGATAAACAAGTAAATCTTATCCCCTGAACTCTAGCATTTCCCCTTAAAACAGGCCCAGCCTTCTTATAGCTGTAATCCTCCCCAGCACCAATCTCTGACTACAACTCCAGTACCGAATGAGTCGCAATCCTTGCCACCTCAGGGCCATTTATTATTACTATTATTATTATTATTATTATTATTGTTAGTATTATTACTACTATTATTACTATTATTTCCATTACGCCTTGTTTTCTCTAACTGCAATGAAACAGGGGCAGTGAGAGCAGACCTTGCTCTTTTCCACATACACCTAAAAGAAAGAAACATTTTGCACGGAGGGGAAAAAAAAAACAAGTTAATAAATGGCCGAGCCCCAGCAGATGGGGGGGGTGGAATTTGCATTTTTCAGATTAACAATGCACGAGCGAAGAGAGAAACGCACTCGCCCCGGGGAAATAATTTGAGAAATCTTTGCATATTTTATTTAAAAGCATGCCGCGTTAGGCAGGGTAATAATGCAGAGCGATGGTGATTAGGTGAGGCCTGGAGGGATCGCAGCCTGGGACCCTCCCTCCTCTCTCCCTCTGTCTCATCCTCCCTCCAAGCCCCCCTCAACCTCTTGGTGTTACCCAAACACCCCTCTGAAAGCCGCTTGGGGAGTTAGGGAATTGGGGGGGTTATCCCTAGGGAGCTGGGGCAGAACCCACCGTGTGGTCTGTGCGGCTCCGAGGGCCAGCAGGATGCTCCAGCCCCAGGCATGTCTATCCTGCCTCTGCATTCGGTCACATCCCAGGTGAGGTCACATCCCAGGGGCTCTGCAAATCCCATGGGATTCACAGCATCCCACAGGGGTCTCAGCACCCCAATCCCACAAGCTGCTTGGGAAATCCCAGCCATGGAGTCTGCATCCTTCTTCTACAAGGGAAAGCGTTTGTACCATCATCTCCTGTCTGAAGCCGGGTAGTAAATCAAGGCTCATCCCATGAAGTGTATCCCAGCCTGGGAACACTGCATGTGCATGGCCTTTGTTGTGGGGATCCAGGCAGCTTGCAAAGAAATTGGGTGATGTCTCATGAGCTGCTTCCAACCGGCTCCCCATGCCTAGGGATTCCCAGCCTCTGGATCCTAAAGCACTTGGCGAAGGTGCTGTGTCTCCTGCCCCACGGTGAGAGGCTCACAGGGTCCTTGGGGCTTCAGCCCATCCTTTGGGTTCCCCCCTGCTAATGAATACCTCGCTCCACAAAAGCCCAGGCAGATGGAGGCTCCCCTCATCCCACCCCTCCACAGAGCAGGAGCTGAGCCTCCGCAGGGGGACTGCTCCTACGGCTCCCATTAACACCGGTGGTGTGAGGCTGGGTTAAAACCTGCAGTGCACAAGCCTGAAGACGAGAGTCCCCACAGCTGTGCAGTTTAACAGGGTGATAATTGGGCACAGGGAAGGGAAGCAGCATAAACAGGAGGCACAGCAGGAACAGGGGCTTTTTGCACTGAGCCAGAGGCTTCCTCCTTGGTGGGGGGACAGCTCCTGCAGACCGGGGGGGCTGCGTGCTGCATTGCTGCTCCGTGCTTTGCTCTTGCTGGATGGTGCGGATCCTATGGGGCATCATTTCACAGGGGGTTTGTCCCATTCCTGCTGGAGGAGCGGGCAATGGAAGGAGGAGCCCAGGGACCTGTTCAGAGCAAAGCTTTGTTTTCCCATCCTGCTGGTGCGTGTCACGCCTGCAGACTCCTCTCAGGTCAGGGGTGCTGGGCTGGGGGCCATGCGATGCTGGTGGATGCAGCCAGAAGCTGAGTAGACCCCAGCAGCAAAGGCAGCAATGGGAGGAATTCTGCAGTTCTACCTAAAATGGATAAAGGCACCGAAACCAGGGCCATGATGCTGTTACAGTCTTGAAAACCTTAATCTCCTCCTTAATGCCGGCCTCTTCATTCCAGCGTTTAAAGCTTGAGTTTTTGTTAAGTCTTTTTCAAGGTGATGAGGTCTTGCAGTCGCACAAGAAATCCTTCAGCTGGAGGCTGCAGGGATGAGAGCCCTGTGCAGTGCAAGGAAACAGCTTGGAACAGCTTTGGAGCCACCCCCAGCCCCTTGCTGCTCACCAGCAGCTTCTGCAGCCTCCAGATCCAGCTTAAACCATGGCAAAATCCCTCCTCTCTGGCAAACCCAGGCCCTTGGAGAGCTCCTGCCACTTCCTAAGCTTTGAAATCTGACCCAGAGCCCGGCTCTCTCCCTGTCTGCTCCCATTATTAATAAACGTTGAAGGGCTCCCTTCTGTCCTTAATGAGATTAGTGTGATTTTCATGCATTGCTGCAGGGCAGGGGACTGAAAAAGTGGCTGATCTGTAAACTAAAGGGTGCTAATCTATAGAGGGTGGGTCCCCTGCCCATGGCCTCAGGGGCTGGGTGAGAGTAATCAATTAAAAGAGGGGATTAGAGGTGCCGTGGTCACCCACTTTATTGAGGTCACCCTGACACCCTCCCAGCCCTGGGCACCCTGTGCGGAGTCCACCCAGTCAGTGGGGCTCTTAAAAGCAGAAATAAAAGCCTTAATCAGCAGCCCCTGTTTACATGCTGGACCCAAAGGAGCAGTAAGGGAAAATCTGTTGTTAATACATTAATGGACACAATTTGCTCAGCGGGTCTGCCTGGGCTCCGTAAATTAATGCTAATTTAAAGCACAACCTCACTGTCTTTTTCTTCTTTCTCTTTTCAACTTCATTCAAGCGCTTTCATTTCGCCAGGGCCTTGGGAAGGGGAAAAAAACCCACACAACTTGGCCAAATACACGATTGCTTTTGCTTTGGTTTCACAGAGGTGGTTTTAAACATGGATTAGTTAGGGAAGAGGGTGGTCTGGCTCAGACTGCGTCCAAATATGGTTCCAGCATCCACAGTTGTGCGCGGAAGAGATTTTCTCTGATTGTCCTCACCAGTGACCCCTTGGGTGGTTTGTGCAGGGGTTCAGCCGCTGCCCATGCCCTCTGCTACCTGCTGGTTGAAAACGAGCCACCCTGCACTGGCCATTGCGGCACATTCCAGGCATCTCTGTCCTCCCCTTTGGATCGCAGACCTGTGCCTGAAAATGGCACAAAGCCCTGACCTGACCCAGCCATCTCTGGGGAGAGGAGGGAGCCGTTTGTGTGCTGTGGGACTCAGGCAGTGACAGTAATTAAATGCCTCTTTACAGGGAGCAGGAGCCTCGCAGGCCAGGGAGCGTGGCACATGTGAGCCTTGGGGAGCGGGATGAGGCACATCCCTTGCCTCTCTTCCAGCTTCCTTCCCCTGGGACGCCCATGGCATTTTCCACCGTGGACGAGCCGTGCCGTGACCGCAGCCAGGGTGCAGGGCTTGGTGAGCGGTGCCAATCAGGGGTGCCACCATTGTCACCCCCAGACACGGCTCGGTGGCGTTGTGCTAATGTTCATCTGCCCTGAGTGCCGGCAAGGAGCCGCTGGGATGTGTCGCTCCCACCGTAACGCATCCATCAACACCCCAAGAGGGGTCCAGTTCCCCCCTGCTTCCCAGCGAGGACCCTCCGATGGTTCTCTCCTCACTTCCATGTGTGAAAGGGATGTCTCGTCGGTTTTATCCAAGCCCTGTTCCGGTCTCCGTGACAGCTATGGCGTGCTGAAGGGATTAGCACTGCACCAGGCAGGCACGGCACCTTGCTCCAGCAGATAACATGGGAGATGCAGCAATGCAGGAGCGGAGGCTGGGAGAATAATTCCCTTCATTTCAAGACCACATTTAGGGAGAGGCGAGGCCTGATGCCAAGGGGAGAGACAGCTCCTTTCCTGGCGTTGTGGTCACTCAATGTCAGGCCCAGAGGAAGGAGCTTTTTCTTGCCCACATGCAGCATCCACGGCCTCACCGTGGGTGCCCACGGATGGGATGGGTCAGGAGCACGCCTGAGCGCAAGGTTTTGGTTGTGGGACATGGCTGGATCCTGCTCCGTGATTCCTCAGGCTGCTGCAATTATTCCCTGGGACCAGAGAGGCTGTTTGGGACACAGTGGCTCTTGCTTCACCTCCAGCATCTCTGCTGGTCCCAATGGTTCTGCATCCTTGGCTGCTCTCAGCATCTCACCTCCAGCCTCCATGGGGTCCACACCAGCTCCCCCCAGGGACAGAGGGGATTCAGTTCCCTTGGGCTATTCCTGCAGAAAGCCCCTTCTGGTGGGCTGGGAAGGGGGGGACACCACTAAACCCTCCCCTTGGCAGCGGGTTTAATCCTCGCAGGGCTGCATTGCCATGGGCGCTGGATTAGGGACCGTCCCGGCAGCACTCCTTTGTCCTCCCTATTGTGGAGCATTTTGCTCGCCTCTGCTCTAAACCTTGTAACCGTTTTGCTGCCTTTTTAAAACCGGGTTGAATAGGGGGTGGGATGGAGCGGGGTGGCGGGGAGAGGAGCCGAGGCTTTGAGGTTGAAGAGAAGCATTCAGGCTGCAGCTGCCCCGTCTCAGCACATTCCCCGTGACCCCCACGGGCACCGCGGCGGCCACCGAGCATCATTGGCAACCTGGCCGCTGCGGGACAATCCACCTGCTTGCTCAGGACAAGCACTTTCATGCCTATCGGGATTAGAGACTTTAAGTGTCGTTCCAAATTGTGTGGATAAACAGTCTTGTGAAAACTTGTTATCGTGGAGAAAAGGCCCCCGCCACCACCCTCAGTCCCCGGCCTTTTGTTCGGGCAATTTTTATTGCCGGATTGGATTTGATGAGGTTTAAGGTTTATTCTTAGGACTCCATTGAAGAGCTGATCCTTTGTCTCCCGCCGTGGAGCGTGAAGAATATGAAACATAGGCAAAAATAAATCTGCTTTTCACACGCTTTAGCCCCTGGAACAGGCAGGGACCACCAAACGCAGCTGAGAGCAGCAGCTCCCTGTCCCTCCGCCCCGGCCCCCGCCTCTGCGGTGTCTGCTCTGGCCCTACCGGGCTCTGCACCCTCTTCCTGAATCCCCTTAGAGCAGGGCCGGACCCCGGGTGGCCACGGAGAACCATCCCTAGCCAGGCAGCGGATGGCTGGATACGGATTTAGGAGGGGTTGGCTCTGCAAGGAGCCCCAAACGCCGCAGCCTGGGTAGAGCATCCCTCCCTGCCCACCCCATCCACAACTATCCAACCGCAGGGCAGCCCTTTAATCGCTTCATTTATCACCAGTGACTTCAGGAGGGATTAATCAGCAGGGTCATTCCTGAGGAGAGGTTGCTCCAGGGCTGCCTTTCATTGGAGAGGAGCTCCCCATGAGCTTCACCTTTATTGCAGGGAACCTGCCCCGACACGCTCCGCATCCCCGCTGCCGCCCAAGCACCGGGGATGAGCCCATGCCCCAGGCTCTGTCCCCACCTTGTCCCTGCAGCCACGGGGCTGCTGCTCAGCACCAGGTATCTGAGCTGGTGAGTCCTGCGCGGCCTCCGGGGCAGGACTGTCGGGGCTGTTTCTGAAGAGCCTGGCGCTGGGCAGGATCTCATGCAAAACTCGGTGGATTGGGCTGGTTCCAAGCAAAGAAAATACCCCAGGGTGTGCAAAACCTGCTGGGAGCTGAACCGGCGCAGGGCTGGCAGGGGCAGCACGGCCAGCTTCCAGCAATGCCTCCCCCACGTACCCCGTCCAGCCGAGGAGGAGGGTGATGAAGGCTCTGCCTTCAGGAGGCAGGAGTTAGCTGCGCTGGGATGGCCAAGCCAGTGCCACACTGTCCCACCAGGCAGTCCCGGGCAGGGCTGGCATCCTGCTGCTGTGGGTGAGCCTGTCCCCCATCACTTCCCACTTTGCATCTGGCAAGATGATTCCCAAGATACCCAGCGATGTTCGAGCTCCTCCTGTTTGGATAAAGGATCTGTAATTACACGCATGCCTAATGTGAATTATTTCCACTGCACAATCCTGGTGCTTTGGACCCTACTGAGCAACCTGGCAGGAGACTCCCTTGTCAATGGGGAGGAGCTGGGTGATGGCACTTCTGCCCCCAGCATGGCCGTGGGGAGATGTCCACAGGGTCATTCCTGGCACCCAGAGAATGTCTTCCCTGGGGCCCATCAGGTTCCCAAACACAGTTTTGGGTGTCTGATGCTGTAAAGAGACATCTTTAGGGAGGAGTATTTCTACATCTACTCTTAGACCTGCCATGGCCCTCCCCATTTTGAACCTGGGAGGGTGTGAGAAGTCAATTGCTGTGCCCAAGGCCTCATTCGTAGCTGCAGAGATGACGGATGCTTTCCCAAAAGCGATGCTGCTGTCGGATAATGTGGGGCTGGTGGAGAAGGTGCTGAGTGAGCTCCCTTGGCCCATGCTTGGGAAGATGTCAAACGCGATTCTTGTCATGGTCCCTTCTGGCCCTGCAGTCGAGGGGCTCGGAGCTGGCCTTGGCCGGGGAACAAGAACTGCTCCAGCAAACGTCCAAGGCTTCAAAACTTGGTTTTCTTCCAGTGTGCAAACAAAGAAGTTTTCCAGGGCAAGAAATACCCCCCCAGAGAGCGGTGCGGCCACAGGCAGCAGAGCCCCCCACTGCAGGCAGGGTGTTTTGGGGTGCAGCCGCTTCCCAGCAGGCCGGCATGTCCCAGCAATGAGCATGTGGAGCCCCAAGACCCCACCGCCTCCCCGCAGCCCACCCTGCTCACCCCAATGCCCTATCCCTGAGCTCCGGCAGGTCCCTGCCTGCCCGCAGCCCGCGCTGTCAGGCAGCGTTGTCTCTGCATGGTGCTTTCCTTCAGTGCAGGATTGCTGTGCATGCCCTCTGAGCAGCCTTCCCCTGTCACCTTGTGTTATTTGCTTGAGGAGGTGACTGATGAACCTTCCTCCCCCTTCCCCTGCCTGCAAGATCCCCAGTGCCTGCCCAGCACCACCAGGGCGCAGGAGGGTGACACTGGGTGAGGGGACCACAGACCTCAGCATCCATCGCTGCCTCCCTGCCCATCAGCATCCACAGAGGTGGTGCGGTGGCTGGCAGTGGCGGGGGATATTGTTTGGGGATTGGGAAGCGACATCTCAGTTGGGTTTCAAAGGCACGTCCTGATCCCCACCTCGGGTGGGCATCTCCCCTCCTGCACTCTGGGTTTGGGGTCCGGGCAGGGGTGAACCCCGTGTCCAGGGCACATCAACCCCCTCCATTTCCCCCAACTCTTAATTCATTCTCCGGTACTTTTGCCTTCCCCTCCTCCCCCTCCCTGTCTCAGCTGCCTGATGAATGAAGGATGGGTTTTTAAGCCTTTTTTACCCCCAAGGCCTGCAGCGCTGGCTTGGCTGCTATCGCTGGGATAAATGCAGCCTTTTGGGCCTGGAGCAGCATCCGGCAGAGCCGCACCACCCCCCTGCACCGGGTTATCAATCCCCGCTCAGCATCGCCAGCACCGGGCTGGGTCCTCTCCACTGGGAGCCCTTTTCCTACCCTCTGGCCACAAGAAAGACCAGTGTGGCTTAATTCTGCACAGTATCAACACCAAACAGACTCAGCCCAGCACTACTGGCTCCTCTTAATTCGCCTTTGTATTGCTGGCTTTCATGAATTTTTAAGAAGTTCACATTTCCCCCCATGCCTCCATCTTATCCGCTGGGTTTCGGTCCCTGTGCTCTGCATCCTCATCCTCATCCCCATGGAGCAAACAAAGGGAAGTCAGTCTGGATCTCCCCATCCCCGGAAGGTTTTGGACGGCTGGAAGGATGAAACCTCCCGCAGCTCAGCAGATGAAGGGGTTATCAGTGCCCTGGGTGCGGGTCCGGGTGGCACCGGGCTCTCCTTCCAACCAGCATCACTCAGACGTAAGGAACACAGATGGTGCCACTTGTGGGGCAGGGCTGCAGCCGAGGGGCGGAGGGAGGCTTTTGGAAGGGAAAATTCTCTGAGCTCTCAACAGACACGGAAAAAAACCCCAACCCAAACGCGTTGCTTTGCGGTTTTGCTCCAGTGCAAATTGTAGCCTCCATCATGACTGGGAACTGGAAGCTGCCTTCTCCCTTCTGGCTGTGTCCAGAGAGCAGAGACCTCAAGGCAGGACAGAGGAAAATGAAGATTCCAAGGTGGAACGCGCAGACAGAGGCTGTGAACGCAGCCCGGCTGCGCTTGTTCCGAGCCAGCGTCCCGCTTTGAATCCAAGCACAGGTAACCTGGGAGCCTTCATCCACCCAGCCCGACCCGAGCCTTCCTCCGCAGGGAGCCCAGAGCCTGCCCCATGTGTCACAGCTGGGACAGAGCCTGTCTCAGCACCCCTGTCCCATCCGAGTGCAGCAACCCCATCGCAGGCAAACGCAGGCATCCGCGCAGCGCAGGGAGCCCAGTTTGGGGCTGGGGAGGTGTTTCTTGGCGGTCCAAGCAGAACCTTTGTTTTTAAGCCCTCAGTCAGAGGCTCCTGACAGGCCTGCCTGGCACTCGCATTGTTACCCCCTTGGAGGAATGAAGTGCGGCATGGAGGCTTCTGGCATTCAAACCGATGCTTGCAGGGCTCTAGATCTTCCAGTGCTAATGCTAAGGCCCAGGAAGGCATTCCTTCCAGCGAGACAGCCACTACATCACAGGGGGACCGCGCTACGGAATAATGATGTACAACCGGCCTTGAGGCACTCTTTGCAGCTTGATTGGCCTCAATGGCAGAAGAATAACCGAGAGTTTATTGCTTCTCTTCTGGTGATCCTTACTCCCAGCTGTTCTGTCGGGGAGGCCGGATCCCCACACCTCATCTGAAGAGCCACGGGCTGCTGGCAAGGTGCTGAGCACAGCCGGCTCCTGGGATGGGGCTCTGCCGTTGTGGGGTTATCCCTGCGGGGAAATCCCCCCAACCTCTGCCCAAGGCAGGCGATGAGACCTGGGCACAGCTTGGACCCCTCTTCCCCTCCTGCTATGGGCACACTGAGCTCCTGGAGCAGCGCCCTTGGCCTCAGCACCCAACCATACAGAACAGAGAGCACCCATCGGCTCGCCCCTTGGCACCACATCCCCTTCACCAGCACCCAAAGCGCCCGGCGTGCGCTGCAGGGGCAGCGACGGTTCCTTCCCGCTGAAATCCTGCCGCCTCGGCAGGAAAAGGGAGCACGGAGCGCTTGCACAGCCAGAAAGCCGCTGGCGATCCCCAGCCCCTGGTGCCATTCCCAGAGGGCAGAGGTCGGACGCTTGCCGGCCATGATTTTCCCTTTCTTTTGGAGGAGCCGTGCTGCAAGGAGCCGGATTTCTGAGATTTCTCCATCATTAAAATGTAAATGAAAACAGACACGAAAACAATCTGAATTTCCAGCCGAGTTGCTCTTGCTTAATATTCTACCCCGAAGGGGGATGTGCGGAAGCAACAACATTTCAAAGGGAATCATTAAAGAAGGCAGGCTCAAACCGCGTTTTCATCAGATACCGTGGCAGAGGCGAGCACTTGGGGTCTCGCCCATCCCATTGCTGCTGGAAAGGATGAGCAGGAATGGCTCTGGAAAACAGCAGTGTCCAGGCTGGGGCTGTGCTGGGCTGTGCTGGGGCTCTGCTGGGCTGTGCTGGGGCTGTGCTGGGGCTGTGCTGGGCTGTGCTGGGCTGTGCTGGGGCTGTGCTGGGGCTGAGCTGGGCTGAGCTGGGCTGTGCTGGGCTGTACTGGGGCTGTGCTGGGCTGTACTGGGGCTGTGCTGGGGCTGTGCTGGGGCTGTGCTGGGCTGTGCTGGGGCTGTACTGGGCTGTGCTGGGGCTCTGCTGGGCTGTGCTGGGCTGTGCTGGGGCTGTACTGGGCTGTGCTGGGGCTGTGCTGGGGCTGTGCTGGGCTGTGCTGGGGCTGTGCTGGGCTGTGCTGGGGCTGTACTGGGCTGTGCTGGGGCTGTGCTGGGGCTGTGCTGGGGCTGTACTGGGGCTGCGCGGGGCTGTGCTGGGGCTGTGCTGGGGCTGTGCTGGGCTGTGCTGGGGCTGTGCTGGGCTGTGCTGGGGCTGTACTGGGGCTGTGCTGGGGCTGTGCTGGGCTGTGCTGGGGCTGTACTGGGCTGTGCTGGGGCTGTGCTGGGGCTGTGCTGGGGCTGTGCTGGGCTGCCTGGCCAGGGAGGGTCGTGTCCTGGTGCAGTTTGGCTCTGGCTCGGGCAGCGCAGCCCAAGTGTAAGAGATGTGCTCATGTATCAAGGGAGGGGATCCTGCCCCTCGCTGCGCGCTGGGGAGCCCCCCCTGCAGTTCTGGTCCAGCTTTGGGGCTGCAGCACGAGAGGGACCTGGAGCTGCTGGAGCGAGGCCAGAGGAGGCCATGGGGATGCTGCAGGGGCTGGAGCAGCTCTGCTCTGGAGCCAGGCTGAGAGAGCTGGGCTGGGGCAGCCGGGACAAGAGAAGGATCCTGAAGGGGAGACCTGAGAGCAGCTCCAGTGCCTGAAGGGGCTGCAGGGAGCCTGGAGAGGGGCTTGGGACAAGGGCCTGTAGGGACAGGCCAAGGGGAATGGCTTGAACCTGCCCGAGGGGAGACTGAGCTGAGCTCTTAGGCAGAAGCTCTTCCCTGTGAGGGTGCTGAGGCGCTGGCACAGGGTGCCCAGAGAAGCTGTGGCTGCCCCATCCCTGGCAGTGCTCAAGGCCAGGTTGGACACAGGGGCTTGGAGCAAGCTGCTCCAGTGGAAGGGGTCCCTGCCCGTGGCAGGGGTTGGAGCTGGAGGAGCTTTAAGGTCCCTTCAACCCAAACCAGGCTGTGAATGAACCCCCACAGTGAATTCCCCATTCCTGATTCCCTGTTGACTCCCATGTCCGTGCTTCTCAGCTGCCTGGGCCAGGCTGTGCTGCTCCATGCCAGATAAGGAGCTGCATGGAAAAAGCTCTTGGATGCTGCAGCCGGACAGAGCCCCCCTGCATCCCACCACCCTCCCGGACCTCCCAGGCAGTGGCTGCACGTATGGATCCTATAGGGGCTGAGCTCATCTCTCCGGGCAGCCTCACTCCATGCACGTGGAGCAGTGGGGACGGACGGCAGTGGGGGGACCCGGGGTGCAGAGCCTGGGTGCTGCCTGGGTGCAGCGCTTGGGGTGAGCAGCGCAGCCCTGGCCGAGCTCCCTCTGCCAGTCAGGACCAAAGGAAACCCCTTTTCCCCCTGCAAACCAAACACAGGGATCGGGAAGTCTCCAAAACACAATAAACAGGCGATCCGGGGATGCTTTAAGTGTGTCCCATCTCCGGATGTTAATGGCCTGAGATGATTCCTTTTCTTTTGTGCTTTGATGGCATCAGTTATCATTCGATTTTATTTTTAAAGCCTTTTTTTTAAGCCCACAGAACACTGGAAAGGGTTAGGACGGATTCCCTTTACAAGGTAAAATATTTCCCTCCAAAGCTTCCTAAAGACTTGATTTCTTCTCTTTAAACGCTATTATTTTAACTTTCACAGAAAGGCAACATTTGCCAAATCTTGCTTTGCGCAGTAAAACCAGCCCAGTGTTACCGGGATTTAATAGCATAACAGCAATAAACTCAGAGGAGACCTTAAAAACAAAGGGCCCTGTCTGCCCTGCATGGAAATTCAAACTCGCATGCCCCCAGGTCCGGAGGCAAAGCAATCACAGCGAGCCCCAGCCCCAGTGTGGCTCCCCACTTCTGCTGGGACAATGGCCTCATCCAGACCCCACTGGCAAAGCTCAGGCTGCCCACCAGACCTGGGCGAGGTTTGGAGCCGGAGCATCTCCCCTGAGCGCCACGGTACCCATCCGCAAGGTGTGAATCCAGCCCCTTATTTGTGGGGGCTTGGAAATACAGGGGATGGAGGCGTTCTTGGTGTCGTCCTCAGGTACATCCCTACCCCAGCCCCGAGCTGGTGCCTGTCCAATGCACCCATCCCAAAGGTTCCGGATCCACAGAGGGAGCTGAGCACTGGAGCTGCCCTGGACTGTGAGTGCCCGGGGGGCAGAGCAGGGCCCTGGCTCCCCCCAGGCTCTGCCTGTTTGTGTCTCCATTGCTTTTTCCGCCTGCAGCTGGTCGGGTTTTTAATGAATTCCCAAATCTCATTTGGGATCCAGAGCCGGGGCTGGAAAACCGCTCAGTGTGAGGCTGATTCTGCACATCAGCGCTGGCCACCTCAAAGCAGCTCTGTGGGGGCACGAGCATCCCAGTACCCGAGCAGGAAGCCTCCAGCCTGCGGAGCAGAGCCGCCCCTTGGATGGGCTCCCGCAGTTCTTTCATTCCTTGAGCAAATAACCAGGATTTCCGCAATATTTACCTTGGAAACGATCGCTTGTGCAGAGCATTCGACCAAGATCAACAGAGACCCCCTCGGCCTCTCCGCAGGGCCGCGAGGGCTCACGCTCCCCTCCTGAACCTGCCGGGGCGTCTCCACGGGCAGTGGGAAATGGGGCTTGGAGCTGAGCACGAAGCCACTGAGGGCTGGGGACAAAGCTTCCGGCAGCCCCAGCTGCAGGGCACTGGGGCACTGGGTAAGGATAGAAAAACGCCACCGCTCAGCCCTCCAGGAGCTGCCAATCCGGCCCCTGCGCCTGCAAGAGGGGCAATCGCATCCCTGCATTGCCCCAGCGTCCCAGGCTGCTAAAGAGAAGCAGGGAAGGGGGGTGGGAAGGTGAAGGGAGGTTCAAAGGCCTGCTGCAGCTTCGGGTTTTTCATCTCTTGTTAATCTCCGCAGGGCCTGAGGCAAAGTCACCTTCGGGTCAGCACTCAGGTGTTTTTATCTGCCATCCCCATCTGCCCCCAGCTGCTCCCCACCCCATCCCATCTCGTCCCATCCCATCCCTCCCGATTAGCGGGTCACAGGGCAGGGTGTTCAGGTGCCTGCGCAATCTGGTCCCCCCCCACTTCAAGCCATGCTCTCTCCACGGTAGAGGGCCAATCCTGCACCCCAGGACCGCGGTGTGCCCAGGGATGCAGGGATGGGAGGAGGGTGCCAAGAGCTGTGCGTGCCCCATGCTCTGTGCGCTCCAGCACCCTGTGGTGAGCACGCGTGGACCCACTGCACGCCCCTGGAGGGAAAGGGAGGGGACATAAAGGAACAAATCCACCCAGGGCTCAGCAATTTCACCTCCAAGGCTTTTATTACGGTGTGCAACATGCCCACGAACACACGCTTGGGATAATGCAACACAGGCAGCAGGCACTGGATATGAGCAAGGAGGAGGGTGGCGAAGCAGTGAGGGTGCGATGCTGCCGGCCTCCTCAGGTCCCCAGCACCGGGCGCAGTGGCCAGCACAGGTCGCTTTGAGCCCAGGGTACCCTTTGCCACCACCACGTCCTTTTTGGAAGCAGAGTTTTGCAGATCTCAATTTACCCACAGGCTCGGGCAGGAGCAGAGCCCGGCTATGCCCCGGTGTGGGATGGAGAAGGCTCGGTGCAGCCTGGCCCTACTGGTCACAGCCTGGCCATGGCCATTTCTTTGTGGTGCAGCAGCATCTCGTGGTCGGTGGAAGCCGGGACCCTGTCCCGGTGGGGATGCAGCCACCCCTCAGCTCCACGGCGAGCGCAGGACGAGGTTTGGGACCTCAGCAATTCCTCATCCTCCTTTTGCAGGTGAGAAACAAAACCAGTGCCTGGCTTTGCACAGGGGCAGCAGGCAGGAGCACGGTCCCCTCCGTACAGTGAAACCACCCCACTGCTGCTCCACCCATTTCAGCAGCTTAAACAGAATGCGTGTCCTAAGAGCTAACGCAGCAAACACAGCACCTCCACTGCAGTCACCAGCTCTCTGTATTCTGTACGCAGTCCTCGCTGGGTAAAACGCAGACTAGAAACAGATTCTCTGCTTCCAAATGATAAATTAATATGAACACCAACAGCACAAGCTTGCAAGCAGCTTCCTGACCATGCACCGTGTTAAAGCATCTCCCACAACAGAGAGACGTGCACCCACACACTGCCTGTAAGGACAGATCGAAATTCACTCCTCTCTGCCACTGACTCAAACCAAAAGAACACTGCATGTGAACCCAGCATCCTGAGGCCACTTTTCAGAACCAGTTTGGTTTTTTCTCCCTCTCCATCTCTCCGCAGGAGTTTAGATCTCATCTGCAAAGCTTCCACACGTGCTTCATTAAGCAGTGCACCCAGGCGAGTCCGGAGGAACAGCTCAGGACGCCTTGCCCACACCACACCACTGTTCCGGTACATGCACACTGGTGTGAGTGTGATAGGGGGACAAAGTGAGCTTGTGCTGGTGCCCGAGCACACGCGGAGCTCTCTGCCCAGGCACACTGAAAAGCTCTGCTGCCCTGAAGCCCTCGAGGTGACACCGCACGGGGCTCGCTGCAGGGCCTGTCCCAGCACACGTCCCGGGCTCATACAAGGGACCACAAATGAGATGTAAAGGATGAGCCTCACCACGCTGGGCCCAGCAAACCCCAAGGTCCTGGGGTCCAAGCCACACGGTCCCCAGACCAGCAGGGCACGGAGCAGACGGAAATGAATTCCCATGCAGAGGGAACGTTTGGGGATGCTCAGCTACACTGGAGAGAGATGGGAAGGACAAGGTGGGTGCCCTGGTGCCCAGCAGCACTCCACATAGGCATGCAGCATGGAGATGCCACCAGCCAGGAGGGCACCAGTGGCACGTCATGGGCTGGCGGCGGCCGCGCCGGCGGGGCACACGGGGCCGTGCTGCATGCAACGGATGAGCTCCTTGCGGTTATCCAGGATGGTGTCGAAACTCTCCTGCAGCCGGTTCTGCTGGTCCACGACTTTCTGCTGGAGGCCGTGGATCCAGCGCAGCAGGGCCAGGCGCCGGTACATCACCAGCTGGATGTGGTGCTTCTCCTTCTCCCGCTCCTTGAAGCGCTCCTTGTCCTGGAGGTGCTGCACGGCCGCTGCCAGCACCGGGAAGAGGGTCCCCGGCTCAGGCTCGGACGCCCCTGCCTGCGGTGGGCTCCTGGGGATGGGGACAGAGGTAGGAGGGTCCCAAGTGCTCCCGCAGGCGCTTTCGGGGCTGTCGATGCTGAGGGAGCTGCTGCCGTAGCCATTGTCCTCCACGGGGGAGCTCAGGGACTTGCCGTAGCCCCCGCCTGCCTCCTCGGTGCCAGCGCTTTGGCCCCCAGCCCCATCGACCTCCGCTCCCTCGGGGGGGCTGCGCACCCCCTGCTCGGGGGGCTGCGGCCGCGCAGCGCCCAGGCTCAGGGGGGGGCCCGCGGGCCGGCCCTGGGCCATCTGTCTGTGCATTAATAACAGCAGATTATCCGATGGATTTGCCGTGGTTTCGCTCCGCCTGGAGCTCTCCTCCGGCGCGGAGCCCGGCACTGCCCGGCTCCAGTTCTCGTTGCTGTCACAAACCTCTCCCACGAAGTTGGAGTTGGAATCCTGTCCATGCCCGGCCCCTGGGGTGGCCGTGTCCAGCGCTGGGCCCCCCCGGCCCTGCCGGAACGGGGCATTTGCCGCAGGGCAGACAGCAAACATCTCGCTGGTGACCTGCCTGCAAGAGAGATGCGGAGCCATAACACGCTGGGGGTCCCCGGGCTGGCACGACCAGCACTGACCGGCTGCAGCAGGAGCAATATTCTCTTTATTTGCCTGTCTTAATGCTGCTGAACCCAAGTCACGGGCTTATCCCTTCCTGGCATTTGGCTGCTGCTCTCAGTGTGTCCCCAAGCAACATCATCCAGAGGTGACTTCTCACCTGATGCTAAAGCCTGAGGCAGGGACCCATCCACCCATCTCTCCTCCAGCCAAAACTCAGGCTTCCACAGCTCCCCTCGGTGCCTGTCGGAGGGCATCGCCAGCGCGCTCTGCTCCGGCAACGTTTGAGCTCCAAGCCCCTGTGTCCAGCCTGGCCTTGAGCACTGCCAGGGATGGGGCAGCCACAGCTTCTCTGGGCACCCTGTGCCAGCACCTCAGCACCCTCACAGGGAAGAGCTTCTGCCTAAGAGCTCAGCTCAGTCTCCCCTCGGGCAGGTTCAAGCCATTCCCCTTGGCCTGTCCCTACAGGCCCTTGTCCCAAGCCCCTCTCCAGGTTTCCTGCAGCCCCTTCAGGCACTGGAGCTGCTCTCAGGTCTCCCTTCAGGAGCCTCTCCCCCAGGCTGCCCCAGCGCCGCTCTCAGTGCAGATGCCCCACGGCACGGCACAAACCCGGTCGCATCCCCTCAGCCCTGCACCCCACGGCCGGGCGCGGGGCGCTCCCTGCGGCGCCCACGATGCCCAGGCCAGGAGCACCCAGCTCTGGAACCGCTGCTTCCAAGGATGGCACCGGCGGGGGGATGGCGAGAACGGCGGGGGGGGGGGGGGGTGAGCCCACGGGCACCATCACCTGCGCTGCCCGGGGCTGGGGGCTCCGCTTCGACCCCGGGGGGGGCACCCCTGCACGCTCAGACCCGCACCCGGCCGAGCCGCGCCTGCCCCCGACCCCGCTCCGGCCCCATCCGCTCCGCCCGCCCCGCCGAGCACTCACCGGGGCTCGGTTCGCTGCCGCCGCCGCCGCCGCCGCCGCGGGTGGGAGCGGAAGCGGCCCCGCGTGGGGACGCGTCACGGCCGCACTTCCGACGGCGCCCGCGGCCCCCCTCTGGCCACGCTGAGGGTGGGGGGGAACGGGGCTGCGGGCTCCGCATGGGCGCATCCGGGCGCGCCCGCAGCGTCCCGCGGGGAGCGGCCCTCCTGCCTGCTTAGGAACGGGAGAACCGGAGAGGTTCGGGTCTGCGGGGGGCCATGGATGGAGCCCCCGGCACCCCCGTGCACCGGGTATGTGGGTGCATCCTGTCGCGGCCGGGGTACCCGGGTGTTGACGCCCCAGCGCCGGGGGTACCCGCGTCCCGCCGGTCCCGTGACCCTCAGCTGGTCCCCGGGGGGCGCTGGGTGCTCAGTGGGGCCTTTATTCGCAGAGCCGGGGTGTCCGGGCGCTGGGGAGGGGAAAGGCTCAGCGACATCAAAGGGCTCCCGTGGGGGTCACATGAAGCGCCATGAGGCTGCGAGGGGTAACGGGGGCCTTGTGCGGCCCGGCTGTGTGCTGGGGGGGGCACGCAGCGGGAGGCGGTGAGACCGGGGGCAGCCGGGGTGCTGCGGACCCCCCCGTTACCCAGAGCTGCCTCCAGCAGCGATGCTCTCACCTCCTGCTTGGTCCACCCCGCGTGGCCTTCACCAGCATCCGCCGGTAGCTCTGAGGGGAGCACGGTGCCGTCACCCCAAGGGCTCTGCAGACCAAGGCTGCCCCATCCAAAGCCAAGCGCTCGGCATCTCCCACCCAGCCCGAGCGGGAGGAGAAGGGATGAAGGTGCTTTCAGGGTGCACAAAGATCCTCTCTGAAGCTCTGGACTGTTGGAGGTGGGACTGGGGTTGAAGCACCACAAACTGATGTTTCCCCGTGATGTTGCGAGGGTTCAGAGCAGTGGAATAATGCTAATAAGTGATAAATAGGTTCTTTTAACTTCCCATCTCCCTGGCAGGCCCCTGGGCAGCCTTTCCTGCTCCGGGCTGCTCCAGCCCCAAAGGCTTCAACACCTCCATCAAGGGGGAATCGGTGGGGCAGGAACCAGAGCTGTAACTGGGGCACTTGGGCTGCAGCACTCCTGGGGAAGCCTGAGACTGAAGAAACAAAACCTCCCTGCCCCACCGGAAAGGCAGAACCCGGCTCAGAGGCGTCTGCGAATGGGCAGGAAAGAATCTGGGCAAACAATGGGCTCAGCTTTGCCTTGAGCTGAGCTTCTTGGAGCCGGTTTGTGGCCTGGTCTCAAAGCAAAGCAAAACAGCCCTCACTGAGAGCAAGGAGGAAGGCTCCATCCATTCAGGGACCGTCTGCTGGCTGGGAGGAGGCGCGTCTGACCCGGGCCCTTTTCATCATGGACTTCAACAAGCGAAACAAAAGTGAAGTCTGGCTCCTGGGGTTTGCTCCTGTCTCAGCTTTACTCATCCCCAGGGATGCCGGTGGGGCCGCAGGGTGCGGATGGGCAGGAGCCTGCTCCAACCTGCGTTGGCTCCGGTTCCACTGGTGCTGATGGGAACCTCCCCGAAGCCATGGCAGGAGCCGAGCTGGTGCCGGGGCCATGGGGCGATCCAGGAGCACTGTGCACAGGGGTCTGCCCCGCTGGCCTTGGTTTCACTGGTGCCGCTCAGGTTCCGGCCAGCGCCCCCAGACCGGGGTTTGATGGAGACCAGAGGGGTTCGCTGCTCACAGTGAAAACAGCTCCGGTTCCCTGCGAGCCAGCTGCCCCATGGACACTGCCAGGGGGGACTGCTGTGGGGAGCCCCGACTTATGGTGCAGGAGAGAGGGGACGTGGGGACATGGGGACGGCTGGGCTGATCCCTTTGGGGGCGGGAGGAGAGCGAAGGTTTGGAGGTAGAGGGGGCTTAGTGATGGATTTGAGTCCTCTTCCCCTCCCCTTTCCTTCCCCTGCTTTGTTCCAGAAATAAATCAAAAGCTCTCCCTCCAGGAAATTAAAAATCGTTTGCGCAGACCGAGGCAGGCCCTGGGGCTCCAGGGCTGGATCCGGGGCGAGATGAGCACCGTGCTCCTCGGGGCTCAGAGGGGTCCAGGCTGACCCCCCGGAGCCAATCCAGAAGGCACCAGACCGGGTCCCTGGCAGCCTCCCCTTGGGCTCAGCGTTTGTCCTCGCTGCACCCGTGCTGAAAGAGTTAAGGGTGAAGCCCTGCAATAAAAGGCAAGGCCAGAAGAAAGAAGCGCCCTGCAGCGCAGCGGCCTCCCCAGCGCCTCAGCTGAGTCCAATAAGGGAGGAGGGAAAGCTCCCGAAAAGCTCCCGGAGAAATGAAAGCAAACAGCGGTGACCCCAGCGCCGCTGCCCCGCCGCTGACTCCCCTCTAATTGTGAACACATTCGGCTGAAGGCAAAGGGGGGGACACAAAGGAGCGGCCCAGGGAGCTGGTGGCTGGGAGGGAGCAGCGCTGCTCAGCAGGGTGAAGACGTGGCCATCGGGGATGCTGATGGAGGACGGATGGGTGCAGGGTTCGTGGAGCCACTGGGGCCATTGCGTTGCAGGGTTGGGGCTGGAAAACCTCATGTCAGGAGCGCTGGCAGGTCCTCCTGGTGGAGAGGGGAGGATGCTCTAAGGGGTTTGTCCTCTTGGCCTCACTACGTTTAAAAACAGTGCTCTTATTTTCATAGGTCTTGGTCCTCTTTGTAGGCTGAGGAAAAGGAAAGCGTCCTCAGGCTGTGCAAGTGCTCCTGCTCCTCTCCAGGGATGGGATGGCAAAGCCACTGGCTTTGAGGTGGGAAGCGTCACTGCCAGCCTGGCCCTATTCCACCTTCATCCCTGTCCCCATCCCATCGTGGGGTGCCCTCACATGCAGCATCCCATCACCTGCATTTCCCACAGGTTCTGCAGCCCCAGGACCTGGGCTGGTCCTTGCTCTACCTGTAAAACAAATCGCAGTTCTATCTGAATTAAAGGCAGTGACAGATGCACTGGATTTGGTGAAAAATGCCAGGAATCTGCAGCCAGATTGGATTTCAGAGGAGCCGGGAATCCTGCAGACTGTTCCCACAGGACTGGAGGTCAGAGCCTGCACCCCTGAGGATCAGCCCTTGGGATGCACCAGGGGGAGGAAGAGGAGGAAGTGGAGGAAGGGGTAGGGAGCCCAGCAGGGAGCTGAGGGAGGGACGAGCCCTTGGGGATGGTGACACAGAGCCCCATCACCCGAGGGGGGACTGACCCCACCACCGAGCCGCCTGTGCCCCAGAGCAGCCTCCTTCCTCTTTGCTTTCGCCACCTCCCCAGAAGGGGTTTATCTTGTTCAGGGAGCTGCGCTCTGCCAGGAGAGCGGAGCTGCTGTCCTGCAGGCATCGCCTCTGGGGTTCATCCGCTGCTGAGCTACGAAAGGGGAATATGGGTGCCAACTCCACCCCTTCCATCAGAGCGGGGCCCAAAAAAGCACCATTTCCTCTTGGCCGGTGAATCACTGATAAACTCCAGACAGAAAGGTCTGGTTAGGAAATTGTTTGGGAAACGGAGAGGAAGGGGGAAGGATGGGAGCTCACTGCCTCGGGGCTGGCTTTGCCCATGGAGTCACTTCCCTGTGCTGCAGGAGCCTGCCTCCGGGTCCCTGTGATTGCTCTGGCCATGGGCCACATCCCCAGCCCAGGGCAGGGGGTTCCCAGCTGGCAAATCACGGAATCATGGAATGGTTTGGGTTGATGGGATCTTAAAGCTCATCCAGTTCCAACCCCTGCCATGGGCAGGGACACCTTCTGCTAGAGCAGGTTGCCCCAAGCCCTGTTCAACCTGGCCTTGAGCACTGCCAGGGATGGGACAACGCTTCCACTGCCATAATAATAAATGATCCAAATAACAATATAATAACTAATACAATAATAATATAATAACTAATACAATAATAATATAATAACTAATACAATAATAATATAATAACTAATACAATAATAATACACTAAAGGCAGAAACACCCACGAATTACAGATTATGGCTCAGTGTGTGTTTGGGTGTGCTGTTGCCCTCACCAAAACCTAACCATTTCGAGCAAAACAAGCCACTGCAATGAGCTTCCCCTTAGAAAGGGCTGGTGTAAGTAATTTGGAAGGGGCTGCTGTATTGAATACAAAAGGGCTGGTGGAACGGGACCTACACAGCAAGCAATCCATGCCAGCACGGTCCTTGTCCCATGCCGGTCCCCGACCACCACATCCTGCAGCACAGACCTCTTGGCAGTAATGGGACCATCCCCGTGGATGGAACGGTCACGGCAGCACAACCTCCTGCACCCCAACTGCTGCACACTTGTCCTGAAAGAGAAGAGCTCCGCATTTGGACCTCATAATGCAGGAAAACTTCAGGATTTTGAAATTTCAGTCTTGGACACGAATCTGATGCATTCCGTAAATGCTTTAATTTATCCCTTTGTCACAACATTCAATAAAGGGCTTTGTTTCAGCTGCCCTGCTTTGATTAAGAACTGTAGCAGACTCTAACCTGAAGGAATCATCTTATATTGTGCTGGTGGAAATGAAATGTTTGATTGCAGAGGGAACTTTGTGATGTGGAAACTGCTCCAGTGGAGGACTTCGAGCAAGCTTCACCCGGGACAAGCCCGAACATCTGCAGGAATTCAATCCGAGGAAAACCGCCTGAAAACGTGGGATTCTGAGGGTACAGTTAAATGCCTGCCCACGTTGCAGCCGGGTGGGACAGGGGTGCCCAGGCTCTGCATCCTGCAGATCCTGCTCCAAGGGAGGGATGGAGCCTTTCCTTCCCCTTTCTTTCCTTTCCATGGCAGGGTGAGGGGTTTAGATTCCCCTAGGAGAGAAGGTAATGGGATGGAAAACAAGGAAAACCAAAATCCTGTGGGTATTTGGGAACAGGAGCACTTTTCCTTAGGGATGGCAGAGCGGGCGGCTGGCAGCCGGTGCTTTGCCGTGCTAATCCTGGGCTCTGCAGGTGCCCTGTGCTGGATGAGGAGCAGTAGCACATTTTTGAGGTCAGAAAGCAGAGTTTTCGGCAATTAGAGTGGGACGCCGAGATAAACCCCTGCTTCCCAGCGGGTCCATTCCCATCAGCCATCAGCCCAGTGAGACGGACCCCAGCAAAGGGCTTTCCTGTCGGGAACAGCCTGGCAAATGCTCTCTGCATGGGTGAAATTCCCTCCGCTACTGAGGTTATTATCCGCGGACAGGAACCAACAATATCCTTTCATTTAGGCTCTAATGTGAACAATGTGCGCTGGCCGGGGGAGGAAGGGAGCCACTGCTGCTCCAGAGCCTTTGAAAGATGCAGGCGGGAGCCAAACCAGAGGGGAAACAAAACCCCGCAGTGATGCAGATGCCGGGACATGGGATCCAGCAATGCACCAGCGCCGATGGGTGACACTGGAAAGGGCCGTGGTGCATGGCCAGGGACCCAGAGCACACCAGGCACCCGTGTCCCAGAATGCTCCTCCCGGCCATCCTGCAGTCAAGAGCCCCAGCCATGGGGGTGTTTTGCCCACTGGGGAAAATCACCTCCTCTGCTGCACCGGCCTGTTCAGCCTCGTAATTACAATTTCCATAGGGCTGGAGGGTGCAGTAAAACACTTTTAAACTCGTTCCATCACACAGCTCACAGGAGGCACCGCGCAGGTCCCAGGGTGTAATTGATGACTATAAAACCACTTTCATTTCCGTTTCTGAGGCGCAGACAAGACAAACACAGCAGGGAAGGGAGCACCCAGAGCCGGCACACGCGTGCCCTGCAGCTCCTGGCACTGCTGCTCCAGCACCCAGTGGTTGGTGGCAGTGTCCCAGGGGCTGCAGCCAGTTCGCTCCGTGCGGTTTGCAATGGGACCGGTGTGGTTTGCAATTGCTCCCCAATAGGGAGCTCTGCTGGCAGCAGCATCCCCATCTCCAGACCCATCCCTGTCTCCATCCTCATCATCACTCTGACCGCCATCCCCATCTCCACCTCCAGCACCACTACGATCCGCATCCCTGTGCCTGGTGGGATGCGGCATCCCATTCCCACTGGCCACTCCAGTGCTATTCCCTCCTGAGCAAACCCCACAGGGGCTCGCAGGGGAACACGGGGGGATTTCTCCTGTATTTACTCTCACAGTGTAGCCATTATGAATATTCACACCCATGTGGGGAGAGCAGGCACGTTCCCCGACGGGGATATCAGTTGGAACATCATCTAATTGATTACATGGAAATTGCTCCTGGTGGAAAGGGAAGCCCTCGCCTTGCTCTTGGTGAATTAATTTAGCTTTTGCCATTCTTTGCTGTGCTCAATTAATCTTGTTAAAGTGATAGAATTTGAGCTCGCACTTCGCACACAGGGGTACTGAGGAGGACCTGCCTCATAATGATGGGTGGTTAATTAATGAGGGGGTTCCTTTATGTGGGATTGGGGTCCTGCCCTGTGCTCGCCATGGCCATGATGTACAGGACCAGAAGGTGCTGTCCCCGCCAGGGATGCTTGGGCCACCGGGATGCAGGATGCTGAGGTGGGGATGCACCATGGGTCGGGTCCCCAGCTCTACACAGAGACAAAGAGCATCAGCTCCTGGCAGCTGGCGAGGAGGGACATAATCCCACAAAAGTCCTGCTCCAGGAGGATCAGCGGGAGAGGTGAGGGGCAGGCCGGGGAGCCCCCACCGTGCCTGCCCCACTATTGACTGCCTAAACAGTTCTTTGGTGATTACAATGTAAATATAGCTTTTCATGGAGTAAAGGCCTTTTATGGGATCCACACACACTTAACCACTTAACCCCGGCGACAAAAAGAGCAGTGAATTAGCTGTTTAGAGGCTGCTCGTGCAGAAAAGCCGGCTCCTGAATGGGATTTGGGGATCTCTGTGTATCAATTGCTATGCTTCAGGGGCCCTCAATGGGGCTTTTGGCGTTCGAGCATGTGCCAAAGGGCTCGCGTGGGTACGGATGGAGTGTCAGGAAAAAAAGGCAAGGAAAAAAGCAGCTGCTTCTCCTTAATAAAACAATGATTTATTCATTGCGACTTGGGGAAGGGGTGGGGGGGACACAGGCAAGTGCCAAAGCCATGCTCACCCTGCTCTGTGCCTGGGAGAGGCTCAGGGGCTGAGCCTGCCTGAGGAGCAGGGGCAAAGAGAGAGCAGCCCAGGTGGCAAAACCAGATCCCAGTGCAGCCCCAGCCGGGCTCTGTGGCAGGAAAGTGATCCTGGAGGGACACCTCCTCACTGGACCACAGATGGGATCTCACTGAAGCCAAAGGGCTGACAGGGAGCAGAGCAAGTCGGGCTGTAGCCCTGCGTTTAGGCCTGTTGCCGATGGAGAGATGGAAGTGGAAGGCAGAGGCAGGGTAGGAATAGGAATGATGCACCACGATGGGGTTTGACATCACCAGTTTCCAGTGAAACTGGAGACACCAGCAGCATCACTCACACCCTTTTAACAGGAGCCATGGACAAATCCCAACCGCTCCAGAATTCTATAGGGGTTGGGGCTTTGGTGCTGGCTGGTGAGTACCAAATCCAGCTCCTCCAGCCCTGCTTTTGCTCCCTGCAAGTATCTGGGGGGGGTCTTTGCCAGCTGCCTTGACCTCATCTAATCTTTTCCTTCCTCTTCTTTTCCCTTTCCAGCAAAAAGGGAATGCAGTCAGTCAGTGGCAGTGACACCTCAGGAGCTGTTATAGTTTAGATGCTACAAGTGGCTTTTGGGGTGCTGGGTGAGCATTAGGACAAGTATGAAACATGCACATCTTACCATGCAAAGAGAACACACCTCTCAGGTACTGATCCCCCATCATCACATGCACGAGCATCATCAACTATTGAAAATCAATAGGCCAGTAGAAGGGAAGCAGCACAGAGCGTGTTGCATGAAAACAGCCTTGAGGAGCAGAAGGAAAAATACTAGCTAAAAATGAAATTAATCTCTTGCAAAGCTGCAAGATTTGCTTCTCACCCTCCCCCTCCCTGCAATCTTTTACGTCATTTTCTTTAATTACAGCTGGTTTAGATCTCTGCTGCCTGGAGAAGCATAGCTGGAGTTAGCCATAAATTGGGCTTCTGGATGCTACAAGAGAAAATACTAATCCCCAAGGACTGAACATCTGTCCACATGGAGCACATGCATTGTTATAATTAATATTAATGACTAATAGTTAATAGAGAATGGAACTTTTGCTTTACAGGTCACCTAATAAGCCCAATCCTGCTGCAAGCCTCAGACAGAGCTAGTTTCCATGGCAGGAGCTGCTGGGCAATCTGGTGAGGGGAGCCCACTCCAGGCTCAGCTCTCAGTGATAAAGCAGGAGTTTGGGTGTCCCACTCCTGCAGGACCCCTCACCGCTGTCCAGCGGGTCCCAAGCTCCGTGGCAGGGGGTTGGAACTAGGTCATCTCAAGGTCTTTTCCAATCCAAACCATTCTACAAGCTCTGCCCTGGCAGGATAACTGAGCAGGAGCAATGGCCAGAGGGGCACAGGCACCCTCTGCACCAGCTCTGCCCCTGCACGAGGCAACATCTTTGCATCCTCGGTCCAGCAGGACAGGTTGTTTTTCCTCTCTGCTGTTACCTTTTCCTTCGTATGGCAGAAAGCGCTCGCATCTTGGTTTTTTACTAAATTCTTGTGCTGTATTTCCGCACTTCTTGAATTACCTACTCCATTTCAGGCAGACTAAAGCCATTCCTGCCTGGTTCTGCTGCTCTTTTCTGTGTTTCCTTCTTTAATAACAGAGTGCCAAAGGAAAAGAAACAGATACTGAAACTAGCACCAGCTCCATTCCAAATCCAAATGCATGCTAAAGATGTTTTCATGAGCCCCAAAAAGGACCCTATTCATCACTCCTGGAGGAAAGATGCACCAACTTAGCAGCAGGGTGAAAGCCAGAGAGGATAAATAATTGTGACATAGCTGCTCTAGAAGACACCCTCCCTTGCCCCACACTTGGAGGATGCCTGAGGGTCTTTTTGTCCTTTAACCCACACACTTGGGTCTGGGACAAGTGATTAAAGGTCCAGGACAGATGAGGTGCAGAAGCTCATGTGATAAGTGCACACAAAACATACAGCACACTCCTTTTCATGTGTCCATTCCGAGATAATTTTTCACATGTTGGAAATACAGATGATTTTAGCCTGGGTCTGTCTGGTTTCCCAAATAACCTGTCTATTTGATAAATAACATAAATTAAATTAGACAAGACAAACAAATAGTTTTTTTTCTCTCCCCCCTTCAGTCTCTTGGCAAAAAGGGAAAAAAAAACCAACATAAGGGGAAGAAAACATAATTCAGTGACTGCCTTGAGCCCCTGAGGAGCCATGCGGTGGTGAAAGCTATGATTATAAACGTGTCTGCAATGTTAACCTTTAACACAGACCAAAGGCCGTCCCTTCCTCTGATTAATAAGTTCTCCTTTAATTTCTTTACTATCATTTAGGCTCCTAAGAGCTCATTCTGTCTGCACACTCAGCAAGCAATAGTGCATAATTAGTTTAGCAGCACTCCTCTCATCAAGGCGGTGAGTCTAGGATCAGAGCTCAGATCCAAAAGGCTTTACTCTTCTCATCCCTCATGCAGGAAAGGGAAACTGAGGCACAGAGGCGTGTGATTATTACAGCTGCCTATCTCAGATGAAAACCTGGTGACCTACAAAGATGCAGCCACTTTGGCATCTCCTGCAAAGCCAAAACCAAGCAGCACCAGTCCCAACTCTTACCTGTAACTGTAATTAGAAGGGAAAAGCACAAATTAAGTGGAAAGGAGCTCTTCCTTCAGCCCAGGACAGGCCCAAAGAGGCCACTTCTGTGCAGGCTGAAATGCACCACTGCCCCAGGGCTGTGTGCAGGACCCTTACCCACATGTCACCCCTCTTTGCCTCAACCCTTGGGCAGTCCCTCCTACCAGCCCCAGACCACTCTTGGCACTTCCAACAGCAAAAGGGGGGATTTTTCTCCCTGTTAGCACAGCTGCATTGTCACAGTGCCAGGAGGGGCAACCAGAATCAATACCTGAAAATGAGAAGCCAAAGCTAAGTTAATGTGCCAGACAGGAGGTGGGGCAGGGGCAGCACCGGAAGAGCTGGCTGGAGTGATGAGATGGATGGGAGCAGGTCAGCAGCAAGAGCCAGGACAAAACCCACAGTGCTCATCGCTGGAGGGAAGATGGAGTCTGGCACAATAAGGATCAGCAGCACCAATCCTTCCTGCTGCCGTGATTCCAGGTCCTACAGACCCTGTCCCTGGGCTTCCTACCACTGGAACACAGCATGGAATATACTCCCATGCAAGTAATTTATGGTGTGCATTTGGTATGCCTCAGCATTTCACAAACCCCAAACTACCAAAAGATTGTTGTGGAAGAAACATCTATTCTGAGTAATAGCCAAAAATCTTCCCCTTCTATGTGTATGCAACAAGATCACCAGGACAAAGCCAACCTTCTAAAGGTGCTCATCACATACTATTCTATACTGCAAAGTGTAGGAATTGCAAGTCTATATAAATTTAATCCTTTGCAATGCCATAGAGCATGGAAAACTCAAGTATTGCCCTGTCAGTCAAGAGTATAGCTTAAGCTTTACTCACTCTTTTACTTCACCTTTTGCTAGGGGAAGAACATTCTCTTGCTGCTCTCTAGTGGCAGGTATTACTAACAAATTAAGAGATGCTGAATTGCAGCTTCGAATGTTACTGGCCAATAAATCTGTCCTAAATTAGTACAACTCACAAATCAGTGCAAACACCACGATAGAGAAACAACTGGATATTCAGAAACCTTCTACCAGTTACGGTGTTCTTCAAGAAACATCTGATAAATGACCTTTCCTCTTTCATTCTCTTCCCTAAACTTCCCCCCGCCAAATCCAGGTTACACTAATTATTAGAACTGCTAGAAGGAACTGAAAGAAGCACAGCGCAAGTCAATGATAAAGGAAGTTCTGTCTAGGAATTAACAAAACCAAAACTACTGAAGCAGTTAAAAGAAACATTCTTAAGGCCAAGAATTTTATGTAAACTTAAGCAGCTTACATAATAGGAAGGACTTGAGAATTTACCCTCCAATAAACACGGCAGGGATGTGTTTTTGTTGTATTCCAATATTAGTGCAGCTGTTCCTAGAGAAGGGCTTAGTTGTGGCTACAAAAGAAAAGCAGCAATGAAGAAAAAAAGCCCCCAAAAGCCTAGAAGAAACAAGAGATAAATAATCTGGGGGAAGAAAACCTCATACATACAACCAAGTGAAATCCTGCAAATTAATTCCAACTGCCTCAACCAAAATTAAAACCAGGTTTTATTGTAAAGTTGCACTCCAATTTGTACCATAATTCTTTATAAACATAATATACAGGAAGATATTTTACATGTAGCACACCAGGTGTATGATGGTACAAAATTTACAGTTCAAGATACTTATCCAAGAGTCACCAACCTCAGTTTGTGACAGCAAGTCCTAAAGATGCTTATTCTTACAGAGAGGACTCTTACTATTAATCTGGTCCCTACTTTAACACATTCAACATGTAATCACAAAGGTCAGAAATGCTTTCTATTCTGTCTCAGTTTCTTTCTTCTTTAGAATAGCTGTGGATGGGTCCTTATCTAATTTCCTCATTCAAGAGAGGGCCATTCACTACTAGCTGTTCAGAAACTGATGATTTCTCTTGGATGAGTGCAGCAGGAATGGATGATTTAAGAGCCTTCAGTTGGGCAAAACAAACCAAACAGCTCCCTCCCCCCAATACCCCCCCCGCCAACATACCTCCTTTCCCTCTCCCACATTATTCACATTCTTCCCTCTCCCCACATACACACACGTGTATGAATATAAACAGGAATAAAGACTTGGAAAGAATTCAGTTATTAAGCTGCCTCATTAAAGAGTGTGACCTTTTTTAAAAGTATACATTTCAAATATAAATTAGTGCTTTTTAAAACATCAAGCTAATAAATGCTTAGCATTAGCGAAAATAAGACACTGGAGGAAGCCATAGGCAGCTTCATACTGGGAGTATAAACAACATATGTCCTGCCACAGTTAACACTGCTTTTTCTTACCCCAAATTGCAGAAATACTTCCTTCATCTGTGCTTTAAGCAAACAGCAGCATTTCTGCATCGTACCTGTCATTTGGTATTTTCAGATGGAACTGATACCACTGACACGTGTGAGACTGTGAGGACAGTATAAAGTAGTGTAAAAGTTTCCTTAATGCTTGGGAAAGACCAAGTTAGCATTTCACTCCAAGCCAAGCACGGATTTTGTGCTCTCATTTGCCACAGAGAACGGATTAAAAAGGGAATAAACAAGACCATTCCCTGGAAATAACTGGAACTTGCGAGCTAAGCGACAGCTCAAGAGCATACAGCAACTTGTTTACCTTCCTGATGGCTGCTGGCAGATCTGCAAAAGAAACCACAGCTGGCTAAGAGACCAGGTGCAACCTCTGGCCCTAAGCAGAAATACTCAGCTCTCCAAGTACTGGAATATGCTTCGGCTTTGACTTGTTTCCTCTGTGCTGTCCACCCTAGACCGTTTGGTCAGAGGTGTTATTACTGCAGAAGGACCTCTTTTCTTCACCTGCAATAAGATAGGTTGGAATATATAAAATCCTCAAAGTTTTAATTCTGAATTAGGAGAGAATCATTTGGTGTGAAAGCACACACTAGGAAATCAGACAGAATACTTAAAACAGCAATGGGCTCAACTGCTTGGCAGTGCTTTGTGCCTGTACATTCAGGTGATCTACACAACTGGCAGCACATTCCGCACTGATCTTTACCTGAAGTCTGGATTTCTCCTTTGCCTCTTCACTCTTGTCTGGGGAAAGCGTATGAAAGACAAAATTCCTTGAATTTCGAGGTGCATTTGGATTAAGATCTGACATTGCTGCTAGTTTCTGAAGGACAGCTTTAGGTCTGTTCAAGAGAGACCCACTTTTTACCTGAAGAACAAAGAAATGCTGTGTTAAACCACTCACATGAGCAAAAGTTAGAATCATAGAATAGAATCATAGAATAGTTAGGGTTGGAAAGGACCTCAAGATCATCCAGTTCCAACCCCCCTGCCATGGGCAGGGACACCTCCCACTAAACCATCCCATCCAAGGCTTCATCCAACCTGGCCTTGAACACCGCCAGGGATGGAGCACTCACAACCTCCCTGGGCAACCCATTCCAGTGCCTCAGCACCCTAACAGGAAAGAATTTCCTCCTTATATCCAATCTAAACTTCCCCTGTTTCAGTTTTAACCCGTTACCCCTTGTCCTGTCACTACAGTCCCTGATGAAGAGTCCCTCCCCCCAGCATCCCTATAGGCCCCCTTCAGGTACTGGAAGGCTGCTATGAGGTCTCCACACAGCTTTCTCTTCTCCAGGCTGAACAGCCCCAGATAAACTACTCCCTACTATGCAAACCAGAAATGACCAGAACCTAGGGGCAGCTGACTGCTGTGTTCTACAGATGTGGTTTGGAAATACCATTTTGCAGAACCATCACCAACCTGGATATCACTGGCTGGTCTGAATGCTTCAAAGGGGTTCCTGGCTAACAGTGTTGTGTCTTGTGCCACTACTGCTGGGCTTGCTAAGAGAGACAGAGGAAAATGTTACACTCTGAACTTCATTTGAAAGGCTGTAGTTTTATATTCAACTGAACAATTAACAACAGACAATGTGTGTGGGAATTTACACCAAATTATACTATGAGCCACGCAACAGATGACTGGCAATTAGTTCCATCAGTCACAAGTGAAAATTTGGTCAGGAAACAGCCTTTCTCGAGTCATGTTTTTGCCACAACCAAGGCAAACTTAAACTTGCTTTCACTACATTACGTAGTGTTTCCTCAAGTCACAGGTATTTGGTGAAACTGCTAGGCTGTACGTCACTAACAGTCCACTTCCCTGCAACTTAAAGGCAAACAAGGGAAGACTAAAAGACTAAACAGATGTACTTCCATTCTACAACATTTGTTTCAAGAAGAAATATATTTAATTATGTAAATACATACAATTATCACCCACCTTGCAGCTGCATATTTTCAATACTTTTATACCTTCAGCTTTTCTAGTTCTGGAAGATTTGAGCTTAGACTGGTATAAGAAAACCAGACACGAGTTTCCTGATCCCTGGAGACCACAAGTGCTGACTGAAAGTTGAACTTTTTCTCTTGTTTGATTGTCACTTCAATAAAAAGTAAGCTTACCTTTCTTCTGTAGGGACTTAGCAGTTACTTTTTTTGCTAGCTTCATGAATTGGCTGTCTTCACCTATTTCTTCCTCTTCCTCCTGCTCTTTATTTTTTTCCTTCTGCAGCAAAGAGAAAACACTTCGTAAAGTTGTAAAAGTTCATCTTCAGAACAAACATTTCATTTGATATTTTAAGTAGACCAAATATTCTCATTATATACTCATTTTTATTTACTTTGTACTGTAAAAATGTATTGCAGTTTCTTAGATACTTTATCATCTCCATCTATTCATGAACAGTAAACCTGTAGCATCACATTCAGCTGATGCATCTGACCTAATACTGAAACTTCCAAAACTTGAAGCAGCAGAAAGCAGATTTAGTCCAGCTTTGAAGCCGACTTGTTTCGGAGCATATTTGTTTAGCCTCTCCCTTCTGAATTAGTTTCTCTTTGTACAATACTTGTAGTAAAGTAGAATTCATGATGAATTCAAAGGTACGTTTAGGAACAGTATTGTTTCTAGTTTAAACTTGAGGAGCTAGCAATTTCACATCTAGCTATGGCATAAACACTAAGCAAGATGCCTTTCTTGAAAGTAAGTAATACCTGTTCACGAAGCCACTGCTCTCGTTCAAATCGCTCTTTCCTCCATTTCATTTCTGTGTCATCAAATTGTTCATTTTCATCATCATTATCTGAGTCTCTCTGGAACAAGTCAATCTGTGAAGCATAATCTGGACAAAGAAAAGAACCCAAACCCATTAATTTAAAAAAAGGCATAAAATACGTAAAAACACCAAAAAAAAAGGAAAACCCAACACCAGACATCCTCCCCTCAGTTCATTTCTGAAAGACCTTATTTACTTCTGGAGGAATACAGAGAGCTATTTCATCTACACACACACACACTCTTCCCAGTCTTTCACCCCCATCTATTAACTATGGATTAGAAAGGCACCTATGTTTTTCCATCTGAATCTCCTCATCCTGCCAGGACCATCACTATGCAGGTCACCATCAATGAGGTATCTCTCCTGGTACAGGCGTAACTGGCGCTTGTCTTCATCTAGCACTGCTTTCCTGTCAACACCAGAGAAAGAGGAGGTTAATCCAGATGATAATCCAAGAGCCATCCATGACTCCACACAAAAATATATGCTAATACTGTCACTGACATGTGTAATTTCTGTACTTGGTTCTCTAATTCCTCTTCGTTAGGGAGTTCCTCATCAATAACCTCTTCTTCATATTCATTGAGGTCTTCACCATCATATTCATCCTCACTTCCTACATCACTCCCCGACAGCTCTGCCTCATCTTCCATGAATTCCTGCAGTCTTCTATAAAAGAACATTAAGAGAGTTCAGTTCAGAAGACCAATAGTCATCACACAAACCTGAAAGCAAGATTTATCTTCTGACATAAACCAAACGTATCCTAAATGAGAAATTACTTCAGCTCTTGAACGTCTAACATGCACAGCCTGCCAACATGCAGCACTCCAAGTTATCATCACCACATTCCTTGCCAGTTGCCTACCAAATGGGATGGCAGTAACTGCCAACTAGATGTTTTACTTACTAGAACAAATAACTATCTTAAGTTATGAGGAATGACAGCAATACTCTTGCATCCCTTTTTCTGGTCAAAAAAAAAAAAAAAAATAAATGATGCACTGCTTTCACTGTTGTCTTTTGATTTCCATCTATAATGAAAATTCAAATGGAAATCCTCTATAACCCACCTGCAACAGAGTTAAACTCATTTAATGCAACAGCACCAAAGCAAAAAAAGCAGCCACAGACAACACAATCATTAGCTACTAATGCTGAGGATGGAGTAATTACAGACTAAATTCCTAGTTCTATTAATATTCTGTTCTGTCTGGCATTAAGCTACCAAAAGATTTATTTACAGTTTTTTCTTCAAGCTGTTTCTATGTCTCAGCAATTGCTCTTCGTCATCACTCATTTCTGCTGCTTCACCATCACTGTCTCCACTTTTTTCATCCTGCCAAAGAGAGTTTTCAGGAATTAACAGACATCTGAAAGTGGACGGCTTTGTAACACCAGCTTCTTTTGCTCTTCAATCAATAACACAGACTAAACCGGCAGAGAGTTTTGGGAGGACTTGCTACACTACAATGCTTTATCCAGTATACCATAATATTAAGAAGACTTTTAAAATGATCCAAACATTGCCCGCAGTTGCTTGATATGGAAGTATCAATACTTTGTATTGAAGGTTATAATTAAAAAACTAAGGAGATAAATGAAATTCTTTTAGGCAGAATGCTGCAAGCAGCTTGCCTTGCTCCATCAGTTCATACCTCTTCACTTTCAAATGCATCGTCATCTGTTAAAAGCTGAAAGTCACTGATTTCTTCTTGTTCTTCTTCATCTTCCTCTTCCCTAAGGGAAAAGTAAATGAAAGAAATACACTTTTTCATTTCACCTCCAATGATGGCTTTGCAATCATTCAAGGCAAAGTTTCAACCACTACAACAGCTGCTATCAGGCAATTACCTGTGAGTGCTCAAAGAGCTACAGTCTCTCAACAGCATTTAGCTTTAAGTGCCCCAAACCCCCACTGGAACTGATGTTTAAGAGTTCAGGTCTTCACTTGCAGAAACCATGGGACAGGTACTAATTTCTGAGTTTGTCTCCTTCTAAAATTCCTCTTCCATCCCTCTAGAATTCCCATTTGTTAAGCCTCATTATTCTTTTGTTAGGCAGCCATACACCTTTCTAGTTTATCAGTGGAAAAAAAATGCAAGCATCCAACTTAGATTTGGTTACGGTTCCAGCAGCTTGGCAAAAGACCAGAACAGAATCCAAAAGTCCTACTTTCTAACGTTTTCTCAGTTTGAGGAAAGTTATTCAACACTTTTTACTATCAGTGAAAGACAAAGCAGAACTTCCCTTCACAGTAGCTGTGGGAAATGGTACATGCTGCCAATTTAGAGAGTGATTGTCGAGCAATTTGCACTATTCCTCCCCTTCACCTCCAAAACAGACCACACTTCTGCTCACAGCACTTTGAAGTTGAACATGAAAACACATTAAAAGTGAAATCAGACAAGTATCCCTACAAGCTTCTGTAGATTTTAGGAAGAACAATGCTAACCTGTCTGTGGGAAAGGAGCCTGAACAAAGTGCTAGAGCTTCTGCCATTGGATCTTCTATGTCACTGTCTTTTTCTGCCTTGGAAGATACTGATGATGCCCATGTTGGGGAACCTGCTACAGAAAGTAGTAAGATAGCAACTTATCAGACAGATATACTTCTAACTCTTCCAATGTCAGAGAGCATCCAAAAAATAACAGCATGGTCCCACAAAGGCGAGTAATTGTTAATGCTCTCAGAAGTTCCACATTTGGCCTTAGTCCCTTATCATAAAGCTTATAAATCAAGTAAACAGCAAAGCTGAAAACAGAATTCAAGACTTACTCTGAGACACAAATTTTCCTGAACAAAGATTGAGCAATTCTTCCATGTTCTGCTTTTTGTTGCTACTGGTATTTGGCACGTGTTCAGCTTGACTGCTAAACTTTCCAGAACACAAATCCAGTAATTCATCCATATTGGCATCCATTGCATTCTCATCCATACTAGCCAGGGGCAGCTGATGCTTGGAAGACTGGTATTTATTCCTATGTTGCCCAACATTCAAAAACCTGAAAGAAAGGCTGTAGTTAGAAAGATGCTGCTGGTCTGTATGTCATGTTTCTATGTTATACATTAAAAGGCACAAAACACTATGCTTTACGCCTATTACTTACCCATCTGCATCAAGCAGCTGGCTCTGAGTGTCATCTTCCAAAGAAAACTGGAACTGTGACTCCCCAGCCCCTGGAAATAAACTCTTTGGCTCAGGAGAGGCATTATACAGATCCTGGGAATCTTCTATGGGAAGAGAAGGCTCAGATGTCTTTCCTGAGCTCTAGTCAAAGGAATACACAAATATACAAGTCATTTGTCTTGCAAGCCTAGAATTCAAAAGCAAAAATGGGATAAAACATTTAAACTATTTTAAAGGATTAACACCAGGCAGGAATCAGGTATGTCCAGACTGCTCTGATAAATCATAGGAGTTCACTGTTGTGTAGTCCATGTAAATGTGCTTAAGAAACTATTTACAATGTACATATTTTAGATATAAAAACCAGATTACAGCATCTTTCCTTTGATGTTTTAGAACACAAGTTTCTATAATGTCATTTTTATCCTTTCCAGTGCAGAGATACTTTAAAGTCCAGGGAAAGTCTGCTTTTCTGAAACCTTACTCACAAGAGTATTTGGCTAGATAGTGCCTTCTGGTATTATTTTCTTTGATAGATCCAACAGGCACAATAAAATACATTTATTCACTACCCACTGAGTAAATATATGACAGGAATAGGCCTCAGAAGCTTACCTTGGAAGCAGAGCTGATAAAGCTTGTTTTGAAAAAACCTGGGGAAGGCGACCTGAAACCTCCTGCTGCAGATAAGAAGTTCCCTCCACGTGATGCCTGTTTGTTACAGGGCTGATACGATGGAATCATGGAGCCAATCAACTCAAAGCTGCTGTTATGGCTATTCTCTTTTGCTAGTGTTGGTAGGGAAAAGGAATCATCATCCTCTGGAAAAGAAGTATTAATACACTGCTTAACTTTCGAGATCCAGTAAAACCTCAAGATACTGACACAGGTGCCACATTTGACACCTCGCTAAAAGTTCACTTTCGTGCTTATGTTGGATTTTTCCTTCAAAGGATGCATATTACACTTTTTACTGAATTTCATCCTATTCATTCCTGACTATTTCTATGTTTTCCAGTATTATTCTGAACTTCATTCTCCTCTAGTTTTTTCAAACCTTCCCATTTTTTTGGCAGTCTAAACTTTTATAATCATCCTGTATAACTATACAGGTGATGAAATAAAGACATCAAATACCATCTCAAAGAGAAGCTTCTATGTGTGCCATGTGAAAGGGAAAAAAAAGGCTAGTTACCAAAACAGTTCTACTTTACCTAACTTGGTAGGTCCTTTGTCTGCAGCTTCTTCCATTTCAAGTTTCTCATCAGGAAGAGAATACCTTCAATTCATTAAATAAAATGAATTTGTCAGTATATACAAGATGAACATGATTGTCTGTCAAACCTAATTGCAAAAAACAAGGTAACACACAAATACATCTAGCATCTAGTATGGTTCAATTATTCCACTGAACAAGTTGCAGCCATTAAGTTTAAAGCAAATATATATGAATGCACATATAACTACTGGAACAAACCAGCAAATACCTATAGAAAGTACTTTAAGAATATCTGTGTATTTTCACTGTAGATTCTAAATTGCTCAGGCACCTTTTTTAAAGCCTGGTTTATTTACCCCAGTTTTGAGGAGCTGTCCTTAAAAAGCATTAATGTAGACTCTGTTGAAGGTGGTTTGAAAACAGAATCACAGTGCACAGATTTCTCCAGCTTTTCACCATCAATTGATTCTTTGTCAGTTTCTTTATCACACTCTTCAACATGTTTCTCTTCTGTATCTTCATTATCCTCCTCTGCTTCACCAAGCAGAAATTCCTCATTCTAAAAAACAACCCCAAACAGAGCAGAGGTTTTTTCTTCTGTCAGTTTCCTTGCATTCTTTTTAAGAAAGCATTTTAACACAGAGAAGGAAGCTGAGGAACATTCACAATTCCTACATGGACCCATTCCACTCAGACAACAGACACAGAGGTACTTGAAACAGCCAAGCTGTTCTGATGCTTTTTCAGAAGGAAAGGCCAAGGTAAATGCTACACCAGATTGGGCAGCTGACCTCAGATTATCCCCTGCTAGCAATGAGCCAAGGACATATAAGAAGAGAAAGAATCTTTTATGCACTTACATTTGGTTTTGGTACTGTTTAAGCAAATAAATATGAAAAGAAAATATGAATAAATTCAGTTTTAGGCAATCCAAACCCTGAACATGCCAACGACAGCAATTTTTCACCTTCTAGGACACACTCATGGCTATTTCCCGTTAGTAACTTAAAGTCTCACTTCACTGGAGGGAGGCAGCAGAATCAAGCAGCTGTACATTCTGTAAAAATGTTGCCTACAGACCTCATGATCGCCTTCTTCCTCTTCAGACTCATCTGTCATCTCTTCCTCCTCTTCCTCCTCTTCTTCCTCCAGCATCTCCTCATTATCCAGCTTAAACAATGCCTGCCGCTTCTGGCGTTCCTCAGTCCTGCGGAGTTTCATGGCCTCCTGGAGTTTAGCCTTCAGTGCTTGGAGCTTTTCACCTGGACAGAAGCGCATAAATGAGCCCATTAGATGAACAACAGTATAGCCTTAACCTCACTGCCTTCCGGCATCCAAATCAAGTGTAACTACGTGCATAAAAAAGGAAAAGTTACTTGGGTTTTAGTGTTTTTATGAATTGATCTGGCAGCTGTAAGAGCTGGAGCAGCTTCAATGAGCTCAATTTAAAGACAACACAACCTCATGAATTATCAAGATTCCCCATTATCCCTAAATTCCATTAGTGCAGCACACTGAGAATAGAATCCTACTCTCCATTGTCTCTTTTGGGAACAAGAGCATCCAGCTGCCATGGGCAGATATGTTACAGCACAGGAAATAAGAGCAGCTAAAAATAGCATGTACTCATAAACGCAGCCAAAGAATGTATTTATTTCAATTGATACTATGCAAGAGTCACATGCAAATTCTGTTTGCAAACACACACAATTCTATTAGAAACTGCACTATAGAAATAAGTATGAGATCTAATAAATGGTAATAGTTCAGAAGTCTGAGCACTGATTCGATCAGTTAATTAAGAGGTCTATTCAACATTCATTTTTAAAATGGGGCTATCCATTAGAGGGAACACCCTAATTTCACAGATGAAGATCCCTTCACTTGTATTTCATAGGGCAGCACTGGAAAAGGGAGAAATAAGTTTGTGTGTGGGAAGACAGTTTGCCAATTCAATCATCATCACTTCTCCCCTCACCAACCTGGCTTGGTGTGGACCATTTCATCCAGGCTCTCTGCTGCTAACACTGCTGGGACCACATCTGCCTTTAGTTCCTCCTTTCCTTCAGATGTAGTCTCCTTACGGATAATGTTCATGTTTATGGTCCGTTCAACTTTGGATTTTGATGTCTGAAGAGTGTGCTTCAAGAAACGTGCTTTCAAGGCTTCCAATTCTTTAAATACATAGTAATTAAACTTTAAAATGCAAATTTAGCTCATTTTATAGCATTTAAAAGCACTGAGTATTAATGTGTCAAGAGTATGCCTCGAGATTCCCCCCCGCCAAAGGAAGTTGGTTAAAAACTTCAATTCTTTATTAATATTTGCAAACCCATTCTATTTGGCTACTAAACCAATAAACCATTACAGAATATTTCTGCTGTAACTTGTACTTAATTGCTATTGGCTAATATTAAGTTACCTTACCATTAACCATGGTTTATTCACAAGACCGATTCACTTCCAGTTCTAAATTTCTGCTAACACAAGTATGTAAAACCAGACTGATGGCTGAAAAAGTCAGTGGTAAACACTCTGGAACACAGGCCAGTTTTTCTTTCCAAATAATTACTGCATGATGCATTTTGAATCCATTTGAAAATATGCTCTCACATGCTGTAAATGCCAACATAATTCATGATGGAGATATGGAAATAAACCATTCATTAAATAGTTATCACTGAGCAGTCCTTCAAGCTTTCAAGTATTAAAGACTCACAACTTCCCTTTTAAGCACCAGCTGAAAGAAAAGGGATACCAACATTAAGCAAAGAATCCACAGTAATAAGTGGATGTGCCTGACTGTCTTATCACCTAAACAGGACAGAGATCAGGCCTGAAAAAAAAGAATAATCAGATTTCCTAATTAAAGTCAGATTAAGCCTGCTTAATTGGACAGATGAGATAAAATAGCAACAATAAAAGCAATACCTTTACTTGAATCAGATTCATCCAGGTTTATGAAGGATTCATTGCCAGAGTTGATTCTTGGCTTGATGGACAGGTCTATTCCCAGTTCTCGAAGTTTATCCAACTTGGACTTCCTCACTTTTTCAGGCTGTGCCACCACTCCAGGCTCCTCTTGTTGACTGCTTTTTTCACATTGTACATCTGGTGCTGTTTCACCTCTTTGCTCAAGGGCAGCTCCATCAACTGCTAAAGGTATTTCATTCTCTTTTTGTTCATGACAATCAGTGCTTACAAAGTCAGAGTGCTGTTCTTCTTTATTATCAGTTGTCGCAGCCCCAACTGCCTGACAATCGTCACTGTCCTGCTGGGGTTTTTCTGCACCATCTTCTGTCAAGTTCTTCCCTACATCAACAAGAGGCTTGTTCACAGTAGCACCAACATCTTTGCCAAGATTTGTTTCTGGTTCATTAGCTGCTGATTGATCACTTTCTATCTGCCCATTTTTGCAACCTGTGCTGAAGTTCTTACTGTCTGCAGGCTCTTCATTTAGGGATAGCTGGTATTTAGCAGACCTAACAAAAAAAAAACCAAAACCGTATCACCCATGGGTTGTATTGGTTAGTTACACTATCACAGTACAAAATTCCCCAAGAGATTTAGTGACTATAGTAGCTTAAGTATTTTACTACGCATTACTCAAAAGAAGAAATAGTCCAAGTAAAATGTTGTGGCTCAGTCTGAACCACATTAAACTAATTTTGCATGAGCATGTTACTTCATCTGGAATTACTACTATACCCTGATTACTTTAGCAGTACAACTGTATCAAGAGAGGAGCATTGTCTTACGTTAACAGTGACATACTCCTAATTTCCAGGTGCGTAAGTCTGTACAATACCTTTGGCATGCAGAAGTCTGGTTAGCCTCAAAATTTATGAAAAGATATGAGAAAGGTTTAAGTCCTTACTTCAGTAATGCCATGGCATTTCCTTGACATACTGGTCGAGGTCTACGCTTGAAGAAGTCATGAACACTTTTGGCCTCAGGCACATGATAAGGGAGAGACACTGATGATTCTACCAGAGAGAGGAGGCAAAAGAACATTTAAAACATCATGCAATGCATTTATTTGCTATCTCTGAAATTCAAAGAAGCTTTACAAGTATTTCGCAGTAGAGATATCTACTAGGCACAAACAGCACAGTTTAAACTTGAATCCAGCAAACACTGCTATTTGGGAAGGGGTGCCAATAGCAACAGCCTTGAAAACCAAATATGCAACATGTCCATGGATTCATTAGCAAATTAACTGTGATGTTGGTATCAGGATGCCAAGACCAATTTTAATTTTACTGCATGCCTTTCAAGCTCTAAATATTGCACTACCTTTACACAAATTGACAGGTTCAAGTGTCTGCACAATTATATTTTTTCATTAGTTACAAAGACACCTTTTAACAGACCCTTGAATAAAAATAGGGTCCTTGCCCCCTTCAACCCTAAATAACTCATGCTAAGTGAAAGAAGTTGCTGATCTTTCAAGTAAATTCTTTCAGTTTCTCCCATTTGTAATAGTTTATACCCCTCTCCATACAAAGTTTTACCTCTAATAAGTCGTTGGGTCTCACTATGCAGTTGTTTAATGGCTTCTTTACTCAACCTTGCTGCTTTCCGTTCCTTAAAGAAAGAAAAGCTTCTGAAGTCAGAAAAGAAAATATGTGACTAAGTTTATTTTTCCCTTTCAAAGAGAAATGGGTCAGAATAAAGCATCCAATTAAAAAAAAAAAGGAAGATTAAAACCATCCAACCAACAAAACTATGGGGCAGTGTGCATACAAAACACATTTGAGTCGCTACAACAATGGACAGCTTTAAAAAGAATACTTCACCTTCCTTTTTGGTTCTTTTTCTACAGGTTCCTCATCTTCATCATCAAATACATGTTTGTAGCCTTCATCCTCAGGAAACCGTTCTTTGTTCTACAGTGCATAAAAGGAGACTGATTCAGTTGTCTAGATACACAGGCACTACCAAAGGCAAACAAGTCAGAAGCAAGAAATAATTGTACTGAATCATCACCAGTCAGCAAACCCAGCAAGTATTCTCATAAACCAAACCAAATCCCACATAACACTTATGGCAGATTTCCAAAGCTCCTGCTATAGCATTATCTTTATAACTTTCCAAGACAACATGTCCCAAAGGGCAAAAAACAAAGGACCGTTCTCTTCTCTGTCACACCAGTAGAAGCCCACCATTGTCAAAAAGCTTTAGCACATGCTCAGGTACAAGACTAATAACCAGTAATCTTGTACCACTAGCAAATGTTACCTTGTATTTTTTCACTTTGTTTTTCACTGCTGCCCGTATTGATTCTATTGACTCTTCATCCTCGTTCTCCTCTTCTAAGCCATTATCAAAGAGCTCCTTGTCATCAAGAAGACATCCACTGTCATTTAAAGGATACCTCTCACCACCATCTACATGCTTGTCGTAAGAATAAAATATTTACATAATTAATTTCAGAAGATCCCTTTCAGTTCTTTAACGTTAATTTGACTCTCAAAAGGTCTTGATGAAAAAGATTAGAAAAAGTACATGTCATATTTAATCTAGTATCTCATGTGCCATGCAAGCCAGTCCTACTCACTACTGGAGCAGTATTCCCTATGCGTATGGTAAGTAGGGAACTTCAGTAATGACTGAAAACCAAAATGGCTCAGAGAATAAATTAACACATGAAATATGCATTTTATAAATAGCAACAATATGCAACCTCCCAACCAGATGTCTATTCAGAGCAGAATTCCAGTTCAAAAGTAGTCCAAAGCTTCGTCCAGAAACACAGAGAAAGCTGAAATACCAATCAAAGCAGTTTATGCACAGCACAAACCCCCAAAGAACTCCAACAATTTCTGCCTGACACTAAATTATCAAGGGCTGGGGTTTGCACTTTCTTTGTGGATGAAACTGGTATGCTCCCCGTGGTGGATACCACACCTGCTGTAGCAATGTGGACACCAGCAATACTGGAACACTGAAACATACCAAATGCAGTAATAAACTTAACTTAGCTGACAAAATCTCTCAGATTTTCTGCCAAAATACACACCTCTGTGCTAGGCTGCTTCTCTTTTTTCAGCTTTCTAATGGAGTCAGCTCTTTTCTCCTTTTTTCGTCTCGATTTTCCTACAGCATTTTTTGCTGTCTCTTCTTCAAAATCCCCTTTATATGATTTATGTTTTCTGTACTTTTTCCCAGATTTTAGGGGTCTCTCATCTTCCAATTCATTCTCGGACAAGCCAGACCTCCTGCTTGATTCAAGGCCTTCAGCCTGCAGTCGGTCACCAGTGTCACTGTCATCACTATCTAACAGGCCTTGGTAAATCTGATGGGGTTTCTTGTTCCTCAGGGCTGTAATGTTTTCTTTTTCCTCCTCATTTTCCCTGTCTTTGCCTGGAGTTCCATTCTGCACAAAAGAGCCACCATCCTCTCCGTCTTCACTCTCACTGTCCTGAAGCACCTTCTTGCTTTTTGCCTTTTTACGCACAAAAATCTCTTCCTCTGAATCTGATAAAACATATTAAAAGAAATGACGCATGCTACAGGGAAAAAACTGCCCCATGTTAATTAACAACCAGTCCAACATAAAGTTATGCATCAGTGAGCAAATCAACTTGAACTCAAGTTTTCACCATCCCCTTCTCCCTGTAGGGCAGGATATGATTGATCCAAATTGTTGATAGGTTTTTAACCTTTAAAAAAAAAGGGCAAAGCTGAAAACCCTTTACTTATAGTGACTTGTCTTGAAATGCTAGCAAATGCTTGCAAATACTATTAAAACCAGCAGTCACTACACAAGTTAAGCAAATAATAAAGGGAAATAAGCAATTAGAAGACTCACAACCAATTTGCTATTTCCCTTTCTGCACCTCAGAAAGGTTTTTCACAGATTTACAGACTTCTGCACACATTCTGAGCAATAAGAGGCATTTTGGGCTCCTAGAGGCTAAGCCATGATAACAGCCTAAAGAGGTGTTCGTAAACTGGAAAACACATCATTGAAGGTAACAACTACCAGCCACAGTTCACTGAAGTACTACAGACCTCTATCATCAGGAGATGCTGTCCCCTTGCTGAGGTGACCCAGAGAGGTTGTTTCACAGCTGCCCTGTCCGCTGTCAGAGTCACTGTCCAGGGGTTTCTGCAAGTCTGAACTCGAGTCTTCTAATGGAGACTACAAAGCAAAAATCACGTTTCCCTTACTTCATGTTATACAGCAATGACCCTTGGTGCTGAACTGCATCCCAAAACCTTGGCTAACCCCTTACACACAGTTATATAGACATATTACCATCACATTGTATGAATTACTTGGCATTTACAGGAAATGTCAACTTATTAATACTTCAGGCCAGCTTGCACACAGGAAAAGGGGAACCCCCAAACCAACTGACCTGCACTGATTATCTAAAGCCATTACAACGCAAACTCCATTCTCTCACTCCTGCATTTCACCTGAACCAATTAAAACGGGACCAGAAGACACCTGCAGAGGGGCTCTTTAGAAAGGCTCCTCCGCAAGGCGCCGGCTCCTTCTGCGGAGGAACGGCCGGGCGGGGGGGGACCATGGAGAGACCCCCACCCAGGGAGAACGGGCCCCAACACCCGCACCGCCCCGCGGCGCCCAGCATGCACCGCGCCCGCGGGGACAGGCCGAGCACGGCCCTCCCAGCACGCACCGCGGGCGGCGAGGCGGAACGGCCGGGGGTGCGGGGAAGCGCAGGCTGCGAGGAGAGCGGTGGGCCCGGCGAGGGTGCGGTGCCGCCCGGAGAAGGGAGGCTCCGCTGCCGCTGCTGCCTCACCCGCTGCCCCACCGAGCCCTCCGTGGCACCACCCTCAGCAGAGCCCCAAGGCCGCAGGCAGGCTATAAGCTGCTGCTGCTGCTACAACTGCTGCTGCTGCTACAACCGCTACCGCCGCCGCCAGCGGCCGCCGCCCGCTGGGCAGTGCCGAGGGACAGAACTCACCTCAGCGGGAGCCGCCATCACTACGACCCGCTCCCGCCACACAACCGCGTCCGACCCCGCTTCAAGTCTTGGCGCCCTGAAACAACCCCGCCCATCCCCAAAGACAGCCAATGGCTGCCCCGCAAGCCCCACCCATCGCCTTTTTATTGGGAGGTTTCGCCGCGTAGCCCCGCCCCCTCCGCCTGGCCCAATCACTGCTCGAGGTCCAGGCCCGTGCTCCATATAAGAGCATCCTGCGGGCCGGCCTGCCTCGCTGTCAGAGGGGAGCGGGTTCCGTGCTGCCGTGGCCGCGCTCGGCGCTGTCCGCCCGTGGCTGTGGGCCCTGGGCCGTGCGGGTGGTAGCGGCCCTCCCGATGTGGCTCCGGGCTGTGTGGGCGCCCTGGCGGTCTGCGAGCCCCCTCAGAGCTTAGGATGTGTTCTAGAGCTCCCGTGCGGTCAGCTTGGCCCTGCTTGTAGAACCAGCCTGAGGTAACAGCGGTGTTGGGTGCTGTGCCACCTCAGGAGGCCGTGGGCCTCTTCCAGGCATCTTGCAGGTACGTGTTAGTGGGAGTGCAAAAGCCTTCCCTGAACAGTTGGGACTGATGAGTACAGATGAGTCTGAGCAGAGAGGTCTTACCCCTGAACCTGTTTATCCATGTAAAGCAGCTCCACCATTTAACGCCACCAGGCCTGCAGTATGTAAGGCCTAAAAGCCACCAAAAGGGGAAAGGCTGGCAGGTCAGAACTCAACCTTGGTGCCTGAGAGGCTTCTCCAGAGCCACAGAAGTCATGGAAAGACACAAAACTGGTTTTGCGTAAGCAGCTCTGAAGTGTCACCTGCTCTTTCCTTCCCTAGGACATGGAACTTCAAAGGGTGATTGCAACCCATTTCCTACCCCTGGCAACTGGAGGAAGCATAATGAGGTAGGGTGAGTGTCTGGGACCTTGTTCTGAACCAGAGTCATGGATGTTTGGTGCTCTTTCAGCATTACATTCACCATTTGTAGAACATACTGCTACAGCAGTGCTTCTCTTCCAAGTCGCACAGCAGCAATCTGCTGCCACTGAAGGCAAAGCCCAGAAAAAAGTATATGTAAGGCACAGCTTCGTGGGGGATAAGGAGCAGATGGACTGATCCGCTACGATACTTCATGTAGGGCCAACAAGTCTGAGAATGGAGGAAGTGAAAAAAGCCGGTGTCTGTGAAACCCACTGCAAACATCACAACAGTTCTGGTTTCCTGTAGCTACTACACGAGCTACAGTAATTTAATAATCACTATTTTGTAATGGGGGCTCTGCAAACCCACCATTAATCAACAGAACTAAGGTATTGTCTCTAACCTAGGTAAGGAAAAGAAACCCCTCGGTTTTAGCAACAAATGAAATTACCTGGTTTAAAACATGTCTCCACTTTTGTGAATAAATAACCTTGAAGCTTTTAGAGTTGTATGAATGTAAACAAAATGTATCTAGGCAATATTTAAGACCATCTGTCCTTTTTGTCTACAGAACATTGTGTTCCTTGCCATAGAAGCAGTAACTCTGCAGACCTTTGCTTCCTGAGGCCCTTCTCTAACTGGTAATGAATGATGCAAAAAGGGTGGTGATGGTGTCCTAGAAATTCCTGGAATTTTGGGTCTTTCTAGGTAGTCTGCCATTTAAAAAAACCAAACCTAGACAACAGATTTTTTTGACTTACTCAAATCTGTAATCTTCTTACAGATTACACCTGTGTTAGGAATAGTTTTGAGAGTCAGGTGGCAAGGAAAAGGTGGCAAAAAGATGAGCTGCTCTTAGGGTATTTCTGATCCTGTGTTCTGTTACTCACACCTGGTATATTGAGGCAGTCTCCTGGAAGAGGTGATTCTTGATGAATGTTTGCTATTAAGAAGGTTTAAACTAAATTCAGGGTTTGGTTTGTGGGTTTTTTTTTTAGCACCGGATAAAATACCATATTAACAGATTAATATCTTAAAAGCTAGTTTATGAATCTGTTTTTCAGTAAATAACATACTCCTTCCACAACTTGTAGCAGGGGAGATGTTTAGAAGCAAATCTGGTCTAAGCCTGCTGTAATTATTGTCTGTTGTAACCAAATTGGGTCTTATCGCCGGAAACATGGAGCTGCTCTCAATATGAGGGTGCATTAACATATAGAAGTAAGGTTCTGATTGTTTGGACAATAAGGATGCCTTATTATGTCCATAATATTTATGAAATTAATTGCTGACTTTTCTGAATTTATAATGCCTTAAGTATAGGTTTGAGTTGCCATACTCAGCATGTTACAGGACTAAGCCTTTGTATTGTAGATTTTGCAAAGTAGAGATTGTGTCTTTGTTTAATTTTTTAAGTGCTATTTGAGTAGCACTACATATCTATATTTTATACAAATGCTGAGTGACAGCATGAAAATGTTGCCAGACATCATGGGGTTTTGTTACTGGTCTCATAAAACCGATGTTTCCCTTAAGTATTCATCAATGGCTGTCAGGCAATGATGAGAATCTCAGATTTCATTTCATTTAAAACAGGCTTTTTGATGTTTCAACTTGGGAAATATCAACCCTGCAGGTAAAAAAAGGCAAATAAAATGGACTGGGCATTTATTATTTATCAAATGTTTTGACTTCTGACCCTCTTGTGAGTCAGCTGAGACTTGTTGGCTAAACAGAACCTGAGGGGGTGTGCAAGGGAGCAGCTTGCTTAAGTAGGTGCTTCAAAAGGCAAAAAGTCGGTAACCCCTTTACTTGTGGCCTGAAATGTTGGCTTTTTAGAAGAAGCACAGCATTTGCTGGTGGTGACTGTAACCAGAGGCATCCTCTTTGACAAGAGGGGGAGCGGACCCAATGGGCATGGTGAGGTGTGACCTAGGGGCTGAGGGGCTTCCTGGCTGCTCCTGAGGAAGGGAGGGAGGGAGGGATGGATGGATGGATGTCCACTGATCATTGTATCTCGTGCCAGCTACCAGCAGCTCGGCACTCAGCCACCATTAACCCTCACGAGCCATCTTGTCTCCACAGGATACCCCGGAGGTACCCATGTCCACCGGTTCCCCTGCTTACTTCAGGTGTTTTCGGGCTCATTAGGGCATCAGCTGTTAAGAGACCTTAATTCAGGGTGTAATTCATTGCCCTGGGTGAGTTCCGCGTGTCGGGGGGCCGGTGGAGGCCGGGGCAGCGCGGCTCCGGGGCGGAAGGCACCCGCGGAGCCGCCGTCGCGGGGCGCACCGCGTTTCGTGTCGCTGCTGGGGTAATTACGAACCGTGCGGGCAGGTGGCGGGGGCCGGGCAAACCAGCGGAGCCCCCCACGAGGGGAGGCCCGGCGCCGTCACCGTCACCTGTTGCGTTCAACGGGTGCGGGCGGCGTGCGCGCTCCCGCCAGCAGGGGGCGGCGCGCGTGCGCGAGCCGGCGGTGCCCGAGCGGCGTGGAGGGGCCTGCTCTTCCTCCTCCTCCTCCTCCTCCTCCTCCTCCTCCTCCTCGGGCGCGCGCGGGGGGAAGGCGGCGCGTGCTGACGGGAGCGCGCTCGTGCTCGGTGGCGGCGGCGGCGGCGCAGCGGGGGGATTGTTTGCGCCGCCGCTCGGGGACCGCTCCCCTCCGCGCTTCCCCCCCCCCCCCCGCCCTTCCTCATCATCATCTTCCTCCGCCGCCGCCTCGCCGTGCCCCGCCGCCGCTGTCGCCCCCGTTTCCGTGTCGGGCCCCCACCCCGCAGCCAATATTCCGGAGATCAAGCGCTACGCGGCGACGGCGGCGGGGCCGGCGGTGGGGCCCGGGGCGGTTGTCGGGGCCGGGGGTGACCGCAGCGAGGCCACCACCGCCGCCATGGAAGCGTTGGGACCCGGTGAGAGCCGCGGGGGGCGCGGAGGGGGAGCGGAGGGGGCCCGGCCGGCCGAGGCCTGGCGGGTCGCGGTCAGCGCCGGCCCTGTCAGGTGTGGGCCCGGCGCCGCGGTGCTACCGGGCCCTGGGGGCCGTGTCAGCGGCGGGGAAGGAGACCGCGGGCCCGGCTGCCCCCGCCATCCGCGGGTGGTAGCCGCTGGGCCGGGCCGGGTGCCGCCGCGGCCTGGGGCGGGCGGTCCGGTCGGTGCCGCAGGCCGGGCCCCGGGGCCGCCGGTGAGCCTGCAGCAGGCCGCCGGCAGCGCGCTGACAAGCGGGCGGGCTCGGAGGCGTCTCGGCAGCCTTGACAAGGAGCCGCAGCAGGTCGCGAAACTTTGCGAGGGGCTGTGCGTGTGCCCTCAGCGCTCCCGCTGCTGCCGTGGGGGTGCTGCCCGGCGTTCGGCACCCCAAGGGAACGGGACGTGGCCTCGGGGCTCCGGCCTGGGTGCGGGACAGCGGCAGCGGGGCCGGGGCTCTGCGCGCTCGCAGCAGTGCGCTCCCTCCACACCAGCCCTGGGAGCAGTGCTGTAATCAGCTCTGGTTTGACATTGAGGCATTATCCAGAGTTTTAAGGTGATACTTTCTGAAAATACAGACGTTGTTTTTTAATGTTTTTAACAAACTTTGGTTAAATACCGGTGGCATTTTGCACATGGCATTTCCTAATTGTGTCTTATTCCATGATCATTACTCTACCAAATACGTGCAAGTTGTATTCCTTGACCTAAGTGGTCTGTGCATCAAGTTCCCACTCACTAGAATCACAGTAACGTTAGTTGTGGTGCAGTGGGAAACGTTTATTCACACAAAGGTGCTGCTATTCCAGAAGAATCCAGACTTTAAGACAGTGGAGGGCTGACTGGTAAGGTCTGCTGTCTGTGTGGCTAATGCAGCCTGTCCTCTCTGCCTTCCAACTGTAGAAGCAGATCCTCTTTTAGTTCTGTACAACTGCTTCCTGTCTGAAGTAACTTGGTTGGAGGTGCCTAGTACGTAACTGACACAGAGTGGAAGAAATTAAAGAGATTAAAAAAGGTGCACATAACCAACCCTAGTCAGGCTGGTCAGGTGAAAATCCTGGTAAAATAAGTGGGACTTGCAGGACAGCCTGGGAAAACAGGGTTTTAGCTTATTCTCTGGAATTCTTTGAGAAATACCTTTGAAAAGAAGAAGATGTAAGTTTTATCTGCTGTAATCAAAACTGATTGAGGTCAGCTTTTCCTTGCCTGTTTACACAACTTGTCAATACCGGCGGAGGAAAATGGGTAAATATAGTTGTCATTTAATCTCTTGCAAGAGGTCAGTGCCTGCACTTACTTCAGACTAATTAGCACGGGATTAATGGATCATCTCTCTACTATCCAAACAAGCACAGCAAACTTTGATTGCCCTTGATGATTCACTCTTGTCAAGGCAGCTGTAGTTTCGTTCTGTGCTAACTGCGCCCCACACCCGCTTTATCTGCGCGTGGCGAGCTCCTCGTGGAGGCATCACAGCTCAGCAGGCGGGAGCTGCGGCGCCAGTGATGTGTTGTGTGGGATGCCGGTGGCCCCAGCAGCCACCCCGCTACTGCAGCGTTGGGGAGCTGACGTGTCGAGTGGGCTGCAGCTGCTGACGTGCTCTCGGTATTGCTTCTGCTTAGAAATGTGCTAGGGTTAGTGTCCTCGCAGCAGTCATTCTAACTGGTAAAGTATCAGGCATAGGGTGGCTCAAGCACCTGGTGCAGAAGGCTCCTTGGAGTTGGTCCTGGGTCTAGTTTATGACTGTACTGAAGTAGCGTTTCCAAATCTGAGTTTCATCCTCTTGACAGCTTAATCTGCCTCTGTTCCCTCTTTGTGTAAACTGTGAGCCTTTGACTTCAGTGGATACTGGCAGGTTACGATAGTGAATTTACCCTAAGTTTTATGATGGGTTTCCTATTGCATTCTTGTATTGTAAGACTTGTTTCTCCTCTCCTTTGCTACTCTACAATAGAGAGAAGAAAATTGGATCATGGTGAGCACTGGCAGAGAGAGAGAAAACCCACGAAAACACACTAACTCAATTTGCTTCATGTGCAGTGTCAGCTGAGGCTGTGATTAAAAAAGTCTGTTTAATCTTGTTAACATGGTATCTCAGATCTTAACACTTTGAGGAAGTTAACTAAAGACTGAACTAGGGACTAGCTTGTGTGTGAGCACTTTCTCAAGCCTCTAATAATTTCCTCCTTAAAACTGCTCTTGAAGCTCTTACCTTTGTCTAAATAAACTATCCGCTTGAATCTGTTAGGAGTCTTTGTGCTTTCTCCCTTATTCTTCAGAAGAAAGCCTAAACCTTTCCTCACTCCTTTCTTTGTGCTGGAGTTTTAAATTGGCTAAAACTGTGCTGTAGGGGAAAAGAATTTCACTGTTAACAAAAGTGATGGGTTCATGAGGTAAAGGAAACGACATTAACTCTTTGCTTAGATCCTATACAGAAATCTGTTTTTCATTTAGTTTAGAATAAAAATATCCCTTACCAGAATCCTAGATAATATCGATTTTCCGATAAAAATTGGGGCTATATGTCCTCAGTATGCCCAGAGTGACAATCATTAACAGCTGAACTCTAAGCCTGTAGTGAAAACAATCACCAAAATGTGTTTTTTGTGGCTGTTCCTAGTTCTAGAAATGGTGGTAGGAATAGATTTATCTTTACGTTACATAAAAATACATACTATGTAAGTGTTTGCCTTCCACCTGAGGACTCTGTGAAGTTCATAACCACAGTCATGAATAAATGTCACAGAAACTTTGAGAGTGGATTATGGCCCTAGCCTGGACCGTGCTTTAGGGAACATCTTTTTTTACCTGGAAGTTCCGAGTGGCTGAAAGGCTGAGCCACTTGGAACACCTGCATTTGCAACCTCAGAAAGCTATTTAAGGTTTCTTTCTGCCCTGTCAGAAAGTCAGCTAAAGAACACCTGAAAGGATACTGCACTGGAGGATCGATTACATCTCATACATATTTATTTGACTTCCCTAGGGCCCCCAACAAGCCTTTTCCAGCCACCCCGTCGCCCAGGCCTGGGAACTGTTGGGAAACCCATCCGCCTCCTGGCCAACCATTTCCAGGTTCAGATACCCAAGATTGATGTTTATCACTATGATGTAGATATCAAACCAGAAAAGCGCCCTCGAAGAGTGAACAGGTACGAGCTGTTTAAACCAAGCTACACAATGTATGTGCCTCAGTTTAAGAAAACTACATCCTAGAAATCCTTCATCTGCTGAAGGCCAGTTTATGTTTGTGCTATGATCAGCAGTTGCTTGTCAGTGAGCTATAATGTGCTACTCTCCTTATTTTCATGAAGATGTTTTGCAATTGGCCTGTAATCTGGAAAGCTCTAGGAAATGTGCTGAGTGTTGAACTACAGCTGGTTTTATTTTACAGTCTACAAATGAATGTCCCTGATACTTGTTCCACAGTCTGTTATACAAACGTGTTAGCAGCTGAGGGGAGGGAATTCAGCTGCAGGATGACATTTTAGGGTCCACACACGCTCTTGTCAGTAGATTGATGCACAGAGCTGACCCCATGGTAGATGCTTGTATTTGTGCCTGTGTTTGAACAGCTCTTCAGATTCCACTGCCGGTTTTGACTGTATTTCTGCTGATGGTACAGATACCTGCCTTGTGTGTAGGCACCTTGATGTTGAAATTTAGGTGCCTTCATCTGGAGGTGACTTAAAGCTCCTGGTGTTGATGTCTGATGCATTGTTCTTTCTCGTACATTGCTCACTTAAGTTATGAAAAAGGGATTTAAAACTGTGTAAGACGGTTGCTGGACTCTGCTGTTCAACCTAACTTGCTAAATCCCTCTGTAGAGAGGTGGTGGATACTATGGTGAGACACTTCAAGATGCAGATATTTGGTGATCGGCAGCCTGGATACGATGGGAAACGGAACATGTACACAGCACACCCCTTACCTATTGGCCGGGATAGAGTAAGTGTTTCTGTGAGCAGTTTTAAGTTCCTGTGTCATTTGACAAGTGTTCTTTTATTGACATAAACCCCAAATGCTGTCACATGTATTAGTATACACTTGGAAAGGCCAAGCAGCACCAGTTGGGGATCTCTAGGAACATATTGGTGTGCTGCTGAAGTTTGTCGTCTTCAGGTTTCTAATTGGCAGCTCTTCAGCTGGAGAATTTGTCTGTGATAGCGTGAACTAATGCGTTGTGCTCCTTCAGCTGCAAGGAGATTTCAGTTTTTTCCCACCCTGATAGAAACTTCCCTTTTCTCTGCTCTAGCCCTTGTTCTGTTGTTAAATGATAAAGGAGTTGTAGATGACAAATATGCCGGTTTGGTTTGCCTGCACTGTTGAGATATGACCTCCTGTTCCGTAAGAGCAACTACATCAGTTGCATTGGCCCTGCAAGCTCTGGGCCTTGCTTGCTGGCACCCTGTTTCTAACAGATTGCAACCTGTATTAACCAGTCCTGATACAAAACTTAACCCCTACCCTAGGAATACATAGGGTGAGTTCACGTTTACCCTTTGGGTTGACAATGTGTGAGAATCGAGATTGTGCTAGAACTGAGATTTGTGTTTCCCAGTGAGTCTTCTTTTTGACCAAAAGATTTCCTTGCCTTCCATTTGGTTCAGAAGACATCTTTGCTATTAGTTGGCTGACTTAAAATACAATGACTCACAGTTCTCCAGAGCTTTGATGTCACCATACTAATTGCTGCTTCAGATTTACATTTAAAGATACCTCAGTGCAGTTTCTCAGATGAATAAATTACAAGCTTTCAAAATCCTAAGGATCTGTAATGTTTTAAGAGAATTACACAAACTAATAATCAAAAATACAGATTCAAAAGAGAGGAGAAAAATGTAACACTGCTTAGTGTTGGGATAGTCTGCAATGCATAACAAAAGCTTGGGCTTAATTCTGCTCTGTGTCAGGTGGATATGGAGGTGACGCTTCCAGGAGAGGGGAAGGACCAGACATTTAAAGTATCTGTTCAGTGGGTGTCAGTCGTCAGCCTTCAGTTGCTGCTGGAGGCTCTGGCAGGGCACTTGAATGAAGTTCCAGAAGATTCTGTACAGGCACTTGACGTAATCACACGGCACCTTCCCTCCATGAGGTGGGTACTTTGGTGCTTCCTGACTCGCTCCATCCTCTATCTGTCTTAACATCTGTATTAGTTATTACTTGCTGCTGTTAGACCCTTTACAGTAGGAGGGATGAGGGATGCGGTTGTGTAATTCAACGCCTGCTTTACAAATTTGCCCTAGAATAGGGAAATCTGATCTGAACTCAGGACTTGTACCTGCTGGTCATGTTTCTAACAGGAATAGCCTTTGCAGCTGCACTGGCAGTAGACACTCTGTGCTTGCCATAAGTCAGCTCTAACAGTTCTAATGTATGTAGGACTGTGCTTGAAACACTATAGGCATGAATCTAAAAAGGTTTATTGGAAAGAAATGATCAAAGTATTCATTTTCTTGCCTTTTTCAGGTACACTCCTGTGGGTCGCTCCTTTTTCTCCCCTCCTGAAGGTTATTACCACCCTCTGGGTGGTGGCAGGGAGGTCTGGTTTGGTTTCCACCAGTCAGTCAGGCCTGCCATGTGGAACATGATGCTCAACATTGATGGTATGTGGGATATTCTGTCTCACTAATGTAACAGAGCTCTTTCTGCTTCTAAAGTAAATGTCCCTTTCTTTTTATCTTAGTGTCAGCAACTGCTTTCTATCGTGCTCAGCCTATCATCGAGTTCATGTGCGAGGTCTTGGACATTCAGAACATCAATGAGCAATCCAAGCCTCTTACAGACTCCCAGCGTGTCAAGTTTACCAAAGAAATCAGAGGTAAAAGCTTTATCCTAAAGCTGCTGCAACAAAATACTGTAAACCTGCTCATGTTGTGATGATGAAAGTAGGCAAGTCATTTGGGAAACTGGGCTATTCCTTTATGCCTTCATCTTTCTCAAAGGTGACTCATAGGCCTGAATTATAGAACTTTTGTGTTGGGCTTTCAGGTCTGAAAGTAGAGGTTACCCACTGTGGCCAGATGAAGAGAAAATACCGGGTTTGCAATGTTACTCGGCGACCAGCTAGTCATCAGACGTACGTACATAAGCATTTTCTGTCCATTTCTAAGCTCTCGAACCTATTAGATGTAGGGGGTACACTGTTTATGCAAGAATGAGTTGATTCTGGAGGTGAAGCAGCTGTGTGGCTTGACAAGAATGTTTAGTCTTAATGGAGTGGAAGATGAGTGTGGGGTTAGACCACTGCTTCATTTCTTTCAGCACAGGGCAATTCAAGCTGTGTCCTGGCTTTTAAATTTTAAAGGCTATAATTTTTAAAAGAGCTATGAAAAAATTGAGTCTACAGAAATATACAATAGAAATAATAGAGAAATCTTTTCATAAAGAAGCAAGCAAGTAGCTAAGGAAAAGAAACCTTTTCAGCATTTCTAGTCTGGCATACATTTTCCATACCATTTTTTCCTTTAAAAAAGTAATCTTGAAAAGTCTAACCAGAACAAATGTCCTTTGTAGGTTTCCTCTGCAGCTGGAAAATGGGCAGGCTATGGAGTGCACAGTAGCTCAGTATTTTAAGCAGAAGTACAGTCTCCAGCTGAAATATCCTCACCTTCCCTGTCTCCAAGTAGGGCAGGAACAGAAACACACATACTTACCACTTGAGGTAAGAATCTTTCTCTTGCACTATGGTGTATCCTCTGCCAAACAGCATTGTGCCACCTCTCACTGTCCCTGTGTAGGTGTGTAACATAGTGGCAGGCCAGAGATGTATAAAGAAGCTAACAGACAATCAGACATCGACTATGATAAAAGCAACTGCAAGATCTGCACCAGACCGCCAGGAAGAAATCAGCAGACTGGTAAGTGTCTTTTCCAGCTGAACACTCTGTGTTTGTCACTTCTTACAGCCACTCACAAGCCTCGTAGCATGTGTAATGATAAGCAGAATGACCAAGAACTGCAGAAGTTAAAAAATCAGACCTCTTTAAAACAAATCCTTTTAAATGGAAAGCCTGTTCATGGCCATTTCCTGTAGTTCCATGAATACTTTTCTTGTCACCAGGTGAAAAGTAACAGTATGGTTGGTGGACCCGATCCCTACCTGAAGGAGTTTGGTATTGTTGTCCACAATGAAATGACAGAGTTGACAGGCAGAGTTTTGCCAGCACCTATGCTGCAATATGGAGGCAGGGTGAGTTATTGAAGTGTTTCATGTATCTTTTCATAAGGCTTCCTTTGTTCGGCTGGAGTTGAAACAAAGCAGCATTTTATTTTCATTTTTAATTTGTCTTTGTTTTTTTTTTACCTAGAACAAGACTGTGGCCACACCAAACCAAGGTGTGTGGGACATGAGAGGCAAACAGTTCTATGCTGGCATTGAGATTAAAGTTTGGGCTGTTGCCTGTTTTGCTCCTCAAAAACAATGCAGGGAAGACTTACTAAAGTAAGTGTTTCCATATTCATTCAGGGTTTATTTTCCTCAGGTTTCTGAAAGGTGATACGCAGTATAAGCTGAATTTAATGCATCTAATAGTAAAAGGAGGAAAAGACAGTTCTGCAGTGTCTTAAATATTTACAGCTTGGGAGGAGACTACAACAAAGTTCATAACCTAATTGGCAGCTAGGAAAAGCATTAATTCCCTTACCACTGAGGCTGTGTTTCCTGCTCTGGTGGCTGCATTCCACTTGTATTCTGTTGTTCTTACAAATAACCAATGATGATCTTTCATTCTAAAACCTGAACTATTTTTTTTCCTTAACCTTTACTGCCTCCCCAGCAACATACACCACGTTTTTTAGTCCTGTCCTTCAAATTACAGAATCCTAAAGACAGAGGTTGTGTGAAGCACTGAAATGTTTGGCAAAAATCAGGTCTTATGGTGCTGAGGTGCTGGCACAGGGTGCCCAGAGAAGCTGTGGCTGCCCCATCCCTGGCAGTGCTCAAGGCCAGGTTGGACACAGGGGCTTGGAGCAAGTTGCTCCAGTGGAAGGGGTCCTTGCCCATGGCAGGTGTTGGAACTGGATGAGTTGATGAGCTGTTAGGGTCCCTTCCAACCCAAACCAGTCTGATTCTGTGGTTGCAGTAATGCTCCAGTACATTTGGTGGATGAGTAAAAATTGACCAAAGCATCAGTATTAGTTTGGGAATGTGCCTCAAAATGTTCAACTCAAATGTATGTTTGTTTCTGTCAGACTTGTAAAATTACAGAAACAGAGGTTTATGGAGCTTCCTCAGTCAGGATTAGGATCATATTCGTGAGTTCCTTATAGTGATAGAAGTGCTAAAAAATAACTGCTGTAGTGTCAAATTGGCAGTGCTGTGAAACAGCTGAAATAGCTCAGATCTTGTTGGTAAAACCAATGCCAAAAGATCAGGACAAATCTATTTGTATTTCCTTTACAGGAGTTTCACGGACCAGCTGCGCAAGATCTCCAAGGACGCAGGGATGCCCATCCAAGGCCAGCCCTGCTTCTGCAAATACGCCCAGGGTGCAGACAGTGTGGAGCCCATGTTTAAACACTTAAAACTGACTTATGTTGGTCTGCAGCTGATCGTGGTGATTCTACCTGGAAAGACACCCGTGTATGGTATGGAGAAGAGGCTGTGAAGGGTTAATTAGTAGTACAGCGAGTACTGTGCACTTTGGGAGTAGGAAGGAGACAGGGCAGGCAGCGTGTTCTGTTTAATGGAGATGGCTTGGTTAGGCCTGATCAGAGCATTTGTATGTTACCAAAGAGTAAACTGAACCTTTGTCAGTGAACTTTGAAGGATCTAAATTACAGTATCATTTAAATAAGAGAAAGCAGATGGAATATTGACTGCTCAGCTGGAACCACTGATTTCTCTTTCTGTCACAGCTGAAGTGAAGCGGGTTGGTGACACTCTCCTAGGAATGGCCACGCAGTGTGTTCAGGTAAAGAATGTGGTAAAAACCTCACCACAAACGCTGTCCAACCTGTGTCTGAAGATAAACGCAAAGCTTGGAGGAATCAACAATGTGCTGGTACCTCATCAAAGGTGAGATTAAATCTAAAGTTCTCCTTGAAGTCTGGATTGTCACACAAAGTGGTGTAATTTTGTTTATGCTAAAATGATACCCTTCAAAATATTACATGCTTTAGAAGTACCCGCAGTCTGAAGTGGACAGAGAAGGATGCCTCTGTATTCAGAGGTTGCCTAATAAGCCCTGTGCCAAGGGTCATCTCTAGCGTTAAAGCCAGCCCTCAGTGTGTGTAAAAACAAGCTCACAAAGGCTTTTTTCCCATGTCTCTCTTTCCTGTCTTTGGGTTTACTCAGTCTACATTTTCCTCCTGCCACCTCCTTAGGAATACATTTCCTTTCAAACCGAGATTAAGAAGAGCGAGGAGGAGTGACTTGTGATCAGTGCTTTTAACTTGGTTTGCTTTTGATCATTTTCACTTGCTGTTCACTCTGGACTGAAATTGGTTGAGGCAGAGAACTTTGTCCTTGAAGATTCTGACAGGGTGTTAGTTCTGTTGGATGATTGGGATATCCCTTCCTTCGTTGTAATTTTTGTTGTCGCTGTTCCTCACCCCCCTCTTTTTTGTATTATTTATTATTTAATGAACCTTACTCGTATTTAAACAGGCCCTCGGTGTTCCAGCAGCCAGTAATCTTTCTGGGAGCAGATGTCACTCACCCTCCTGCTGGGGATGGGAAGAAGCCTTCCATAGCTGCGGTGGTGGGCAGCATGGACGGGCACCCCAGCCGCTACTGTGCCACAGTGCGCGTGCAGACCTCGCGCCAGGAGACCTCCCAGGAGCTGCTCTACAGTCAGGAGGTGATCCAGGACCTCACTAACATGGTGCGAGAACTCTTGATCCAGTTCTACAAATCCACTCGTTTCAAGCCCACAAGGATCATTTACTACAGAGGGGGAGTATCAGAAGGACAGATGAAGCAGGTATTGTCTAATGATTCCTTGTCGCTTGTGAAAAGGGACTGGCCCTTGAAAATACATACATATTGATGTGGATTGCATTCATTACAGGGACAGTGAACAGTTTCACTGAGATTTCCTGGGCAAGCACAACGTACAGTTACCCTGTCTGATCGTATTCCTTGCAATGTGGCATTTGAACCCACACCCACACACACGCACATGCACAGACACAAAAGAAGGAAAATAGTAATACATGTACTGAATTCAGCACCTAATAGTGAAATCTTCTACTTCTAGGTAGCTTGGCCAGAACTGATAGCAATCCGGAAGGCCTGTATTAGTTTGGAAGAAGATTACAGACCAGGAATAACCTACATTGTTGTGCAGAAAAGGCATCACACCAGACTATTCTGTGCTGACAAAACTGAAAGGGCAAGTAATGTTGACTACATAAGAAAGAGGTGATGGCAACAGGAAAGTAAGATTGTTTGGTTAAGTGGGGTGGTATCCATCTTGCCCACTAAAATGGAATTATCTGTACGAGCAGTAGCAGTTTGGTGTGGTAATAGGATTTCTCTGCCAAAACGACGAGTTCCTCCCCTTTTTTATTGCTCTAGACCAAGTGGTCAGGGTGGAACAGCTTGTTCCCAGCTCCTTTTGGAGTAGGCGTACTCTATATCCCTGTATTTGTGTACCTGGAGCCGCAGCTGGGGTTTTTATAGTCTGGGATTGCTGGCTGTAAACTGAACTGGTTGGTCAGTTTGGTGCCTGTTCTGTCTCTTGATGTCTGTCAGCTTTGCCTGTGGCACAGATCCACAAGCCAACGAAGGAAACCTTCTTAAGAGGAGAGTTCTTGATCTCCTCAAAAATTCAGAGCCCTGGGGTGTGAGTGCAAACAAGGGTATGAAATGAATTTCTTTCAGAAACCCTGCATTTTCGGATCCTGAACTCCTTGTGTAGGCTTTATCCCATTCTGCAATTTTAATGGTACTGCCAAGTGTTTTATTTTCCTCTGATGACACACCAGTTGGATTTGGTGACGTTTCCAAAAATGAACTCGCTGAGAACATTTTCATCCCTCCTATGTAAATGACCTTAATACTTTTCCACCTTTTTAAGCAGTAAATTCTCAAACAGCTTTAAGTAGAGCCTACCTTAGGAGGTATTTTTGGGCCACTTCCAAAAAACCCCATGGGCTAATAATAAACTTTCCTCAATAGGTGGGTAAGAGCGGCAACGTTCCAGCAGGCACTACTGTGGACAGCACGATCACACATCCTTCTGAATTTGACTTTTACCTCTGTAGCCATGCAGGAATTCAGGTAATGTCAGCTCTGCTGTGCTCAGGCTATAGGACTAAGTCCTTATAGTTGTCCCCATGAGTAATGTCACTTCTATTTATAGCTTGGCAGCTTTACAGTCGTGTGTGTTCGGTGCCCGTTTGGCACTTGCTCTTCAGTGCACTGACAGAAGGTCCAGTCTTCAGGTACGACCTCTGGTTTTGTTGATGCTCTCCAGCTGACTGCTCGTCTGTTCTCCACAGGGAACCAGCCGCCCCTCTCACTACCAGGTCCTGTGGGATGACAACTGCTTTACCGCAGACGAACTGCAGCTGTTGACATACCAGCTGTGTCACACGTATGTCCGGTGTACGCGATCTGTCTCTATCCCAGCTCCTGCATACTATGCCAGGCTGGTAGCGTTTAGAGCCAGATACCATCTTGTGGACAAGGATCATGACAGGTAAGGAACTTTGCCTCATCATCTTGGTAGCCAGATAGCTGGAATTACATCCTGCTTTGCCTGATTGTTCATGGTTATCTGTATGTGCCTGCATTTCCACAGTGCTGAAGGCAGCCATGTGTCAGGACAGAGCAATGGCCGTGATCCTCAGGCTCTGGCAAAAGCAGTGCAGATCCACCATGACACTCAGCATACGATGTATTTTGCTTGAGAGCATCTGGGAAGATGAGGCAAAACCAACAACCCGTGCAGTCCTGAAATGTTTTGAATGCCTACTGCTATAGCTGGGGCCCAGTTGATTTCAGGCTGCCCACTACCAGCAGCTCTGACCAGTCGCACTGAATCTGTACTTCACAGCAATGTCTGATGCACCAACATAATTGAGCCATTTGTTTCATTGTTTTCTGTCATAGAAATTCATAGACTTGTCTTTTCTGATGCATTGGACTGAATTTTTACCTCAAAGTGTAAAAGGCCGATCATCCTGAAATTTTTAAAGGATTTGGCACGAAAGGTTTCTATTGAATATTTTGCTAGCTATCGCTTTTGAGTTCTCTTCTCATCCCATGAGCTTAACATGACGACTTGATTCCCCGTCTTCACGCCCTGCTTAGTGAGTATGCATATTGATGGCAAAATGTTTCTCTCCAGTTCAATGTAATTGTTCTATTGTGTGGGGCCATAGATTTTTTAATGGAGATTTTAGACTTCACTACTGTAAATGCCTTTTATGGAACGTAACTTTCACAGGTATTGCAGTTTTTTGTCAGTTTTACTAAGTATCTTTTTAATCTCTGCAGACTTCGGCTGCGAAGCAATTGCACTATACTGCGAGTTCGACTAGGTGGTTCTTGTTCTGTGAATGTGTAATATAAACAGTGATGCCTGTCAGTAGATTTTAATTCTAATGGTTATAAATAATACTGCCATGGTATCGTAACAAGTACTGAACCATCATTTCCCCCCTCTAAAAAATGATAAAAAAAAAAAAAAAGAAAACAAAAAAAAATTAGCTTTTAGGTATTTTGCAAACTTTTACAAAAGTGCCCACTTGATGCTGCTGTGTGGTTTGATAAATCTAAGGGATTTTAAAACTTTTTTCTCATAGAAGGTTTAACTTTGGCAATAAATCTTTGTTTTTTAAGCCCCGCCAACAGTGTAATTTTCTAGCTGAGGGTTGTGCATGAGTCGAACCAACATTCTCGTGTCGTTTTTCTGAGCACACAATTTGGCAGTTTCGGAAACAAATTGGGAAAGACGCATTTCCATGCTTTTTTTAAGACTTCTTTTTAACTGTTTTATATTCACTGTTGGTGTCCTGTCTGCAGCATTTTTTATAAGCTTGGAAACTGGGTGTTACGTGTAGGAAAGGCTTGCCAATCTGTACAGTCTACATGTATTGTGTGAGCGGCAACCTAAGGACTCGTTACCAGCATTTTAAACTCTTTGGTTTTCTCTTCCCCTGGGAATCTAGGTTGCGCACACAACTGCATCCAACAGCATGTTTAACCAACGTAACTCTCATCTACTGATTCTGTCCCAGCCTAGAAGTTAGGGGTTTGGTTAATCTGCTTGGCTTTGTCTCAGCCGCAATGTAGAATAAAGAACAGGGGCTCGGTTTCACCGGATGCTCTCGGAATCCGTGAACATGGTGTGTTAAGACTAGATCCCCCTTAGTGTTAACCTGAGCTAGTGCAGGTTAAAACCTTGTTCCTAAACTGAGGAGAGCCGACACCACTACTTCAGAACAGGAGCTGAAGTCCAAGGATTGCACTGTGGGCTCTGATGCTCGTGTGGGGTTTGCTGCTAAGTTGTCTGCTGTTCCAAAGCATAGGAACCAGCCCCCTCAAAATCTCAGCAATATGAAATGCTGTTTCCTTCAATCTTTAAGCTTGTAAATAAATGAAAGTTTACATTTCTAACCACTGGGGGTTACTTTCAGTTGTACCGAAGTACACTGAACTTAGACTTCAAACAGTTTTAGAACCACCTTTCAAGTAGGACGTCTCATTAAATTAAGTTTAAGCTTTTATTCCTTTCTGTTGCAAATGGGACTGAAGCGAACTCTGCTCCTGGCGCGTGCTGAGGGCGGGTTTAGATTGAAAGGAAAAAAGGATTCTTTTTAAGTTTTTGTAATTATTTTTGTTTAAAGAATACCTCACTTGTGTAATAAAATCAGGACGTGGGTGGGAGACTGACCGCTGCTTCAGCTGGATGGCTGCTTTTCTCAGTACTCGTTCAGGGAGAACACAAAAAAACCCCTTTTTAGAATGAACTCTGACTGACCCAACACAAACCAGAGAACTTTGGCACCTTGAAAAGAAACTGAGCGCCCTTTTTAGGTGATAGGATCAAAGATCACTATTTTGAGTTTGTGCACTAGGCAAGAGTGTGGCTGGTTTAATCGAGGGTGCGTAAGGAAGATGTAGTTTTTAGTTGTCCAGTGCCAAGCACTCCTAGTTCAGATTGAGTGGAGCGAGAGCCTCTCCTTTGTTTGCCTAGGACCGGACTGGATATTTAACCTCAGACTAGGTGGGTTGTTAGACCTCGCCTTGGGGAGGAGAGTCAGGACTGTAGCGTGGTGGTACCGGTAAGACCAACGCTGCGGCAGTTCCTGCACAGGTCTGAGGCCACGTCGGGAGGTAGGGCTTGACATCTGGATTAGCCCTTTGGGCCTGACTGAATCGTTATGCATGTGTCAATCAATGGGAAGATGTGCATTCTGTAGATGTAGTTCTTAGGGTGTTTTGGGTTTGGGTTTTGTTATTTTTTTTTTAACTAAATAAAGCCTGTTGGCCACTGTTTAGCTCTGTGGTGTGAAAGAGTTTAAATGTAGCAACGTTAACAAGTTGGGGAGGGGGTGGTTGGCGTTTAAAAACACAAAAGGGGGGCAGAAATCCCGTTTTCAACCAGTTCTGCTTGCTTTGTGAACAGCTGAGTTCTGAACAAGCGCTGGTGATCGTTTTGAAGGGCCTGGTGCTTTATCTGTGCTCTACGTACCGCAGTCGGCTGCATCCGAAGGGCATCGGAGGTGGCTGCTTGCAGCAGAGCTCTGGTCCCAGGTCAAACCCCACCAGCAGCTCTATTCTGTGCATTGGGGACCTTGTTCAGATCCAGCGTTTAACACAACCCACCCCCAAGCTCCCTTTGTGGATGTGCTGTAGGAGTTTTCTTGCTCAATAGCAAGGGAGTCGCTCTGCTTTCATTTTCGGAAGGCAGGGTTTGGAGGGCATTGTATCAATCCTGTTCCGACTACAAGGCTTTTTCCTTGTGCACTGGAGGAAAGACCTTGTAATATCACAGATTTTCTTATACCTTGCTATTGACATTTTCATATTTCTATGTCTAGAGCTGAAACTTCAATGTAAGATGTTTGCATTTGTTCCTTTTGACTTACGATGTAATTCTTTTTGTTTCTATATTGTTGGACTTGTAATGTTGAAACCTGTATTTTATTAAATGGGGACTGGATGTATGTCTATAGCAATACGAGGTACTCTTTCTAAACTGTCCTGGGTGGGTGACAGCCCCACGTTGCGCTAAGATGCTGGTCGTGTACAACTTGCAATGTATTTCCTTTTTTTTTTTTAGCCTGCAGGGATATTTTGTGTTCATGTGTCCAAAAAAAGAATAATAATAATAATAATAATAAAAAAAGGCATTCTTGTGCCAAATGTTGTTTTTCCTTGTTGATGTCTAATAAATGCAATGTACAGAGTGAGCAACCGCTACTGCTGCCTGTAAACAAATGTCTTAAATTATTTAACTTTTAATTAAACCTTGTACACCACGTGTAACCTGTGGACCTCATTGCCACAACAGCTTCATTTCTGACGGGCTAGGGTGCAGAACGCGACAGAATTACCCACGGGTGCCAGCTCGCGTGATGCTAAGAGAGGGATTAAGCTACCCAGGGGCAGATGTTCAGGATGGGTGTTTAATGTTCTCAGAAATTAGATGGCAACGTGTAGAGAAAACAGGGCAGTAACAGCCTCTGCCTGGAGAAGTAGTTCCAGATTAGAGAGTTGCCAGTTAATAAACCAGAGCCCTTTGCTTATTCATCTTCTCTGTTTCAGGTGGGGGTTTGCTGTTTACTCAGACAACAGAGCGTCACTAAAAAGATGATGCTAAGGACAGAGAAAGCTTTGGATGAGCTGTAACTGAACCGCAGGGCACAAAACGCGTAAAATAACCTGCGTGCAGCAGCTCCCAGGTTTTAACTCATTTGGACTGAGATGGGTGAGCCTCAGGCCAGCCTGAGGAGCCAGAAGCACGGGATGGTTTCATAGGGTCCCAGCCTGGTTTGGGTTGGAAGGGACCTTAAAGCTCCTCCAGCTCCAACCCCTGCCATGGGCAGGGACCCCTTCCACTGGAGCAGCTTGCTCCAAGCCCCTGTGTCCAACCTGGCCTTGAGCACTGCCAGGGATGGGGCAGCCACAGCTTCTCTGGGCACCCTGTGCCAGCGCCTCAGCACCCTCACAGGGAAGAGCTTCTGCCTCAGAGCTCAGCTCAGTCTCCCCTCGGGCAGGTTCAAGCCATTCCCCTTGGCCTGTCCCTACAGGCCCTTGTCCCAAGCCCCTCTCCAGGTTCCCTGCAGCCCCTTTAGGCACTGGAGCTGCTCTCAGGTCTCCCCTTCAGGAGCCTTCTCTTCCCCAGGCTGCCCCAGCCCAGCTCTCTCAGCCTGGCTCCAGAGCAGAGCTGCTCCAGCCCTCGCAGCATCCCCATGGCCTCCCCTGGCCTCGCTCCCTCCGTGGCAGCTCGACCCTCACCGACCCGGGGTGCTCTGGGCGAGCGGGGCTGAGCCGGGCGCACAGCACCGCGCACAACGAGCCCGGACCCGCGGCCGTGCCGGGGGAGCAGCGGGCGGGCGCCGGGTGCCGCGGCTCCGCTCCCAGCCCCGCACGGCAGCCGGCGCCCGTCGCCCGCCGGGGACACCCCCGGGGCGGCCCAAGATGGCGGCGGGCGCGGCGGGCGCCGCCTTTGTTGGGCGCGGGGCCGGGCGGCGGCGGCGGCGCGTGCGCGCTGTGGCGCGGCCAGAGGCGGCTGCGGCGGGCGGCGGTGAGGAACCGGCCCCGGCCCCGGCCCCGGCCCTGCGCGGCCACGGCCCCTGCCCGCGGCCCACGGCTCGGAGCGGCGCCCGCGTGGATGGGATGGAAGCGGGACCCTCGGGAGCAGGTACCGGGGGGGACCCGGCGGGGGCGCGCGGTGAGCAGCGTGCGCTGAGGGAGCCTGCAAGGGGCGGGCGGGTGCCCGCTGCGGGCCGGGGAGCCCCGCTGCGGGGGCCGGGGCCGGGGCCGGGGCCACTGGGGGTGCGGGGGGCGATGCCCCGGGGAGCGGGGCGGCCGCAGCGTGGTACCGGCGTGGGGGGGGGACGGACAGGGCCGGGGTCGTGCCTGGCTGGGGTGTGGGGTACCCCGGGGCGCCGCGCGGCCCCGGTGCGAAGGGGCCGTTGTGCACGGAGCAGCAGCGGCCCCCCGGCTCCTCGCCCTCCCCGTCCCCCCGGCGCAGCGTTCGGGGGCCGCAGGCCGGGAGCTGGCGTGGGGCCGGCGATGCTCGCGTCGTGACAGCCCCGAGCGGGTCCTCACCCCGCGGCGGGGCATGCGCGGAGCCGGGGCTGTGCGGGGCCGGGGCTGTGCGGGGCCGGGGCTGTGCGGGGCCGGCTGCCGGCGAGGGTCGAGCTCCGGGCTCACCCCGAGTGCCCCCGGCCCCGGCTGCAGCCGGGAGCGGCGCTTGGCGCTTCCCGCAGCCCTGCGCACCGGCTCGTTCTGCGGGGCGCTGCGCCCCGAAATTCACCTCCCGGTCCCGGCCTTGCTCTCGAGCCCGACGTGAGCATCACAAACCGGTGCTGCGGGAGGGACTTGGTGCCTGAAATAATGCAGGTGGGAGCGATGGGGACGGGGACCTCGGCCCTTTCGTGCGGGAGCGTTTGCTGCCGGCTGTACCGCGCTGGCGTGCTGGGATTTTGACACGGAGTTGTGCAGCTTCGCAAGCAAACGTCGGTCCTTCCGCATGGCATTTAAAGTGCGGCACGGAGATCTCTGCTACCTTCTGGCTGCCGGCGCTTTGTGCTTGGGGCTGATTTATTGGCATTGGGAAGCTGTGATTTGGCGTCATGGGCTTTGCCGGAGCGATAGTGGGGCTGCTGCAGTGGGGCAGTGGAGATAACGCTGCCTGCCAGCCATCACTTACTCTGTTAAGGTGCTGTAAGATGTTGTTACCTTGGATGGGATGGGGATGGGTTTGGGTTGCAGTTCCACTGATGGGGGCTGTGCTGGGAGCAGGGACTCTGCTCTCTTGGGAGTTTCCCCTTTCCTCCCCATATCTGCCTGGGGATGTCTGCTCCCGCCCGCCTTCCCCTGCGTCCAGGGGAGGCGTTTTCCCCGTGTTGCAGATCCCACCCTGCCTTAGCATCCCTTTGCCTGCTGATGGATTCGGGTGCAGGGCTGAGGCTCCTGGGTGAGCTCTGATGATGCTGGGCTGTGACAGGTCAGGCTGATAAAGCAGGAGTCCAGCATGTGCCTGGATGTGCCCGACCTGAAGATGCCTGGAAAGCCGGTGGGGAACGTGGGACATGCTGTGACCCACAGGCACTGCTCAGGGAGCCCAGGGACACACGTGTGTGCGGTGGCTTTAAAACTGAACTCATTCCCCCCCCCAACTTTTAGCTTTCTTTATCCCTCCCAAACTTCCTAAACGCTGTTAATCCTAACCGATGTCTTCCTGTGCTCAACCCTGCGAAACCCCCAAAGCTGTTCCGTCTGTTGGGTCTCTTTATCTTCAGGAAACACGAAATTGCATGGGCCTGTTTCTGGGATGGGACTGTACCAAGAAACAGAGCCGGGAGCAGCTCATTGCCTGGAGACACGGCACCTATGGGTTATCTCTAACCACTTCTGCAGCCTCTCTCTTAACCCCAGAACGAACAAAACAGAGACGCGTTATTAAGGTGGCAGGCGCTAAAAAGAAGCCAAACCAGGCAAGGAAGCACTGCTCTTTCGGCCGGGTGATCCATGATGGAGCTGCAGAAGGGCTCTAACCACCAGGGACCCCAGCCTGAGGCTCTGCAGGGCTGCCCATGGTGCAGGGACACAGAGAGGAGCCGGCATTGCCTTTGTCCTGTCCCCTCCGGCACCGGGGGCTGCCTTTGTCTGGTGCTCCCGGCTCTGTACGGCCCCGGCTGCTGCCTGGATGTGTGCGGGAGCAGAATGAGACCCCGTGGGCAGGCAGGAGAGGTGTCAGCCTGCACCCAGGCCAGGCACGGCTGCGGTGCGGGGTCACGGAGCCTGGTGTGATTACCAGAGGTGGTGGCAGTCATGGTGCTGGGTGCCTCTTGGACCCCATCAGAGGGACCAGAAAGGGGGACATGGAGCTGCTGGGCAGCCAGGGCCAGCAAGACCCTCATGGGTCGACTCATGCCAACATGGGTCAAAGCCGTGTCTGTGCTGCTGGCATCGCTGCTCTGCTCTCCCTGGAGCCAAGGGCGCTGTTTTGTGATCCCAGGGAATGATGTGGTGGAGGTGGTGATGCTCTTGCTGCTGTGCTGTGCTCTGTCACAGCATCCGTGGGTTCATTCCATGGTCCAGCGTCGGCTGCGTTGGGGCAGGTTTATAACTTGACACTTTAGTTTGTCCCCCGTGATGCCCAAGCAGGAAGGGGAGGTTTGGCACGGCACAGCAATGCCCTTTGCAGCACTTGGTGTCGAAGATACGAAGAGCTCTCGTGTTTTCAGAAGTAAGCATTGTAGTAAATCAGATTATAGCCCGTTGTGGCACGTTTCTTGTGTGCAGCTACTACAGTGCAGGGCAGGAGCAGCTCGGGTTTTCCCTCAGAAGATGGTCTCTGATGGACACAGGATGGATTTAATGCAGCCAGAGCCCTCTGCCCCGTGTGGCCATGAGCTACCTGAACTCAGTGTAGTGTTGAACCAAAAAGCTCTGTGAATGTGGTGTGCTCAGGGTGACTGCAGGAGCAGACAGCCAGCGCGATGCCTGGCTTGGCAGGGATAAGGTGGTGCTTTTTGGAAGTCTGGGCTTTGCGGGACAGCATCAGTCACTTGGAGCCAGCAGGAGTGAGGATGTTGAGCCTGGAGACTGGGAAAGCCAATTGCTCATCCCACTTGCCATTGCCTTTCCTTCTCTTGCTTTGCCTCCTGATGGGGGCTTTTCACTTCTCAGGTGGGTTTCTGGGGCTCCTTTCGGGCTGGAGGTGGCTCAGGTCAAGCAGGGAGCGCTGCGTGTCCGGTGGTGTCGGTGTGTGCCGCTCCCCTCTGACTCCTGGCTGTGTTTTGGGGGCCGGTGCGTGGGGAAGGGGCCGCCGCAGAGCCTCTGCCGCCGCCGCCGCAATCAAACTCCCTTTTGTCTCGCCCCGTTCCCGTGGCCCCTCGCCTGAATGCGGCGCTGGAGAGGATTTCAATGCCATGGTAATTTCGTGCCGTCCCACCGGGCGCAGGCAGCTGTTGGGCAATGGGGTCGTGTTCCCCAGCTGTTACCATAAATAACAGCAACAAAGCATCTCCCGGAGCTAGCTCCCCCAGACGCCCTTGCACCTTGGCAGCGCTGCCCTCGCCAGCATCTCTGCCCCTTGGTGCTTCCCAGCTAAGGAGTCACGGGATGATGCTCCCACCGCCGGCGCGGCCCCGGGGCACGGCTTTTGTGTGCCCAAGTCTGTGATTTCTCGCGGGCCGCTGCATTTCTAATGGCAGGCGGATTTCATCCCGCTCACTGCCCGCATTGTGCGCAGGAACGGCGCTGCCCCGCCAGCCCCCGGCCGCCCGCATTTACATGACAAAGTGGGAGCCTGTACAGCTTCGCCATGGAGAGTCCAGATATGCCGGAGCCCCCCTGTCTGTGGGTGGGTTGGGTGGGTTTTAAGGAGTTTTCTCCTATCAAAGGGAACCGGCACGTTTTGTCGTGCTGTGCCTGCCACAGCGTCCTCGGAGCCAGGCAGAGGGTGGCGTTTGGGAGGACCTGCACTGAGGCTCGTCGCTGGGGCACCCTGAGCATCCTGGTGCGGTCAGGGGTGAGCCCACCCTGCGTGCTCACCAAAGGGCTTTGGGATCTCTCCTGCCTGGGCCAAAGCAGCCAAGGCCAAGCCAGAGCTGCAGTTGCATTCTGCAGCTCCCATCAGGCGCCGAGCATCAGCCCTGGTCCCCCTCCCTGTGCTGGTTGATGCCATGGCACCACCCTTACAAATAGCCGTGTCCTGGGTAGGCAGCACTGCACCAGGCTGTGCTTTTTGGGTCTGGAAGTGATTGAGAAGGGAAAAGTCATTATTGCTCCCTGCTTTGCTGGGTGAGCTCCTGGCGGGCGGCAGGAGCCCTGCAGTGAGCCTGGGGCTGGGCTGCCGGGGTGCCTGCCCCTTCTCATCGCATTCGAGGACTGTGTGCGTGCTGTCAGCAAAATGAACCCCTCTGGGTCAGCCCAGAGCTCAGCGCTGCTCCTGTGTCCTCCCCCGGCCTCTGCAGAGCATCCCGCTGCCATCGCGGTGCTGCTCCAGCCAGCCGGGCTGCCCGGTTACACTGCCTCCTGTTCGCAGTATCTCGTGGCTCTCATCAAGCTCCTGAGCCAGATTTTGTGTTGCTGGAGGCCGACTCCTTCCTCTGTGACTGACGATCCTCATTGTCAGGCCGTACATTCACAAAGCATCCAGGGCGGCTCTGTACAGAGTTATCTGGGGGCCGACGGGTGCAGTGCCGGGGTTGTGGGATGAGCGCAGGACAGTTCGGTCACCCCTTGGCAGCGCAGCTCCTGCCAACACCAAACCGCCTTCAGCTGCTCTCCAGAGCTGTGCCTGCTGCCCTGTGTCCCCTGCGTCTGCAGGGACACTGCTGGCACGTGGAGGGGGGCACATGGAGATGCTGCCCTTGTCACACACGGCTGCTGGGGTGAGGAGGTCCAACAGAGGTGCTGGCGTTGAGTACTGCGTTCAGCTCTGGGGACCCAACACAAGAGGGCTGTGGAGCTGCTTGAGTGAGTCCAGAGGAGGCCACGGAGCTGCTGCGAGGGCTGGAGCAGCTCTGCTCTGGAGCCAGGCTGAGAGAGCTGGGCTGGGGCAGCCTGGAGAAGAGAAGGCTCCTGAAGGGGAGACCTGAGAGCAGCTCCAGTGCCTAAAGGGGCTGCAGGGAACCTGGAGAGGGGCTTGGGACAAGGGCCTGTAGGGACAGGCCAAGGGGAATGGCTTGAACCTGCCCGAGGGGAGACTGAGCTGAGCTCTTAGGCAGAAGCTCTTCCCTGTGAGGGTGCTGAGGCGCTGGCACAGGGTGCCCAGAGAAGCTGTGGCTGCCCCATCCCTGGCAGTGCTCAAGGCCAGGTTGGACACAGGGGCTTGGAGCAAGCTGCTCCAGTGGAAGGGGTCCCTGCCCGGGGCAGGGGTTGGAGCTGGAGGAGCTTTAAGGTCCCTTCAGCCCAAACCATCGCATGGTTCTGTGATGTGGTTGCAGGGCAGGCAGCAGCGAGGGGCTGTGCTCCGGCAGCTCTTGCAAGTGGGCTGCCTGGCTTCTCACTCGAGAGGCAGAGCCGGGAGCGGTGGCTTCAGCAGCACTGGCAAATGCCTCCGAATGCAAACCATCACTTCAGGATGCAGCAGCTTGCAGCCAGGACTGGCCATTGCCAGGGAATGTTTGTCATGTGGGGACATGAATTACATGGCAAGGAGCTCCTCCGAGCATCGCTCTATTACCACGAGCTGCCCCCGCAGCGTGGTGCAGCCGGTTGTGGCCAGGGCCGCTGCCTGTGCCTGTGGAGATCCCGATCTTACTCCTTGAACTGCTCTGAGTCCCATCCTGCCTTGTGCAAGGAGATGCAGGGGCCAGGTTAGCCCCAGGCTCGGGGTTCCTGGGCTTGTGGCTTTGTGGGAAGTTCAGCCCCTGGGTGCTCCCAGGGCTCATCCCATCCCCTTGGTGCAGCAAAAGTCTCACAGAGATGGGGTGCCAAAGCAAAAAGCAGATCTGAAGCTCAGTTTTGCCGCTCTTCTGGTTTTCCACTTCCGATATTTTTAGCCTGGAGCTGAAATTTGGATCAAAAAAGCAAGTGGATGGGAGCAAGGGGTGCGAAGAGCACCATGTGTTGAGGAGCCGGAATGGGAGCCGGGACGCTGCTCGGGGCTGACGTGGACAGTTGGCCACCCAGATGGAGCGCTGTGAATACCCCCACGCTGCGCTCCCCGCACCCGGCCCAGCTGGCTGGGGCCTAGTGGGCTTTGAGAGACAAGAGAAGATGGAAACTGGGATAGGAGGAGATGGGAAGAGTGGGACCAGTGCAGGAAGGGGAGATCTCGCCTTGGAGAGCAGCGGTGTTGAGCGCTTCTTTGGGGTTGTTTTATAAGATACCTTTGAGTCCAAGCGTGCTGTCAGGTCAGAAACACAGCTCAGCCCCGGGGCTGGGCGCTGGTACCCACCCCTGCATCTCCAGAGCTTCCTTAGTCTGTATAATGGGCCTTGTGGAAAAAAGCGTACTTCCCTCTTTACGGGTTTGGGGCCGTGGTGCTTGAAGTGGGGATTTGAGATTGGTTTTTTGCTGCCTCTCATAATTCATAGGGAGGTGCACGAGGACATGGGTGTGCGTGCGGTCAGGAGTCCCCTGGCCTCTGAAGGTCTGTACTGCTGCCACACATGGTCCTGGGTGAGTGCCTTTCCCCGAGGCAAAGCAGGGCTTACTTCTGTGCTGGAGGATGCTTTGACACCTGCGCGGCTTGGCACTGCCCTTGGACAGCTCGGCTGGGGCCGTCGCTTGCCAGGTGGTGCCGGGGAAGCTGTTTCCAGCTGTGCTGGTCCAGATTCTGCCACCACCACCTCCTGCCAGGAGCAGTAAGGGGGAGACCTCCTGGTTCGGATGCGGTGATGCAGGGCGCCGTGACTGCATTGCGTGCCTGCCCTCCTGACCGGCTCTCTCCTCGCAGCTGCAGGCGCATACCTGCCCCCCTTGCAGCAGGTATTCCAAGCGCCCCGTCGGCCCGGGATAGGAACTGTTGGGAAGCCCATCAAGCTCTTGGCCAACTACTTTGAAGTGGACATTCCCAAGATTGATGTGTATCATTATGAAGTGGATATCAAGCCCGACAAATGCCCACGCAGAGTCAACAGGTAAGGCAAGTATTAGAGGTTTTGGCACTCATTCCCTGCTTCCAGTTTCCTTGTGGAGGCTCCATAAGTGCCTGTCTCTGTCTTCGCCAGCGGAAGCCATCAGCGTGACATGGTGGCAGGGCCACAGTGATGTCCAGTGCCCACGTGTGGCTGGACCCCACCAGCCGGGTTTGTGCAGCAGTGCTGCTTCCTGCCCCTGGCAGCCTTGGAGCTCCTGTCCCTGCTTCTTTAAAGCAGCTGTGCTATTTTGGCAGTGATCCCTCGTTTAAAAATAGCAGCTCAGACCTCGGGTCATGATGTACTTCTCTGTTCTTTGTTTTCCTTTTGATGTCCTGTTCTCTGCCTGTCCCCTCCCACCCTGTGTGTGCTCAAGCCAATGAACCAAGTAGGGCAAGGCCAAGGCCCTCCTGCCCCCGGGGGAATCAGCTCTGCTCTCTGGTGCCCCATGGCTCAGCAGTGCCCTGAGAAGGGACCAGGCTGTAAAGAAACCAGCAAAATGAACCTGTTCCTTCTCTCCTCCCATCCCTGTTTCTTGCCCCCTCACCTGCGTAGGGAAGTTGTGGAGTATATGGTACAGCACTTCAAACCGCAGATCTTTGGTGACCGAAAGCCAGTCTATGATGGGAAGAAGAACATCTACACTGTCACAGCCTTACCCATTGGAAACGAGCGGGTAAGAAGGGGTGATAAGCCCCGTGCTGGCAGCGTGACCTGCCTCCAGGCTGGGAGGGACAAGCTAAATCTGACCCCTTCCGCTTGTGCCTGTGGGGATGCCATGATCATAGATCCCAGCCTGGTTTGGGTTGAAGGGACCTTAAGGCTCCTCCAGCTCCAACCCCTGCCACGGGCAGGGACCCCTTCCACTGGAGCAGCTTGCTCCAAGCCCCTGTGTCCAACCTGGCCTTGAGCACTGCCAGGGATGGGGCAGCCACAGCTTCCCTGGGCACCCTGTGCCAGCGCCTCAGCACCCTCACAGGGAAGAGCTTCTGCCTAAGAGCTCAGCTCAGTCTCCCCTCGGGCAGGTTCAAGCCATTCCCCTTGGCCTGGCCCTACAGGCTGTTGTGATCGCTTCCCCTTCCCTTCTGCACACAGGTTGACTTTGAGGTGACGATCCCGGGGGAAGGCAAGGACAGGATATTTAAGGTCTCTATCAAATGGATGGCCATCGTGAGCTGGCGCATGCTGCACGAGGCCCTGGTCAGCGGGCAGATCCCCGTCCCCCTGGAGTCGGTCCAGGCGCTGGATGTTGCCATGAGGCACTTGGCTTCCATGAGGTACCTGCATAGAGGGAGGGAACCGGCTGCTGTGGCTGGGACTGGCCTTGATGGTCTTTGGGAGAAGGTGTCCGTGCTGCCCTGGGTGCTCCCGCAAAAGAAAGAACCGGGGTGATGCAGCCGCGGCGCAGGCCGTGGCTCAGGGGGGCTGTTGGGGTGCTCTGGTCGCTGCTGGTGAGCGCTGTTTGACCTGGTGTGCCCTGCTTTGCAGGTACACTCCTGTGGGTCGCTCCTTCTTCTCCCCTCCCGAAGGCTACTACCACCCCCTGGGAGGCGGCAGGGAGGTCTGGTTCGGTTTCCACCAGTCAGTCAGGCCTGCCATGTGGAAGATGATGCTCAACATTGATGGTGATGTATTTATTCATGCTGGGGAGCTGCAGTCCTGGGGTTGGGTGTGCTGGGGTTGGGGCTGGATCCAGCCGAGGGTTGGCCAGGTCCATGTGCTGGGGGAGAGCAGAGACACATCGTGGTGTTTGTCCTGCAGTGTCGGCCACCGCCTTCTACAAAGCCCAGCCCGTAATCGAGTTCATGTGTGAGGTCCTGGACATCCGGAACATCGACGAGCAGCCGAAGCCCCTGACGGACTCGCAGAGAGTGCGTTTCACCAAGGAGATCAAAGGTAGAGCACTGCAGACCCGTCCCCAGCTGGATGCTGCCCAGACACCGCCTGCGGCTCCTCTCCCGCTCAGCCCCTGCGGTGATGGGGAGGGAGCAGGAGTTGCACATTGACCAGGCCTTGACTCTGCTGTGTCTCCCTGTCTCACATCAGGTCTGAAAGTGGAGGTTACCCACTGTGGGCAGATGAAGAGGAAATACCGCGTGTGTAACGTTACCCGGCGGCCGGCCAGCCACCAGACGTAAGGCGGGTGGGAAGCTGCCCTTGGAAAAATCTGAGCTGTTCTCCTTTGGGCATCTGCTGGTGTCATTAGGGAAGGGCTGCGATGGCAAAAGGAGATGTGTCTGCGGCTCTGCGGCCAGTGTGGGCTGTGGTGAAGGCAAGCAGGATGCAGGCGACAGTGGGAGAGCAGAGGATGCTTTGTCCGGCAGGCAGCGTGCTGCAGCGGGCAGGAGCTGGCACGCCAGGATTTGTCCTAGTTTTTACCTCTGAGTTTGGTGGGGTTTTTCTTTCTTAAGGTAGACACTGCCACAGCAGAGCCTTTGTCAGGGGCCAAAGTGATTCCCTGCCTTCGAATCGTGTGTGTGTGCCAGGGAGCAGGCTGGGCCAGGGCACCCCTTGGTGTCAGGGGCTGCCCTGCTCCCTGCCACAGGACAAAACCACCCCAAACGAAGAAGCACAGCAGGAAATCCTGGCTCGTGCTGTACAAACCCAGGCGCTGGCAGAAGATCTCCCAGTTCTTGCCCATTCCCAAACCAGTGGTGCCTGCTCTGGCCGGCGCTGTCCAGAGTCCCCGCTGCAGCAGGGACAGCTCCGTGGCCACAGCCACGTTTCCTGTTGCACAACCCCATCTGCAGGTGTATCTCACGGGGGTTCATGTGTGTGTCACCCAGGCACCCTGCTTCCTTGATGCTCCAGCATCGCTGGGTCCCAGCCCTGGGGCTTTGTGCGTGCAGCAGGGATGCGATGTCTCACCACGCTGTTTGGGCTGGCTCTCCCCATTTTGGCCTCCCTAAAGATTATTGGGTCAGTTCTTCATTTTCACAGAGCTCTTTAGGGAGCTGCAGACAGCTGGTGCTGGGTATCGCACCCTGGTTATGTGCACAGCACCCTCTCAGCCCTGACTGCTGTGGGTTTGAAGGGAGATGCAGCCCTCTTGGCCCTGCAGCTCTGCCCACCCTGGAGCCGCTGCTCTGTACCTGGAGAGAGTGGTTAACCCGGAGCTCAGCTCAGCTCGGCTCCCAGGCAGGGCACCAAGCACAGAAGTCCTCCTGAGTGCCAGTGTGCTGTACTTGTGTACCTGACAGTGGCACGCGTGGCATGTCCTGCACTAAACATTTGCCCTGATTAGCTGGATTAGTGAGGGAGAGCTTTATTTCGGGACCCGAGTCCCACACTGGGGTCGGAGTATTCTTGGCTCCATTTCTGAAAACACCACCGTTGTGCTCTTTATTCTTGGATGGTAGCTCGGGGTGGGAGCCTGCCTGGTCCCTCTCTTCCCAGCCAGAGTAAGTAGTGCTTGAGCTCTGGAAGTGTGGGTTCTGAGTAGGTGCACCTTCGTGTCCTGCCTCTGCCAGGTTTCCCCTGCAGCTGGAGAGCGGTCAGACAGTGGAGTGCACAGTGGCTCAGTACTTCAAGCAGAAATACAACCTGCAGCTGAAATACCCCCACCTGCCCTGTCTCCAGGTTGGCCAGGAGCAGAAGCACACGTACCTGCCCTTAGAGGTGAGTATGAGCTCGTGTGTTGTGAGCATGAGTTGCCTCAGTGTTGACTTGGCAAGAGCTGCAGGCTGGTTTTGGGCTCGCTGCAGGGCGTGAGTGCTGTGCCCATGGGGCAGCTCAGCAGTGGTCCCCCACGTCTCGCCTGTCCCTAACACGAAGCTGCTGTCTCTCCGCTGCCATGCAGGTGTGTAACATCGTGGCAGGCCAGCGGTGCATCAAGAAGCTCACAGACAATCAGACATCAACAATGATAAAAGCAACAGCCCGGTCTGCCCCAGACAGGCAGGAGGAAATCAGTCGCCTGGTACGTGGCACAAGGGATGGGAGGGATCGTGTTTGGGCTGTGGCTCTGGTAGCGGGTACAGCATCGTGTCTGTGATGCGCCTTGTCCTGCTCCTCAGCTGCTCTGCGCTGGAGCGCTGCAGCCTGCTCGGGAGATGCTGGTGGGATTAATGGCTTGGGTTTATTCCCCTCTTCCCACTGAATCCCTGGTCAGAGATGCCTGCATGGGGGTAATGGACACATGCATGGAGGAGCCCAGCTCCAAGTGACCGTGGAAACTCGTGTACAGCAAATTCACGCTAATGGAACCTGATCCAAAGGGAGCTGGAACTAAAAATAGGAAAACAAATTAGAGAAATGTCCCTGGCTGTGGGTGAATGTGGGGGCTGTGTTGTGGGGCTGTGGTACGGGAGCTCTGCAGGTCAGCCGGGGGCAAGGCAGGGGACCACGAACCTAGCTCTGCTCTGCATTGATCAGTGTGCTCAAAAATGTCCCCCATGGGTCAGTTTGGTTTGACCCTTTGTGTTAAACCGCTTGCCCTCTCCTTCCAGAGAGGTCGACAGCTCTGTAGGGACCAGGACTTGAGGTGCCAGCTGAAGCTGCGTGGGATGCAGCAGTTGGTCTCACTCCTTCTATGGCCTTTCCTTCCCTTTGCAGATGAAGAACGCCAGCTACAACCTGGATCCGTACATTCAAGAGTTCGGGATCAAGGTTAAGGATGACATGACGGAGGTGACGGGGAGGGTCCTGCCAGCGCCCATCCTGCAGTACGGAGGCAGGGTAAGCAGGGCTGCGCTGCCTGGGTGCTGAGCTGGGTTGTGCGGAGAGAGGCCTTCACCCCAGAAAACGTTGTTTCTGAGCAAAACTTGTGCTACCTTCATGTGTGTGGGGTAGAGCAGGCGTTTTTTATCACAGGGCTTTGGGTTTGCGGTTGGTTTGTCAATACAAGGGTCATGAAAGTTGTAACCAAGAGTCAGTCAGTGACAGAAGTGCGAGCTGAAGGGGAGCTCAGGGCAAGCAGCTTGGGTGAATTTTCCATCACTGCTAAGGAGCTGAGATGGGGAATTGCCCATGGCTGACCCTGGCAGGGCAGGGAGCTGGTGAGGGCGTGTGGCTTGGCGATGGGGAGCACAACCACAGCCCGTGCTCCCCGGGGCACTGCTCTGACTGTCTGTTTGCCTTGCAGAACCGGGCCATTGCAACTCCCAACCAGGGCGTGTGGGACATGCGAGGGAAGCAGTTCTACAACGGCATTGAGATCAAAGTCTGGGCCATTGCTTGCTTTGCCCCACAGAAGCAGTGTCGAGAGGAGGTGCTGAAGTAAGGAAAGGGGCAGCCCGTGAGGGTGGGGGGGAGCTGTGGCTCGTGGGGTCCCACCCTGCTGCTCCCAGCCTGGGGCTGCACATCCTCCATCACTAATACCTGATGTGTGCGCAGCTGAATTAATTGCTCGTGGTACAAGTTTGATCTGGGTTCACACTTGGGTGTTCAGTCTTGTTTCTGTTGGTTTATCCAGGGAGCCTGACTGTTTATGCTGGCTGCAAACAGCCGTCACAGAGCCTGCCAGGGCGGGGTGAGCACATTGGCACATGTGAGCTGACAGTCAGGCTCTCCTCGATCTGCTCTTTGCATCAGGTAGCTGCAGCACTGGGATCTGATACTGCCAGCCCAAAAGCTGTATTGAACTCTTCTAAGCTGGATCCCCTCAGAGAGATGGGGTTGTGAGGGGTGTTGAATCAAGCTTCCCCATAGTCAGTCTGAAATACGGTAATTCATGTAGGAAACATCCTGACCTGCCATGGGTTTTTATTACAGAGCACTGCGAGGCTTTCTGAAAAGCTTTGGTAGCTTAGACCTTCTCTGCTTTGTTAGCAAAGTGACACCGAGTGGGGAGAGACAGCGCACTCCTCCTCTGACTCCTTTGGGGCAGAGCTGGGAGCCCTGTTCTCCCTTGAGCGCTCTCTGCACCAGGTTTATCCTTGGTAATCCAAAAACCCAAAGTGTGGCTGAGCACTTTGGTTTGGTTTTGCAAATCACCTGGAGATGAGCAGGTTTGCTCCCCCTTCTCCAGCCTTCCAACAGAGGATGGCTGATGGCCCCACCGCTTCAGGAGGAGTCAGTGCTGGGGTAGGAGGGCAGCAAGAGGGGACAGGTCGGCTCTGGCAAGTGCTGGTCTTGCATTTCCTGCACCAATGCACTTGCTGGATGCCGCAGAGCCGCAGGTGATGTCCCTGTGTCTGTCCGGACCCGCTCCAGCCGGGGGTCTCCTCTCGCTCGGTGCCGTGCAGGAGAGCTCCGGGCTCACTGCTTCTCCTCCTGGGCACAGGAACTTCACGGACCAGCTGCGCAAGATCTCCAAGGACGCAGGGATGCCCATCCAAGGCCAGCCGTGCTTCTGCAAATACGCCCAGGGTGCAGACAGTGTGGAGCCCATGTTTCGACACCTCAAGAACACCTATTCGGGGCTGCAGCTCATCATTGTCATCCTGCCAGGGAAGACACCGGTGTACGGTGCGTGTGGGGCTGGGGCGAGCGGGGAGAGGAGAGGGCCCTCCCCTCTCCCTCCTGCTGTGGTTTCTCTCCCTGTTTCCAAGGATGCTGCTGGCAGCGGCACGTTGCTGATTGCCTTGTGCTCATCTGCTTCCTCTGCCCGCAGCCGAGGTGAAGCGTGTTGGGGACACCCTCCTGGGGATGGCCACGCAGTGTGTCCAGGTCAAGAACGTGGTGAAAACCTCCCCACAGACCCTTTCCAACCTCTGTCTCAAGATCAATGTCAAGCTCGGGGGGATCAACAACATCCTTGTGCCTCACCAGCGGTTCGTACGGCTCCTGCCTCTCATGGGTTTGGGACTTGATTCCCAAGTCCCTGGCGGTGCTGCCTGCCTGAATGTACCTGGGGAAGAGGGAGCCTGTGGGTGGCTGTGTGAAGTAGCTCTTTGAAATGGAGGTTTTCAGCCTGTCTCGCCTTGTAATGAGCTACTGATGTGCTCAGGCCAGAGCCTGGAAGTCGGGAGATGTTATCTGTGTGATCTGTTCATATCCATTGGGCTGTGCATCACCTTGACAGGGCCCCAAATGCCTGACTGCTGCTTTCTCTTCTCTTCCACCAGCTCTGCTGTCTTTCAGCAGCCGGTGATCTTCCTTGGGGCCGATGTCACTCACCCGCCGGCAGGAGATGGGAAGAAACCCTCCATAACGGCTGTAAGTTCCTTGTCCAGAGCCAGGCTTGGTGCCCAAGAGCCCTGCAGGGACGCAGGAGCTGGAATGGGACTCGTGTATGCCATGAGGTCCCTGTGGTGACACCTCTTGAGGTGGTCCCATGCTCGTTTGGGTGTCCTGATCTCACTCTCGGGGAGGTGGGTCCCTGATCCCATCCTGCCTCTGCTGCGGTTTTGGGGAGCCACTGGGAGAGCTGGCAGCTGCCAGCAGATGGGGCTGGTGATGTGCTGGACCCCGTGAGTGCTGTCAGACAGGGACAGGGTGTGAGGGGAGCTGGGTGCTGCTGCCGTGCTCCCTGAAGTCATCCCTGAGCATCCCCATCCTTCAGTGCAGCCCTAGGAGGGACCTTCCCCAGCCGGGAGAGCCGGGGCTTTGGAGATGGGGAGAAACTGGGCTGCTTCTGAGCCTTCTGGGGAGGAGGATTTGCCTTCACCTCAAGTGAGCAATGAGCATCCAGCTATGAAGTGCCACTGGCATGCTGGTGGGGCTGGGTGGCAGCTCGTGCCCTTCACCAGGCTGTAGGACGTTGTTACAGTGAGGGAGAGTGTCAGGTTCAGTTAAGCACGTCAGCATTTTCCTACTAAGTTCTTAACTTTCCAGGGCTCCCAGCTCAGGTTTTCCTTGGCATGCGAATGCCTCTTTGGAACGAGTGGGTTTTTTCTTCATTAGCAGGGGTTGGGAAATGCTTTTGGCTCTTTGCTGTAGGTGTGGGTGGGACAGAACAGGCTGTTTCCTGGCGGCAGCGTTGCTCCTCTGAAAACATCTTCTGTGTTTTGCTGTGCAGGACCACGGCGGGGCTTTTTTTATCTTCGTTTTCATGAGAGCTGTTTTGAAGCTGCAGGGGAGGAGGGCAGCGCCTTCACATGGCCTTGATCTTGTCCTTGGTGTGCTGTTAACTGGACAATAGAAGGGGGTCCGTGGCTGAAGCCAAAGGAAACGTTTCTGTTGTGCACATAAGCTCCGATGGTGCAGCCCAGACCCTAGAGCTCCATTTGGGAATGGCTTTAACCTGCCCGAGGGGAGCCTGAGCTGAGCTCTTGGGCAGAAGCTCTTCCCTGTGAGGGTGCTGAGGCGCTGGCACAGGGTGCCCAGAGAAGCTGTGGCTGCCCCATCCCTGGCAGTGCTCAAGGCCAGGTTGGACACAGGGGCTTGGAGCAAGCTGCTCCAGTGGAAGGGGTCCCTGCCCTGCCCTGTGCTGCTGGGGCAGAGCAGCAGCAGCCCCCACAACCAGGAGTGAAACCAGGATGTGGCCATGACCAGGGATGTCCCTTTTGGGCTCTAGTTGCCTGTACAGTATTCACTGTCCCATCTCTTGTGAGCTCGGATGCTCTGCCCACTGCCAGCTGTGGGTGTTGGAAGTGTGCGGAGGCTGGGAATGTCCGTGTCCCTTCCATCCTTGCTGTTGTAACCTGTGGCCCTGGCCTCTTGTCACTGCAGGTTGTGGGCAGCATGGACGCCCACCCCAGCCGGTACTGTGCCACGGTGCGTGTGCAGCGTCCTCGCCAGGAGATCATCGAGGACTTGTCCTACATGGTGAGGGAGCTCCTCATCCAGTTCTATAAATCCACCCGCTTCAAACCCACCAGGATCATCTTCTACCGCGATGGCGTTCCCGAGGGACAGCTCCCGCAGGTGAGGACCCCATAGATCCTTGTCGGCTCCCTTAGGGGTGGTTGGGTGCCAGTGTGTCCCCTCACCCTGAATGCCCACTCTCTCCAGATCCTTCACTATGAGCTCCTAGCGATCCGAGATGCCTGCATCAAACTGGAAAAGGATTACCAGCCTGGCATCACCTACATCGTCGTCCAGAAGAGGCATCACACCCGTCTCTTCTGCGCAGACAAGAACGAGAGGGTGAGTGCCACGGGGTGCCGGGGTTGTAGGAGGCTGATTCATCCACATCCCTTAGGAAGAGCCAGCCCTGACTGTGCCGAGGGCAAAGCTCACCGCTGGCAGTGGATAGCTCGTGCTTGACTGTAACGTGCTGCTCGGTTGAGTCCTGCATCCATGAGGATTAGGCTGCTTCCAGAAACCCAAACAGCTGTTTGCTGTTACGATGAGTTACTGGGTGCTGATGATCCTGGTGGCTCTCTGGAAATAGCCTCTGTCAGCTTGAAAACATCTGTTGTTTTGGTGATAGCTGTAGCCGCTGACGTGACAGGATGAATAACCCCTTGCTTGCTCACAGCTTGTTCGCGTGTGCTGTGCAGTAGCATCAGTTGCCGTAGCTTTTCCTAGATTTGATCTAAATTTAGTGGTTAGATCCAACCTAACCAAACTCTGGCTCTACCTGAGCATGAAGATTAAATCTTGGGAACTGAGGACAGGTTTTGATCAGGGTGCAAAAGCCCCAGTATTTGCTGGCAGAGACTCTGGCATACTCTCTGTATGGATCCTTAGAGTTCTGCTCCCTTGATCCTCATTTCTGCAGCAGGATGGGCCAGTGCCCAGCTCTCAGCTGCCTGCTTTCCTTCTGATGCTGTTTGCTCTGTCACCAGGTGATGCCTGGTGTTAATGCTTGCAGGAAATGCCAGCAAGCCTGTGGGGGCAGGGAGCAGAGCAGGATGAGCTGCTGCTGTCCACTGTTAGGAGCGCTCAGCGAGCAGCTCTGCATAGTGCTGAGATGGGGATGCTGCAGTGCGGCCCTGGTGCAGGGCGAGTGCGTTACGGACGGTGCTCTAGGCAGCTGGAAATAACCAAACTCTGCAGTGCTTGGATCTCTCTCTCTGTTTCCTGTAGATTGGAAAGAGTGGGAACATCCCAGCAGGAACAACAGTGGATACAAATATCACCCACCCCTTTGAGTTCGACTTCTACCTGTGCAGTCACGCAGGCATTCAGGTACTGCGCTGCAGAGCTGGCTGTTGTGGTGCTGCTGGCTTTCTTTGGCTGTTGTTGCAGGCTGTGCTCTCATGCATCTGACCAGCCCTGTCGGAGCTCCGTGCAGCTCCAGAGACATGGACAGCTCCATCCAAGCTGCCTTTGCGGTGGTTTTGGCGAGCCGGTGCTGGGACTGCTGCATTATATGGCACATACTTGATATCTCTCGGAGCCAAGGATCTCTCTAATGAGATATTCCTCCTTCAGAGGGGCCAATTCAGCAGCTTGTCAGCTGGTGTCTGAGCGTGCCGGGCTCGCTGGGGCGCCTGGTTGTCAGCAGGGACCTGTTGTCTGGCTGTGGGCGGGAGAGCTGGTTTGCTTTGCAGCTGCCTTTCTTCAGGCAGCCAAGATTAGTCAGAGACTGTACTGCAAAAATTGCACTCATTTAATCCACAGCTGCTTCCGCAGGGGAGGCTTCCTGGCTTCCTCCCCTCCTGCAGGGACAGTGCGAGCTGGCCCGGGTCAGTGAGGAGCTGGTGTGGTGCAGTGGCAGGGCATGGGCACGGGGCAGTGGCAGTAGTGCTTGTTTGCACATCAGTGCTAAGGGCTTTCTTGCCTCGTGGCGCCTGCGTGCGTGCGGGGTTCTCGCATTAGGGAGGCACAGGCATCTGTCCTGCTCAGGCTGTCTGATGGGTTGATTTGACTGGGGAGGGGATGATGAGGACACAAGGCTCTCTCATGCTGCCCCCTCTCCTTCTCAGGGTACGAGCCGGCCATCCCATTACTATGTCCTCTGGGATGACAACCGGTTCACCGCGGATGAGCTGCAGATCCTCACGTACCAGCTGTGCCATACCTACGTGCGCTGCACCCGCTCCGTCTCCATCCCAGCCCCGGCGTACTACGCGCGACTGGTGGCATTCAGAGCACGGTACCATCTCGTGGACAAGGAGCACGATAGGTGAGGGGCTCTCAGGCCGCGGGGGTGTTCAAAAGTGCCTGAATCCGAGCAGGGCTGCAGCAGACCCTCGCTCGAGGGGGAGATCTGCACATAGCTGCATCCTTTTAGGTCCTGGCCTGGGGGGAGCTGGGGCTAAAGGAGGGCTAAGTCCCACCGCAAGTTAAGCCTCGGCCTGGAGGAGCATCCCTGGGGTGTGTGAGCATTACCAGCCACCTCGGGGTACTGGAATCTCTGCGGTGCCAAGCACAGTAGCTGGCACGCACCGCATCCCTGTACACTGGTGAGATGCCTGCCTGTGCTGCCAGACTCTGCTCTCCAAGGGGTTTTCTCAGCGTTCCTGGGGGAAAGGGGAATCTGAAATAATTACACATTGGTTTCCTTGATTTTCAGTGGTGAGGGCAGCCATATATCTGGACAGAGCAACGGCAGAGACCCCCAGGCCTTGGCGAAGGCTGTGCAGGTTCATCAGGACACTTTACGTACCATGTACTTTGCTTGAAAGCCTTTTGTTACCTCACTCAAGAAAGCTTTCAGATTTGTAGGAGCCATACAAAAAAGGAAGCATTGGGACACCTTGTTTATTTTCCAATGAGAAATCACTGCAGGGCAGGCAGCGTCGAGTCGAGGCAGGAGACCAGCACCACGGGACAGGGAAGAGCCAACACCTCTGGAGGATCGCAAGAAACCGATGGCTATTTTTTTGATCATTTTTTCTGGCTTTGCAAAATTTTGACCTGACCAAACACACGAAGGCATTCGAGGAAGGGAGAACGCTCCTCCCGGGAGGCGGACGCAGGTTGTCATTGATAAGATGCAATACTATAGACTCCTGACTGTGAACTGGCGGATTTGGTCCTCCGTTGCCCACCAGGCGCTGGTAGGTATTTTTTGTGTGGGTTGGGGGGAGGGGATTTTTAGAGCCTTAAAACAGAAGACTAGATTTATAAAACTAATATTTTAGAATATGAGATGCTTTAATGGGTTAAGGGGAAATAAAAGAAACCACCTAGTTTATAGGAGAATTCTAACACTAACAGTTCCCCGGCCCCTGCATAATTCCCCCCCGTATAATGTAAGGCACCCTAGCACTTAGCTCGGAACTGAGAACTGTCTTCCTTGTGTTAAAAGCTAGTTAGCTGCTGCCGTTTGAAGCAACAGTCCAGACTTTTCCATGGGTGAGTGCCTTACTATGATGCTGCAAAATTTCCATGTTTTTAATCTTGTGAGGAAAACAGTAATCTCGTCTTGATGGTGGTCCATATTTCCATCGGAAGGAGTTGATTTCTATGGTCCTAAGTTGCAGTTTATGTTAGATCACAACCTCATGGTGGTTAAACTCCATTGAAAGATGTTGCACTTTCACACAGGACACGTTTAAAGGCTGCTGACCCATTTTTTGTTTTCCAGTGTACTACTTGTTATTTAAAACTGTTTCTGACAAATGGGGGCATCTTCCTCCCGTGAGGACAGAAATCGCTCTCGGTTGTTTTCCCCCTTTTGTTTTGGTTTTCTTTTTCCCTGAATTTTTATGATGGACACCGGGATTTTTTTACTAAACATTATTTTTATACGAGACCGAGTCTGTTGCCAAACTACACGAGTCGTTAACATTGTCAGAGTTTACATCACCACGCTTCCCGAGGCTCTGCGCTCACACCAGAGGTTTCCAACGTTCCCTGTCCCACGAGTGTTCCCAACCACAGTCCGTGCAGCGCTGGGTGCTCCTCAGCACCCACCTCCCATGTGCATTCAGCACGTGTCTGCCCGGGTCGGCTGCTTCCCGAAGTACAATGTACCCCAAATCCAGCACCTCCAAACTGTCCCCCCCCTCTGCTGCTAGGTTTTGCTGCTCTTCGTGTCACAGTGTCACTGATCTCATGCACAGGGGTTTTGTTTTATTCTGAAAGCACACCAGGGTTGTTCCTTTAGTCAGAATGATGAAATCCTTGTTATTGTCATGGGGGAAACTCCTACTGAGTTGTGTCTGTAACAGGAAAAAAAGCCTTTTTCCCAACAGTAACGTAGTGACTGCTTTTCAGACTCGTTTTGCCGTACAGAAAGGCCGTTGTGCACAGTGGGGCAGTAGTAGCAACTCATTCCCAATGCCATGTGGGCAGATTATCTGGGTTATTTACATGAACGTGTACGCAGCGCTTCCTGCAAGAGAGCAAATGACGCTCATGCTCCTCCCGCGCTCTTCAAGGGAAGAGCTTGAAGTGTAATCATTCTCCTGCCAGCCATGAGCACGTTTCCGAGGCAGATCCACCACAAGCACTGCCCCATGTCAGTACGCGTGGATAGAAGCACACCTTTTTGGTTTGTACTTTCTGATGTTTAAACTTGCCTTCATGAAAAGAACCCCGTTGGTCATGTTGGCCCCTTGATCTGTCCCAGCAGTGGGAGTTCACTCGGCCCGTTTTCTTTTTCGGGCACCGTGTTTGTGAAAGGTGAAGACATCAATATGCTATGCAAACTAAGTGCTGAGCCCACTGATGCCGCGTTTTGTGAGGATCCTGCGTTTAGCACAGTCCAGTTTTTTTGCCTCAAGACGACAGTATTTTGTTTGTATTCTCCTTTGCACCTTGTGTCAACCTCCACTGCTGTATATCTGCAAGGTGACAGGGAGGAGACCAGGAACTGTTCGTGGTCAGTAGGGTAGCAAACTCTTAGGAAGGCTTTTAGAGAGTAGGGAACGCATCAACACTAAACACCAACATGAGAAGCCTACATTCCTGTACACAAGTGCCTGCATAGTGACACAAATTCAGCACCTCTCCATCTCATCCTCAGAACTCTGGCTCATGTTCCTTGCAAGCAAAATGATCCCAGAGGGGCTGTACCCACTCACCTGGTGTTAGAAAGCTCCTCGTTAAGGATAAGATCGGGGTTGAGGTCAAGGTTCTCTCTGCAAATCAGTTTGTTCACCAGCATTACGATGGAAAGCCCCTGGCTGCTGTTCTGCAGTGAGGGGCAAAGGTATTTTGGGTTCTAGTGTTTTATTTTCGTGTTTTAGTTGGGTCTAGGATTCTGAAATGTCTTTTCGTAGCTGTGGCATCGCACGTGCCATTTTTAACCATTTGAAAAGAGACAGTGCGGGCATTTACAGAAACAGCTTCTTGCTCTGTAACAATTTTTTGTAACCTTGAGACTTGAAATGTAAAATGGACCTTTAAGATTTGCACTCATTTGTAAGGTGGCTGTTCATAGAAAACTATGAATGAAGACTTGCTGATGTAGCACCTCTTTTTAACAGCGTTTTAACTACGCGACAGCTTCACAGCTTCTGAAACTCTCAGCTGTTGACTTGCAGATCGTGTTCTGCCCTTATTTCACCCTCTGCGTTGGGTTTTCATGGGTTTGAATGAATCAAAAAAGCCAAACTCAGTAGCTGCTGTGCCCTTTAAACCCCGTTTCCATTCTGAAGACATTTAGAAGGGGTTTGAGTTACCCACATGTTTTGTATAATGGACTATGCACTGTACCTTCGACACGGCTCCAGCATTCAGCATTTCTGCCCTTTTCTTGTCCGAGATGCAAACGAGTAACTGCATGTTGAGGTGCTGTGCATTTTGCTACCCGTAGCGGATAGATGTTAACCCAGATACATATCAGGATCTGTAGTTGCAAACACAAAGTCACAAACCCCACATGGACATCCCAGATGGCTCCCGAGTCTCTGCCTTCTCCATGCGCACGTGTTCCTTCTGCAACTGGAAGCATCTCCGGGTGCCTGCCGTTTCATGGGAAGAGGAGTAACTTTGATTTACCCATCAGCTGTTGAATGCTGTTCGATTCCCTTATCTTCTGTGTGAGTATAATGGGGAGGAGAGGGCAGAGCAGCCCTTTCCCCAAAGCTTTCAGGGGCGGTCGGGGTGTTCTGGTATTCACAGGCATAAGACCTGATGTCTTGAGTGTCCAAAAGCCCAAGCATTCAACGTTGCCTCGCGGGAAGTTTTCTTCTTGGAAAAAAAGTGAGTGTGACGTAAAAGAATGTGATTCTTTCAGGAAGAGAAAGCCAGACAGAAGAGAGCAATAACCAAGTGAAATCCATATCTTGCCTGAGTGATTTGCACTTCAATAGTTGTGAAAGAAAATTTGCAGGACTCCAGTGCTTTTGTGTTCAATTTCTAGCCCCTTTCGTACCTCCTTTATACGAGCAAGTGTTGAACTGTACATAGGGTGTTAACGAGACGTTCTGTTTGGGTTGTTATTTTCCTTGTGGGTTATTTTGTTTTGGCTTTTGCTTGAGCTCCGTATGGTCCCTTTGTTAAATAGACGTGAACAGTTGATGTACAGTGCTTACTGAACAAGCAGCAGCACAAAACTTATTTTATTAAGAAAATACGGCTTATATTTTAAAGGTCGGGTATCAATTTTCCTTTTTGTATGCGTGGAATTGAGACTGGTGAAGAGTAACAAAATCCTTGGATTAGGCCAAAAGAAAATCCTGTAAGATCATAACCACCTCCTTATTAAAGAAAACAGTATGATTCAAGAGCTCCAGAACATTGTATTTATATTGATTCGATTTGGTTTGATTTGATTTGATTGCCTTTGTGGATTTCTCTCCTCTTTTTTTTTGCCTTGGTCCTGGTTTTTGCTTGCAACTTTGACTCCGCAGTCCCAAGTGTCTGTTACCCTGTAACTGTTGGCAGAAGACCTAAATAAAAGCAATGTGAACATGTTGGGGTGATCCTCCTGAGTCAGATCGCGTGGGGAAGGTTCATGCGCAGCCCTCCCCCTTGGGAAAGGCTTGGGGATGGAGAGGGAAGCGCTGACTGTAGCTGGATTGGGTCAGGTACTGCAGAGGATCCAAACCCCATCCCATAATGAGGGAAACACTTCAGTGAACAAATATTTCTTAAAACTTCTTGGAGTATGGGAGCCAATTCTGCTTCTTATTAGAATGTATCTGGCTGAGGACTGGGTTAAGTTGAGCTCCTTGGGTCATCAGATAGCAGGACTATGCATCAAAGTACACTGCTTTTCCAGCTACGTTGTGTGCTCTGGGGCTGTAAAGCACAGCGGAGCCAACAGCCTTTTAAGTGGACAGGTTTTGGATCCCTTTTGGACTGGGGTTAATCCTGACCCTCTGGGTTTCTCTTGTTTTACCTTTCTCAGCTTCGGGATCCCATGCAAGCATCCCAACCCTCTCCAATGCTAACAGCTTATGGTTGTCATAGGGTCCAAAACTGGAGGCTGTTTCCCATCCTCTGAATCCTTAGATCTGCTTGTGCTTCACCTTGCAAACATGCATTGAGGTACCTATAGACGACGGATTATTTAGCAGCTGAGCTCTAACTGGCGTTTGAATAATGCTGAGTAATTCTAAGGAAGCTCTTGCTAAAGACACACACGTCCTCATTAGATAATTTGCACTGTAGCATTCAGAACGTGTGCTACCAAACCAAGCACTTGTATGGGTTCCGCACGCATCCTGCTGCTGGTTTTGGGGTTATAGCTTATTTCATACCTTATATTAGACCTTATTGTAAACTGAGTCCTACCATAGAACAGAAATGATCTCCTGCAGCTCCTGGGAGAGGTGCATTGTGCAGCCGGGTCTGAAGGCCAGGAAAACAGGTCGGGCTCCTGGGTTTCGGATGTTAGGTTGGCATTTGAGCCCCGGCCTGCGGTTCTGGTTACAGCAGAACCAGAAGTGCTCACCTGCCTCCAAAGTATGTGTGTTCTGCAGAGATGCCTCCCTCTGCTGTATCTGCTTGATCTCAGGGATCACATTTCCCCTTCCCTCTCAGGATTCCAGCCAAGGAAATGAGTATTTGTCATTTACTTTCAATTTGCATGGGTTTGGAATCCATGACTACATCGATGCTTCTTAACAGGCAGTCACGGGATGATCCTTCTCAGTAATGATTCTGAAACCAAGGGCATGAACCTCAAACTCCTCTTCTGCTGGCCCAAAGTCCCAGCCCTTTAGTAGCTCCTCAGCCTTTTCTATGGGGGAGATGCCCCTTTCATCACCAGGGCAGGAGGGGATATAATTTCTTCATAACAAGTAGCAGGTTCAGACCTGCTCGGACTGTGTGTACTGCTCTTACCCCGAAAAGTGATGTTTTGGGGTACGGGGTGCCAGTGCCTGACCCGGTGCTGAGCTTGGTGCATCCCCCGGTTGCGTTGCTCTTTTCAGCCTCTTGCTTGTTCAGTGACAGTTTGTGTGTCACGTCTGTAGTGAAGCGGTGCTGAACGTGGTTACAAACACTGCCAGACCCGAGAGAGGAGCAGGCGGGTGCCCTGGGTTGATGCTGATGCAGTGATTCAGGGGCCCCAGGTTCGGGTGGGCTCTGCAAAGAGGGGCAATAACCAGCAGCCTGATGTCGGTGCTTCGGTTGCTATGGCGATGAAGGACAGTGTGCAGTTACCAGGGCCTGGTTCGGTTCAGTGCCCAGACGCAGTCCGTTTGCCAGGCTGAAGGGAGGAGTCAGAACCGCGGCCGGGTTTGGGTTGAAGGGACCTTAAGGCTCCTCCAGCTCCAACCCCTGCCCCGGGCAGGGACCCCTTCCACTGGAGCAGCTTGCTCCAAGCCCCTGTGTCCAACCTGGCCTTGAGCACTGCCAGGGATGGGGCAGCCACAGCTTCTCTGGGCACCCTGTGCCAGCGCCTCAGCACCCTCACAGGGAAGAGCTTCTGCCTAAGAGCTCAGCTCAGCTCCCCTCGGGCAGGTTCAAGCCGTTCCCCTCGCCCTGTCCCTCCGCCCCTTGTCCCAGCCCCTCTCTCAGGCCCCGGGGCTCCCCTCAGCTCCCCCCTGCGGAGCCCGCGCAGCCGCAGGGCCGGCTCCGCTCCCGCCGCCCTTCCCGCCCCAGCGCCCCCGTTGCCGGGCAACGGCACCGGCTCGAGCTCCTCGCTCCCGCCCACTTCCGGCCCCGCCTCCTCCTCCTCTTCCCCCCCCTCCCTCTCTCTCTCTCCCGGAAGCCCCGCCCCCGGAAAAAAGGGCGCGCGCGGCCCGGCGTGCGGGGGCGGGACTTCCGGCGCGCGCGCGCGCGGCGGTGCGGAGGGCGCAGAGCGGATCGGAGCGCGGGGCCGCGGCTGCGGGGGCGGACACGCAACTTCCGGCCGGGGGGGCGCCGCGCGCCGCCGCCGCCTGAGGGGAGCGGGAGCTGCGGGCGCGGAGGGGCCGCGCCGCCCCCAGCGCAGCCCCGAGCCGGGCCCGGCCGAGCAGCGGAGCCCGCAGCCCCCGGCGGCTGCGCCCAGCTCCATGAATGGAAATCGGCAGCGCAGGTGAGCGCGGGCGGCCGCGGGCGGGGGGAGCCGGCACCGTCGCTTGGACCGGGCTTCACCGCGCGGCTTTCACCGCCCCCCCCCCCCCATCCCGGCCCCGGCCCCGGCTCCGGCCCGGCCGCCAGCAGCCGCGCGGGGGGTCCCGGCCCGGCGGGGTCTGCGTGTGGTGGCCCGGGCGGGGAGGAGCCGCCGGAGCGGCCGCGCAGGTCCCGCTGCCGTGGCGGGGGTCCCGGTCAGCGCGTGCCGCCCGTTCCCCTGTGCCGAAGGGACCGCACAAGTCATTTTTCCCTATTTCATAACTCGTGTTTGCCGGCGGCGGCCGCAGGCCCGCTTGCATAATCCGGTAAGTGATGGGGCCTGGGAGATGCCGCCCCGAAAACCGGGACCGGAGCGCCCTGGGCTCCCCGCGCCGGGCAGGTCCGGGACCGCTGGGCGCGGGAGTTACCGGGCTGTTGGGAGTGCTGCTGCCCCGCGTCCAGCCTTGGGGGCGTCCCTGCGGTCCCTTGGTCCCTTCGTGCGGGACGGTGCGCTCGGGGGTCGTAAACCTCGCGTTTAAAATGTGCTTTGCGGGTCGGAAGTTCAGGCTGTCGGGAGGATTTCAGTCCGTGTCTGACGGCGCAGGGGAAGGAGGGTTCAGGTTTGGGCAGTGTTGGCGATGTAGCTGGGTGGCGAAAGCTCCCCGAGTTCCGTGTCTGTCACTCCAAGAGCTGGGCACGGCGTGAGACTGAAGGTGCCGATGCAGATCGTGCGTTTTCACCTCCTCCTGTGTCGGTACCTTTGTAACACACACTGAGACTGAAGTTAATGATGGATTTGGCTGCAGGAACTTGCCACCTAAGCTGTGCTGGAGCTGGAACTGTTTTAGGAAGCTGCTGGATTTTAGCTCTCTGGTGGAATTCAGCCTTGAACTTCACCTGTTAAATAAACTTCTGATTCAAACTGGTGCAGTTCTGGTTGAGTCCTAAGCAAGAGATTTGTAAGGGTAGCCTGTAAACCTTGGCGTTTCCTTTGGTGTGAGTTCCCCTGTATTAGGCTACAGTGCACTAGGTTTTAGGAAAGCGGGTTGTGAGGCAGTGCTCCTGAGGGGCCCAGCCTGCTCAGTGCCATGTCCAGCACCGTGGATGGTCCTTCCACATCTGCTGTGTTACAAAGTGATGTTAACAAAGATGTTAACATTCCGTGGTTTGGGGAACCACCTAGCCACAGTGTTGGCACAAGGGGACACAAATCATCCTTGGTGGAGCAAATAAGGGTTCAAGTTCTATCATGAAAGGAGAACAGCATTGATGCGCTTCCTCTTGTGGCTGTGAAGGGAAAATACGGGGTAGAATCAGAGTGGGGAAACAAGGATAAGGTTGTGAGTACACCTGGAGTAGAGAATGGAAGCGTGCGCCGGGTGAAGCTGGGCTGTGGGTGTCTTCCTCTTTGTGTGGTAGGCTTGGTCTGTGAAATCCAGGCAGCGTGCCTGCTCTAGTCCGTGTGGTTTGAACATAGTTAAAGTAGGAGCAGGATGTGAAGCCAGCTGTTTGGGGAGCAGGTGATGGTGAAGTCACGGAAACTGAGGAACAGCTGTAAGGTGCTCGCTGCAAAAAGGTGAAGTGCAGTAAAAGCAGCTCTTGGTAAGAGCTCAGATTCAGTGCCATGCGTTGCACTTCCACCAGGAGAGTGCTGAGTAAGCCTCCAAGAGGCAGGTGCATTAAAACAGTGGGCCTGTGGATGCTCTGGGGTATAAAAGAGTCAAATAAGAGTGCTCCGTATGTCCTCCTTTCCATTTCATAACTTGTTCCATCAACGTTTACAGCTTTTTGTGTTAAAAGTGTCAAGCTGCTGTCTTTGGGTTATTTTACTGCAGTGTGGTGTGTTTTAATGAAGCACTAGAGACACGTTCAATCTTCTGTTCACTTTTCTATACAAACTTGGGGCAGATAAACCACTGAGACTTTGCTTCTCTCTTTCCATGTGAAGAGCAGTGATTTGGGAGGACCATTAAAAGCCACATTTTTGTGGGTGGGGTAGAGGAGGGAAGGGGAATGATTCATAGGTGCCATCAGAAGTTATTCTGTGTGGTGTGAGATACAATGGAAGATTTCCTCTGGAGTTGTGGTGGAAGCTGTTTGACTCACAGGGCGAACTTTGCAAGTGTTTCATCCTTCTTGCTTCACTTCCTCAGGGGTAAAGGTGTTGGGATATTTCTTGAGCCGGTTTCCAGTAGAAACTGAAGGAAATGACAGGAATATGTGGTTATCTGCCTTGCAACACATCTGGTATGTGTTTTAACAGCACTGTGATCGAGCCACAGTTTCCCTACTGTAGCTAACTCCAGACAATTCCTACAGCGAGGAGCTGAGAGTCAGCCTGCAGCCAGTGGTTTGCAGTTTTACTGGGCAACAGGAAAATGCAGCTGAGAGTCCAAAGACCTGGCTTGAATTGGGAGTGAGAAGCAGCAGCAGACAGGGAGAGCTGCCAAGTGATCAGAGATGTCTTGATCACTGAAGACATTTTTCTCTCTCATTAGACTGTATAACCAAACCGTCATGCAAAGCATTTACCTCTTAATTAGAGAAGAGTTTCTAGTTGGACACAAGTCAGTTTGGTTCTTCGTGTTCTTCAGTCACAGGAACTCATTTCTCTGTGCTGCAGTGCATTCTTCTGAAAACAGTGACTTTTGCCATGAATTTGTTGTTTCTTTCAAGTTTGTTCACATGCAGAACTTGTCGGGAGGTAAAGGGAATGTTAGTATTATGTTTAGATATCATAAAGTTGTGGTTTATGCTGCAGGAGGCTCTCTAAACTCAGTGATATGACTGTGTCTTGTATCTTGGTGTTCTGCTCTTAGATATTTTTCAGGCAGTAAGCTGAAAACAAGGGGACTGCTTGCATTTAATCTTGAATCCTAAATAGGTTAGGGTGTCCTTGCCCATGGCAGGGGATTGGAACTGGATGGGCTTTGAGGTCACTTCGAACCCAAACCAGGGTTGCTATGGACAGCGCATTTCACTCTCCAGAGCAGCAATTTAGAGGTAGCGAGTGTGGGAAGGAATTGCGTAGTTTTCAAACCAGTAAATATGAAACCAGGAAAATAAAAATGAGTGCATGAAAATCAGCGTATTTACTTGTAAAGTGGTTTTTTCTTTGATGTAAATGCAAGTACGTTTGTAAAGGTTTCATTTGGTGGCAAAACGTGGTATACCTACGCACAACAATAAAGACTGTGTCAGCTTAACTTCCTGATTTAGGTGTGTGGAAATATGTCCAAGGGAAAAGCGTTGCATTTTCTCTTCTCCCATTAACTTTACAAGGGGCATATAAGTGGCTTTTTTGAGCTTAAAGTTATTTATGATGAGGTTTTTCAATGGTTCAGAAGCATTTATTGTCTTGTAAATGCTTCCTGAACACTTCCCTGTGCTTTCTGGAGCTTCGTTAGGCCAGAGCAAGCCAGCACACTGGTATTTACTTGTGCAGTTGGCTGTTACTGAGCGTGGCAGCAGAATGCTGGCTTTTGATGGGTTTTAACATGACTTATTATCTAAAACCTTCAAAGCAAAAAAGTCCAACTTGCGAGTAGGAATGTTGAGGAAACGTGGATTGCGTTACTCATAAATAATGTAATGCCACCCAGCAAGGCTGCAGCTACAGAAACGAGGCAGTTTATGATTCCTGGTGTGAGGAAGAGCGCGATTATTGAAACCAACGTTTAAATATCATCTTCCCCATCTATTTTTTTAATCTAGAATTAGTTTTTGGTAGCAAAAGGGTTTTCTTTGAGCTCCACAGGCTGAGCCTCTGAGCCCAAGCAGAGGCCAGGGGCCCTCTGAAAGGGAATCTCTTTTTTCCCCCTTCATCCTCTCCATGGAGAGCTTTCTCCCATGTGCAGGCTCCAGCCTGAGGACAGGAGCTGGTAGACAAAATCTGCCTTGTGTTACTGAGCCAGAGCTTAAATAATATTTCACCTGCGAAGTCCTCTCTTGCATTCGGGGCTGCTCAGTCACCCATTCAGTTGGACATTTAGAACTGGTTTATAGGCAAAACCAAAACTAGTAAGTAATCATCTGTTCGTATTTTTGGGGTTTATAACGCTGAAGCCACAGGAGGAAAGAGGACTTTTTTTGGCTGGAAGTGTGGCACTGTCTCTGGAAGGAAAGGCTCATGTAACGAAATCTGTATTTTCTATTAGCATCTTGTTAGAAATCAGTGATTTGCTTCGTACTGTAAAACCCTCTTGCATGCCAAAAGCTTCAGTTTGCTGTAAAACGGTTTGTTGAAAGTATTTGCAGTTTTCTGTGCTTCTGCTCTTTCTGTTCAGGCTTTATGCCGATGAAGGCTTCGTTTGGTTGCTAGGTAGATTCAAGCCTGTGCGTTGGATGCACGCCAGATGTGTTCTATACTGCTGGCTGCATTGCCATAGAGATTGCAGTCAATTTTTGTTGTGTTTAATCTTTATTGTAACATCTATAATTCCGTGGAGGAACAGCATCTGATTCAAAGCTTATTTCAGCCGTTAGAGGGACTTCCATGTTGGTCTGGAATATTATCTGTTTTGAATGGGAATTGTGGGTCTGAACACTGACAACTGCACATCTCCACTGATTTCAAGCTCTATCAGAGGAAATGGGTCTGTTGGCGGAGGTGCCACATAGTCACGCTTGAAATTAGTTTCACTGTCCATGTATTTTTAATGTTACTCCAAACTTCAGCTCTTTGGAAAAGCAGTATTGGGATGAGCTTTTCCTTCAGAATGTATTTCATAACCAATCCACTTCATTTTAGCCAATGTTTTTTACCATTTTGAAATGTTACTTTCCTCATTAAGCCCTCGAAAAGTGACGGCTCTTTTTTTCTTCTCTCTTTGGGTTTTGCTGGAATGGCAGATTCAATCAGAGCAAAGCTCTTCAAAATATCTTCCCTCTCTCAGCAGCAAGCTCCGTGGCTATGGGATGTAGACCTCTGCCGTGTCGCTCAGCCTGGTGCGGCGGGCATAAATGACCAGCGCAGATCATGGTCCCGTGTGTGTTGGGCTGGAGCAGTGATATCCCATATATGCCCATGGGAAATACCAGTGTAAATCACCTGCAGTATGCAACAGGGACTCAAGATACCCACCTAGAACGTGGCAGGGAATAGCGCATGGTCACGCAGTGCATTGTTGTGTGCTGTTGGTAAATTGAGGAGATGGAACATTCCTGGTTTAGTATTTGTCTGTTTTGCTGATATCTTGTAATGGCTTTTGCTTCTACTTGGCTGTCAAGGATTCACGTGTGAGGAAAAAAAGGACTTCTGGCCTTGGTGATTGATGTTCATAATGAACCTAGAGGTAGATGCCCATGAGAGTAGGTTTAGATTAGGTATTAGACAAAGCTCTTCCCTGTGAGGGTGCTGAGGCGCTGGCACAGGGTGCCCAGAGAAGCTGTGGCTGCCCCATCCCTGGCAGTGCTCAAGGCCAGGTTGGACACAGGGGCTTGGAGCAAGCTGCTCCAGTGGAAGGGGTCCCTGCCCGTGGCAGGGGTTGGAGCTGGAGGAGCTTTAAGGTCCCTTCCAACCCAAACTGCGCTGTGATTCCATTCCACTTCAGCAAATGCTAGGAATGGTAATTTATATACTGATGTACCTTTAGTTCCCAAAGAGGTTATTTTTTCTTGCCTTGCGTTGTTACCGATTTGAATGCTTAGTTCAATATTTCCGTTGCAGGTTTTTCCAGTATGTTCTGTAATGAGTAAAATTCAGACGGTTCAAGTTACTTAGTGGTGGATCTTGTATCTTCTTGAAATGTACTTCTTTGCTGTATAAGCGCCTTCCAAGAATCTGAAGCATTCATTGTAGTTCCTATCTGGGTATTTGTTGTTCTGTGTTATAAATCAGTTGACTTGTCAACGCTGGGGACTTTCCTTAACTGGTGTTAGGAATTAAGTGCTGTTCTGGCAGGCTGAACAGGCTTGGGTTATGTTTTATCTTGGGTTTTTAAGAACATACTAGGCATCTGTACATAGCTAATGGCAGAGTAACAATAGTTTCTTAAAGCCAAAGGAGTTTCTTCTCTAAAACTTGTGGGCAACTCAGCAGTGAAGGGCTTCCCTTCTGAAGACATCAAGAAGCTGCATGCTCTGCCTTAACACTTTTGCAAAGGTTTTTTGGAGCTTTAGGTACTTTGGCTTTGCAATGGTTAACTAATATGAACTAATGAGGCTGCCAATCATAGTCCGAGATAGTTAGAATAATACTGCTTTTAGTATTTTTGGGTCGTGTGTTTATTTCCATTAGCTTGACACAGGACTTAGGCATGAGGTGGAGTGAGTCACTGCTGCGATACAGGAGCAGTAGCTGGCCTTGAAGAGCGTCGCTTGTTACTTATGTTTTACTGGGGTTTGAGTCACAGGTTTGAAGCCAGTGACACAGACTTTCACAATGTACAATCTGGCGATGTAGTGTACTTTGAAAGCAGGATATTCCGAGTGGGTGCTAGTGGATTTGGGCAGTGAGAGCAGAATTGAATTAACATACTCTTGGTTTTTTTTTAAGATAACTGATTCAAGGAAGCATATGCATCACACAAAATGACAGCAAAATCAGATTAATTCTTAAAAACTGTTCCTGAACAGTGTGTGGACCTGCACTTCTTACTCATGTATTGGTCATTTCGGTCCTGTTTGCCACAGTCTGGGTTCTGACTTCTTCCAGGGTGAGCCATTTTCTGAGGAGCTCTGTGCGGTGCAGCTGAGCAAGGGAGGCTGAAGAAAGCCTTTGTCTCACTCCTGGTGTTTTCCAGTTTAGCTCACTGCTGTTTTCCAAGGAGCAGAGGTCGGAGGCCTGCTCACATACTTGGCTTTGGGCAGAGCGTTTCTTTTGCGGCCCAGGATTTTGAAGCGCCCTGCCTCAGGTCACGTCTCTGACCAGGATTTTGCCACCGTGCAGTTGATCACTAGGATTCTGTTAGAGGGGTGAACAACGGGGTAGCATCCCCGTAAAAGAGCTTATCACTTAATAAGTTCTGCTTGATGCAACTTCCAGAGGAGATGGTGAGAAAGGTTTCAGCCACACTGTATTTCCCATGCTCTTCTCCTAACCCTCATGAAGATTGAATTTACACTGTTGCTTCTGTGCTTACGTATTTTAGCAACTGGTTTTGCACTTCTCAGTCACTGAGAGGGGTAGACAAGGCAGACCAGAGTACAGCGGCCTTTTCATGTTACCTTTATTCCAGCAAGTTTGTTAGCATTTCCTACAGATACGAACTAAATAGAAACCATGGTGTGTATGTCTTCGTAGTATTAAAATAAGCTATTGAGTCATTTGTGTCACTCAAATGTTTAGTAGTAACTTTCTGCATATGCTTATATTCTGAAAATATATCTGGAGTAAATTGTAGAGCTGCTTTTACTCGGGTGACAGTATTAAAATGGAGAAAAAGTTGAAAAGAACAGATGCTTGGAACAAGTTCTGTGTAAGCATAGGCTGTGAGGGTGTTTTACAGGATGCTTCTTGGTTCATGGTTTTGCTTTGTGGCTCGAAGCCAAGCCCACTCAGAAGTTTTGGGTAGCTTTCTGAGTAAAGCCAGACAAATTTCCACTTGGCTTTGATGTTCACCTGTTCTCAGTACATGGTTTCCTTCAAGATAAGGCAGTGATTTTTTTTTCCAGGAATGGAGATTAATAAAAAGGCAAATCAGACATTTTTACCGGCACTTGACATTTTAACTTTTCCGGGAAAATGAGGGGGCTGGAATCGCTGTCTGCGTCACTGAGTAGGAGTAGAGGGGAGAACTTTAAAGTCACTTAATTGAATGCTCTCTAAATCATGACATTGGTACAATGAGTAATTTTTTTAAAGCTTGGGCTACAAAGCAGTTTGCTTTTGTTGTTGTTTCTTGTCTGGAAAGAGAGATTTCGAAGTGGAAATACCAGTAAGAAATTCCTGAAAGCGGACTATGTTTATTACTGTGTTTGGTCTTGTGAGGCAGAAGTAACCCAGAGCTGAGTATCCTCATCTAAATGATGCAAAGTGAATTAAACAGATAACCGGAGGGGAATGTAACATCTATTACTGGACAGGTGGGTTTAGCTGCCTTTCAAATACGTGTCCCTTGTTGCAGATGTTGATGGTTTCTTTAGGCAGTTATGGGAATTCTTCCCTAATTTAGAAGCAGTCAAGAGTTTTACAGTCCTGTATCTTAATCTGCGTCTTTCCTCTTCTGGACAGTCGCCTTTATCAGTGCAGTTAGCCGGGAGGCCATGGCTTCACTCTTCGTCCATTTTCAGCCAGCAAAGTTCGGGAATAATCTGACTTCCAAAACTAAGCTAATGACGGCAATGAAATGAAGAGTTTATCACGAACAACGTGCATCAGTCTTTTATTCCGCACAACGTTGTTATTACTGGGGTGTTCAGAAGAGATCTGTAAAACGTTTTGTGTTTAAAGGCTTTCCACAATAGTAAAGTGTTACAAGGAAAAGCAACGTCGGTTTTGTGTGTTAGGGAAATGTGATTTTCTTCATGCTAATCTGAATCTGAGCTGAAATCATCAGTAAGAAAACAAGCTAGATGTGGGTGGAGGCTCAAGGAGTTAAAATAGGCAAGTGCTTGGAACTTAATAGGTTATCATGCTGTTTGATGTGTGCTGTTTGACGCAGGTAATTTTCCCTTCTTCCAGCGTGCTGGCTCTGGTGTCTTCCTGGTTGTCCAGTGCGTTGGTTCAGGGAATTGCCTGAGACTGAAAAAGGGGAGTACATTAGTAAGCTCAATGGGGTACAAGTGTGTGTACCTGCAAACACAAGGAGCCTTATGCATTTTTAAACTGCTGAAGTGTCAGCAGGTGGTACCTTTGCAACACAGCTTCTCTGTTGTGCTTCTCTCCTAAGCGGTGCTGGTTTTGTCTTCCACAGGACCCGTCGGGGCCCAGCCCCTCCTCATGGTGCCCAGACGTCCTGGCTATGGCACCATGGGCAAACCCATTAAACTGCTGGCCAACTGCTTCCAAGTTGAAATCCCAAAGATTGATGTCTACCTCTATGAGGTGGATATCAAACCAGATAAGTGTCCTCGGAGGGTGAACAGGTAAGAAGATGGCATTTGTATTGGAAGTTATATTGAAATATTTAAGCAACAAACTGGTTTTCCCTTTGTGAATAGGTATTTCCTGCAATCAGTATATTTGAAATGGTCAGACTTGGTTTAAGCCCACCTGTGTCCTGTCTCTGTTACAGCATTCCATATAGCACTTTGTATCTCATTTTCATGTCTGCAATGTATTAGGGTCAGTTAAATCCCATGCTAGGCCACTTTATGTCTAGACTGCTGGTTAAATGGAGAGAATATTGTCATGTTCTGTATCCCTGATCATTTAGTGATCCAACAAACTGTATGTATTGAGTGCTGGATTGCTGGTGCAGCTGTTTATGTATGGGCTTTGTGTATTTTGTCCTAAACCTTACAAATTTTGGCAGCCAGAGAAACCTCAGAAAGAGGAGTTAACTGAAAACCTGGCGTTGGAGATACAATATTTCTTGCTTTCAAAAAGATTGCTGCATTTCGTATTTCCTGTATTGTGAAATCTGTTTCATCAGTGAAAGTTGAGGGTAGCTGAAAAGCAGCTTTTCCCTCTTTCATCTGTAACTTTTTCTTTTACATTGTAACAATGTCATCTCACATGGGCCTGATTCTGGCCAGTGATTATTTCTCCCCTGCATGCTGCAGGTATGAAGGCTATTCAAGTAGCTATGATTCATTAAAAGGAGAGTAATAAATTGCTAAAATTGGGATAGAATAGTTCTGTGTGAATTAATACTTAATATAATCTTACAGTTATCAAAGGTTCATTTAGTCCTGTATTGTTAAACGAAGGATGCTTGTGAAGCCGTGTCCATGGAGATACAAGGAGAATATCAACTGCTCTAAACTCACTGATTTGTATGCTTGATTCTTTTCTAGTGTGATCTTTTAATGAAGATCAGTATCATTTCACTTAAAATCAGTAGTTATCTAAACCCATTTTCTTGTCTGTATGGCCATGCTTGATTAAAATAGACTGTGGGAGACAAAGCTGTAAGAACTCCAGCAGTTGCAGTCAGTGAATCTGTGTAGCTGTTTCCATAACAGTGGGAGAAATTACAGATGCTTGAAAAAAAGAGCGTTTGAAATAAGTTGTTTTTAAAATGGCAACTCAATTTTATTTAAAGTATGCAGGAAAAAAAGTCCCTCTGTGGTGCCATTTGCAGGGTGATTTCCAGCTCGCTTCCAAACCCAGAATTGCTGTTTGTCACAGCTTGCTTTAGTTGGTTGTGCGTTAGAGAAAGCCTGCGTCTTCAGAAGTTTTCAGTTCATGTGGAGAGAGGCAAAAGCATTTGGTTTGGGTTTGTAAAGTAAGTCTTTGTGAAATGCTGAGTGTTCCTGCTCACCTAAATGATGGTCATTTGCTGAAGAGCATGTTTACAGCTGATAAAACCTTTGCGTGCCTTTTCTGAGTCTCTTCTGATTGAGATTCTAACTGTTCCTTTAGGCTTTTGTTAGGTTGTGTGAAAGTTGGTTGTTTCCCCAAAGTGGTTTTTATAGACCAGAGTTAGTTAAGTGCTTTTTGAGGTTTCTTATTGTTAGATTTGGTTGCTATAGCATAGGTGTAGTTCAGATGCACATGTAACTTTGTCCAGAAGCTCATCAGCTTTCTGTTCTACCAGTAAAGACATTGTCTTTCTTTTTCGTGTTATCAACTGGTAGAAGCAGTCATCTGGTTTTTGTCAAGCTAAACTGAGAAAACTGGTTGGATGCAGGCAGCAAACCTACTATTTTCTGTTGCCATCAGCTTATACCAAAGTAATTTAAGAGAATCTCTAATTATGTGCAGATTTGATCAGGCTTTTGCTTGATTTTGAAGTAAAAACTCAGGTTAAGGATTTGAAGCTAAGCCATTTTTAGGGTACCTCATTTTTGTATACAGTGTGGGCAGAATTCATAACTGAATGGAAGAGCAAATGGACGTTACTAGGCAGACATAACAATTTACTGCGTCCGTGAAGGGGCAGAGCTTTCAGTTGCGAGTTTGTACTGGTTTTTCATAACACTATCTTGTGGTTTTCTTCCAAGGTAAGTGTGTCCTTGTTTCCTATAATAAAGGTTATATGAAGGTCTCAGTTCTAGGACTTTCTGAAATGATTTCAGTAACAATATTTTCCAGTACTTGAGCATTTGCATTGATTCTGATTTTATTCTTTAGTGTTTATCTGTGATTTTAGTTGATGTATGTGAAGCCCCTTTTTGAAGCACCAGTGGGTGTTCTATAATTCACTCAAGGAATGTTTGTTGAAATGAGCCAGTTCCAGTCTGATACTTCTTTGGAAACATCTTCAATGTAAATATCACCTTTTCCAGGGAGGTGGTGGACTCAATGGTGCAGCATTTTAAAGTGACAATATTTGGGGACCGTAGACCAGTTTATGATGGGAAAAGAAGCCTCTATACAGCCAATCCACTGCCTGTGGCCACTACTGGGGTAAGAACTAGAAACAAAAGTATACTTGTAATAGCTTCGTAGGAAAGAAAAAGTGACAAACCCACCTTTACAGTATTACTGAGTTCAGAAAAACTGGAATTGACTTACAGCATCTGCGTTGAAATGGAGTTCTGATGTATTTCCTGCAACTACCAACGTATGTAAATATGCATGCAATAGCTGCATTCAGAGAGAATTTAGCAGCCTCTTTCTACAGCAAAATCTATCAAATACTCAGTTTTACAGACTAATACATTATCTTATGAAGTCCTATTAAAAAAACCAAACCACAGTTTCTCTGGGATGAAGAGTTTCCCGATTCAAGATGGCAAAAAGTTATGTGATCCTCTTCTGCTTGGTGAGGACCCACTTCTCTTTGTTTTGTGTATTTGGTAACATACTTCTGTCAAAGGTGCTCTGTCCTAAATATCTGAGGTTTTGAGTCTCTGGCCCAGTTTTGGAAGGAGTGAAATCTCAAGGCCATCAGGCTCGGATTAAGCAGCTGCGTTTTCTTTCTCCCTCTCCCACACGCAGGTGGATTTGGATGTGACATTGCCAGGGGAAGGCGGAAAAGATCGTCCCTTCAAAGTGTCAATAAAGTTTGTTTCTCGGGTGAGCTGGCACTTGCTGCATGAAGTTTTGACAGGAAGAACCTTGCCTGAGCCTCTGGAACTAGACAAACCTATCAGCACTAACCCTGTTCATGCTGTCGATGTGGTGCTACGACACCTACCCTCCATGAAGTAGGTTCACTGTCTTCCTGCAGTCTGTCTATACCTGAAGTATCCCCAGTGGGAGACCTTCATCCCTGTTTCTTCGCAGGTGGAAAGACAAAAACGATCATTCCCCGTATGCAGCACAGCTGGTTAGCTGGACTGACTGAGGGGATTAAAGCCGATTATGTACAAACGTGTGTTTCTGTAGACATGTAGGCTCCAGAGCAGGTGATGTATTTCAACAGCTCAAGAAAGAGGAGACACTTATAATAGGCCTTTAATTGAAATACTGAGGGGTTGTAGCACTGCTTTCATGTTTTCTGCTCAACTCGAGCCAAGTAGGGTGACTTGATGGCAGTGACTGTCTGAAAGCACGGGTCTTTAATTCATCCATAACATCCATCAATGGTGCATGCTTCTCATGTTTTAAATACACAGCTGAGACTAGATACGTGTCCTAACAAAGTCTGTGCTTCTTTATCTCAGAACCCTGAAACATTAGAGAAGGCCAAAGTGATTTTGCTTTATTTGGTCAGTGAAAGTTACTCTCAAAGCTCCTTGCTGGCTTCACCTCCCGGGATCCTGGCGGAACAGCAGAGGTGTTAGTGAGGCATAAAGGTTCTTTAGCAGTTGTTGTCTGAGAGAGAAGCAGGACTTTACCTGGTTCTTTGTTTCCACCATAGTTATTACATTTCGCAGAGTACGTTTTAAAACACGTAGAATGAGGTTTGAGGGTCAGTGCAGTGTATACAATGCTGTTGTACAAAACCTGCTGTGATGGAGATTATACTTTCTTGAAGTGGAAGATCAGAAAGGGTAAGCTAACTTAGTTCTTGATTTGTTGTGAAAACTGAAGGTGGTTGCTAAAACCAGTAAATGTTTTGTCTCAATTTAAAACCACTGCAACGGGAACAGAGGCATTTGAAGTGTTATCATTTAAACTTGGTTCTTGGCACAGATTTCTGGTGCACAAAAATCCTCCCCCCCCCCCATAACAATGCTGCATATTCTAATCTTTATGATAGAACTTTTTATTTGGAAAGCCATAGCATTACCATGTGCTCGTCTTTTTTGCCAGGTATACCCCTGTGGGCCGCTCCTTTTTCTCAGCTCCAGAAGGCTATGATCACCCCTTGGGTGGGGGTAGGGAGGTCTGGTTTGGATTCCATCAGTCTGTTCGGCCTGCCATGTGGAAGATGATGCTCAATATTGATGGTAAGTTGGGATTCAGGGTTAGGAATAAAGGTAATAGTGACCATGCCCTTAAGATCTCAGCGTTCAGTCATTTTGCTTGAGTTGGTGGTACCACGTTTCTGTGTGGTGATAACTTCTGGTGCCATCAGTGCAGAGGATTTACTAACCGGGAACGACCTTCTGCACTGATTTCTTCATTCATGCTGTAGATAATAAAGAGTTAAAGAAGCTCAGGGGTATTTTGCTAGAACTTACAGCAGAATAAGAAAACCTTAAAATTTAATTGCATTATACACAAGGGGTTTTCACTTGAAAAACCCTTGTCTCATTGCTGAGTTGGGAGATTTAGTAGCTTTTTTCTTGTAATAGCCTTATAAAATACATTAACTGTGAAGTCAACCTACTGCAGAAGTTGTAATGATAATAGTAGAGCGAGACTGCAATAATGAAGTGTAAGTATTGCCTACACTGGCTTCCCGTTCAGTCACTTCAGACCAGACCAATAGGGCAAAGGCTACCTAGAAATCCCCTTCTTTTTCTGGATTTGTCATTGTGTCAGTGATGGCAGAAATTTACCTGCCATATTAAAAAAACCACAATAACCCTAAAATCCTACATAGGAAGGAAAAGCCTGGCATAGCTTGTTTTCCTTACTGAGTTTCTGTGTTGCTGCATCCACAGTGGTTCAGGCCAGTTGCTTAAGATGTGTCTCCACGCAGCTGCCCACAGTAGGTGTTGTTCAATACTGGCGAGAAAACTCTGTAAACTTTATCACAAACACTTTTGTGAATCAGGCTAATTGAGAAGGGCTTTCTTATGCAAACTCAGATCTGCTTTGCTCCACTTTATTAAGCCCCAGATGAATGCATCTGAGATCAACTGGTGCGTGTGTCGGGCTCCCTGGCTCTCTACGAGCTCTGAGTCTATTTAGTTGCTAAACCCCTATTGAAAAATGTCAGCGTTTGAGATGCAGGTGCTGCCTAAAGTTTTCTCCAGTTCACATTCTGTTCTCGCTGTCTGTTTGAAATGCTTTATAAACCCAAGGTAAATAGTCTGTCTTTTTTGCATGAGGCTGAGCATTCTGTCAGGTTGCGCTTAGCATCTGTCTTGGAGCATAATAACATGTTGCAGGTGATACTGAGCTTTCAGGCTGAAAATTTCCAAGTCCATGTGTTCTGGTTTACTTCAGTAGTGGATGGTACCCATGTGACTTCATAGTTAGCGTAAAATTGCCTTTCAGTCAGCAGCTATAGTATAGCTATTGTTTGAAAATGGATGTAGAAATCTTACCTGAGAAATAACTAGTACCCGTATCTGCGTGGTAGGGACTGCGATAACTACGATTCAGATGGGACAAGAGTATTAATTGACATCAATTTATTACTTTCTGTGAAGCAAGTGTGTCTTACCAGCATTAAAGCATAGCAAGTAACTCTTGCAGCAGTAATGTTTCAGTCCTTTCTGTGAATGGGAAGCTTCAGACCTGTGTAAGCTGTGGTTTACAGAGCACTGGCTTCATGTTGTGGTTTGAGGCTGTGAAGATTACCTCCAAATCCCAGTGCTTGAGTTCTGGCTTAGTTGTTGAACTTGTACGAGGTTCTCTGCAGAATGTGTTTGTGTCACTCGTGTTGCTGTGGGAGACAAAGCACACGCTGCCAGTGGCTGGGGGGGAGCTGCTGGTGTTCATTCAGTAATCGACATCTGGAGGTGTGGGCCGGGTGCATCGTGTGAAGTTGGCAGCCTCCTGAAGTGACACATCTCTGAAGAATGTTTTGTGTATCAGTGCAGGGATGTGGTGGTTTGGGGACATGAGATCTGCAGAGCTCACAAAGTGCTGGTCAAGTGTTTCTTCTCTGTTGTTGCCACTGAAAGTTTTAAAAGTACAGAGCAGTTTGCTTGTGCCTGAGCTGTATCTGGTGCCACCTCCCCTTTCCTACCAAAAGGTATGGTTTCCATCGCTTGTCACTTTGTCAAGCAGATCGTTTATGGTCTTCCTTCCATGGAATGAGTTAACTGCCCTGCTCGGAAACAATATATTGTCACTTAGTGTGTCATTAGTATGCAGGGAGGGAAAGAGATTTTAGTAGATCAACGGTTGCACTCGCCACTACGCTAACATAATTGATGCACAGTCAAAATAGTGCTCATGTTCCTACCAAATATTGTTTTAGTAACTTAGCAGATCATACCATTCACAAAATTATATTGCATATTGAATAATCTTAGCGTTCCATGTGAACTCTTCAGTAGAGAGACATTAATAATGCCTCTGCTTGCAGCTCCATACCGAGTTGAAAGAGAACGTCTCTCTGGGGCATTACAGTTCTCTAGAAATAAATGTTATCTGGGGAAAAAGCCTTTCAAAACCTTGAAACGCAAAGTGGTTGCAGAATGACCGTGCTGGAGACTGATTCACTGTGGGCCCCACGCTGGCTGTTGTATACTCAGTTGTTGCGAGGCTTGCTAATCTGTTTAAGAAAGTGTGCTGCACGTTTCCTTGAGGGTCACGTGGAATTTTAAAAAGCACTCATTTATGTACTGCTTCACAACAGCCTCACTTGGGCTTTCTGACGCGGAATGTTTTGTTCTTTTTAGTTTCTGCCACTGCCTTCTACAAAGCACAACCTGTAATTCAGTTTATGTGTGAAGTTCTTGACATTCATAATATTGATGAACAGCCAAGACCTCTGACTGATTCTCATCGGGTAAAATTCACCAAAGAGATAAAGGGTGAGTAGGAACAGATCTGTTCTGTCCCAGGTAACACAATCGGGCTGATTCTAAGGGTTTTGTTTTAACTGGAACCCTGGTTAGCACGCATCAGAAGAGCCCTGGAACTACCAAGAGAGCTGCAGTATGCCCTGTCTATGGTTCTTGTCCTGAATGAAACAGTGCAGGCCTACAGAGAGACTAAAAATGCTGTATGTTCCCAGTGGCTTTAAGAGGGCAAAGGAAAGCGTGTTGTTTACTGCCTGGGTAGAGGTAAGTGCTCCTGCCTTGCTGGATGACCAACCTTATATAAGCAAGGGTCACTGAGGCCACGGTTGTGTTGTTCTGTAGAGCTCCTGCTGTTTAAATGCCAAGGCAATGAGAAAATTAATTTCCAAGCTAGCATCATTGATTCTTTGAAAGTAACTGATTGCTTTATGGAAAAACAAGTACCACTTGCAAACTTGCAGCTGAGGGCCAAATTGCATTCCAAAGAAACTGCATAAGCTGCTGGTTTGAGTAGGTTCACTCCATATATGCTACTTTACTTTCAGCTTTCCCATATCCTTTTGTTCCAGTGTAATTTGCAGAGAGAAAAGCCTTGAAAGGGCATAGCTCTCCAGAGCTCCGCTCTTATATACTTGTGTTACTTGATGCAGGATTAGATTCTATTGAAATGCTGGGCAGCAAAAAAGTAAATTTGAGGTTAAAATTTAGAAATAATAAACTTAGACATAGAACAGTCATTGGGGAGAAAAAATGTAATTATTTTGTAGTTGTCCTCACATGCCTCCTTTTTACATCTGCCCATCTGTCTTCATTCTGGAAAATGAGAAGCTGTCTCTGCTTGATCTTGGATGCCTCAGACACTGTGTTACCCTAGTCAGAAAACCTCGAGAGGTTACCTTTGCTGTCAATATTTGGTTTTACTACTGTAGTATCTGGGAACTCCAGCCAAGATGTGATCTTCATAGTGAAACAAACCCTGCGTTAAAGACTTGGCGGTCTTTGAGCAGCTCTGTGGGAGGGTAGTGCCTTCTGTAGTGTCACAGCAAATTAATGACAGAGCAGTGAATGGTTCCAGACAGCTCTGTATTCACAGCCCTCTTTTCCTTGGCCACACTGCTTCATGGTCTCTTTTTTGTGTTTTCTCTTCATGCTGTATCGGGGCAGTGGTAGTTTATTTTTGATGATGCCATCCTCTAATGCTGGTGTTAGTGTTGTCAGGAATCAATGAAATACGGTTGATATGTCTTTGGGATGTCTGTGGCCCTGGTAAACTGAACACAGTATCTACTTTCTTGTACTTTGGGACCAGATTTGATGTGAGGTGTTCAGTCCATTGCCCACAGTCCACATGAGCCTCAACAGGACAAGCCGTCCAGCTGCTTTCTCAAAAGCCTTCACTAGGAGACCATAGGTTGGATCTTCTGGATAACAAGGCTTTGTTTTTAACTGCCTTCTTTTCCACGGGCTGGGGAAAGACATAACAGTGCATCAGTGCTATGCAGCACTTGTGTGATAAGCTCAGCACTCCCAGCAGATGTTGAGTCTGCTTGCTGCGTACAGTGCAGACAGTGAGCGCCCAGTCCGTAGAAAGAGCTGCTGAAAGCCTCTTGAAGCTGCCACTGTTCCTGCTGTTGTTATCATGGATAGAGAGAGAGAAGCCTGGCGTGCCTCTGGTATGTAGGCTGAGTGCTTTTAGGCAAGATCTTCAGCTGCTCAAAAGCTCAAGTTAAATTTGGTCAGTGAAATTAAAGAAAATTACAGGCTGAATGAGGACACAAAGTTGGGGAAGTGAACAATAAGGTAGAAATCTGGTTTTGCCCTTTAATTTTAGTTATATGGGAACAGCTAGTTTTAAGAGACATTCAGCATTGAGAACGAGAACAAAAGAAGATGGTGAAGACAGTGTCTGTGTCTGAGATTAGTCACATGCCTGTTAAATGAAGCTGCTACAAGCAATTTAGATGACATTGAACGTTAAATGTTATACATTATGATTTGGTTTTGAGGATAACACCCGATTAGTCAGAAATCAATTAATAATGAAAGTAAAATGCTTAGAGAACATAATTTCTCCTGTTGTGCCATTTGACGCTGACTATCAAAGCTGTTAGAACATGCTCTATTGTGTGAAGCCTTGTCCCCTGTGGAGATTTTTGTGTAGTTGTGACATTTTTTTCTGTGCTACTTTTCTGCAGGTCTCAAGGTAGAAGTGACTCACTGTGGAACGATGAGAAGGAAATACCGTGTCTGTAATGTAACAAGAAGGCCTGCAAGTCACCAAACGTAAGATGCTTTTTGTCAAAGCATAAACTGTGATAGTAGCTTAACACTGAATGTGTAACAGGCCCTAAATTGTGTGAATTTGGAGGGTGTTGATATTTGCCAGCTATGATTTCTGTCCATTTCATTAAAATGTATGTCTTTTCAGCTTTCCTTTACAGTTAGAAAACGGCCAGACAGTGGAGAGAACAGTAGCACAGTATTTCAGAGAGAAATACAACCTCCAGCTGAAATACCCTCATCTTCCCTGCCTACAAGTGGGACAAGAACAGAAACACACCTACCTGCCTTTAGAAGTAATGAACTTACTTTGATAAATCAGCTGCTTGTTGGTAGGCTGCATCACTTTGCAAGAGGTTAAGCACTTGTGTGCTTTGCAGTACAAACATGTTCCCATATTTACATGCTCGTTCTTCTGTTTCACTGAAGACTTCTTTAGTGCTTTAAAGTAAGACTATGCAGTCGATTAAACACATTGGGATGTGTTTTGTAGTCATAGTGTTGTGTATTGACATTATGTTGGGATCAGTTTCTAAGAGCTCCTAATGTGTATTGATGGTTCTGCCTTCCTTTCAGGTATGTAATATTGTAGCTGGCCAGCGGTGTATCAAGAAACTGACAGACAATCAAACATCGACTATGATAAAGGCCACAGCGAGATCTGCTCCAGATAGGCAGGAGGAAATAAGCAGATTGGTTAGTTCTTTACTTTCACTTTGGTGTGATACTGCTCACTAAATGACACTGCACTAGATAACATGTATGCAAAACCTTCTGATGTGACCAACCTTGTCTCTGCATTCCTTCCAGCCCTTAAGTTAATAGAAGAGGATTTATTTAAAATAGCTTGCAGAGGTAGCCCTTTTTTTTCTGTTAGTAGTTTGAAGGTGGTGACATCTTCTGTACTTGAGATATTTGACTCCTTTCTTTAGTAAACAGTGCCTATTTTCACCAATATTGTTTCTTGGTGCTGAATCCAGATGCTGAACATCAGTGCTTTTCTGACTTGAATTATAAAACTGGAATATTTTTGGTTGAATACTCTTACAAACAGATAGCTCTTGTTGGAAGCAATCTGGTTTTAAGCTGACAAATTAGCCATAAGTTTTCAATTAAAGAAGGCTGTTCTGGAAAATTCAGAAGACCTGAATGTGCAGTAATAGAATAAATTGATTTGACTTGTCTTGGGTTTGCTTGTCTCTAAAGGAGGATGCTTTTTGATCTATCCTGTGAGTAAGCAAAATGTTTTTGAATGAGCATGCTAGATGAGCACGTGAGTAACTAAGGGAGCAAAAAATACCTTATCCAATGTATCATATCTTGTAGTATTAATTATTTTCACTGGAAATAGGACGATGGTGTTAAGCAGTTAAATCTGAGCCCTGTTCAATAACAGGGAATGATTGTAGAACCCTTCCGCAGCAATCCTGTTAGTCTTTTGTTTATTCCATGAATTGTAAGTAGATAGTTCTGTAACATGGGAAAACTCTTCTTTTAGGTGAGAAGTGCAAATTATGATGCAGATCCATTTGTTCAAGAGTTCCAGTTCAAAGTCCGGGATGAGATGGCCCATGTGACGGGGCGCGTGCTCCCAGCTCCGATGCTGCAGTATGGAGGACGGGTGAGGTTTTTGCTCATTCTTCTATTTCCCTTTTGAAGAGTGATTTCCTGTGCACGTTGACAATTTTAGTCAGTTCAGTTGCATTGTGCAATACAGGGATCAGAGTTTGAATGGTAGAACTTGTGTTTTGTTATCCTGAAACTCCACACACATAGGCTTTTTCCTCTTTCACTCACTTAAATGTCTTTTGCTTTTGTTTCCACAGAATCGAACAGTGGCAACCCCAAGCCATGGAGTATGGGACATGAGAGGGAAGCAGTTTCACACTGGTGTTGAGATCAAAATGTGGGCCATAGCTTGCTTTGCAACACAGAGACAATGCAGAGAAGAAATATTGAAGTAAGGCATGTTGTGAATGTAGAACTTCTAATGAGTGTTTTATCTGGTTTTAATCATTGAAGATATTAGGGAGAGAATCCATTCTGGTTTGCTTCCTTACTGGAAGCTACAGTCAAAACACTGCACCTGAGTACACTGTGGGGTTCTGGTCCTGTGATATTGCTGTTTTGTGTAGAGCTTCTTTTGGCATCTTGAATGAAGCACTAAATGTCTCTGAACTCTTGTCACGTTCTGGCTTTTAAAGCTGTTTGGAATTGTCTTCATTTGAGTAGCACAGTTCTCCTGTCCCCTTCTGCTTTGGTTGTTGTGTGATATTGTGACAACTCAAAACACTTCTCATCCGTAGGGGTTTCACGGACCAGCTGCGCAAGATCTCCAAGGACGCAGGGATGCCCATCCAAGGCCAGCCCTGCTTCTGCAAATACGCCCAGGGTGCAGACAGTGTGGAGCCCATGTTTCGACACCTCAAGAACACCTATTCAGGGCTTCAGCTCATCATTGTCATCCTGCCAGGGAAAACACCAGTGTATGGTAAGGGAATACTTCTGTCTTTACCTTCTTGGTCAAGTATTGTTCTGAGAAACTTGCTGCCCAGCAACGTTAGAGAGTTCTTCAGGATCGTTCTTTGGGCGTTAGAAACCAATATTTTGTGTCCAAAAATAAAATTACTTGGAAGCAGGTGCATAGTTGGAAGTTGTTTTGCAGAGTATGTACATTTAAATTATTGTGACTTAAGCTAAGCTCACAACAGAGCAATAATTTCAAAGGGACTCAAGTTGTATCCTAATGTTTGCTTCTCAGCGGAGGTGAAACGTGTGGGAGATACACTCTTGGGAATGGCCACACAGTGCGTTCAAGTCAAGAACGTCATTAAAACATCTCCACAGACCCTATCAAATCTGTGCCTGAAGATTAATGTTAAACTTGGAGGAATCAACAACATCCTTGTACCTCATCAACGGTAAGACTTTGTGGAGACTGTGGGGTTTCTTTTAACAGACGAGGTTACGTTTGCTACTTAGCACCTACAATTTAAGTGTGACAGTACCTCAGTGGTGCTTAGCCAACCTCCAAGTGCTAGTGTAATGATCTTGTGGAATGATAGCCTCTGCAAGGAGCTGTTTGTACTGTTCATGTGTAGCTCTGTGGTGTTTCTCCACTAGAATCATGCCACAGTAAATGGCAGTGTATTTTGGAATGACTGCTCTGGTGAGGTTTTGAAGTTCACGTGTTGTGCGCAAAGACTTCATTGTCGAGGTTTGGCCAGAGGACCTGATAAGAAGGCTTCTCTGTGCAGCTTAACTGAAAGAGAATCGAAACCCCACAGTGAGCAATAACCTTGCACCAACTGTTCACCTCCAGTTGTGACTTAGCCTTTTTTTCTTTTTGAAGACCTTCTGTGTTCCAGCAGCCAGTGATCTTTTTGGGAGCTGATGTCACTCACCCTCCTGCTGGAGATGGGAAGAAGCCTTCTATAGCTGCTGTAAGTTTTATTAAATTAGCGTTGTTTTTTCATCTTAGGTAAAGGTTAGGACAGTAAATGGAGCTCATGGACTGTGGCTGTGTCAGATGTCTTCCAGGGCTTATGCCAGTTCTTTGTACACATTTCCAGTGTTATTAAAAGTCATGTCTTTAGAAGAACTTGATGCTTCAGACTTTTCTTACCTTGATTTAAAAACTAAAAAGCTAAAATGGCACTTCTGTTAAATAATGGACTTCTGCAAAACTGTTCTAAAGGCAATGATGCAGCTTTGTGATGTTAGCTAATAACACTTTTGAATCTCTAAAGAAGAAAAGTGTCATTAAAGGCCTGGTTTGGCAGGAATGGTTTCGATAAGTCTTACCTTTTGTGTTGGTGCGGTTCAGGAGGTCAAGGTGATGGCTGGATGCATGGTCAGTACCTTCGTATTTTGTGGCCTTGGTATTATACTTGCCATTGATGGCAGACTCCAATTCTACAGATTTATTTTGAGGTGCTTAGAGGGCAAGTTTTATACCTGTTTTCAGAAGGTGTTAAACCTGTATCTCCTAGAACTTCCAGTTAAACATATTACTGTGGTTGATCCTTTAACATAAGTATCTTGACAATCACTCTTCTTGCCTAGTTTAATGGGTATAGATCTGGTCCTGAAGCCTTTCCTCATGTAATCTTCCCCTGAAGGTTGTAGGTAGTATGGATGCTCATCCAAGCCGGTACTGTGCCACAGTGAGAGTTCAGCGACCCCGGCAGGAGATCATCCAAGACCTAGCCTCCATGGTGAGAGAGCTCCTCATCCAGTTCTACAAGTCAACACGGTTCAAGCCCACACGTATCATCTTCTACAGGGACGGGGTCTCTGAAGGACAGTTTCGACAGGTGGGTTCATTTGTGGGTGTCTTCGAGGACTTTGTTACTGCAGAACAACTCCAGTTCTCGTGTTTGAGTAGCTGTACTGTTTGAGTTGCTTGCATTTACACAAAGGTACCACAAAATAATTGAGACTTAAAGAGAGAATTTCTTACGCATGTTGGGTAAGAAAAGTTGCAACTTCTTTCCTGTCTGGGAAGGCAAAGTCTTAGAACTTGGGAAATATGTTTCCAACTGCTTCCTAAGATTACTAACTGTGGCAAAGTTGCACTTAGTATTAACTACAGACTATTTATTTGGTGTTGTGTGTAGGATACAATGGAAAGAAAGCCTAAACTATTCCGTTCTTGTGTTTGTAGGTTTTGTATTACGAACTGCTAGCCATTAGAGAAGCCTGCATCAGTTTGGAGAAGGATTACCAGCCTGGAATAACCTATATTGTGGTGCAGAAGCGACATCATACACGATTGTTCTGTGCTGACAGAACAGAAAGGGTAATCATTGCCCTCTCTCGTAGTAGCCTTATGTGAAAAGCTTGATGTCAAGCACTTAAGCTGCTGGGGAAAATATTAGTGTGGGCTTTTCTGAGTCTGGGTGTCTTTGCATTCAGGGGAGATGTTGAATAGATAAGTACAAAATGCAGCCCAAAATTGAAAAATGGTTGACCTTAAATATGCTAAAAAACCAAAACACACAAAACCCATAATCCCCAGCAGGCTTTGTCACGTTGCCCTCGTCTGTCAATGAACTATGGCTAATGTGTGTGGGACAAAGCAGAACCAGGTCTGCAGCAACTGAGAGAAGAAAATACAAAAGGGAAAAATCACTTTTCTTCTGAGTGAGTCAGTCCAAACTCAAGCTGACAATTCCAAATACAAATGTACGTGCAGTTCTTCTGCCTTTCTGAGGCTGAAGGTTCTAAAGGGCTTTAAGTGCAGTGTTCTGTATTGAGATGGTAAGTGCCACACCGTGTCCTTGTCAGACGTCCCTGGCTGCTCTATTGACGCACTGCAAACTGTACTGAGGCAGCTTATTCCTGGAAACCTTGTGTGGGTTGAATAGGAACTTGTATTTGTAATCACGGTGAGATGGATAAACAGTTGTTAGTTGTACTTCTTAACAAAACCTTTTTCTCTAGGTTGGACGAAGTGGCAATATTCCAGCTGGAACAACTGTAGATACAGACATTACACATCCGTATGAGTTTGATTTTTACCTCTGTAGCCATGCTGGAATACAGGTACGGTTGTTTCTTTGGAAGTGAATGTGAATTTAGAACATGTTTTTCTTCCTTTTGTGACACTTGTGACTACAGACACTCATGTACCAGGGAAACGTCATTTAGTTCAGTTTTATTTGGGATATCACAGTACTTTTATGATTTATAGCCACAATGAAATCAATGTGGAATCAAGTTTTCAGATGTAAACTGTTTGAAAGGCTGAAGGCAGTGTTTATTTGCTGACTAAATGCACACTGGTGAATTACAGGCTGTGGAATTAAATCCAGCAGTGTGGTGGTATTGCCAGCAGTACAGTGGAGGGTCAACTTAATGACAAATTCTATTAAGATATGGCTTAAAAAATGGAATAAGTAATCCCTAATGAATTGTAAAGAGTTAAAAGCAGCAGTTATTTCTCTGGGAAATGTGTTTTGGTGAGAAACAGTTTTAATTGAAGGTAGTTAAGAGCTGGTGTAATCATGGTTTAGTCATGTTGGGAGCAGGCTTTAGTCATTGAGGGTTATCTAGAAGCCGTGTGTTTTTTTCCAGGCAAGGATAATTGGGGTAACATAATCATGTAAATGTTAAACTTCTTATTCGCCTTTATAAACACATTTAGGGCTGACCCAACACTGTATTTTCTCTGGCTGCTGTTACACAGGCGTTCAGACTCGATAGTCTGGCTCTTTCTGAACTAAAACATCTGACTTGATTGTATGGAAAAAAACAGATAAGTGAACTGATGTTCCCTTCTCCTTAGGGTACCAGCCGTCCCTCACACTATCATGTTTTGTGGGATGATAACTGTTTTACTGCAGATGAACTCCAGCTGCTGACTTACCAGCTCTGCCACACATATGTGCGCTGTACACGATCAGTTTCTATACCTGCACCAGCGTATTATGCTCACCTGGTAGCATTCAGAGCACGATACCATCTCGTGGACAAAGAACATGACAGGTAAATGAAAACATGTGCTGGAGGTTTTTCTCCCTGTTGGGCTTTGCTCCATTGTCAGGCATAAAGCCACCTGACTACAGGTAATTACTGCTTGTTTTGCAGTTAATTTTTGTTACCTCTAAGACTAATCTTAAGATACTCATTTCCTGACAGCTGCTGTTCAGGATGAGACAAGAGTGGGTTGGTGGATTCAACTGAAAAACACTCAGAATAAAAGCATGAAGTTTAGTTTAATGAAGAATTCTGTTATTACTCTAATGTGGTCTGAGGGAACAAGCCACTCATCTAGGGGCTTTTTTGCTATATAATTAGAGTATGTATGAATGAAGCAAATGTTAAGTGCCTTCCGCTTGCCTACCTCCGCTTTGTACAGCAGAAGTATTTTATACGCTTCCAGCCATCAGTATATTTGTAATAGGCTTATTTTGAGATGAACAAACGGAGCAGCTAAGGTAAAGGGGTATGTCAAAAGCCTTGGGTTGCTGGGTGAATAAAGCAGCCTTTGCTCGGTATCCAGCTCTGTGACTTATTGCTCACCTAAAGCAGAGGTGTGAAGGCAGCTTTTTGATCCGAATTAATGCGATTCACTGCTTGTTTTTTGTCTTGTTCTGTGGCAGTGCTGAAGGAAGCCATGTTTCAGGACAAAGCAATGGGAGAGACCCGCAGGCCCTCGCGAAGGCTGTACAAATTCACCAAGACACCTTACGCACGATGTACTTCGCTTAAGTCAATAGACGGGGAGCATACTCACTGAAAGGAAGAACTGAACAATTAAGCCACATACAATGTATGTTTCCAGTGGGGTTGGTTTAGGGGGTGTGCCTCCGATCGTGCTGAAGTTGATGCTGTGCAGGGGTGAGAGGCTAAACCCTTAAATTGACGCAAGGAAGATTGTTTACTTCATTGAGGAACACAGCACTATTATGCAATATGAAACCAGCCAACTGCTTTTTTGGTGCGGGCTCCTGTAGGCAGCACCACCATCATGTTTTAGTTTCGTTTCTTTTTTGACTCTCTCGTAGTTTAACCCTCTTTAAAATGCCTTTACCTCAAGTTGCTCGGCAGCACAACTGCAAAAAAACAGTAATGAGAAAATCCATGGTGTCATTTAAAAAAGCAAAGCACCTCTCGAGGAACAATCCCAAGGATTGTTTGGGAAGTGTGCAAAAAAAACCCCCCCCCCGAAACAACGAGTTTTGTACCCCCACTGCATTGAGGAATCTTTCAATATTGCCATTAAGCATTCGAATGTCAACATATCCAAGTGCATTTGAATGTACATCACTAATTAGAAACAGCTGACTGGGGGGAAGATGTTTTGCACACTAACCCAGCAATTCGAACCTAGTTTAGCCAACTGCTGCCTCTGTGTCTTTCTTCACAGCTTTGGAGTTCTCAGCTCCAATAGTTCCCTTTCTAAAAGCAAGCAAAGAAGCTAGTGGTATTATGTGCAGGCAGTAGTGATCCAAACTCGTCTTGCTCCCTGGTGAATTTACTAAAGCTGCTGTTTTACCTAGTCCAAAAGTTTCAATTCTTTTCTATCTGGCAAGTCAAATACGGTGAAGCTTCACGTGAGATCCAGTGTCCCACGTTTTCTGGGATGACATCTGCTAAACACCAGAACTGAAACTTTAGAGCTGAGGTCTTTCTGGGAAAAAAAAGAAATGCTAGTTTACTTGCTGCCTCTCACACCTTAATGTGATTTCATATGTATGTGTTTTTGAAGTTTAGCTTCCTTTTGTTTCTTTTATATTTATTAGAGTAATAATAATGCTTTAATTTAATGATGACAGAACATATGGTCAACATCAACTTTTATTTTTTAGAAATGTAACCATGTTTATTTTTGAAAGAAACTGACAACTTGTTTTGCTATCTTTTAGTGCAATAAGCGTTCTAAAGGAAAACTGTGTCCATTGAGCTGTGCTGAAGCAGTGTTTGTACCACTAACTGTGGAAGAATGGACACCTCCATGATTTTAAAAGGACAAAGTAAAAGCCTTAATTTTGAAAGGAAAGTTTTATAGTCAGAAGGAATCTTGAATTTTCCTTTTTTAAATCAAAAACAATAGCAAAAATGCTTCTAGAACTCTGCAAGCTTTACTTGTCACTGCAGGATTTTGATTTAACAAAGGAACTGGCCTTATTTTTGGCTTTGAAACGTGGAGGATATTTGAATTAAATGGAAAGAGTTTTTTATTAAGCTCTAAGTTTTTACATGCGTAGTTAAATCTATTTGACATCACTAAAATGTCTGGAATTAATAGAAGTTTTTAGGCTTTTTTCCTCTTTGATAATGACTTTCCTTTTAAAATTAAGTTATTGGTAACTTCATTTCACTTTGCAAATAAAGAGGGCTGGGATAGTTCTAACATGTCAAATCACTGAAATGTGAAACAAATTAACGGGACTCTTTCATTCCACTTTAAAGGTAAAACAATATTTAAGATGTCAGAGACAAGCATTTATTCAACGAGGGGACTGGGGAGTTTTGCACTTTGTAAACTCGTGAACTGCATTTTTGACTGTTTTTATTTGCACTGGTTCATAGTATATATACTGCAGATCCTTTGTATGGGCATTGCTGTTATCCCAGCCCTTCTGAACTCCACCTGCTCTCCACATGAAAACCAGTGGGTTGGTTTAAGTAGCTCCTCTCCTGTCATTCTCATGAAATCCGCTGTTTGCCAATATACTGTATTTTGAGCCTAAAATCTGAGCCCATTTTGCTTCAACAGGCATGAATCTCCCCCCCCTTTTTTTTTTTGTCTGCCAGAAAACAAAAGTACTGTATTTTGTGCATTTGTATATTGTATTGAAGTGTACGTAGTGCTGTTCACAACACTGTCTCAAAGAGCTTTACTAAACCATTAGTGTATATACATATTTTATCTCCCACTATCAAGGAGGATAATGTAAAAAAGACTAACTTTGCAACGTTAAATTGCACTGGAATAGTCGTGACAGTGGGCAGTTGGCTTGGGGAGCCTCAGAGGGAAGGCAGGACAGGATCAAGGGAGGCTCAGCAGACCAGGATGCATCCGGGGATCGCTGGGGCCTGGGGAGCCGTGTGCCTTCATCGGCTGCTCCCGCAGACCCCCAGCCGTGCTCCTTGACCTCTTAATGCTCTTGCCTTTCAGCCCCTTCAGATAAACCTGCTGCAGGGAGGTTGGTGTAAGGAAGGAACTGGAGCAGGATGGTTTCTGAGGCAGTCTCTCAGACGTTTTCTCTCGTCTGTGACCTGACAGTTCTCTCACAGAAGCACTCGAGCTTCTAGTTCTGTTTGGAAAAGGGTCAGGGTAGGCTTTTTACAGAAAATTGTTTTGAAATAGATAATTTTTTGAACAAAACCAAATATTTTAGAGAGACTTCTTGTGCATTTCTGGCGTTCAGATGAAAGTTCCTTTCTAAAACAGTCTGTTAAAGCTCCTTTCAAAGACACCGTCTGCTTCTCATCCTGCCCACCCTCAGTGACTACGATTTGAGAAGCTTTTTGGCTTGCTACTTTCACCAAAACCTATAAACTAGTGAAATTTCAGTGGGAAAGTGACTTCAGTGACTTGTCGAGCTAGCGTTTCACCTGGTTTTCATGTGAAGAGTATTTGGAAGTTTTAATCTCTACTCTTGGTTTTGCAAATATCTACGTCAAGTGCCGATACTTATTTGTATTACAATATCAAGTTACTGACGTTGTGAGGGCCACACATTTATGATGCTGTAGCTGCTATATTTATTTAAATGGAGATGGACAATTACTGCACTAAGGAATGAGGAGAATAAGCAAGGAATCAAGGTTAGTTAGAGATCTTGGTTTGTTTTTTCAGAAGAGAATTAATGGTGTGAAATATCAAGTGTAACAAAGGGTGCTGTCATTTTAACTGAGATTAAATAGCCAGATATTCTTCCTTTGTTTAAGAACATATATATTTTGATGTTTGCAGTTTGGGGGCGGGGGGGCGGGATAAATGGTACCTCATCTGTGGTGGCAGTTTCCAGTATATTTTCAGAGTATATGGATTTCTTTTATTTTTGTACCTGCTCTCCTTTAAAAAAAAAAAATAGAAAAAAAAAATTAATCTCAAAAGCTTATGTGCTGTTTGGGGAAATCTCGAGAGAGATTCCCAGATCCCCCCTCTGCCTGGGAGCTGCCTGTATATGGTCCAAAGAGGGATGTGGGTGATGGCTGACAGCTCTCTACTTCCTTTGCAGACATCCCGGCCTCGGGTTTAAGCCAATCTAGACAGACGGTTCCTGTCTCCTAGGCTGCTGTACCAGTTACTGCAGGAGACCTCACTTGTACCTAACAAGTGCCACTAATCGCTCCTGTGGTGGGAGCACGCACAAGGGCCCGGCCCTGGGCTGGGCAAGGGGAGCCTTTGGGCATCAGCCACACGAACCTGCCGCACTGGTACCGTGCCAGCAGCCAGAACCGCTCCTGGGGCCGGTGCAGGGCTCTGTGACCTAGCAGAAAGCCAGCCAAAACCTGCACTCTGGCGACTAGTAGATCCAGATTTGGAGAGGAAAGTAGAGTGTTCTGTGGTTGAGGCGTTCAGCTTGCAACATCTGCTATCAGAATGATGAACTCCACTCGAAGTAGCTTTTTTTTCCTTTGTAGGGCAATTCAGTGTGGCCATTTGACTCAGGATCGCTGTATTACTGTTCAGTGTGGAATCTGGTTAAACGTGTCCAGCAGTTGTTTTATAGCGTTCATTGTGGCATCCTTTTGGAAGTTTGTTTGGCCACAGAAATGGTTTTCGGGAGTAAAATGGGTTTCTGGAAGCTGTCAGTCAAACTATTTCAAGATGCTATTGGTCCTAAAGTAGTTTCACTTCTCCATGTATGAATTTTTGTCCTATAAAATGCTCAATGTAAGATACTGGATAGTCAACTTCTGTACAAATTCCAGCTGCGAATACTGGTTTTCTACTAGTCTTGAAATCCACTGTGGAGAAATTCCAAGCTCAGCCTACGCTTAAAAAAGCTTGAGGCCTTTTTTTTAATATATATATGTACTTCCTTCATATCTTGTCCTCTTTCGATATTTTCCCTTTTGTGAACTGAGGGTTTAGAACCTTTCTCAAAGCACTTTTATAACCAAGGAATCAAAAGCTCGGGTTGTGTACGTTGAAACTATACATTCAGTTTGTAGAGAGCATTATTTCTAGCTGGCCATCCCAGTGTCTGGTCACACCAGGCAGATACTGTCCCTTTCCGTGCTGTCGTGTTTCGTGGCTGCTGTTGGCAGGTTGATTGGATCTAGTGGGGAAAATCTGTTAGGGTGTCAAAGGGAAAGATTCCTGTCTGGCTTTTCTACCCAAAGGTGGTACTTTAGACCGATACTGGGTGCTAGGATATGATCTTTGTTTCGGCCCATGTTTAAATAAAGCTTCATTTAGCCAATTCACCCACTGTTTTTTGTAAACCTGAAACGAGCATGGTTAGAGCTTGAGCTTTTCGATGCTTTCAGCTAGTAGGAGATTTTGTACTGTCGGTAGTTGTGAGATGGGTACAGGATCCTACACTTTACCTCCTTAGCAGAGTCTCCAGAATTCTGATCTCTATGACACTACAACAAAACCAAATTGTTGTCCCTAAGTAGGCAAAGGTGCATGTGGAGGGGAAGGAGTTTAAGGGAGAGGCTTGTGAGGGAAGATCTCAAAGCATCGGTTTTATGGAAACAAGGGTGTTGATGGAGAGATGCCATCCTCGTGCCCTGGCCTTTTCCTGTCTTGTCTGAGGTACCCCCTCACCTAACACGGGTAGTTAACATTAGGGTCCTTTTAAAACCAAGCAGTTCCACTGTTTAAAACTTGGAGTGATCTTTATTTTTTTTAAGCAAGACAGTCCTCAGAAAGTGCCTTTTTAGAAGATGGTGCTGTAGATTTTTATTTTCCAGTTGTACGTGGCTGAAAATCTAAGATAAATTATTGAAAATGCCAAGTGTTTGATGGTATCTTTCAGGTACTTTCAAGCATCAGCTTCTCTGAGTCAGGACCAAGAATAACCAGGAAGGTGTTTTCCCTTGGAGGGAGAGGCATTGAGGAGCGATCACCAAATTCAGCTGGTAGGCTAGGATTGGGTTTGATTTGGTCAATGCAATTCACCTCTTCACACTGAGGGGATTTGGGGATGGAAATGTAGAAGCAGCAGCACGGGAGTCTGGGCGGTGTAATCAGTGCTGAAGGGGAATCCATAGCTACTGAAGGATGTCATCTCTTCAACGTAGCGTGCTCCCAAAGATGTAGACAAACTTAAAGCTGTCTCTGAAGGCTTAGGAGATGGTCAGTCCTAAGCAAGTTTGCTTGGGTGGTTAAAGGAGTGGTGTGCCATGTATCGATGGGACTGGGGGTACTGATACACTGGGTGGGATGGGCAGTGCTGCCCCACTCAGGGCTTGGGTCCATGGTGAGTTTGGTGAGCATTCCTCCAGTCAGGAAAAGTTGTAGACTAGACTATTAAACACTGCACCTCAGTAACCTTGTAATGCTGCATAAAGTAATAATAATAGCAAAGTTCTGCTTTGATTACACTGTAATGTGCTTGCACATGCCTGCAAAAAATACACAACTTTCATTTTTGTAACGGTCTTAACAGCAGTTATCGGACTTTTTTTCTTTTATGATGAACCTTGTCCTTTATTGTGGTGTTCCTGTATATTTATTGGTAATCTCTGTGCAGCTCATAGGTCTGTGTGTCTGGTCTGTGTGTTGCTTTTAAACTTACTTTTAGGAGGGAGAAGTTTCTGAATGTTTGGGGTTTCTTCTCTAAAGTCAGCTTAACTAGTCCTGTTTGAGAGGAGACGATAAAACACCTTCCTAGACAGACTGCTTCAGTTGGTACCTTGTTTCTTTAAAACAGAAATCAGTTTAGGTTCATTTTATTACTGTTCATACAGTACTGGGCATTTCAGATGTGGAATAACTTGATGTCGGTCGGGATATTTTTGAATATCAGGAGCTTAAGCGCAAAACTCCCACTGTTATTGCAAGTGGCATCTTGGCAGGAATAAGTTCATGTCCAGACTATTTCTAGGACTTAGCAGAGCTTTTTGACATCTCTTAATTTGATTGATGAAATATTTGGGGTCAACATTCCCCATGTGGGGCAGTGACCCACACCTCGGTGTTGAAAGGGACGCTCAGCACTCCCGCTACCCACCGAGACTACAGATCAAGTATTTTTGCTGTGTAGATTTCTTCTGATTCAAGTTAGAGAAATGAACTGATGTTTCTTGTAGTTTGCTACCAACCTTCTTGTCTTACTACAGTGCCCAATGCCACTTGGTATTTAAGCTTGCAATGATGTTAAATTATTTTATATTCCTGATCTCTTAATGTTATTAGGCTAGGATTTAGAAAGCATCTTTTCAGTCTAAAGTCTGAGCCAAAACTCTGTCTTCTGTCCCTTTTAGTAGTAGGTGTTTTTATCTTTTAGACAAAAAGGGCCAAAAATCTTGCACCGTCAGCTTGTTTGCAGCAATACTCTTTTCCCTTGCCTATCAACCAGTTTATTTTCTATCTACATTTCGCTAACACCTGAAGCTGTTGAGATTTAGAAGGAAGTTGCTGCCTCTTCTTTCTACCAAAAGAAATGAAGTGGACTTTGCATCTGATGATGCTGGTTTCTGTTGGGCACAGATCTCCTCCTAGAAGTCTTGCTTTGGTGATGATGAACTGTAGCATCCATGGGTTTAATCACAGTAGAAATGTTCTGTATGTTTCTGTTGAAGTCATTGGAGGGTGCATGGGGATTTAAAGTATCCCATTTAAATACAAGCTAAGAAACTGCTGAAGATGTAGATACTCTCTTAAAATACTTCAAGTATAAAAAGAAAATCCAAACAGCAAACCAAAAACTCCGCAGTAACCTAATTCACATGGATAGTTTTAACTCATCCTCCTTCCTGGCAGAGTTTGAGACTGAGGATTTGCTGTAATTGATGCTACTCACAGTAAATGGTGCTGGGATTAATCCTAAAGCTAAGCTGACTGAGCTGTGTTTTGTGAAGAGAAGTGGTAGTGGTGACTGTGCTATTAAACCAGTAGTAAAAAGCTCTAAAAAATGCAAGGAGGAAACTTGTCTCTGTATTGAAAAAGCTCGATATACTGCAAAAAACTCATGCTGCTAAAGCCTTGTGAACCTGTATCTTTGTCCTCACAGTTTACCCTGAAAGACCTTATATGACTACTTCAAAAACTAAGGGGAAATATGAGGGGAAAAGCATTTTCCTGTATTTGAGTGCCTGTTCACATCCTAAAAGGCCAGTGCTGAGAACCAGGCGGCAGTGCCTGTAACAGCTGTATAACTAAATCAAACTGTGTTTTGTATCTCAGCCTCGACTCTACCTTACCTGGTTTGAAGCAGATGCAGGGTTCAGCAGATCGGTGCTATTTGAAACAGCAAAGCTGAGGGGTTTGTGAGCAGTATCTGACCCCTCCAAACCACACAGATGCTCTGGTAGGTTTCTGGTTGCAGTTTTCATGCAGTTCACGCTGAAGTGTGCCTGGCTACCAAGAAAAACAGCAGCAGGCAGTTGTAGAGTTAATTTTGCTGTAGCACTACAGTTGCTCTGCTTTTCCTCAGCTCTTACCTACCTCCCTGTTCCCTTAGGCAGGATGCTCTCCCTCGCTGCCTGTGTAGAACTAGCCGTGTGGAGGATGCTGTGGCTGTGTGGAAGGTGAATCAGCTGTGGATGTGGGAGAGGTGTGATAGCGATGAAAGCAACAGCCTGTAGAAATAAATGGGTAGGAGTTGGGTGGATGTCAGGATTTTCCCACTTCAGGGAAATCAATGGGAACATCAAACACGAGCTGAGGTGTCCTGATCTGTTGGTGTCAGACTTGAGCTCACCAAGAGCAAGCATGTGCCTTTTTCTGATCAAGAACAGAACTGGGAAAACTTGTGTTTGCATTGGTAGTATGGTTAGTATTATTCCTGAACTGTTTTTAAAGCTTGAAGTCCTTGCTCAGGATGGAGTTGGGTTTGTGTTGAATTACTTAAGCAAAGTGAGCCCTGAATTATTTGTGAATTAGAACTACCCAGAGAGAAGAAGCCTTTAAAAGAAGTGGCTTCTGGAGAGTAATGTCATCAAATAAACGTAATTCCTGGTAGACTTGCAATTCCTGTTTCTCTGTCTGATGAGAATCATTAATTCTGCCTTTATCTGAATGCTGCCTGTACAGTAATGTCTTCACTCTTTACCATGCTCCTGCAGCTTTCCGTACACTCCATCGCTTCTTCCCCTGCATTCCCCTTTGGTAGTTGTAAGGACAAGAAGAATGTTGTGCAGGGAATGTCAGGGAGCAGAGGTCTGATTAAGTGTGGGAATGTGGAGGTGAGGATTCGACATCATCCTTCAGGAGCCAGTTTTGCCAGCAGCTGAGGGTAGTGGTGTCTGTAGAAAACCGTGTGGTCTCTGGGGTATGGAAGGGGTTAGCAAAGTGGTACGAGGGGAGAAAAGATCCCCCATCCTCTGATACCGAGGTACGAGGAGAGGGAAGGCTGTTACAGACTGTGTGCTGTGCCAAAGTGAGCACCTGTGTCCTTAGATGCTACTTCGGGCTTAAAGCTGCTAAAAAAGTGGATTTTTCAGACCAAAATGGAAGAGCTTTTCAAACAGGTTGGTTTTGGTGCAGGTTTGTGATACTGATGAGTTGTCCGGCCAGGAACTCTGGTCTCACTGCTGGCTCTGAAATGGTTTCTCTCCCTGACCTTGGCTAAACCACCCTGCCTCGCTTTTCACCCTATCTAGAAAATATTTCTGATGATTCACATGGCCTTATGAGAGCTAGCTCTTAGTGTTCTGAGGATGAACCACAATGTGGAAGCGCTATCACCTCTACAAAGCTGAGCACCTTCTTGCATCTTCAGTAAATACAGTTCTATTCAGAGCCCATCTCTTAATCTCACTGCAGCTCTGCCGAGGAAAGCTGTTGGGTTTGGTCCCATGATGTTTCTCTGTTGTTTTCTTTTAAGGAAATCCATTTGTTGCAAAACAGACTGTCAGCGAGCAAGTTCGTTTAAATGCAAGTTGGGCTTTTTTTCCATTGCTGAGAATTATGTAAATCTTTCAAACCCATTTGGAAGTTGGAAAATTAATACCTACTGTAATACTACCTAGCAACGCAGAAAAATATATGTTGAGATCAGGGCTGTGCAAGCCCATAAATCCTAGGTCCACAACCCGTCCAGGTGTGCAAAAAAGAGCTATTAAAATAATAACTCCTAAACTTTCATTATGCTTACACTTGGAAATCTCTTGAATAGATTTAAAACCAGTTTCTTTGATAGAAAATCCATGTCTTGCTGGTTAGTGCTCACTCAGACGTAATAGCAGAGTAATACCCACTGGGGCAATGCTAAATGGGAAGAACCTTTTGAAGTTTGGGAACCTGCTGGTGAGCCAGCAAAGTGGAAACTTGAGTAGTGCTCTTGAAGTGGTGAAGCAGAAAACCTCAGCAAGAGGAGGATTGCTAGAGATGAAGTTTGTCTTCTGGCAATTTGGCAGTGAAGAATGGCTTCTTTTGGGTACTCGGTTTTGTACATCGCTTTCCTCCTGTGGTTATAGGGTTCTTTTAGTTTTCTTTGGACTTTATTTTCTATCCTTCAGTAAGATGTTGTCGTTTCTGCAGTTTTCAGTGTTGAATCTAGCCTTGAGACAACTTAATGTTGTTTTCCTGTAGAAAAACCTGCTTCTAGAGAGTTGCATTTGGTGTCTGTTTCGCAGGCAGTTTGGAAAAGCTAACCTCAGCATGGCAATAAAGTTGGCAGAACAAGTTTTTGGTCTGAAATGTTGATTTTTACAGGCTCATTGCCCAGCTCCTCCTGCCACAACCAGCGACTCCGGCGTAAGCACCTGCGTTTCACAGCTTAGGTGACACACTTTGGGCTCACAGGGTATGCAGATCCTCCTGTTGTATTCGCCTTTTCTTCACTTGCTGTAAGCAGTTCAGCTTCCCCAGCTAGCCTGCTGGTGGATTGGGGGTTGTCATGAGGAAAACCGAGGTTGTCTGGGGAAAAACTGGGCTGTTTGCGTGGCCTGGAGGTGTCTGATCGTGGATAAAAGCATTGTCTATCAGCAGGTATTACTTTAAAGCTTTCACAGTAATTGGTAGCATTCGGTTGTGAGCCAATATGGGTGTATAAGTATCTTTCAGGAGAAGGTGGCATAGTGTGTGCCATAACCATTGCTAGTGATGGAGCTGTGTGTGTTTAGGAGACTTCTGGAAGCAATGTCGTGCATATAAATTTTGCGTATTGAATACCATATGTTTGAATTAGAAATATTGTGCTGTTTGGGATTCCTTTTCAGAGTAAAATTCCAATAAACCAGTCTGGTGAATTGAGATTCCCTGATTCCCTTCTATGTGTCTTGCTCTTAATGATATGCTGGTAACTGCTCCCTCGTTTTGGTGTTAACCATTGCTTGTTAAGCAGGAACTTGACTGTGTTCCCACCATGAAGGTACTGGGGGGGGATTTGAAGCAAAAAGGGAATTGTTTCAAGACCGAAGTCGAGCCGTGACTTGAGACATTGCACAAAAGAGATTGTAACCGGATGGCAAACAAAACTGGTAAAAGCCTTTATTTTTACTTACCCATCTCGACCATGTGTGCCTATTTGTATTGCGGATGGGGGCTGCGGCCGTGCGCGGCGGGAGGGCGTCCATGTCCTGAGCTGTCCTCGCGGGGTGGACGCGCTCCCCTCTGCCCCCTTCTCCCTTTGCGGACGGATTGTTCATGCCAAGTTTTCTACCTGTCCCAAGCCGCTTCCTTTCCAGCACAACGAAACGTCCCCTCCGGGCACTGTTCCTTCCCTCCCACCTGTAACCTCTGTACCAGTGTGCACAGGACGCACAGCGGTCCTCAGCGCTCTGCTGGCTTTAGATACCACCGAGTTGGGTGTATTGTAAACGAACCGTATTCAGTTGGAAAATAAACTTCTTTTTTTTTTTTTTTTTTTTTTTTTTGGTTTGGAAACGCATATGTGATGATTTAATTGTTCTTTTTAATAGACTCACATCGCATCGACCCGGGGGGCACGGAGGGGGAGGCCTGGCCTGGCCTGGGTGCTGCCGGGAGGGAGGTGCTGTGCGTCTCTGCCATTACACCGCTTTATTTCCTTCCTTGCGTTTGCTTTAACGCCATGGCATTGGTTTAAAACCGAGGAAGCCCTTGCGGAAGTGCTGGGCTCAGTGGTTTCAAGCCCTCCTGCTGCCCGGAGCCGTGCTCTGGGCCGGGACCCCATCGCCCCATCCCCTCGGTTCTGTGTTGATTTCTAAAGTCCCATTAACGACGAGGACCCGTTTCGGTGCTGTTTTGCCTCGGTTTGCAGCGCTCCCGTCCCCATGAACCGCTGCCCCGGCTCCGCGGCCGAGGAGCCCCGAGGGGAGCGCGGGGGAGCCCCGCCCGCGCTGCCCAGCAACGGGGCCGTGCGCTGCCGGCAACCGGCCCGGCGGCCCTGAGGGGAGCGGGACCGGGACCGGCCGTGAGGGGAGCGGTGAGGGGAGCGGGGCCGGGCCCTGAGGGGAGCGGTGAGGGGAGCGGGGCCGGGCCATGAGGGGAGCGGGGCCGGGCCCTGAGGGGAGCGGTGGGGGGACCGGGACCGGGCCGTGAGGGGAAGGCCGAGAAAGCTGCGGGGCGGGCCCCAAGGGAGCAGCGGGGCCCCGGCACGGAGCTGGGGTGGGTGCCCTGCCCAGGGCGGCCGGAGGCCAGGCAGGGTGAGGGCCCGGGTGCCCTGCAGGGCCTCTGCGGCCCCGCTGTCGGCCCCGCTGTCAGCCTGCCTGCCTTCCGCGGCTGTCCCGCAGCAGTCTCGGGTGTGTTTGGGGCTGCTCAAGGAGCTCTGTCCCAGCCATCTGTGCCCGAGAGGGCGGGGGGGGGGTCCCGGGCATGGGGTGTTCGGGAGCCACGTTCTCTGCCCCAGGGCCCGTCCTGACTGCGTTGGGGCTTTCCCTGCAGTTCTGCAGGGCTGGGCAGGGTGGCCGAGGGGGTGGCTCTGAGCTCCGCTGGGCCTGCAAAGCCCTCAGCTCCCCTGGGGCTGAGCCTACAGCCTTGTGACGGGAGCAGTAATCAGCCGCTCAATGGATACCAATGGGAGATGGTGCAGTGAGCACCTCCTTGCGACCAGCGCCGTTCTCCAGGGCTTCCTCCTGGCCTGGGACAGAGGGGGGCTTCGGTCTCGCACCCTTGTGCTTCCCCTGCTGTGTGGGCACGTGTCTGCATTGTGCTGTATGCGAGGTTAGAGCTTGCTGCTGCTTTTCTCTTGAGGAGCTTTCCAGGTTGTGGCTGCACCTCCATTTCCAATGCATCCCTGTGAAGAAACACAAACCTCTCCCCTCCCTTTCAGCCCCCTGCTTAGGGCCATGGCCACGCTGAGCACAAAGCCGGGGCAGCGGTGCACGGTGCCGGACTGGCACACCAGCTCCCAGCTCCTCTCCGCTGATGCCCAGCGTCTGCGCTCTGCTTCGCACCGCGTCCGGCAGGAAGCGAGAGCTCTCCGCAACGAAACCAGCAACCAGGTGGGCCGTGCGGCAGGGAGGCTGCTCCCGGGCTTGCCAGCCCGGTATGGGGCTGTGTCAGGATCTGGGTGTATGGATGAGGCGCCAGGAGAAGGCTGTACCCGTACAGAACATGCTAAATCCTTCCATTTCCTGTAAACCCACGTGCAGTGATGCGCATGTACTGTCAGGAAATCCCTGTGTTGTTTCTGTGCTGTCTGCTCGTGTGGATGATCATTAGACCGAATGGCAACGTGGTGCTGTACTCTGTGAGGGGTCAGTCAGTCCCGAAAATAGGGAAAAGCTTCGGCAATATTCACATTTGCAAGTTAAGAATAAGAGTTTCTCCCCTAATTCCAGGCAAAATGGGATGAGCACGACAACCGAACCCGCCTGGCTGAACGTATCAGGAGCGTGAACAGATGGAAGGAGACCCTGGACAAATGCCTCGCAGATGTAGATGCGGAAATCGATGCCTTAGCCAAAGTATGTTGGGAAGACAGATGGCTGGGAATCAACTTACGCCCTCAACACGGGATGTTAAATAATTGAGGCTTTTCTTTTGCAATGGGCAAGCTCATATGGAGTTCAAGGGGTTTTATTGCAGGTCTCCCAAAACCCATACCTGATGAAATGGCTTTATGGAAAGCACATCACTGTGTTCTTGGCTGAGCCATGCCATTTCGTGGAGCTGTGCCTTGCATGCTCGTGCTTGGGCTTTTGGGTTGTTTTTGTTGTTTGGGGTTTTTTAAAGCTCTGAAGGATGATGAGAAATATGTTAGCAGCATCATTCACAACTGCTTGATTTTAAATAGAGGAAAGCAGTGGGACCTTTCTGATTCGTTCAGTTCAAAACCCAGAAGGTGCTGCTCCTGCAGTCATTAGACTCTAGCCAGGGGCAATGCAGGTCTAGAAGACCAGTGTGCTTGGTTCTTGTAATTTTCATTCCAGACTTGCTAAAAGGTTTCAGAACTGTCAAGACAGGCAGTGCAAAGCCCTCTTAACAAGGGTATCGGAGGGTTCCCCTGCCTTTCTTCCTCCCAGCCCTGAAGGAGACTGCATCCACCCAGCAGGCTGCTTCTTCCAGGTGAAGGAGGCAGCAGAACGTGCCCTTCAGGCAAAGAACCTGCCTTTGGATGTTGCCATTGAGTGCCTGACACTCCGGGAGAGCCGCCGCGCCATCGATGTGGTGAGGGACCCTGTGGAGGAGGAGCTGCACAAGGAGGTGAAGTTGGTAGACAAAGCCAAGAGAGAGCTGCAGCAGAAAGCGAGTGAAGCCTTCGAACAGCTCTGGTGAGGCAAATGTGACCGGGCTCTGTCCTCCTTGCTTGGCCCCAGTAGTTTAACGTGCCTCCAGTGCCATGCTGAGCAGTGGCAAGCAGGCCAGAGGCAGGGAACCACTCGGAGGAGCCTCTGAGGGTTGTTGTCAATGTCTGTGGGGTTTGAGGTTGTAGGGTAGAGCATGTCAGGGGAAAGACTTCATCAGCATCCTTGGAACATTTTGGCCCAGACAGAAGCCTTGTGCCACATGCCTTGGTTCATGACCTGGAGGTGTTAGAGCTTTTGGGCTCTAATCCATGCTGGGTCACTGCCCTGCTACAGGAGGGTGGGCAGCTCAGCTCAGCAGAGTCATGCTGGAGCAGAGCATAGGGGAGCCAGGCAGGCTGCTTTACCCAGGTGGGCCAAGTTCACTGGGAGGGCAGGAGCTCATCACTCATCTTGAAAGGATGGCTGATGTGATGAAAGCTTTGGAACGTCTGAGCTGCCTCCCCCTTGGCATGCTCACTGCTGACCCCAGCCCTGCTTTCTGCAGCCTCTTACAGGAAGCTCGCCAGCAGCTGAGCAGTGACCACCAGTGCAAGATGGAAGCGCTGGAATTAGATCGTATGTGCTTATCCCTCAGCGTAAACTCTCCCAACATCTCCTTCAAGGTCAACCCAACTCAGGTCCCAAATGGGTAAGGAAAAAACCTGCCCTTGTGTGGCCAAATCCATGCTGGTGCTCAAAGAGCCCTGGGATGCTTTTTCCTTCTGTGCTCTATCCCAGCTTGGTGGGTGCAGTTTTGGAGAGAGCTCTGAACAGGAATTGGCTTCTGGGATTTGTTGTGGCTCCTGAATTGTGAAGCCACAGACTTTTGGGAGTTATCTAAATTGTCACCACAAAACCAGAGGAGCTTGCTTCCCTGCCTCCCTCCCTTGTGCTTGGCTACCCAGTAGCATGCCATCAGCCATGCTGGCACAGCTCATGGTGGGGGTGTTGCTCCCCATTTTCATTTTCTTAGTGTTTTATAGCACGGTTTGGATGTGTCTCTGTTTTGAGCAGCTGTTGGGCTCAGTGCAGGAGCCATGGGGTAGCAATTTCCTGCTGGTGTGAGGAAATAACGCAGAACACAACCTCCAGAATTCCTGAGTCATTTTGTGCTGCACAAAGCCACCTTGGCCTGCAGCAGGTGGTCCCTTTTGAACCGTCTTGCAAATACTCATTTTCATAACTGCTGCTTTGTTCACAGATCAACTACGGTTGATGAGTGGGAACAGAACAGCCAGAGGAACAAGGAGCGTGCTGAGGCAGAAATGAAAACCTCTGCTGAGCTCCGAGAAGCCACAGTGCTTGCCATTGCCCAGGTAAATTAGTCCCTTTGGTGGTGCAGAAGTTCTGGATCCCACGGGGAGAATGAGCCGGCATGTGCTGTGGCCAAGGGAAGGGAGTCTTTGAAAAGACAGCACTGACCCATAGGCCTCTCATAAGAGAGGAGCTTGCTGATGCTGTGGAGCCTGCAGTAGTGTCAGCAGCTTGGGAGACACGTACCTGTCCTTTGCTCCCTGCCTTTTGGCTGCAGGGACTGCATGGCAGCCAGAACCCAGCTGGTTTTGCTCATAGGCTTGTCCCAACCCAGCAAGCAGCAGCTGGGAAGGAAACACCTCCTAGATATGTGACTGGAGCCTGTTCTCTCTTCAGACAAACAACGAGCTGGAGGCTCAGCGTGTAGCTACAGAGTTTGCCTTGCGCAAGAGGATTAGAGACCTGGAGAAAGCCTATGATGAACTGAAATGGCAGGAGCAGAACGTAAATGTTGCTTCTTTGGTTATCAACCACAATCTTGGGTGGGAACTGAACCCAAAAGGCTGTTTGCTATGCGGAAAGCTATTTAACCTGAGGATAGTTTCCACATAGAATCTGTTAAGGGGCACATCTGTGATCCCTGCAGTATCCTTCCTCCTTCTGCTGTCACAGTTGCTGCTTGGGGATTTCTCAGCAGCAGTGCCAGGTTTTGGCCTGTTCATTTCAACCCTGGTCTCGACTGCTGTGGCCATAAACCACCAGCAGCACCATGCCTGGGCTGTGTGAAAAGCACAAACTACAAAGCAGTGGGGTTCAGCACCTGGAAGCCCAGCAGCCCTTGTGTAAAATCTATTCCCTGCACAGTAAAAGCCTGAGAGGCCTGGGGGCTGTCTTCCAGTCTGTATCCCTGCTGTCCCTCACGCTAGTTATCTGTACCCTTAGACCTTGGAGGAAATTGCTGAGATGGAAGAGGAGATCCGACACCTGGAGGAAGAACTTCGGAGGAAGATGCAGGATCTGAAAGTGGCGCACACCCGCCTGGAGACCCGCACCTATCGACCCGGTGCAGACCTCTGCCGGGATCAGGTCCTGCCAGGAGGGACTGGGGGGGGAACTGCCTGGGCTTGGGGCTTGGTCTGAAAGGTATGGATGCATTTGGAGAAAACTACAGTGGGGCTGAACTCTGGGTCCTACAGTCACCTCAGAGCGAGGAAATAAAGGCTACAGCTGGGCTAGCAGGGGGAGGAGAGAACTGATGGGTTTGGGGAGCACCACTTCAGGCCTCCTCACTGCCTTCTCCCTCTCCACCTCGCAGGTCCAGTATGGGCTAACGGATGAGGTCCACCAGCTGGAGGGAACCATCCGTGCTCTCAAACAGAAGCTGGCAGAGTCACAGTGAGTGTCCTGCTCTCTGGGGCAGTGTGGTGGCCCAGCATCGACTGTGTGAGCAGCCATGGAGCTTGCACGCTTCCAGAAGCTGTGTTTTTGAGCTTGTGTCCGTTCAGCTCAGGAGTGGAAATAACTCTTGGGGCTTGGTGGGGAGCTGGGCTGGGCAGCGTGGTGCAGGTGAGGCAGCAGAGGTCTGTGTGGTGGGAGGGCAAAGGGGGTTCCCATGGTCCCTGCTTGGTTCTGGCTTCACCGGGCACAGACAGTCCTAAAAGGGGAAAAAATAATGGGTGAAAAGTGGAGGAAGAAGGAGAAGGGCTGGGCACATCTCTGTGCCACACTCCAGGGGCAGCACAGAATAATCACAGAATCATAGAATCCTTGTCCATAATCAAAGGGTTTGGGTTGAAGGGACCTTAAAGCTCATCCATTTCCAACCCCTGCCACGGGCAGGGACCCCTTCCACTGGAGCAGCTTGCTCCAAGCCCCTGTGTCCAACCTGGCCTTGAGCACTGCCAGGGATGGGGCAGCCACAGCTTCTCTGGGCACCCTGTGCCAGCGCCTCAGCACCCTCCCAGGGAAGAGCTTCTGCCTAAGAGCTCATCTCAGTCTCCCCTCGGGCAGGTTCAAGCCATTCCCCTTGGCCTGTCCCTACAGGCCCTTGCCCAAAGCTCCTCTCCAGGCTTCTTGTAGCCCCTTTAGGCACTGGAGCTGCTCTAAGTTCTTCCTGGACCCTTCTCTTCTCCAGGATGCACAAGCCCAGCTCTCTCAGTCTGGCTCCATAGGATGCTTCATAGGAAGCACATGAGCTCACTGCTCACAGCCCCAAGCTGGGCTGCTCAGCCCCAAGAGCCGGCTCATGCCTTTGTTCTTCATGCAAAGGCAAATGCTGCACAGAGATTTCTGCTGCCAGAAAGTGGGAAATCAGGTGTTTCCCACCCAACCTGGGCAGTGAGCGCGGTGCCTGAACCCAACTCCTTTCACTTCTTGTTCACAGGGATTCATTGGATGCTCTTTACCGACAACTTCACCGCATCCGGGCAGATCTTGGCTACAAAACAAATTCCCTGGTGCTGGACAACAAGTGCATGGACACCCGGAGGAAGCTCCTGGTTCCCTCCGAGCGGTTTCTGCCGGAGGCTGCGACTTTCCCCAGGGCCACAACCTGTGTGGACGAACGGGCAGCAGGAGCTGGTGAAAGCGAGAGCTACTGACTGCGTTCCGTAGCGAGGGAAGCGCACATCTGTGTCGTGTTAGGAGAATGGAATCCTGCTCCCTCCTAGTTTATTATATAACTGTCTGTGCCCCCCCCAGTCCCTGTGTGATGCTCCCAGGAGCATCGCGAACAATAAAACCAGTTTGTGCCCAAGATAACTTTGTCATCTGACAGCGCCGGAAGCGTTTGGATGGCAGGGATTGACTCCATCGGGGCTCCTGAGTGGTTGAAACCCTTCAAGGTGTGAGGCAGGGCTCGGGAATGGGATGGGGTGAGGCTGGCAGCCCCCCGCCCCGAGCCGCTCGCTGCCCGTCCCTGCTCCTTTGGGGTTGTGCAGGTTCAGGTTGGGATTTGCCCTCGCGGGGAGCACAGTGATGGAAGCAGGTGCTGGAGCCTGTTCTGCCTCCTTATGGCTCCTGCTTTGTTCAAACGGAATTGCAGCTTGTGCCCTGCCTTGATTTTACTGCTTCTATTCCAGGCACGTTCTTCCCAAGAGGAATCGCAGGGTCTGCACCGGGACTTGGCCGGCTTTTCTTCCCCGAGGTGGGACATGATACTCGGCAACCTCCCAGGATGAAGGCAGGCTGGGGCTCACTTCTAACGAGGAATTACGTTAAAACCCAGCCTTTTCCCAATCCATAGGGAAATTGCGCTCCAGCTTTTTCGGGCCGGCGCAGCCGCCGCGCTCCTCCAAGCCGCCAGGGGGTAGCGTCCGCGGCAGCCGCCCCCTGGCGGCCGGGAGGAGCGCGGTGGCGGCGCGGTAGAAGATGGCGGCGGCGGGGTCGGGGTCGAGCTCAGGCTCAGGCTCGGGGCGGGCGGCGGCGCGGCCTCGGCCGGGACCCGGCCGGTTCCGGGGCTGCTTGGCCGGGGCGTTGCTGGGTGACTGCCTGGGCGCCGTCTTCGAAGGCAGAAGCGTCGTGAAGCTGCCGGATCTGCTGAGCTTCCTCCGAGGCCTGGAGCCGGCGGCCGGGCCGCCCGATGAGGGGGAAGCGGCCGGCAGCGCCCGCAGAGGTGGGCGGGCACACCGGGAGCGGGACGGGGGTCGGGCCTGGCCCCAGCACCCCACAGATTCGGGCTTTAGGGTGCCCCCCCCCAGCCCCTCCGAAGCGTGGGTGCCCCCGGTCCTGCCCCTCGCCCCCGCGGGGACCTCCCCGGACACCCATGGGTGCCCCCAGGCACGGTTCATGTATCGTGCTGGGAGCCGGGGTAGCGCAGTGCAGGGGTGTCAGCAAGGAGGAGAGGTTCCAAACCCAGATTAGGAGTAAGAGAAGCGCAAGAAGGTTATTGAACTGTTAGCAAGCAACGATGTGTTCCTGTTGGGGTTCTGTTTGCAGTCGTGTCCAGAAATGCAATAGTCCTTTCTCTTCTCATCAGCATACGCTGCAAGATCCTTGAGAAAGCGACCTGTGTCACTTGTCCTTATGTGCCTCTGGGTATCAGACACTTCCTCTTGATTCTTACTAACCTGTAAATGTCTCATTCTTGCTGTGGGTGCATCTCTCTTGCTCTGTTCCTTCCTCTGATGACCAGAGCCAGTGACAAGCTGAGTGCTGGGCGACCTCTGGTAGTGTTGTAATCCAGCTGTACAGGGAATTAGGCCTCAGAGAAGGGAGGTGCTGGCAGTGGGGATGGAGAGGAGCAGAGTTTGCCCCTGGGTGCTCATGTTTTGACCTTCTCTTCTAGAAACGCTCTCATACACGGATGACACGGCCATGAGCAGGTCGGTGGTGCAGTCCCTGCTGGCCAAGAGGGAGTTTGATGAAGTTGATATGGCCAAGAGGTAAGGACTGCAGCAGCTTCAGGGGCTGGAGTGTTGGCATTTATTAGTGAAGGCAAAACTCCCTTACGATTAAGCAATCGCTGTAATGTTCTGGGAAAGGGGGCAGGGGCCAAGGCAAAGTCATTGTTAGTTTGTGGAGGGGGAAAATAGGAAAGTGATGGCTAATCCTGTAATTCATTGTGTGCTTTGCACTGCCCAGGAACAAGCAGCAGCATTAGTTCTAGCACAGGTTCAGAGCCTGCCTTGAATGAAGCAGGATAGGACTTGCTGTGCTGCAGCTGTGTGTGTATATCCACCTTTGTGGAAGATGAAGCTTAGAAATGGCAGAAGCATTTTCTTTCATGTTTATTTGTTGCTATTTGTGTTTGTACTTCCCTTAATTCAGTTAGTGAGTATTAGTGAGGTCAGCTCCAGTTTGTTTATGATCCATTTCCTTTCTGAATCCACAGCCCTGCGAGCATTTGGTTCCACTTAAGGGAGAACATTTATTTGTTTAGAAAACTCTTCCATTGAACTCGAACAAAAGACTTTCTTTGTGGTTGTGACCCATGGAAATGTTTCCAGTTTGTTTCTATTTCAAGGCAAAGTCAAGAGGGAAGCAAGTGGGTTGTGAGAGGTGATGGTTTATTCACCCTTTCCTCCTTTCACACTGGTTTTTTGGGAATCGGATTCTTTCCCTACAGAACTGAATCACTTGAACCCTGGCTGTTATGGAATTACCCACGTGTTATTAATTCACTTTATCAACAGCCTCTTTACAAACTTTGGAAACAGACCAAATGCCCCCTGTGTTTTTCCTCACCTGCTGCGCTCTCACCCACACCAGGTTTGCTGAGGAGTACAAGAAGGAACCCAACAGGGGCTATGGGATGGCTGTTGTCAATGTCTTCAAGAAGCTCTTGAGCCCCAAGTGCAGCGATGTCTTTGAACCAGCAAGAGCCCAGTTTAATGGGAAAGGCTCCTATGGCAATGGTGGTGCCATGAGGGTGGCAGGCATCTCTCTCACCTACTCTGATGTCCAGGATGTCAAGAAGGTACCGTGCTTGGCTCCTGTGGGCACCTCAGCTCTGGCAGTGCTGCTGTCAGGCCGGGCTCAGCAGGATCTCTCACGTAGGCTTGCTAAGGATGTGTTTTCATTCCCAGTTTGCGAAGCTGAGTGCTGAACTGACCCATGCCAACTCGCTGGGCTACAACGGAGCCATCCTGCAGGCCCTGGCTGTGCATCTTGCCCTGCAGGGAGAGGTCAGCAAAGAGACCTTCCTGGAGCAGCTCATTAGCCACATGGAAGATGTAGAGGCAGATGATAAGTCTCTTACTGACGCACGAGCGTGAGTAGCTATGGGGAGCACTGACTCTGCTGTGTACAGTTTATTCTGAGTTCACATTCTCTTTTCTCCATTGTACTGTTTGTTTCCAGGCTGGGATTTGAAGATTTACCCTTTTCAAGGCGCCTAAAGAAAATAAAGGAATTCTTGGAACTCAGCAGTGTTCCAAAAGCAGATGTATTGTTTGAATTGGGTAAGTACCTTTCTTACTCTAAGTACTAGGAAAAAGCTGAAAGCAGGACTGACTCAGCCAGCCTGGCTGACGTGTCCTCCCACAGGTTGCCACTTCAGCCTCTGCTGCCTGTAGGCATAGAATGTGCTAGAAAATTACAGGCTGTTGTGCTCACCAGCCAGTAATTTTGAGTCTTGACCCAATGACTCCCTCTTTGTACAGGCGGGGAAAAATGTCTTGCTAAGAAAAACTTAATTGTGCACCATATTTCTTAGTATTCTGAGATCTCTTGTCTTAATGGCTGTCAGATCTTCATGTGGGATGGGAATGGGGAGATGTGTATAGCCAAGCTATACTCGTATAGCTGGATGTGACTAGGACTGGGGAACTATGGGGAGATCTTAGAGATGCAGGCTCGTGCACCTTGTCATGATAATACCAGTAGTGAAAGCAACTGGCAATAGGAAGCTGTGGTTAGAAGTGAAAAAGGCCTTCTGTGGGAAGGAAGACAGGAATGTTCTGCAGCACTGATGATGCCTGGCTTCGTTACAGGCAATGGCATCGCCGCTTTGAGGTCTGTCCCTACTGCGATTTACTCCTTCCTGCGCTGTATGGAGGCTGACCCAGACATTCCTGATCACTACAACAACCTGCAGAGGACCATCATCTACTGTATCTCTCTGGGTGGAGACACAGACACCATTGCTACCATGGCAGGAGCTATTGCAGGAGCTTACTATGGGGAGGAACAGATACCCCCAAGTTGGGAGGAGAGCTGTGAAGCTTTTCAAGAGACACAGAAGCTGGCAAATAGCATGTATGAACTCTACTGCCAGCGGCTCTGAGTGCCAAGGGGAGTGTGTTTTGGAAGGCAAAGGCAGGTGGTCACCTCTGCTTTCCTGGTCAGGATCTGGTGGTGGATCCACACTGCAGACACCTGTGAGCCTCCACCTGAGCCAGATGCTGCTGTGAGCTGAGAGCTGGAGGCACAAGCTGGCTCAGAAGAGAGGGGATATACCCTTCAGCTGCGGTTTGGCTGGGAAGGGGCTGCATGTGGCACTTGGACAGTGGGTGCATCTCCTCTGAAGTGTACAGGGGCATCTAGTTTTTTCATGAGATTCCTGCTGCTTGCTTTGTCCACCATTATGCCATTTTGTCATTGCAGTTACTGGGTGGGTGTCTGAATTTACTGATTTTCTTGCTGGTTCCCTCTGCTCCACTGTGCTGTGGCCTTTGTTTCAGTGGCCTGTCCTGCAGTGGCTTTAATAGGCTCCACACCCCTCTTAAAAGACCAGCTCCCACTCAGCCTGACCAGTTCAGGGGTGGAGGTGGGAGTTGTCAGAGGTACTTCCCTGGAGGATGTCCTGCATGCAGCAGGGGTTGCCCCCCTTCTTGTGGAGTGAGGATGCTGGAGGGTAGATGTCCCAGGGAGGTTTGCTTCCCTAAAGGCAGAATGAGCAGTGGCAGAGGTTGGAGGAGGGCTTCCTTTGCATTGCTGGTTGTGCTGGGAGAAAAGCCGTTGCATGCAGGGTCCCTGCTGCTGCTGGAATGGGGGTGGGACTCATTACTGCTCTTTGCTCTGTGATCTACCTGGCACCATCCTCATCTATTGCATTTCGTGTTCCCTTACACGCTGGCTTTCACGCTGCTGCAGCTACTCCTTTGTTCCAAATCTATGCATCCTGCATTCTTAATGCTGTCCTGTGCATGTCCAGAGCACCACGTGAGTTGCTGTTTAAATCTGTGGGTGACGATAGTTGTGAAACCTGGTGTTTAACAAGCACTGAACTCCTGGTTCTGCTGCCATCAGTGACAGAAACTACCTCAGCAGGAAGCAGGAGTTACTTCTTACAGCTTTAAAACTCTGTGCTTGGTAAGAATCATTTGAAAATAAAGGAAAATGTAGTTAATTAGGGGAGAATTTATCAAAGTTCAAGCAGCTTGTGCATCTGAAGCTGGTACTGGTGGCTGAGAACATTCTAGCAAAGCTGGGTTGTTCCTGAGTCTTGTATCTAAAACCTTTGCCAAGTGGAGCTGGTCAGAAAGGGAGCAATAGCTTGGATATGGCACATCTAAAGAGGGTTGAAAAGCTGTGTAATAATTGAAAACAAAAAGGAAGGAAGAGGCAAGCAGTCACCATATGGAAATGTTTATAATCCTGCCTATGACCATGTAATTCTCTATTACTGCTCTAGTATTCCTTGTGACTGTTCCCTGCTTGCTCCCTGCCGGTATCACACACGGTGCTGGTGTGTGTCAGGCTGCAGGCACGTGTGGAAAAAGTGTCTGTGGAAAACCAGGTCGTTCCATTCTTCCTGTAGTCTGCTTCCTCCTAGTGCCCTTGTTCTGTGTGACACTGTAACGGGCTTTCCTTGTATAAGCGAATTCTTGTTCTGAGAGCATGTGGAATTTCGGTCTGTTGTATATTTATGTATTGTGATGCAGATCAGAGATGGACAGAGTCGGGTTTTCCACATTATTCTGCCACAAGTGTGAACATATTCATGTGATTATTTAAAGAAAGAGATTTTCCTTTTAAAGCAGCTTTGTAATTGTAAATGTTGGGAACTCACAAAGAGCGGAAGAGCTCCTGTTCAGAAAAATACAGCTCGTTTGAGGCCAGAATTGAAATGTGTACTCAGACACTGAGCTCTGGCTTCCTTGGAGAGAAATAAAAGTCACTTGGTCATCTTTGCTAATTAGCCACTGCTCCTGTCTTTTCATTCAAGTCATGAAGTTGTGCTTCTGTACTAAATGACAAGAGGAGTTGTATGAAAATCGCCAGGCTGTTTCTTCCCCTGCTGTACTTCACTTTAAGACTCAACCTGAAGCTACTTTGCTTTGACTTCTTGAATCTGTAGAAAGCAGAGTGGAAGTTGTTTGGTGCTGGATGGAAACATCTCTCGTGTAGCCAGGATTTGTGCTTCGTTTGGGGTGAGTTTGAACACTAGAAATCTGCTGGAAAAACCACTTTCAGGCAGCCCCTCTTGCGCGTGAGCCATAATGGGAGTTAGGGGTTTACTGGAGAGGACCTTTTCTTTTGCAGGCTGCATTTGCAGTGAGGACCAGCATGTGGAAGGAGTTCAGCTGCCAGAGCACGATGTGCAGCGATCACACACAGAACAGTGTCTGCTGCGTGCTCCCACCACTGGCAGGAGAACCACTTGTTCTTCGTCATCCCTTTTGTAGGAGTCAGCCCACGTGGCAGCCAGGCTTGTCCAGAAGTGTCATCTGTGACAAGGAGCAGCTCCTCTTCCAGGTAGGAGATCAGGTGGGAAAATGTATTTTCTGTGTACTTTTAGCCTCTGGAAGTGTTTTGCTCCAGGTGATTCACCGTTTCCTCCATATGTTACTGAATGGCTTTTGCTGCTTAAGATGTGGAGGTTGGCTGTGGATGAGGTTGTGTAAGATCGTGAAAGCAAGCGGCATAGTGAAAAACAGGAGGGAAAGGGAATCCCCAACACTTTGCCCGAAATTCCTCGAGTTACAGTTGCCGGTGTGGAAGGGTCTGGATTTCATCCTTTTCTAAAATGAACTTCCTGAGACAGGAATCTTGTCCTTAATCACAAGAAACAGCAGTACCTTCTTATGGGAGAATATGGTTGTTGAAGCAGATCTTGGAACAGGTAGGCTGGATTTGAGACAGAGACAGCACAAGAGATCTCTGTGAATGGTCTTTCTAGCAAGGCTGAGTTGAGCCCATTAATAACAGGACAGAGGCACAGCTGAGCCCACCTTTTATACAAGAAGTTTTATTGATGTTTTGTCAATACAATCAAGTACTGCAGTTTTAGTTCTGAAGAGAAGGCCAGTTTCTGATCACAAAAAGAGTGCATTTTAAACCAACTTTTACTATGACAAACAGTGCATGTAGTAAGTATTTACAAAACTAAAAACCTCTATATACTAGGTTAGAAATGAAGATACTAGAGGCAAATTTAACAAAAATAGTAAGAATTTGTATATAAAAATGCACATTGTAATGCAGTTTTCATAATTAAAAATAGACATACTTCATCCAACCCAACCTTTTTTACTATTGTGATTGAAACCAAAATCCCATGCGCTCACACACACCACAAAATAATCCTTTCTGCTGGCGAATATCACATACTCAGTATTCCAGAATAAAAACTCTTCCTGACAGTGTCCAGTTTAGTGAACAGCCTCCCTCATCCTGTGCATCGTTTTATTTCTAGCCTAACTATGTGCATGTTATATCTTTGCCTTTCAATTACTGTGTAAATGTAAGAGGTTATATAGCTGCGGAAGGTTGATTATGGTTCATGCTCTGCACATGAAGGGAAAGTGAAATAATTGCAAAACAATATCTACAGCACTGAAGGAGTTAATGTCTCGGTGTGGTTATAGTGAGTAAGTTTATCATTGCTTTTTTGCCAGCTAGGACAAGAAGTTTAGAATAAAAACAGAACAAGAAGAAAGGGAATGGGGGTTAGAACACAGTATAAATAAGTCGCTTTGCTGAGTAACAGGATGAAGCTTCCAGCCTGGCATGGGAAGCTCCTGGCCCTGCTGCAGGTAGTGTGGGCAGTGGGAACAGCCCCACTGCTGGCCAGGGCCTGGCCTGGCCCCCACTCCAGTCCTTGGCTGTTCTCCACAGGAAAGAGGCTTCAGTAAAGGAGACAGACACAGGCCCCATCCTAGCACCCTCCCAGGCCTGGGCTTGAAGAAAACATCTGAGCTTCCACTTCTCCTTTTAGGGACTCTGTATGGCTCCTGTTCCTGCTGGGAGATAACCTGTTATGAACAAAACCCAAACGGTCCTGACACCCTCCTGCCTTTGGGAGCTGAAAACATCCAGCAGGATTGGACACTGGGGCAGCCCTTCAGCTTGGGAGTGTTTCTTCTTTGTACAAAACTTGCAGCTTTATGGGGAGAAAATCCCAGGGAGGGGGACGAGCCAGCCCCAACCAGGCAGTAGCTGAAGCACTGGCCTCTCAACTGTACATTTCCTTGCTGTCTTTCTTAATTTCAGGGATAGGTGTGTCTTAAAAGGAAGCCCTGGATGGCAAGAGGCAGAAACACAGGACAGGCTTAATGAGAAAAACAAACTCAGCAGAAATGGAAATAGAAAAGTTGTTTAAATATCTTGTACAGTTCATCTGGAGAACAATCCCAAGCCCCACTCTTGCTACATTTTCTTTGGCCGTTGAACAGGCTGTAGGAAAACTTCAGGGCAATAATTGCTCAGCTGGTAACCAAATAATTGCTGTTTTCTCAGGGCTGTGCCTTTGCAGAGGGACACAGTGTGTAACACGTGTGGATTAACTTCAGCAGCGAGCTACTACATCGCTGGGATGAGAACAACCATCCCACCATGAGAAAGGATGCAAGCAACAGGGTCCAGGTGCTCCCTTTAGAAAGGACAGAGCAGCCAAGTGGTCAGGATAGTGCATACCTCTCCTGGAACCTTCCAGCTCATCCTCAGGTCGGTGACATTTCAAGCATGAGTGAGACAAAGTGGTAACAACAGACAAACGTGATTATTTTGTTTTAGCCTAAGTCACAGACTGGCACCTGGAATGGTGCTTTGACAGGTACGTATTGCACTAGACTTGTAAATAACCTTGTTAAGTAGATAATAGCACCATGGTAAAATGACTGAATGGAAAGTTAGAATGAATGCTCATTTTTTTTTTTCTTAATTAAAAGATCCCCAGGGGAAGGGGGGAGTTTACACATCCCAAAATAGTGAGACAGTAAAAGCAAGTTGTCCATAAGTGGCACTTTCAGGGAAGCACGACTAAACCTTCTGTCAGACCAGGCTAGAAGCACCATAAGCTGGGCTCGCAGTGCCATCCTTGTGTTCTCAAAGAGTAAAGATGCTCACGAGGCCAAGCAAGTCTTTGGGCTGCAAAGAGGCAGACAGAACTAGCCCTTGGACTTGCCAGTAGATGAATGAACCCAAGAGAGGATCCTTGTTCATCACAGGGATCCCAGCTTCCCTCAACGGCTTTGGAATAGGTCGTCTGTCGTCCTCCCAGATGCCAGTGCCTGGATGGTTTTATTCCTAAAGGTGCTGAGGAGGAGGGTTAAAAATAACATTTAATTCTTCTAAGAAGGTGCTTATGCATAGTGTTCCACTTTTTATGATTATACATCCAACCACACTGAATCCGGAGTGAAGCAGAGAGACTGCTGCAAAGCACAGTCTGAAAGAACAGGCATCAGTGAGACCAGAACTCGGGCATCTGATGGTTTGGGAAGGAAAATTCTCAATCCATCACGGATCTCTGCTGCTGTAGAGGTTTGTGTTAAGTGCCTAGCACCCCTGCGTTGGTTAGCAAATACACCATCCGTTACAACAGCTGTATTCATTTCACTTGTACTCAAAATGGGAAGCAAGGGCACTTGATTACAGACCAGAAGGGTCTGCTCTTCCAGACGACCCTCTGCATCGCAGAGCAGTTTGCTGCAGAGCCAGATCCTTGCCATCCCAAGCGCGTTCCTGGGTTTGATGTACAGTCACTAGGGTAAAAGTTATTCCAGGTAGGCTTTGCTGAGGAAGTCACTCCCCTGCCTCCCTTCTCCCTCCCCCAAAAAAGATGGATAGCTGTCTCCTTTCTGGTTACCCTCTTGACTCATGGATCAAAGAGCGTGAAGCAAGGTCCCACCACAGCGGCTCGCGCGTTCTTCCCAGTGATTTTTCTTTTTTGTATTAATTTTAAACTTTTTTTTATCAAAAACAAACAAACAAAAAAAGACAGTTTATGGCTAACGTGGGTGAAAAGGAAACGCGCCCAACAGCCGTTATGTGGGGCAAAGCAGGAACCCAGAGAAGGAGGAGTGGATGTATTCCGTGGAGTACAGCCCATTGGCCTGGTCCGAGGGCATTTGTACCCAGACTTGGTCGTTCTCCTTGAGTTCAAGCACGGCACTGCCCGAGGCCTGGTCCAGGTAACCCTTTTTGTACTCGTCGTAGGTGTAGGTGGCGGGCACGTTGTTCTTATAAAGCGCCACCCAAACGTTGGTCCCTTTGACGTGCACGTGGTAGGCAAAGTAGTAGATGCCGGATACGGGGCAGGTGAATATCCCGGTGACAGGGTTGTAGCCGTTGTGTCCGTTATACAAAGTCCGGTCAAACTTGACCGGCATGCCCGACGCCGGGAATGGGGAGGTGAGGATGGCGGTGAAGGCTGGCGCGATGCGGGCGGAGAGCTCTCCTCGGCCATACTGCGGCTTCCCTGGCTTCCCATTCCCCAGCACGGCCCCCTCCACGCCTCCGTCTGGGAGGTGCAGCCCCGCGATGCCCGTCTCGTCGAACACCCCGGGTGCTCCCGGTGGCCCGGGTGGCCCCGGTGGCCCCGGTGGCCCATTCAGCCCTGGTGTTCCCGGCATTCCCGGTGGGCCGATGGGTCCGGCCATGCCGGGCTCACCGGTCTTCCCCTCACCGGGAACCCCAGGGAGCCCGGGCTCCCCTTTCAGCCCTGGTAGCCCCTGAGGCCCCATGGGACCTGCGGGTCCTTGCAAGCCCGGGATGCCAGAGGGGCCCCTCAGCCCTGGCTGCCCCGGGATCCCCCCATCCCCTTTCGGGCCGGGGCCACCCGTCAATCCTGGCACCCCAGGGAGGCCGATGAACCCTGGTTCCCCCTTGGGGCCCATTGGGCCAGGGGGTCCCAGTGACCCGGGCAGGCCCCTTTCTCCCGGCACCCCTGGCTTCCCTGCGAAGCCGTTGGGGCCCTGGTCGCCGCGCATCCCTGGCATTCCTGGGGGACCGCTCGGCCCCACATCCCCTTTGGAGCCGGGCAGCCCATGCTTGCCCGGCAGGCCCATGGACCCCGGCGGGCCTGGTGGCCCGATGATGCCGGCAGGGCCTGGCTCGCCTGGCTCCCCATCAACGCCAGGTTCCCCCTTATCGCCGATGGCTCCTGGCACCCCGGGCTGCCCGCGGTCTCCTTTCAGGCCAGGCAGACCCGGCTTCCCATAGCCCGTTGGGCCCGGCAAACCAGGGAGGCCGCGGATCCCAGGCTCTCCCTTTGGTCCCATGGGACCCTGTATCCCCGGCACCCCCGCGGCGCCCGGGACACCGATCCCATCGATGCCAGGGGGGCCCCGGGGCCCCATGGGGCCGGGCTCCCCATTGACGCCAGGCCCACCTGGGGGGCCCATGTCACCCTTCTCCCCTGGTGCACCCGGCAGCCCGTCGAGGCCAGGCTTTCCAACGCCAACGGGCCCTGGGGGCCCTGCGGGGCCGGGAGGGCCCCCATTCCCCCGGGGCCCCGGTAACCCCGGCTTCCCCACACCATTCTCGCCCTTCATCCCTCGCTCCCCACGGGGACCCGGCTCCCCTTTTGGGCCAGGTTCACCTCGAAACCCAGGCAAGCCAGGGCCGCCCTGGGGACCCGGCTTCCCATTGACGGAGATGCCGGCTGGCCCTGGCAGCCCCGGGGGGCCGGGCAGTCCCCTTGGCCCTTGCTCTCCTCGCATGCCAGGCTCGCCCTTGGCTCCGGGCATCCCTTTCATACCCGCCTTTCCAGGGAGCCCTGGGATGCCGGGTTTCCCGATGCCCGAGAAGCCGGGGGGCCCGGCAGGCCCGGGCTGGCCGTGCATTCCCGGTTTCCCCGTGCCCGGTTTTCCTGGGTAGCCGGGAGGCCCTGGGGGTCCACGTGGGCCGGGCTTCCCTGGTGGTCCTGGCTCCCCTTTGAGGTCCATCGGCAGCAGCGGTGGCATGTCTGTGGAGAGAGGGGACACGGAGCTTCAGTGGGACCGGTGGTGGATGCGTGCCTGGTGCGTGATGCCCTCGGGGTGTTAAAGCCGCAGGATCTGTCCTTGCAAGAGTGCCCTTCTCTAGAAACGGTTTGGTTTCAACACGGGCACAGTGGCTTCCTGGGCCACCACATCAGCAGGGCTGTCTTGAGGCAAGACCTTGGCCAGAGTCCAGGGTACTAATCCAAGCCTTACTGCATCCATCCCTCCACAGAGGGTGTCAACAAGAGCAGCACTTGCCGCCGGCTCCAGCGGTGGTGCTCTTTGATGACCCACTGTGGGCCTTTCTTAGGAGCTGGATTCAAACCCTTCTGCTGCCTCACTTCCCAGCGGCCTCGAAAGCACCGTGGGATTTGGTCGCTGCTGCCTGGATTCAGCGGAGAGGCTGGTGACAGAGCGAGCCAAGACTGAGGATAATCCCTGCACCCCATCCCGCGGGTCCAGGCCCTCAGGAGACCTTTAATCCTTTTGGATTAAAAAGAAACCTCTTGGGCATGTACTTAGGAGACCGAAGAGGTGATTCGTGCATGGGTTAAGCCATGCCCGCGGTGCTCGCTGGCTCAGCTCCCGTGGCCAGCAAGGCACAGAAAAACTCCCCAAAGAGAATTAAAAAGTGCTGAGGATGGAGGAAAAGCCAAGAGCTTCGAGGGAAACGCAACCTCGGTTACGTCCAAATGAGTCAGCCCAGCTGGGAATAGGCTGGAACCGCTTGACATTTAACGAATTTATAGAGCTCTTTTGCAAACGGATATAAGAAAGAAACTAATGGGCTGAGAGACTACAAAGGCGAGGAGAGGCCGATTCCGTGCCCACCGCAGCTCGGGGCTTAAAGCACAGACGTGAGCATAAAGAACTCCCTGAGCTGGGGGTTGCTTCCCACGTGACACCAGGAATGGGCGAGAAAGAATAAATCTGACAGAGTCTTTCTTGGGAAGGTTGTAATTAAGGGAACGCTTGGCAGTGGCTGTGATGGGAATCGGGAGAGGAAAGGGCTCTGACATCCTGCTAGAGCATTCCAGCTGGGAACAGACCTGTATGGTCAAGTTCCTGGGCTGGGAACGGATCGTGTCTAGGTTGGGGCAGAGCACGGTGCCCCGGTGTAACTGGGGAGGGGGCAAGGGGGGCCCTGAGCTCTGCCTGGGCACTGAGGAAGCTCAGCCTGGATACCCGCAGCGCCAGGATCTGCCACCACGGAGAGCTTCCAGTCAACGGGGAGAGATTAGGGGAGATTTGAGACACGTGAAAGGAATAACCATGGCAGCAGCAGGCACCGGTGCCTCAGAGGTGGCTTTACCTTGCCTAAACCCAGCCATTCGCTCTGGCCATTCCCAAGCCTGGTGCCTGCTTGTTTTCCTTTTGGCACTGGAAACGTTTTCGGAGCTTATCTGTACATCAAAGCCTGGCCCACATCCTAGGCTGTGAGCGAGGTCACTTGGCTCTCTTGATGGAGGAAATACTTGTCTGTCAAGACATTGCCACTGGATTTCTGCACCTCCTGCTCCTTCCCCCAGAAAATGGTGTGGGAAAGGAGGCAAAGGGAGACGGGAAGGGTTGCACTGAAGCAGATTTCTGGGATCCTGGAAGAAACCATTTCTGCAGGCAATGATTTCAATGTGCTTCCCCCCTCTGCCTTTCTTGTTTTCTCTTTTCTCCTTGCGATGGTTTGAAAAGAGGGAGTTTTCTAGGTCATTTTGCACGGAATCAGAACAAGGATGTACAGCTGAGCCCGCGGAGGAAGGGAAAGGCACACACACGCTCTCGCACAAGGCAGCGGAGAGGAGCGCCAGCCCAGGGCTGCCAGCTTGCAGGCGGCCAAGAAAGCAGACGGGAAAACCAAACCGGGGCCGTCAGCGCCGAGAAACTGGGGCAGCGCAGCCCCGCTGGTGTCCGGTTTCAAACGCCCGGCTCTCACCACAGACACATGTCTGGGAGCGCTGCATTGCACAGCAGCACCGTGGGGTTGGGTTCCCCTCGAAGCACGAACAAAGCTGCCATGAATGCTAATGCAAGGAGCCAGCCGGGGCAGCGGCAAGGGGAAGGAGCCCTGCGAGCTCTGCCCTGGGTACCACCAAGCTTTCCACCTTCTCAGGAGCACGGATGCGGCCAGGTGGGATGCTGCAGCCCCTCTGGAGCTGTGCTCACCCCCGCACGCCTGAGGGAGGACGCAGCAGCAGAGACCGGCAGCAGAGGAAGAATCCAGCAAGATGGGAAGCGGTTCCCAGCCCCGAGCAGTCAGCGGCGGGGCTGGCCAGCGCGGCCGGATGACACTGCAGGAAGGAGAGGTTGGCTGCTCCATGGCGGAGCCTGCCCAAGCTTGTTCCAGTGCTGCTGCCAAGCCCTGTCTCGTGAGAGTGAGTTGCACAGGCTCGCAGGCACGCTGCACAGGACCAGTGTTACTGCATCCCTCCCACTGGAGGCTCAGCACAGGACCCAGCCGCAGCCCTGCTGAGAGCTGCCGGGCAAGGGGATGGTGGTGAGATGGCAGCGGGCTGCAGAGCACAGCATGATAACGGCAAACAAGGTTTCCCCATGAGGGAATCAGGAGGCCTCTTGGCCATGTGCATCCAGCAGCAGTCCCACAGGGATCACAGGACTGAGTCCTTAAAAGCAGCAGCACTTGCGGGCCGCCGGCTCTGGGGATGCTGGAGCCCTGCGAGCAGAGGCTGTGCAGTGATTTGGCACTGAGCTTGCCCAGGCCTGGCGGGGTGGAAAGTGCTCCTTTAGCTTCGCAGCTGAGGTTGGTGCTCCCAGGTATTGCCACTAGAGGGGAACTGGCATAAACCCCAACCCCAGGCATCGCCTGGGCCTCATCTCTGCCCCGAGCTGGGATGCTGCTGACTTGACTCCCGACATGCACAGGGAAATGATGGGCTCCTTGAGCCATTTACCTGCGCAGACCTGGCTTTAAGCAACCCAAAACAGAACCCAACTCTGCAAATATCTACTTAGGTGCTTGTAGCATTTTAACGTGTAGCAGCATCTCCTGCCCAGCGCTGCCTCTGTGCTCCTGGGGAGTCTGGCACCCTGGGGAACCCAGCCCTGCCTCTCACTACGTGGCACCCGCAGGCTGATGGGAGCCCCCCATGAGGGGTCCCAGCCCCAGGGACAGCACAGGGGTAACAGCCGGGGGCACGGCACGGCCCGGCACCGTCGGGGTGAGTCAGCTGAGCCCCCGGAGCAGGGCAGGAGGCCAGCGGGGATTTTCCTTGCCAAATCAGAGGTTAAGCAGAGATGAGAGCTCGAAGGGACGCAGGAGGCACCGGCTTCCCCGGCTGCCTCTGTGCAGCCCCATAGCTGCTGGCTGCCTGCATCCCGCTGCCTGCATCCCCCTGCCTGCGTCCTCCTGCCTGCATCCCGCTGCCTGCATCCCCCTGCCTGCGTCCTGCTGCCTGCATCCCGCTGCTGTCATCTCTTTCCCAGGGGTTTTAGGAGAGTAACCTCTGGGGCACTCCATTGCTCTGCCCTGCCTCAATGTCTCCTCTAAGCCCTGCCTAACCTGGTGAGACTTGCACCCAAACCACTTGCAAGCAGCCAGGCGCTCGCTCCTCAGACGGCCGTGGTTAGCAGGCAGCGGTGCTCAGAGGCAGCACAAGCATAGGAAGAAAGGCGGGGGGAAAGAAGGAAACCCAGCAGGGAGATGTTTGAATCCAGTCCCACCAGCAGCTGAAGCGTTCCTGCACGGCGCTGGAAGGTTTCGTCTCTGGCTGGGATTCAGGGAGCAGCTTTACAACAGCTGGGAAGGGGGCAGGGAGGCAGGGGGGGTCGTAGCGTGCTTCGGCGCCAGGTTTTGCTGTGTGCTTTCTGACATGTGCTGAGCTCCGCTCCTGATAAGCCCTGCAGGAAATCAGCACCCGCAGCCCTGCCTGCTCCAGTTTCTCCTCCCAGAGCCAAGGTTTCGGCTCCCCGGAGGGTCTGGGTGTGTGTGAACACGTGGGGAGGGCTCCAGCAGCTCTTCCCGAGGGCAAAGCACCGAGCTGGGGGATCCGGGCACCTGAGCACCAGCACTGCCCCATCCCAGTGCTGCCGGCAGCGGCTGGAGGGGGGGAGAGCGCTGGGACTTGGGTGTCTGGGGTCAAGGAGTGGGCTCAGGCCCTTCTGTGTCCTGGAGGTGAAGCTGCTGCTGCTGCCCTGGGTGCACCCTGGGGAGATGCTGGGACAAGGGGCTGCAAACCTCAGTGAGCTTCAAAGAGCTGCAGAACTCGGTCACGCTCAGCACTTGCCGTTTGCACGGAGCCCTGAGCACTTCCCCAAGGTGGGGGCAATTGCCATGTACTAAGAACGTGCAGGCAGGGCTGGGGGCGCAGGCAGGGCTGGGGGCGCAGGCAGGGCTGGGGGTGCAGGCAGGGCTGGGGGTGCAGGCAGGGCTGGGGGCGCAGGCAGGGCTGGGGGTGCAGGCAGGGCTGGGGGCGCAGGCAGGGGAGCTCAAGGCTCGGGGTTATGAAAGGCTGGGGCTGGGCTGGCAGCGGGCCCGGAGCCCTGGCTGTGCACAGCGCATGGAGCTCAGTGGGAGTGATTTAACACTCGTGGGGTTTCTGTCGCTGCTCTCCGAGGGAGGAAACGTCTCTGCTGCTCTTCCCTCACCAGGCTGGGTCCCAGCTCCGGCCTTGGCCCTTTCCTTTCCCAGCTGGTGCGAAACACAGACAGGGAAAACGGAATAGGTGGAGGAGTGGAAAAAGCCTTTCCGGGACAGCTCAGGTTTAACGTGCAGTGAGAGGGAGGGATGGAGAGCAACGGGGCTGCGCCTCAAAGCTACCAGCAGGCGTGCAGCAGGATGGGAGCAAAAGGGTCCCCTTTGTGCACCGGCCCCCAGGTGGAGGGACCCGAGGGTGCTCTGCTTCAGTGAGCCTCTCCCTGTGCCCATCCTGGCCCTTCTGCACTGGGTTAAGGAGAACTAAACAGTTCCTCTGTGCTTGGCCAAAGACGCTTTGGGCAGCAGCACCCACCCGGGCTGCGCCCTGGGACCCAAGGGTGAGAGGATGATGAGTGCCTGATGGCTGCAGATGCGCCCGTCCCTCCTCCACATCCCCGTGTCCCCCTCGCCCCGCAGAGCGCGTCCCTTACCCAGGTACTGTCCTTTGCCTTCACGGAAGGGGGGTCCCAGGGGTCCCTTCACCATGGGCTGCATGTACTTCACTTGGGCATAGCCCCCCACGCCGCCTCCCGCTGCCGAGTGAAGGCCGAGCACCAGCACCACCACCAGCAGCAGCACCACGGCGTCCGGCAGCATCCTGCTCCCCTCTGCTCCTGCGGACAAAGCAACAGTGAGAGCGGGCACCGCGACCGCCGTCCGCACCCTCCATCCCCAAGGATCAGCTGAGAACCTGGGCAGGATCCCAGCAGGAGCCTTTTCCTGGCCCACAGATGCCCTGGGCACATTCCCCCTCCCGCCACGCGCCGGATGGTGCACAATGAACGCAGGGGTTATGAGCAGCAGAGCCCTTCAGAGGCTGCCCCAGTACCTGCGTGTCTGGGTTATTCCCATGTTGCATCCCTCGGGCAAGCAGGGTCTCCGCTAGCAAAAGCCAAGCTCTCTCTGCCACAGGAGCAGCTGGGTGGGTGCTACATCTCCCGCATGGGTGCTGGACCAAAACCACGCGGTCCGAGCCCGAGGCTCCCTGTGTTTTGAGGCACTTTGCGGGCAGTGATGGGAGCTCGCTCAGGATGAAGAATGGGAACCCTGTGCACTTGGGAGCAGCAGCCTCTGCCTTGAACCAAGTGCCCCCATCACTGCACCTCTCCTCTGGCAACTTCCTCGGTGCCAGCTCCGCACACGGAGCTGCAAACAGCGGTCGGAAGCTCAAGGAAGCGGCGATGCCGGAGCTGCGCTGCGTTGCCTCCTCCTCGCCATGACTGACCCGTGGGGGTTCTTAATGAGCACTAAGCTCTGCCTCTCCTGCCGGCGAGCAGGGGCAGGGCCGCAGCACACCGGGATCCGCTCGGAATTCCCTGGATTGCTTTTGCTGAAGCAGCGGTGAAAAAAAAGCTGGAGCCGGGAGAGGGAAAGAGCCCCCAGCGAGAGCAAACGTAGCTCAAAGTGAAGTGATAAAGGGAAGGGGGAGCCCCGGTGTGGGATTGATCCTGGTGTGACCTTAACAGCGGCTCCCAGTGCCTGAAAGGGCTGCAGGAAACCTGGAGAGGGGCTTGGGACAAGGGCCTGTAGGGCCAGGCCAAGGGGAATGGCTTGAACCTGCCCGTGGGGAGACTGGGATGAGCTCTTAGGCAGAAGCTCTTCCCTGGGAGGGTGCTGAGGCGCTGGCACAGGGTGCCCAGAGAAGCTGTGGCTGCCCCATCCCTGGCAGTGCTCAAGGCCAGGCTGGACACAGGGGCTTGGAGCAAGCTGCTCCAGTGGAAGGGGTCCCCGCCCGTGGCAGGGGTTGGAGCTGGAGGAGCTTTAAGGTCCCTTCAACCCAAACCCGGCTGCGGTTCTGTGCCCCAGCAGTGCTGGGAGCAGAGCTCTCCTCTGCCCACCCCGCCGGAGCCAGCGGCCTCCCCACCTTCGTTGTGTTTCTGTCCTCGGGGCCGAGACGCGGAACGCGCGTTTTCATGCAGCGTTATTTGACAGGGATTCGTTGGAGGGAAAACGAACCCCATCTGAAGGGGTTGCAGCTGTGAAAATAGGAGTCCTGCTACAGCAGAGAGGCGCAAACCCCTGAATCAGCGCCTGGTTTGTTTTCCTTACCTGGTGTGACCCCTGCGCTCCAGCTCCCTCCCTTCCCAGCTCGCTCTGCTCCCACCTGGGCTTTACTTGCACCGTCCTCAATGAGCCCACACCCTGGCAGCAGCGCCCCGGGGTGCTCAGCTCCGCGCCGCTGGGTGCCAGGGGCGTTTGCAGATGCTCCCTCATCCTGGGAGACCTCAGCCCTTGGGATGAGACAGAACCAGGGGGGGACTGGAGCCGCAGGAAGGGAGGGGGGGACAGGGGGCTCCGGCTGCTTCGGCTCCGGGGGGAGTGAAATCGAGTCCCCCCTCTCCGCACCGAGGTGACCGCGTCTGTAACCCGGAGCCTCCAGACATGGGCTTCCCCCCTGCACATCCTCCCTCGTCTGCGTGGGGCACCCGCCTGCCCTGGAGGCGATGGGAGGGAGCCCTCAGACCCCCGGCACACGTCTCTGGTCCTCAAGGAAACGGGGTCCCCGGTGCTTTGCGTCCCCCCCGGCGCTGCCCGGCACCGGGGCAGGAGGCCTCCCGTTCCCCGCGCTCTCCAGGCGGTGATTTAATAACCCTAAAATGGAAACATCTGGAGCCTCATGTGATGGATAAAGTGCGCACGGCGCGGCTGTGAAGAGGCTCTTTCATGCCTGAGCTCTCCTGCGTTATGAAGTGATAATTCATCACCACGAGCAGCCCCGCAGCGCTCTCATCTCCCAGGGCAGGTTGCAGACGCCGGCCGGTTCGTGGTGCGGATGGCACGGTCCATCCTCCGCTCCGGCGCATCCGGCAGCATCCCATGAGGAGCCGCTCTTCCTCACCTGGAGCAGCTTGGGGAGGAGAAGCCAGGCCAGAAGAGTTCACAGAGGGGAGCCCTCCGGGTCCAGCGACGTGGTTCTGTGTCCCCAGGATGCTGGAGCAGGGATGGGGTTGAGCAGCGCCGCGCTGCCCGGCTGCGCCTTGGCATGGCTTCAGAGCGCGGCACGGCCGCGCTAGCGGTGCGGGTGTCTGCTCCCCTGGCAGCCGGTGAGCAGACGTGTTAAAAACCCCTGGCACGCAATGAAAGCGCCGGGGAAAGGGAAAAAAACCTCGCACTTAAAGCATGAGAGGAGACAAGAAACGGCACCTTGTTCTCGAGGCAGCCGCGGCCCCTTCCGCCCCCAGCGCTGCAGGAACAGCCCTGGCTTGGGCTGGTTGTGCTGGCGAGCTCCTGGTGTGCTCCCAGCATGGGGGTCCCGGCCATTCCCAATGGAAGGGGGCTGCTGCTGCCCTGCGCTGTCCCCATCTCCCTGCAGCATCCGTGTCAGTGCTGCTGGTGCAGGGGGGGACGCATCCCGGTGCGCGGCACCCGGCACGGCCCTCGCTTCCCCGCGCACACAGCCGGGCGCTCGTTCACTGAGGGGCAGCTGATTTATGGGCGCTGTGATTTCGATGTTAACGCTGGGCCTGGCAGCGCCGCGCCTGCTCCTTCAGGGGGAATTGTTTTCTCAGTCAATAGATGTGATCCGCAGGGAGCGGTGACTGCGGCTGAAGGGCAGGAGAAGGCAGGAGTTGTTTAAAGCCAGCAGTGAAAGCAGGATCAGTGCAGGGCGCGGCGCTGGCCCTCACCCCGGCTCCATCCCTGCACCAAAGCCGGGGTCACGCGGCCCCCATGGAGTTTGCTGCGCCACCGGGATGCGCAGCATGGGGCTGTTGATGCGCTTCAACCACATCGGCGTGGTCCCATCCCCGCGCCACGCGCTGGGGGCACGGCCGTGGGCACCACCGCGGCAGAAGCTCCATGGTGAGCGCCGCGCGCTCATCCAGCTCAGATGGGCTCTGCAAAGAGAAAGCACCGAGAAGGCAGCCGGTGCTTGTGGGTGGGCTGGAGCAGCGCGGGCTTGGACGCCGCCGTGTCCCATCGAGCCGCTCCATCCTCCGGTCATTTGCAATAAAGAAGTGAAGCAGGGAGGTTTTCCAAGCGCAACACGGGGCTGGACGGGCTCCAGCGGGAGGTGGATGATTTGGGTTACGCTGCACATGCTTTAAAAATAACAATGGGAGGAGGCGCGAACGCAAAGGAGCCGCTGAAGCAGAGCACGCACGTTGTTTCCGCAGGCTGGGCCGCCAAAGGCATCGGGCAGCAGCTCGGCCGAGCAGCGCCGCAGCAGCCTTGGCGCGGGCCGGGCCTTAGATGCATGACAGCGGCCCCGGTCCGGAGGCTACAGCGCGGCCCCGGAGCCTCCCCCGCCCGCAGCCAGGGAACAAGCCAACATTTTCCTTGACGGAAAGAAAACACCAACCCCGTGGGCAGGCGGCCCCGGCAGCGCCTGCGCTGGGCATGGCCGCAGGCGGGTGCACATGGCACGGCACGGCACGGTGCATTGCCCTGCGGCGCAGCCCCGCGGCGCCTTCAGCCCACAGAGCCACGGCGTGGCCTCATCTCTGACCTGAGCCTGGTTCAGTCTGAACCCATCACCCCTTGTCCGAGCGCTCCGGCTCCCAATGAAGAGCCGCCCTTTGGCATCAGCCGTGCTGCGGGTGGTGGCTGGGTCCACCCGTGCTGCTCCGGTCCGGGCAGCGGCCGCAGCCAAATTAACACCCAGGCTGCTGGGTCTGTGCCCATCAGTGACTACTGCAGGGCTGGAGGGCTGCAGGGAAGGCCATGGCCTGAGCTGCTCTTGGTAGCCACGGGCCAGCCGGTACACGTGAGGCTCAGGCCATGCCGGGATGCGGGAGGAGCTGCGGTGGCAGCAGCAGCCCGGGGCCGGGGCACAACGCAAGGCGTGGGACGCTGGGCTCTGCTCGCCCCGACACTCGCAAACTTGCTGCCAAACTGGCCTGGGTGGTTCCCCCTCGGCCCACTGGAGCGATGCACATGGGCGATGGTGTCAGGCTGGCGCAGGGGCCGTGGCAGGGACCACGAGGTCCGTCTCTGGTGCTGACAACGGGGTCGGTGCCGCCGCTTGATCCCTCACCCGCGGGGTCAGGGAGCAGCTTAAGGCGATTACTGCCCCGGGTGCGTGCGTGCCGGGAGCGCCGCAGGGCCTGAGCCCGCTGCAGGTCACAGCTCAGGGCTTAATCCTGCCCCGGCTGTCAAAAGCCCGGCTGAGCGCTGCCGGAGCCGGGGGGAGCGCGGGGAGAAGCCATCGCCAGGGAGCGGGGCTCAGCGAGGTGTCTGGGGGCACAGACAGAGACCTCGGGGTCTGTCCTGGCTCAGACCTGGCGCTGGGGGGGGCTGCACGGTTTCTGCCCATGGTGCCAGCCTGGGCGCGGGTCTCAGCATCCCCGCGGCACCGTGGTCCCCGTGCCGAAACAGGGCAGGGAAATCCCCCTGAGTGCCCGTGCGGGACCCCAAGGGATGTGTTCGCCCCCGGCCCTGATGGGGGCTTTCAGCCCCCCGGTCCCATCCTTCCTCCGCCGCCAGCCTCAGCCCCACTGACATACCAGACTGCGCAGCAGTAATAGCAGGGTTGCCTGCCAGGTGCATAGTTTGACCAGTGGGATCACACGTGCCAAACCACAGGTATTTTATGAGACGTTTCCTGTTATGAAGACATTTTTGTGGGGATTCATTGTTTTTTCTTCCCTTCTTCTTCCCTCCTCCTCCTCCTCCTCCTCCTCCTCCTCCATTCCATCCCAGCAGGACGGTGCCTGCCTGGGGGTGCAGCAGAGACTCCTTTCCCAATAGCCGCAAGTTGGAGCAAAGCTGGGACCGGAGCACTGGAGCTGGGACCTGCAGCGATGCTGGGGAGTCCCATCCCCTTTTCCACCCCAGCAGCCTCCGGGCAGGGTCTGGAGCCCCTCTCCCGTGCTCTGTGCAGCCACAGCAGTGGGGCCCAAGCTGTGCGAAGCCCAGATTGCTGCATGAGCCCATGCTGTGACCCGGGCACAGCCTCCGGGACCGGATCCTGGTGTGGGATGTGGAGCATCTGCCCAGAGACCCCGGGCAGGGCCATGGCTGCAGGAGCATCACTGGGGAGCCAAAGCAGCCCCGCTCCAGGGACACATAATCTGTGGTGGGAAGCAGACGGTGTTCGCCCGGGGTCCCTGGGTCAGAGGCTGCTTTTCCCTGCACAGAAACGGCGTTTTCCAACACAACGGGTGTTTTGCAACGAAATCCGCTAATCCTGGAGGGACCCGCGGAGAGCGATTCCCATCGTGGGGAATGTGTGGGCAAGCGGCCATCAACCGCAGACATTTAAACTCCCAGCCTCGTGCTGGGGTCACTGCCTTCATTATAACGAGCTGTGGTCCAGGCCAGAGCCTTCTGGGGTGCTCAGAGCGGCCCAGGCAGCACCTCGGGGGGATGCAGCTCCTGTGCCTGGGTGAATGCAATGATGCTCCGGCTGCTCCGGCCCCCGTCCGTGCACCCCATGGGGCAGGGAATGGAGGGGACCAGGAATGCCCAAGCTGCCGAGAATGAACAGGGGAGAGGCCGGGTCTGAACCAGGTTCATCCCTCAGGTGTTAAAGGAGTGTCTGCTCTGCAGGACGTGTCCATTCCATCGCATCCAGGATCACCTCCTGCCCCAGACCCCAACGCTGCCATCCCACCCCTCTCTTCATCACCCCTGATGTCTGCCTCTCCTGCAAGAGCCCCCTCTGGTTGTAAACAGGAGCCTCAGCGGTGGTGCCTGCCCTCTCCATGCTCCATCCATCACAACAGCCTCATGCCACGAGGAAAACAGGCTCCGGAGCAGCGGGAGCACATGGGGCCAGCAGCTCCCGAGCCAGTTCCCGGTGCCATCGGTTGTCAGCTCACTCCCGCGTTACCACCACGGCATTCCCTGTGCCATCGTTTTCCCAGCAGCCTCCCAGCTGCCCGGATCCGATGGGAAGCGTGTGGGCTGCTGCCTCCCCTCTGCAAGGCACCAGGGAACGCATCCCAGCCTCCCTGCGGCGCGCCCGGCTCCTGGATGGAGTGGCCGCGCCGTGTTTATCCTAACGGTCACTTTGGGTTAGCGTCAGCGGCTGACATCCCCCTCCCTCCTTTTGCTGGCTTCTTTGATCTCCGTTTCCTCTCCTCTCCCAGCTTTTTAGCACCGCCCCAGGTGAAGCTGGTGCCTGTGCTGCGGCCTGCGGTGCTCCCGCAGCACACCCTCACCGTGCGCATCCCCACCTCGCACGTCCCCCGCAGACCCCTTGGGATAACGCTGCTGAAGCCGCCTCCCCCTCAGAGCTGCCTTTTCTTGGGGTTTCAGCATTTCAGGGGTGACCTCAACAGGGCAAGAACCCCCCCATTCACTGCAAACCTTCCCCATCGCTGCCCATCCCGGCGCCTGGTCCCCAGCGCTGTGTCCTCTGCGCTACGGCATGGCCGCAAGCGATGGGGACGTGCCCCGGTGTGCCTTAGGGTTCAGCCACGCAGGTGCTGCGCCGATGGGCTCTGGGCACCAGGTCCCCCTGCCTCCGTGCCGCTGCGCCGGCTGCTGCCCCACGTCTGGGGTTAGCGAGGGGGAAATATTGTTTATGCTTCTCCAATATCTGCCTTCTGTTTTGCATTTGCCTTTTCTTCAAAGATAGGGAGCCGCCTCTGCCAAGATTCCGGAGGAGATCTCCTCAGCAATGCCGACCGCGCTCCCCACCGCACTCAAAGAAAACAAACGTCAGGCCAAGGATTGATATGAAATAGTTTAAAAATGAGAAAAAGCTGCCTTAGAGCTAGGTTTACATTAAAACACAGCTCAGGAGCCGGAGCCTCGCCCGCGCCCCTCCCGGCCGCGGGGGGATTGGGTTACCTGCCCGCTCCCAGCCCTGCTCACCGGGGGCTCGCCAGGGCGAGATGCGCTGCAAGGGGTCCTGGTTCTTCCCCCCGCATTCCCCCCGGGTTTGCTCAGCACATCCCCACCCCGGCGGTCGCTGACCTGCGCTCACCCCAACCCCTGCCCAGGTCCCGACCCAGCATCTCCCTGCAGCAGCGCCCAGGGCAGAGCATCCCAGCGGGGACCAGCTCCCGCTGCGTGTGGGCTCAGGCTGGGCAGTGGCAGAGCCGGGTGAGCCGTGGGGCAGCACAGTGGGGAGGAGGAGCAGGGGCTGACAAGCCTGACCTTGGCTTGGGGCTATCAGAGGGTTAAGACCCTCTTCGCCTGCAATAGCCCAGTCAAGAAAACGAGCACTTGGTCCCAACAGGACCCAGTGCATGCCCCGGTGCTGCAGCTTGAGCCCTCCCCATCCCGCTGCCCTGAGCGCCCTGTCCTGGTTCCCATCCTCATCCCATCCCATCCCTGCTGCCACCGGGGCCATGCGCCATAGGGCAGCTTTCCTGGCCCGGCAGCAGCGGCAGGGCTGCAGACGCGCGTTCACAGCCCGGCGAGGGGACGGAGCCCCTCGGGCACGGCTCTCGTTCGTGTTGTTTAATTCGGTTTAATTTATGGGCGCTGATTGAGGGCCCAGCAGCCCGAGGGGAGCAGTGGAAACTCTGACAAGGCGCTACCATAAACCACGCTCTCGCCGCCCGCCTGGCGCTGGCCCCGCGCTGCCGGCTTGGGTTTCAGCTTCGCTCCGCTCCGGAATGAGCGTTTCAGGGGCTGGGTGCAGGAGCCTGCACGGGGGCTCTGCAGGGCTCCCTGCACCCAGCCCGGTGCCCCCCCCCCCCCCCCAGCACGTGCCCTTCTGTCGGGACAGACGTGGAATTCTTTCCCGGAATTTTGCGTGTCCGGGGCTGCCTCGGGGCCTTTCAGCGCCGCTGAATCAGCCGCTTCCATTCCTCCATCTGAAAGTTTTACTCCTTTTTTTAAGTTAGTTTCCACATTTCCTTTGTCTCGCAGCCGAAAGCCTCACAGGGAATTCCAGTGGCTCCGCTTTCCCGGGGATTACACCAGCCAACACCCCCCCCCCCATCACCACCCCCCGGGGTCCCTCCGGCCCCATAGCACAGGCAGCAGATTTTCCTCCCCAGGGGTTGCATGGGTGCCGTGTCCTGGGGGACGCAGGGAGCTGCTGACCGCTCCCACGTGCACCCTCTCTTCTTGTCCTAAGCAAAGAGCTCCCAACCTCGTGTAACGCCGCAATCTTATCATCAGGCTCCTAACCCCTAGCTGCAATCAAGTACCTCATTTAATGTCCCCTGTGGACCTTACCCCTGGACCACACCAGAGCAGCTGAAAGGAGAGTGGGATGGATGGGATGCCCCAGAGCATCCCAAGGGAACAAAACGACTTCTGGACTCAGGCAGGAGAGAGGAGCAGCCAGGACAGCACCGGGAGCGAGTGGAGACAGGACCAAAGAGCTGGGGACCTTCGCAGGCTCCAGGGCTGAGGAGCCTTGGGCATCTCCGTTACCACTGGCCCTTCCCCAAGCAAAACTGGGTCCTGGAGCCCAAGCACCAGTGGAGATCAGTGCAGAACGGACACCTGTGCACTGGGGGCTGGAACTCGATGACCTCCAGGTCCTTTCCAGCCCTCCCTACCCTGCGAGTCTCTATTTTCCCAGTGGAACTTGTTCATTCCCGATAGAGACGTCAGCCCCCGGAGCAGGAACGCAGCCGGCGGCGCTCGGGGCTGTCCCCACGTCCCTGTGAGTCTCCCACAGGATGTTTTGCAGGAGGATGGGATGGAGCCTGCAGTGGTGACGGCACAAGGGACGTGCCCCGTCCTGGACCAGCTCAGGGGCACCGGGGGGGCCGTGCTCCCCTGCAGCCGGTCGGGCCGGGTGCTGCGCTGCGCCCAGGGGATGCGGTCATTACAAAGCCCTTGTTTAGGCTTCAAGCTGGAAAAGGATCCAGCTCCTCTTTGCCAGGCCGAGCTTCCCCCCGGGCTGTGCCATGTGGGAACCTCCCCCTGTCCCCGCCTGGGACCCGCTGCCCAAAGCAGGGCTCATCCTGCCCAGGGCTGTGTGGGGCACTGAGCGTGGTGAGGAGCCCCTGCCTCTGCACCCCTTCATCTGGGGACAGGCTGCTGGGTGCTCAGGAGGGGCCTGGCACCCGCTCCTCCACCCGAGGGACTCCAGTGCCCATCCTGATTGTTCCGTGCGTCAGGAAGAAGATCCCAACCCAAGGAGCAGATCCTGATGTGGGGAACGGATCCCACCCCAGGGAGCAGATCCCAGCCTGGGGCAGATGCTGGCACCTTGCTGCCTTCTAGGAAACGGTGGGCACGTGGCATCCCCGGCTCGGGGCTGTGGATGCTGCGCTGCTGCGCTGGCCTGGCACTGGTTGAGCCTTCACATGTGGCAATGAAACATGGGGAAAGAATTAAATGCACTTAATTCATCCCATTTTTCTAGAGGACAATTCTAGCACCAAAAAAAAAAAAAGCCCAACAGACAAAAAGAGAAGAGAAACCTAAGAAGCCCTTCAGCCTTCCGCCCGGGAGCTGCTGGGCAGGGGGCAGCGGGGATGGCAGCAGGCGGTGTCCCCAGGGAGGGTCGATGTGCCCCAGGTCTCAGCACCGAGGCGCTGGTGGGGCTGAGCAGCCCCAGCCTCGCTGCAACGGAAACAACTGGAACGAGCGGAGCTGGGCGGCAACGGGAGGGAAGTCCCGGAGGATCCCACCCCATCCCAGTGCCTGGCCAGGGCTCAGCACGCCCACGGTGCCTCCGGGCTCCCGGGAGCCTTCCTGCACGAGCCCACGGACATTTTCCACCTCATTTACGGCAAGAGCATTAAAATGCTGTTTTCCAAAGGCACGGCAGCTGAAATGCCAGGCCCTGGGTGGGATTTGGCAGGGGGCCGATGGAAGGATGGATGGCTCTGGCCACGACCGGGTGCCGGGAACCCCGCATCCGTACTGGCCCTTGGCACGCTGCTGCCGGTCCCCAGGGGAAGCACTGGGGGCCACCACTGCCCCTGTCCCCCACAGGCAGGGCAGGCAGCGGCCAGCACAAGGCTCCCGGATGGGTCCTGCCCCGTGCTTGGCTCCTGGCCCTGCCGGGATGCTTTTGTCGGGAAGTTACAGCTGCCCCTTCCCACGGCCCCCGCTGGGCTCTGCCAGCGTCCAACCATGGCCCCTTGTGCCAGCAGAAAGCAAGCGCTGCCCAAAGCCGGCGTCCCACCGCCTCCAACCATCCCATCACCAAACGTCCCGGACCCGTGCGCCTCGGCAGGGCCATGGGGCTGTTCCTGGGGCTTTCAGCACCACCCAGAGAGGTGTCCGATGCTGTTGGTTATAAACGCGCTGGCTCCGGCCCAGCTCCAGCCGGGTCCCATGCAGGAAAAAGCCCGATGGAGCCAACACAAACAGAGCCAGCAGCATCCCCACACCGCAGGAGGTAACACCGAGACGGCCAAGGATGCTCCAGCTGAACCGCCCAGGCCCGGGCTGCCCGGCGGGATGGATGCGCCTTGGTACCAGGGCTCCTGGGCTGGGATTCAGCAGCACCCGGCTGCCACCATGGGTCAGAGCTGCCCTGGGTGGACCCAAACGTGTGGCACAGACGTGCTCGTGCCCTGCTCCGGGTCTGCAGAGCCGCAGTGGGCAGCCGCTGAACTGCAACTGCTGTGGGACCCGTGATGCTGAGGCTGCCCCCGGGTTCCTACCCTGCTCCCCTGGCACTCCATAGGGATAATCAGCCCCGCTCGCTGTCAGTGCTGTCTGCAGGGACAAAGGACCTCAAATACTGGCTGGGGTGAGGGTCCAGCCATGCCTGAGAGGGCAAAAGGGCTGCTGCATGGATGGGTTCCCCTTGGCACCGGCTCCAGCCCCCGGCAGCACGGCAACAATTGGGTTATTGTGAGCGTGCCGCTGGGGACACGAGTGAGATGGGGAATTCCACAAACCCGGCGCTTTCCGCTTGTCCCACTCACTTTCCCAGCCCAGGCTAATCCCTTAAGATGCTCTGTCAGCACAGCCACGGTCCCGCAGCCTGCACGGGGGGCCGGCAGCTCCCGGCCCCCCTCTCCCTTGGGCACCATCCAAGGGCAAAGGCGCTGCAGTGACGTGGTCCCAGCTTCTCCCTTCAGAGCCAAGGTGGGAGCAGACAAAAGCACCGGGAGCGCCAGCTCCAGCCGCTCCAGGGACCTGGCTAATGGGGTCCGTTTGCTGGGTAGTTCTTGGAATAACAAATTGTATCATCCAAAAAAGCAAAACCACAAAAGGGGATCGGCTTGCAGCCCGGCTCACAAAAGCCCCTTGTCTGGAGGCTCCCCCAATCTCCAGCAGAAAACTCCATTTAACCGAAAGAAAGAGCCCCTGCTCTCTCACGCTCTGCCCAGCAAACCACGGATCAACCCCATCCCACGGCTGGCATCACCCGGCTCCCCTCATGCCAGGGGCATCCGCACCAGCCTCTCCTACAGGAGCATCTTGGAGCCAGGTCAGAGCTGGAGGCTCCGGGCACGGTGCAGCCTCGCTCGTCCTATTGCAAACCCCATCTCCCAATCCCTCCAGGTCAAACGCACAGCGAAAGGGCAGCCCCGGCTCCACCATGGCTCATGCAGGATGAGGGAACGGAGAGCCATGGATTTCCCCGCATTAGGATGAAGGATGAGGCTTGACACCTGCTAAACCCTCTAATCCTCCTCTTGTTCAGCACTCCCAGCAATCCTGGGCTTGGAGCCCAGCGGGGAGGCAGACATGGACAGCAAGAGAGCATCTCTGCAAGTGGTGATGAGGGACCAGATGGACCCACTGGCTGCTTCCCGTTTCCAGCTCCCATGGGCACATCCCATGCCTGTGCTCGCAGCCAGACCCCTGAGGTCACTCCCAAGGTTGCAAACATCCATTTGCATCCTAATAGGAAGCATTACATGAGATGCCCACCTGGGTCCTGTCCTGGGAGGCTCCAAGAGGCGGAATGGCCGAAGGGAAGGATTAAACCCCTTTCCCAGAATCATGGGATTTTTTGGCTCTTCCACCAGCTGAGGTTGGACCCCAAGAAGCAAATCCCAGCCCATCTCAAAGGCACCCCAGCAGCCAGCCCGGCAGGGGTCTTGCCTTAGGGAAGATGCTCCCTGCCGTGCCTCCAGCTCAGCAACAAGGTGGAGAGAGGTTTGCTTCTCCCCCAGCCATGGTCTCCACACCTGGACGTGCAGGGCAGGAATGGCAGCTGCCAGCCCCCATCCGGGCGCACCACTGCGGACCCCGGCCCCAAACCTCACTTGATCTATTGGCAACCTGTCCCCTGAGCAAAGCCTGCTTGGGGTTTGGGCCATCCCTGCACCAGCCAAGGGACTCCGTCACTGCAGCATCTCCCTTCTTCCCAGCTGGATGCCCGGGCCCGAGCCCAGCTCTGGACCAGGAGCAACCCCTCCATCCCAGCTCATCTGCTGCCTGCCCAGCAGTGCTCCGGCTGCATTCCTGCCCTAAGTACCGCGGATTTGCTGTGCTTTATGAAGAACGAAAAGAATGTTTTAAATGAAATTAATTCTTACGAACCCGATTTCATCAAAGTGCTGCCTGGGCAAGGTTTGGCACAGGAGCTCCCGTGCGCTCCACCGGCCTTCCCCTGCGGGGAGGAAAGTACACGCTATATAATAATTACAGACTCATCGTACAGCTCTGCTTAGAACTGCTCGGAGGAGCTCTGCGGTCTTGTCCTAACTTTATGCTCGGCAACAACATCACACGTGGTCCGTAAGGAGCAGCTATGGGAGAGCGGGTAATGGAAAAAAGCATCGGCGGACGTGCAGCGCAGCACCAAACGCGCCCTGGCCGGAGGAGCAGCGTGGATGCCTGAGCCCCTCACACCTCCTCACCCACCGCGTGCTTCCCAGCCGGTGCATTGCGTGTCCGGCACAGACAAGGCCCATTTGTGGCACAGACGGCTCCGTGCTGGCAGTGGGAAGGAGCAAGGGGACATTTGGGAAGCGCGCACGGAGCTGCTGGTGCTTGGCGCGGCCCCACCAGCTTCCTTTGGGAGCAGACAGAGGAACTGATGTGACGCTGCCCGGCTCTCCCTTTCATCTGTACCACTAAATTAAACCCAAAAGCCACCCGAGCCCCGAAGCGACTCGCTGCTGTCCCGCCGGCCCCCGCGCCAGGGGATGCTCAGCAGGACCCAGCACCCGCTCGCAGCTCCCGGCCACCCTGACCTCGTTATTTACGTAACACAAAGCACTGCTTTCATCTGCTCGTGCATTGCCAGGACTCCCCCGGCGTGCCCGGGCACGGCCCCGCATCACCCACACTTGGTTTGTGATGTGCCCTTGATGCTCACCCCAGCTGCAGTGGTGGTGGTGGTGTGGGGGGGTTGGTATCAGCTTGACCCCTCCGGGACCCAAAGGACATGGAATTAAAGGCAAAGACAAAAGTATCGCTGCTGTAATCCAAACCCAGGACCTTTGGGGATCTGCCTGTGGGTTGTGAGCGCCAGACTGGCAATATCAGGAAATATGAAGAAATAGCAATAAAAGTAGGCTTGTTTCTCTCCGGCGGCTGGCTGGCTTACAGGACACTGGAGCAGCTGAGAAATACCTTTCTGCAGTCATTGACAATGCATGTTTGAGGCTGAAAATATGCTCCTCGGGCAAAAAGCCCACATATTTAACCCCGGTGGGCACCAGCGGCTCACCCCGTGGGTCCGGAGCAGGGCTCCGAAGGGAGCAGTGGGGTTGCACAACCTCCCTGGGCACGCAGGCGCCGGGAGCGCGTTGCTGACGCTGAGTGTGCAGGACACAAGGGTGATAATGGCAAGTGTTGAAATGAAAGCAAAGGGGCTGCTGCAGCTCCCCCCAAGTGCCAAGCCTCCCGTTTCCTTATCAGTGCTTCCCTGAAGCGACGGCTGTGTTGTCCTGACATCAGATATCCTCCTTGCAGCAATCCCTATCTCCTCCATTGCACTCGCAGCACCCCAGTGCTCCCGCCCCGATGGATTCACACTCTCGACCCTCGGAGCTGAGCCTGGAGCAAAGCCAACATCTCCAAAGGAAAAATGCAGCCAGAGCTTCCAAGTTTCGTGGTAAAACCACATGATTTTGATGGGAAGCCATAAATCAGTCCCAGGCTCTCGCAGCCTCCGGTAACTTCTTAAAACAAACCTGGGCTGAATTTTAGGGCTTGTAATGTAAATCTGAAAGCAGGTGAATTGGCCGCGGGGTTTAAGCATCGCTGCAGGAGCTCTGCGCAGAGCGAGCTCTGCTGCTCCAGACGGGCCCAATCCTTGGCTGAATGGGCTCAGCTCTCCCTTAAGGCACAACCAAAGCAACTTCCACCTTCTGCAGGCGTCAGGCTTATGTCTGAAGGCAGGAGATGCAAGCGCAGCTCCATCCCTGCCCTGAATCCAAAGGAAAGGAAACGGGCAGGACCCATCTGCCTGCGGCTTGGGGATGGGGGATTTTGGAGCAAAAGGGGTAAATCCTCACGTGCCTGCGGGATTGGGGCAGTTACTCGCGGTGGTCTGGCCCCAGGGTCTTGGGTTTCGGCACAAAACAAAGAGAAGGCTCTTATTTGGCTAATGTGCCTCCAAAGAAAGGCTGTATCCTTGTTTGCTCCCACTGCTGCATTGTCTGCGGATAAAGACAGGGGATAGATCTCATCTGATACCAGCAATATCATCTCATCCATCTGGACAGGGCTCTTTACAAGACCCTGCTTTAGAATTTAGATCCCTGGGAACTTGGAAGGCAGCAGTGAAACAAAACCCTCCCCAAGAACAATAAAGAGAGATCGGCAGGGCAGGCACGGGCAGCGCCGCGAGATTCCAGGGCTCCGGCATCGCCAGGCTGCTGGGTTTGCAGCGGGTCTGCAGCATTCCCGGGGCCACATCCTGTCCGGGGAAGGCAGAACTTGTGCTGGGATTGCTGCTCTGCCATGCACGCAGTAGGGATTGGTGCAGAACATCCAGGCTGGGGAAGCGCTCGCCTCCACCTCCCTGCGCCCACCACAGGTGGACGTGGATGGAGATCATTGTCCTCCTCCCTGGCTGCTGCTCTCTCTCAAGCCTTGTCCTGTTCAGAGGCGCCTGGAAGAGCCTCTGAGGACAAACATCTCCAGATGGGCCAGCGGGACGGGCCCCAGGGAAGGTCGCAGGGACAAGACCCCGCTGCTCTGCAGACTTTGGCTGCGGCTTCTGCCTCTGATCTGCAGCTTCGCCCAGTGAACTCGGCCGACACCAGGGCCAGGGGCCACCGGAGCCCCCTGCAGCTGATGGGCTGAGGGTACAGCAGAAATCGTCAGGAAGCCACTTCCAGCTCCTTTTTAATCCCCCCTCATGTTTGATAGCACCCATCTCCTGCCTGGGGGAACCAAGCTCCGGAGCTCCGCAGGGAGGGGGCAGCCAGTGGGATGCTCTGCAAGGACATTGGGGTATGGTGGCCCTGGGGAAGGGTGCAGCTCCTGCAGCATCTTGGGAAGAGCTGAGTGATGCCCACTCAGATGGGCTTTGAGAGCAGAGCTGAGCGTCTAACCAGCTGTACCGGCCCCTACACTCAACCCAGCCCTGGAGGGTTGTTTCCCTGGTGCGCTCCCATCCATCCATCCATCCATCCATCCATCCATCCATCCATCCATCCATCCATCCTTCCATCCTTCCATCCATCCATCCACATCCATCCATCCTTCCATCCATCCATCCATCCATCCACCCATCCACCCATCCACATCCATCCATCCATCTACATCCATCCATCCATCCACATCCATCCATCCTTCCATCCATCCATCCATCCATCCATCCATCCACCCATCCATCCATCCACATCCATCCACCCATCCATCCATCCACATCCATCCATCCATCCATCCATCCACATCCATCCGTCCATCCATCCATCCACATCCATCCATCCATCCGAGCCCTGCTCAGCCAGGTTGGATCTCACTGTTCTGCAGTTCAGAGCCAATGCACAGGGTCTCGCAGCCAGAGCAGCCCTGAGGCAGAGGCCAGGCGGGCAGGGATGTGACCTGGGAATGGCTCCAGCGACAAGGGGAAAAGGAAAAGTTTATTGTGTCTGTGCCGGCGTCCAAGTCACCAAACAGCGAAAGCTGAGCCCTGACTGGGAGGGGAGAGCATGCGGCATCTCCCCTGCTCCCATGGGATGGCTGCGGGACACAGCCGGGTTTCCAGCAGCACCCACCCAGCATAGGGAACCCCTCAGTGCTAAGAATGGAGTGGGCCTGAGTCAATGCCCCCCTCCACCTTTGTTAAGGCAACTAATTAGCCACTCTAATTAGCTGATGGCTGAGTGCATGGGGGAATGGGGAGGCTTGGAGGCCAGCGCCAACAGAGCCGACAGCCTGCACCCCTTATCACAGGCTTGGAGGGAGAAACCGGGGGAAGTCAAATGCAATTTCATGTCCTTTTCTCCTTGCCCTCCTGAACTATTTGCTTCTATTGTCAGAGACATTTTCTTTAGCACAAGGGAGCGGAAACCCTGCTCCTTCCCAGGCTGCAGACAAGCTGAAACAGGAGAGAATGACAGAGGGGATACACGAGGATGGGAAGGGTCTGGCCCTGCGCACCCTCTCCACCGGGGCTAATGCCTTTTGCAGGTGCCGTTGCCCAAACCCCCTTGATCCAAGTGTCTGCAGCTCACGAGGAGCTCGGCTGGGGCCCGCGGAGGCGGTTTTGTCACTCACAGCACAGATCCCAAGAGCAGACAGAACATTAAACCCAGGCGGTTTAACTCGACCTTCGCAGGAAAGGCTGCGCCGCGCGCCAGCCGCCGAGCGCTCGGATGCACCACGCAGCGCCCGCGTCCCGTGATGGATCAGCTCTGAAAACAACACCCTGCTAATCTTCCTCCAGAGCAGCCATAAAACTGTCCGCCCGGTTCCTTCGGAGAGGATTTACAGCAGCTCAGAGCATCCTGGAGTGGTTGGAGGAGGCAGGAGCCCCCCACGGGTGCTGGCCCCGGACCTGGGGTGCATCCTGGCAATGGGGCGATGTGCCAGGACCCCTCACCCCAAAGACTTGATTTCCACCAAACCAACGCTCCCCGAGGGGACTTGGACGTCCCCCAAGAACAGGTCAGCACCTCCCGGTAGCCTTTTGCAGAGGTCCCATCCCGGCTGCCCCGGGAAGATCCCTCCAAAATCCCAGGAGGAGAAGGGGTTTCTTGGCACTGAAATGGGCACAACCGCAGCAGAGGAGCCACTGGAGGGGCACCCGCTTGTGCCGGGAATGTGAACTCTCCCTGCAGCCCCTGCAGCTTGTCCCTTGGCTGACTGCGATGGGGGGCAGACGGCGCTGGGCTCTGCCCGTGGCTTTGGCCACAGCCACAGTGACCACCCCATGAGCAGTGGAGCACGAGGGGCACCATCAAACCCAGGTCAGGCTCACTGGGACGTGGCTGCTTTCCAGCCCTGGAAGCCCCATGCACAGCCCATGGCAGGGCCCTGCCAGGGGCGCAGAAAGCACCAAGGACCGCAGCACGGGGCAGTGGGAGCCAGGGGGCTGCCCCCCACGCTCCCCCCCTGCCGTATCCAAGTGGGAAACTGAAAACCCGAGGCAAGGCGAGCTGTGCTGAGCCCCTGCCAAGAGCCACGGACAGAAATAGCCTTGATTTCAGCAAGGTGTGAATAACTTCTGACACTTCGAGGGCTTATTGCCTCAACAAAAAATCCCCCAGCAGTCCCCATTCACACTCCGCGGGGCTGTGTTTCATATGAATGGAATATATGAATCACTGTAAAGAATTTAAATGCTTCCCTCTACAAAGAAAAGCTCCCTCCCTGCCTCTGCTATTGCGGATGGGCTCCACTCAGCCTAAAACAAAGGCATGGCAGGAGATGGGGACAAATCCTGACCACCAAACTGCTGCTTCCACGGGGCAGCGTGGCGGCTGAGGGCAGCCCGGCGCAGCGAGGGCAGAGCTGGGCACCTTCCACCACCCGCTTCGAACCCAGCCGCAGCACTCGTGTTTCCAGCAATCCCGATGCGCTCCTGACGCCTCCCGGGGTCACATCTCCCTGTGCCTTTCACTTTTTGGCTCCGCTCCCAGCCCTAAACCCCAGTTTTGGGCTTGGAACAAGCACATGGAGAAAATGGCTTCATTTCCATTCCTCTGCCCAAGCACGCCGGGGCAATCCGCTGCCCCGCTGCCGGCGGGATCGGGTCAGCCCTCCTGATGGAAACCAGGCGATGCCGACTGCAAGAATCTCTCCCTGGGTTTTAGCAGTTTGGGGGTTTTTTTTCTGCTTCTTTTCCCCTTGGGCAATAGGGCGAGGAGGAAAAATGTAATTGAAGCCTGGCGCAGCCTCGCTGGGTTTCCAGCTGGGATGTTTCCCCTGGCATCAATGCCTCGGCTCTGCGCACGCGGTTGCACCCGCATCCCGGCGGCAAGAGGGAAGCCAAGATGGGGCTCCCGGCGCTCAGTCCCTCAAAGAGCAGAGGCAGAAAAGCCAAGCAGGGCCAGGGATGGCCCCACTGCCCACCGCGGCACTGCCCATGGCCGGGGGGCTCGCAGGCACCAGCCCCACCACCAGCTCCATGTCCTAACCTCATAGGATCCAGCTCTGAAAGGAGCCGCTTTGTTTCCCAGTGTCCCTCGCAGACGGATCAAAACTGCATTTTTACAGAAGCAATAAAAATCCCAGGAATTCACCGGCCTTATGATTTATTAAACATGTTCCTTATAGCAAAGCTGCCCATAGATGAGAAAATATCTCCGGTGGGTTATTGCCTCGCCTGGGGCTACCGTACAGGGGGGATCTTTCCTGGCTTATTGGGAACAGTCAAAGCTGGGGAACCGGGTAGATCAGAAGCCAATTAACAGCAATGCTCTTAAAAGACCCCAAATAAAATAAGCACCTTGTCTTTCCCAAGGTGTTCCCGAGGAAGGGGCTGCAGCGACCTGCCCTGATCCTGCTGGGAACCCTTGGGTGCAGACGTTTGCAGCTATGGGGTGGGATAACATCCCGGCTGGGTCAGAGCGATGTGCCAGCAGTGGCCATCCCAAAGGTCACAGCAGTTGCCCTAAACCACTTTTGTTCTCACAAACATCATTCCAGCCGCAGAAGGAAAGGGCTGGACGCTGGGGCAGGGCTCGGGCTGTCCGGTTGCTGAGCGGAGCAGAGCCTCTGGGTGCGATTCATGGGGAAAGGCTCAAGGAGGGGGGGAAAAGGGATGAGAAAAGGGATAAAGGAGTGGAGATGGGCATGCGGGGGGAGCGGCGCTTGCGGGCGTCCCGGCAGCGCTCCGCTCCGCACGGGGAGCAGCCCCCGGAGCCGCGGGGACCCGAGACCGAGGCGCGGCGGAGCCCTTACCTCTGCGGAGCGGAGCGCGGTGCGGAGCGGTGCGGAGTGCGGGCAGCGGGCGAGACGGGACGGGACGGGACGGGACGGGCACCCCTCCGCGGGCCGGGGCGGAGCCGGGGAGGGACGAGCAGGGAGGTGCGGGGAGGTGCGGGGAGGTGCGGAGCGGAGCGGGCAGCGCTGCCAGCGGGCGCGGGCGGGCTGGGCTGAGCTGAGCTGGGCTGGGCTGAGCTGGGTTGGGTTGAGTTGGGTTGGGATGGGTTGGGTTGGGATGGGCTGGGCCGGCGGCTGCTGAGATTTCTTCCTTTTCCCTCTATTTTCCCGTTCCGCCCCAGCCCCCGGAGGTCCCAGCCCCGCAGCGCTTCCCTGTTCCTCCGTCGCAGGAGGGAGGCGGCAAGCAAAATAAAGCCGTAAAAGTGCATCTTCCCCCCACCCTGGCCCCGTCCTCAGCACCCCACAGGGTCCCATGCACCCCTGGACCCACTTGCCCATCATCCTGCAGTGATGCGCAGCACACGTGGGGATGCTGGTGGCAGGAATGCCAGCCACAGTGGTAGGAAAAGAGCCCCCTTCACCTGCAAAGCACCCAGAGCGGGGTGCTGCCTGCCTCCAGCACTGCCCTGGGACAGGGCATGTTGGGGTTCAGACCTCTCCGTGGCCCATCTGGCAGCCTAGGGCTGGAGCAGCTTCCTCCTGTGCTCCCCTAAACTCCACCACCCTTTCCCTTTACAGGCACGGGGTCAATCTGAGCGGGAGGTGCTCCCCCTTTTGCTATGGTGGGGGGGACTTCACCACCCCAAAAGTTCTGCTTCCCTGGGCAGAAAAGCAGGGAAATGTGGTGCCCATGCAGCCAGGTCCTGCTGCCTCTTGGTTCGGCTTGGTTCCAACTCAGAGGTGCTCTGATCCCAAGGGAGAAGGGTGCCCACAGCCGTTCCTCCAGCCACCGAGTGCTGCCCGTTCCCAAGCTGGAACACAGGAGTCACGGCATCCCGCTGGCAGCCGCGTGCCAGGCACAACCGGGACACCACTGGCACTGCTGGGGTGCACGGGCCCGGGGGGTGCAGGGCCCCCGGTGCGCCCCGGGAGGCAGATTAGGGTTGCTCAGGCAACGGGCACGGAGAAAGCCCGTCTGGATGGAGGCCTCTGGGGCGCACAAGGGTGTTTGTTTTCTGTATTAAGAGCCTGAGCAAAGGGGGGGTATCAGACAGCTAATCCCCCCTCAATGCCTTCCCTCGGCAAGCAGCAGCGGCAGGGCCGGACCCTGCTCCCAGGAATGCTGATGTGCTCAGCCCCATGCGGGCAATGGGGCTGGGGATGGGTGAGGATCCTCTCCGTGTCCTGAGCAGGCAGGGCTGGGGGTCCTTGTCTCAGGCCACGGTGAGCAGCCCAGGGCAGCTCCAGCGCTGCTCTTGGCCGTGGCTGACCCATGGCACATCATCACCTGCTGCTCAGGAACCACGGCCACATTGGGATGGCAGAAACTGCTCTGAACCTTCTCATCCATCCCCGGCAGTGCCAGCCGCCCTGCCTGTATGCATCCTGCAGCCCCCAGCACTGGGGTGCAAGGCAGAGCATTGAGGGGCCTCCACCACCAGAAACGGACCAGCCTTGTTTAAGCGGAGCTCTCACTGGCAAAGCATTTCCTCTGCACGCAGACTCATTAGCCAGCACAGACATTCCTCTGTCCCACAGAGCGAACCATGGGCTGCAGCCTCGCTCCGTGCCGGCTTCTCCTGCCTGTCATCAGCCCTGCACCACGCACTCCTTCAAAGCCCCTGTGCCTGCCCCGCTGCAGCCGCGCCACCCTGGATGTGCGGCCCTGGCTGAGCCCACCATGACCATCTCCCTCCCTCCGCACAGGGACACTCGCTTCATGCTTAGCGGTGTCCCCACGGTGCCATCCTGAACGGTGCACACGGAGCACCAGGGATGAGCGTGCCTGAGAGGCTGGGGCTGCTGCTGGCCCTGGCTCATGCCCAGGACCGCTCGTCCTGAGCTCAGCAGGGGTACAGCAGCGGGATTTAGCGCAGCTTCCAGTGGGAGAGGGAAGCCCGGCTTAGCGTGGGCTTTAAGCGGCTCTGCTGCCTCCAGCCTCTGGCAGCTCTGTGCCTGGCGGCTGTGCCAGGGCTGCACGGTGGCCCTGGCCTCCCAGGGCAGCAGGAGATGATGCCTTGGGGACCTGGATGGAGCTCACCCTGCCAGGGGCTGTGAGCGAGCCGGGGGCAGCCTCGGCAGCACCAAAGCAGGGGTCCCAGGTTCTCTGCCGCCCAGACCCCCACCTCAGCCATCCTGCTGCTCCACACAGGAGGAACGGAAGAGAGGAAGGAGAAATAACTCAAGCTAGGGCTGAAAAATGCCTTAACTTCATTTCGGTGGGTCACGGACGTAATCGAATCAGCGCCGCGCATTGGAATATCGTTTCCATGTTTCCACAAGGCAGATAATTGTGCTCTGAGAACCAGCCCTTGGTGCTCAGCAGCAGAAGCTGCCATAGGGGTGGGAAGGGGACAGGGGCTGTGCTGGCGGCCGGGGGCCTCGGTGCTGGTGCCGGCGGCATCGCGGCATTGCCATGGCCGGGAGGCTGAGCCCGCCGGGATGCGCTGCGGTGCTCGCTCCGCTCGCTGTGCCTAGGGCAGGACCGGGGAGCATCGCCCTGGCTTTGCATCGTGCCAAGCAGGTGAGAGGCAGGAGGCCGCCAGGCAGCGAGCGGCGGGGCCGGCACAGCGCGGGGTGAGCTCCGTGTGGAGCGCGGTGCCAGATCCCAGCCTTCGGGAACATTCAGTGATGGATTAAATGCAATCTGACTACCACTGTGGGAGGTTGGAGAGAATTACTTCATACAAATGCACTTCGGAAAGTATTTAGAGTCAAATTTTCAAAAGCCCCTGAACGATTTAAGAGCCAAAATCCCGTTTTCCAAAGTCACTTAAATGAGCAAGGGAAGATCAGGAAAGAAAACAGGCTGGGGAGCAGGGCCCCGGGGCTGCCGTGGCACATCCCGAGCTGCTCCTGCTGCAGCCTTCGTGCTGGCAGACACGGGGATGCATTGGCCTCCAAAGGTATCCCTAGGAATTGAGCCCGGCTTGGGGATGGGTCCCAGCGGGTTGGCTTGCAGGGAATGGTCCCACTGGGCTCCGGGACAGCATCCGCAGCTGCCATGGGGACACCGTGGCCACTGCTGCCACCGCCAAATCCAAGCACGCATCCTCGGGGACAGGAGGGTCCCTGCTCTAATGGGAGAAGGCAGGGCCGCAGATGGGAACCGCATGGCCCCTGCCCCTACCCCACAACCGCTGCAGCCTCCTAAAAGCATCTCTAGTTCCCTGCTCAGCATCCTAATGAACCGCAAGGGCAGCTGGGACCCTCTGAGGCAGCAACCATGGAGACTCGACCCCCCCAAGAGTAAATCCCAAAGCAATTAGCTCTGCGAGGCTCGGCCGGGCTGGTGGAGGCTCCGCATTCCTTGGTGGCTATAAAGCTCTTTACTGGGATTGTTTTCCAGCGCAAGCCCTGCCCGGGGTACGCATGGCCATGACTCCGGCTCCCAGCACCTTTGGTGCATGTCATTAAAAACCACTGTAAGCACGTTGACTTTGCTGGAGCTGAAAAGAAGCGGGTTTATACACTTCCCTTGATAGAAAGCATGAAGGATCTGAGACAGAATTCTTGCTCCAGGATCCTTTACAATTCCTGGAGGACATTTTTGGGAAGGGAAGGGTTGTGTTTACCTTGGCAGCTGGCTCGGCTCCTATATACATACACATGGAAAAACTGCACTCACCTAACGTTTCCACGGCTCCCTTTCCTGCGCAGAGCCAGCCCAGGTGGGACCTGGCGGCCCCCACACCAACGGCTGGAAATGGCACCTTGATCTGAGAGCTGGAGGAAGGTCGAGCCTCTCCCCATGGCAGCCCTGGAGGATGCTGCCCCTTCCCGGGCAAGAGGCAGCAGAGGGGGAAATGCTGATGGAGGAGGAAGCAGAGGAGGAGGAGGAGGAAGGCTGCTGGGCAGTGCTGGTGCCCAGGAACAAGTGATGTCTCTGGTCCCACGCTGCGGTGAGGGTTGCAAGGAGAGGAGGGACGTGGCCCCAGGGCTCAGCCATGCCCTGACCCACGCAAACGGCCAGCACGGGGCAGTTCCACGCTTGCCAAGGCGCTGGGATGGGAGCAGCTTGGTGGGAGCGCTGGTGGGGATGCGGCAGCCGTGGCTCGAGGCGATGGGGCTGGTTCAACCCCAGCAGGCACCATCCCAGTGATGCCCCGGTGCCCGATGTGCCCCGTGTGCCCCCCATCACCTCCTCCCCAGGCACCGCTCCCTGCCCTGCGCCTCCTGCCTTTCCTGCTGTGATTGATTCCCCGGCAGTGGGGTGGGAATAAATCCACTTGTTGGCACGTTGTAAATTCACCACGTGCTGGGGACGCGCATTCCAGCCACCATAAACACCCCTGCCTATGAGCTTGTAAATCTGCCCTCCGAGCCAGCAGGTGAACAGAGCCCCTGCATCCCAGGGCCTGCTCCGTGGTGACCCCGCGGCACCCTGCATCCCTGGAAGGGGGTGGCTCAGGAGAGGAGCATCGGGACCAGACTTGCCTGGTCACCGTCACGCTCCCAGTTTGCATCCCTTCTCCCTGTGCCGTTCCTGCGCTAGGGACCTTGTGGGTGCTGCTACCCGCATGCTGCTCCCATGGGTGCTGGGGACTCACTGGGATGAAGGCAGCGACCTGCAGCCCATCCAGGAGCTGTGCCAGGGGTCTGGTGGCCTGCTTGGAGCAGGCAGCAGCACGAGAGGCTCTTTGCTGCTCCCGGTGCTCTGCTGTGCTGCTGAAACGTTTACGCAGTGAACTAGTTGTAAAAGAGGGGGAAAATCCATGTTTTATTATCCACCAAGCAGCTGCTGCTTGGGTTTATGGGGGTCATTCTCCAAGGAGGTCCGGCTGAGGAGCAGAGGCACAAAGCCCAGGTCCTGGTGGGCTCCAGGCTCCTGGTACCCCCAAGGCTCAGCATCCCCTGGCCCCATAGCACCAGGCTGGGCACGGGGGGGCCCCGGGGGCCGGGCAGCGGCAGCGGGGCAGGGCCGGGGAAGTGCACTTGCTGCTCTGCGATTTTTATCAGGCTCCACCATTGTCGGCGCTGTCAGCGGCTCGCCCCGGGCCGGCGGCGCCGGGGCCCCGCTCCACGGGGGCTGGCGGGGAGCTGCGTCCTGCGGCACCCCGAGAGCCGGCTGCGAGGCCAGGCAGTGCGTGAGCAGCTCCGGAGGGCAGGGCAGGGAGCGGGGACCCGGGCTGGTCCCCGTCGCATTCCCTGGGAGAGGAAGCCGGGGCAAGCAGAGCCTCCCTTTCCCAGAGGAAGAGCGCTCGGGAGGTGGCATCGCCACCCGGAGCCGTGGGGCAGGGCTGCAGGATGCGGGTGGCAGCGCTGCATAGAGCCCCCTTCCCTGGAGAGCTGGCTGCGGGTCCCCGGGCATCAGCAGGGAAGGGGATCCCCATGGGAGGAGTGAGCATCAACGGGGACAGGCACCACGGGGCTGCTTTGCCCCTGGTGCTCCCCTTCCTCCTTCTCCATCACTGGCGCTCCCCTTCCTCCTTCTCCATCACTGGTGCTCCCCTTCCTCCTTCTCCATCACTGGTGCTCCCCTTCCTCCTTCTCCATCACTGGTGCCCCTTTGCCCGTGCTGGTGGGAGCCGTGGGCTTCCCGTGGGCACAACGGAGCCGGGGGCTGTGGCAGCACCAGGTCAGGGGTGCAGGAGGCTCCTGGGCTCCGACAGCTCCAGCCCCCTATGCACTAATCTGTTACTGCAGTTGTAAACCAGCGAGCGGCCCCGTTCCAGGCAGCGCAGGGGAAAAGCCAAACGAGCCCCACTCCTTTAATGACTGAAGCAGGCAGGAAGCACAGGCAGGCCCTGGCAGAGGAGCTGGAACCCACCCCTTGCCCCCTCCACCACCCCACAGAGGACTCAGCTGCTGACTGACTTCTGGGGCTGCCACCTCCCTGTGCAGGTCACACACGGGTGTGGAGGGCCCAGGGGCTGGGGCTGCCACCTTTGCTGTGCCTGGAGTGCTCAGGGGTCCCGCAGTGCCCCCGCGCTGCAGTGCCCCTGTACCAAGGTACCCCAGTGCCGCAGCGTAGGACTGGCTGCTGCTGGGAGGTCAGACTGGGAATGCAGTCCCAGGGGCGAGCACTGGGCACCCCACTGGGGAGGAGGAGGAGGACGGGAGCCAGCGCTTTCCATGCCCAGGGATGGAATCTCTGCCCAGCCAGGGCAGGATGCAGGCAGGGGTAGCCTCGGATGGACACACCTGAGGCTGATGGCCCTCCCTAGGTGGGAGCTGCCTGCACATGCCCTATATAAGGGGCCAGAAGCCCAGCCTAGAGCTGGGTTTGAGCTGCTCTCTATGGAAAGGTGAGGTTGGTGTTGGGGGTCTCTCTTTGGGCTGGGGGGGGAGCTTCTTTACTGCTTTCTGCATGTGATGGTGATGGTGCTGCCTCCCTGCTCAGCTCAGGGCTGGGTGGGAGCGATGCGTGTGGGTGCTCGTCCTGCTGCAGCCTTGGCCTGGCTCCGCGTGGCTGGTGGTGTGTGGGGAGGTGGCTGGAGGCAGTGCTGGGGTAGGGAGCACTGTGCTGGGTGGAGCTGGGACAGGCGCTGGGAAGTGGTCAGGGACCAGGCTGCTAAGGAGGTCTGATGGGGGCCTGATTCTGAGCCTTGGCACTGACCAGTGCAGCTGGAGGGGACATGCGGCTGGTACATCAGCACCAGTCTCGTGCTGGGGTAGCATCCTCCCTGCCCGGCAGGGCTATGCGGGTCCTGGGATGTGATTCCCTGTGCTGAGCTCCAAAGGGGATGGAGGAACCCTAAGAAGGGCATTCCTGGGGGCAGGCATAGGTGTTGATTGCTGCTTGGTGTCTTCCCTGGCCCCAGGGATGGGGAGACCTGGAGCGTCCCCTCCTGTTGTGCTGAGCAGGAGCCCCATGGGTGCAGCCGGGTCTCCGCAGGGCCCTGCTCAAGGTACAGATAAAAGGCCCAGTGGAGCATTTCCTCAGGGCCATTCCCTCGGATCCCTTGGGATCTCGCAGCGATGCTGGGGCAGCCTGGCCATCGTTCCTGGCGTCAGGCATGCGGGGCTGTGCAGGCAGCACCCTCCCGCTGTCAGGTCTTAGGCTCGAGTCCTCAAAAATGCAAACCATGCAATGGGAATCAAGGTTGGCCTGAAGAGTGTTTGATCTTTCAGCAATCGCTGCAGTCTTGCTGTAAGTACATCCAGATGGCTGCGGACCACACAGCGGCAGCGTGCCCCGTCCCACCTCGCTTCTGATGCACGGGGACCACTGCGACATCCCAAGGGGACCTTGGGGACCCGAAGCCGAGTGCTGAAGGCGGTGGCAGGTTGAGCAGAGTGCCATTAGGGTTAACCCTAAGGGGTGGCTGCAGGGTGATTGTCCCTGGTTGCTTGTCTTGTGGCTCCAAGGGATGCTGTGGCAGAGCCGTTGGCCTGGCTCGTACCTGGGGTGAAGGTGACCTCCAGCAAAGCTTTGCAGGGAGCTGAGTGTTGTGTAGGTAAATCTATAGGGCAACTGCAGGGAAGTGATGCTGAACTGGCTTGAAACCATTGGCTTTGACTCCTTGGCTCCCGGTGTGATTCCTGCCCATGGGCTCCTCAGCATGGCAAGTCGCTGCCTGGCTCAGGGAGCTTGTTTGCTCTTTATTTGGCCTGAGCCTTGGCATTGCTGCAGCTTCAAACAGGAGGGAAAGCGGTGGCTGTGATTTATTACATGGTAGCTGCTGTGTCTGCAGAAAGCTGATGGGGCAGGGCAGACCTGGGCTTGTTTTGGTGCTTTTACTGCGGCTCCAAGCTGAGGAGGGAGGGAGGGAGGTGATGGATGCTCCCAAGGGATGCCCGGTCCCTGCACATGGTGCTTTGTGTCCCATGGTGTGGCACAGCAGAGCCCCACTGTGGGTGCTGCTGCCCGTCCTCCCTTCCCTGCTCCCTGGGAGCTGATGGACAAGTGATGCTCAGTTAGCTGGGGAGCTCGTTTTAACCCACCTGTGCTTAGAGCCATGGTGGGAGGGAGCAGGGCTGGTGGGATGGTGACTGGGTCCGTAGAGGGGTGCTGGAGCAGGCAGAGGGATGGGGGGCCCATCCTGTCTTCATGGGCTCTTCCAGAGCACCCGGGTGCTGCCGGTTCTGACTCCTTGCCTTGATCCTGCTCATGTGAGGAACAAGTTCACTCAAAGCTTGCTCCCCGGGGAGCAAACCCGCAGTTGGCTCTTGTGGAAAACCAAGCGCATTTCCAGGGAGGTCAGATTTTCCTCTTCTGGAAGCCAGCTCCCATTAAGCAAAACACGCTTTGACCAAAACCTGATGCCCAGTGCTCTGTGGTGTAGCCAGAAGGTAAAGCGCCAGCGGTGCGAGGTGGGTGCCTTGCCTGGCTCTGCTCTGCCCCAGTGCAATGGGGAGAGCATCACCCCAAAGCCATCCTGGCTGCCAGAGCGGGGCTCACGTGGTACCTGGTGGGGATGCTCCCAGTGCCCGGGGTGTTCCTGTTGCTCCTCTCCATCACCCAGAGGAAGGTCCCAGTCCTGTCCCTGCTCCCATCCTCATGCCAGGTCTTGGCTGAGCCCCCATGGGCTGGTGGCCGTCCTCTCCCTCCCCTCACTGCCCACCAAACCGAGGAAGTTGCAACCGCAGAGCTCTTGAAAGCATTTTTCTGGTGGAGACCACCGGTACTGAGAGATTAAAATTGCTGTTGTTTCTTCCATTACTCAGCTTTCCTGAATTATGGGGTGTAATACTCAGGGAGTGGGAATAATTAGGGGAGAACAATGGCAGGCTTGAAGGCTTAAATACGCCTGTGTGGTACTCCCAGCCAGTCCAGCCTGCTGTCACATTTCTCTAGGTCTCCATTTTCCACAGCCTGTGCCAAGCCATTTCCACTACGGTGCCCACTCCTCAGCTTCCTCATTCCTTGGGCTCTGCTTCCTGGCCTGGCTGTCCCGGTTAACGCTCTGCTTCCCAGCTCCTGGCCAGCTGGTACCCACAGCACAGCTCCCTGCGCCCTGCCTGGCGGGGATGCTGGAGCCTGAGGGATGCAGCAGAGGGGGGGGTGCTGGAGCTTGGGGGATGCAGGAGATGCTGGAGCTGGGGGGGGATGCAGGAGGGCAGGAGATGCTGGAGCCTGAGGGATGCAAAGGGCAGGGGGTGCTGGAGCTGGGGGGGGGATGCAGGAGATCAAGGGATGCTGGAGCCTGGGGGATGCTGGAGCTGGGGGGATGCAGGAGCTCAGGGCCTTGCCTCTGCTCCCCCCAGGCCCCTCTGCAGCAGGCAAGCAGAGGTCCCACCGGGTCATTTTGGTGTCCTGTGCTCGAGGAAGCTGCTGATTCCTCCCCTCTGCAGGGGATCCCCCTCCAGCTCCTCGGTGGGATCTTGCTCAAGCACTTTCCCAGCAACGCCTCGCTGCTGCGGGACCTGGGGGAGCAATAACAGCCCTGGCTGGGCTGCGTCGGTGGCTCCAGCCAGGGCACGTGGGTGAGCAATGGGATGGGGACAGGGAGGCAGAGCCTGGGGCAGAGCAGTCCCCAGCCCTGGCCGCTTCCCCCTGAGCTCTTGGATGGCAGAGCTTGGCCGTAATTACACAAAACCAGTCATTTTTGATGGGAAAAGAGACATTTTTCTGGTGAGGGCTTTCCCAAGCGAGCTCCTGTGTCTCAGCTGCCTGCATGTGAAGGGCAGGGAGAAGAGTATGGGGCTTTGCTTCAGTCAGGGAGGGGATTGGGCTTGAACCTTCAAATCACTGCTCCGCTCTCTATTAACTGCTTGGAAGCCTTGACCGCAGCTTGCTCCTGGGCATCCGCTTTGGTCCTGCTCATGGTGAGCCTGTTGCCTTGGTGGGAATGGGATCAGGGACGGGCTGTGTCCTGTGGGGCCCATCCTCTGGAGCACCCTGAGGGCTGCTCTATGCTGCTGCCCAGATGTGCAGGACCCAGATGTGCAGGTGGCTCCTGCAGCTGGGCAAGGCTGGGGCTGGCTGGTCACTGCACAGGTTAAGGACGACAGGGAAAGGGGGAACCGGGCACTGCGGGTTTGAAGTGCTGCAGGCAAGGGTTAAACTGGAATGTGGCAGCTGAGCAGGAGCTGGGTTACCTGGAGCTCCATCCCTGGGGTTGTAAGCCCACGTCAGCCTAAGTACAGCGGGGATGGGCTGTGCGAATAGCTCCTGCAACGGGACAGCAAATGGGTTGGATGTCCTTCAACAACCCCTTTCCTTGCTGCGGCGCAGGGAAACATGGGCTGTTCCAGCAGCTCCCTTCCTTGGAAGCCACAATTAGATCTATTTTAAAAGAAAACAAACACTTCTCATCAAAATGCCTCTCTGTTCCTGGCTGAAGTGAGGGTCCTGGCCAGGCCAAGCAGCTTCCCGGAGCTGCCTCCGGGCAAATCCACCCGAGCTGGGCTCCGGGTGTTCCAGGGCAGTAGTCAGCCCTTGGCAATGCAGCACCTCCTGTAGAACGGCTGGACTGGTCCTACCCTGCTCTCCTTGGGGTCTAAAGCTTATTTATGGCTTTAGTGCTTGCTGTGCATGGGCTGCACCCCATCCTGCACCACTGCGGATGGAGCTGGATGCCGCATCCACCAGGCAGCAGAGGATGGCTTCCGGAGGGGAGCGGTGCTGCTGCTGCAGGACAATGGTGCCTGTGGTTTCAATTACCGGGGTTTCGTCGTGAGGAGCAGACCGAGAAACCGAGAGCAGTGAAACCGCAGGGAGAAAGGACGGCCCTTGGCTGCCTGCCGGATGGGGGGAGTGGTGGGGACCAAGCCGTGGCCACGGACCAGTGCCCTCGCTGGGTCACGGCACAGGGCTGGGGATGGTGCTGTGGTTCGGTGATGTCTGCACCCTTGCTGCCCCTTCCTTCACAGCTTGGCACAAGGTGCCGCTGCCGAAGCAGCCACATAGGGATGCGAAGCGCCATGTGGTGACCTGGGGACATGGACCTGGCCAGGAGCAGGGGGACACTGAGTTGTGGCCCATGCAGGGTCCCTGCAAGCGCTGCTGGGGCCAATCTGTGCCTGGGAGCAGGGATGTTTCTCGCTGTGTTTCCACTCACCCAGTGCTTGAGCAGGCGCCTGCGCTGCCTTTCAAAGGGCTGGATGAGCTCTGCAGCCGGGCCCAGGCTGGGAGGGAAGCGCTTGTCCTGCTTGGGAAACCCGAAACAATGGAAGAGGAACAATGGAGCCCCCGTCCCTTCGCCCAAAATACCAAAGAGCACCAGGACGTGGCTGGGGCAGAGCTTGCGCCGCCGCCGCCTCCTCAGGCCAGGGATCCGCAGCTCCCCTCCTCTTCCTCAGCCCTGGCAAGGGATGCTGCAGGAGGGCGGGTGCCAAGGAGCGTTGCCAAAGGGCTGCCCTGACCCAGCGCTGCTGCCAGTGGGCATTCCCAGCCTTGGAAACCATGTTTGCGCCAGGGCAGTGGTTTTGCAGCGCGGCTGTGACTTGGGGAGGGATTTTGCAGCCTGTTCGTGCTTCCCAGGGTCGGCTGCATGTGCTCTGTAGCTGGTCTGGGGCCTGGGATGGTTTATCCATGTACCCAAACTTGCCAGGCTTTTCAGGCAGAGAACGCATTCATTTGGCACCCATGTGGGGCCAGGCACAGGGAGATGCTCGGCCAGAGCTGGACGTCTTGGGGCAGGGCTGGCTTCACGGCTGGAGCCTACACCCTGAGCATCCTCTCACCTGGGCTGGGTGCTGACAGCACCCAACAGCTTTTCAATGCATGGCTGCAGTGTGTGCCTGGGGACATGGGGCTGGAGCTCCCTGAGGAGCTGGGGCTGAGCATGCCCTGTGTGCAGGGCTCGAGGGGTCCGAGCTGTGGGTGGATGGTGGCAGCGCTGCCTGCACCTCGGCTGCTCAGGGCCACCAGCACCACATGCATGGGAGCAGCAGCTCCTCCATAAGCCCTCATGGGTGAAACATCCTTCACCCGGCACCCCGGCCAAGCACATCTGGCTGAAAGCTGTGGGAGCTGCCCCGGCAATGAGGACACCAGTCCGGAAACGCTTCCCTCCCAGGGAGATTCCCTCATCCCAGCACCATCCCGGCCCCTTCAGTGGCTGCTGGGCCATGGGGTCTGGATAAAGTGGCAGGAGTGGAGCTGGGAGCTCTGCTTCCCACCAGAAGGGGCTGCCTGGCTCCGGGGTGGGATGAGGGATGCTGCTGGTGCGAGGGGGAGCGTGGCTGACTCTGTGCCAGCCCCACTGCCCTGCACTGTGTGGTCAGAGCAGGGCGGCAGCAAACAGCCCTTGCACCGCACCCTGGGCAGGATGGGAGCAGCACCCAGGTTGTGCCCGTGCTGGGGAAACCGGTTTAAGACCTCAAGTTAGACCCTGGTGAGTTCCACATGGGGCTTCAGCTCCCATCAAGGCGCACGGTCAGGGACCAGCCGCGGTGCTGGAGGAGGGTGAGGGCTGGAAAAGCTCCTTTCACCGCTAATCCACTGCTCTGGGATGGGTCTGGGTGATGCAGAGCCCGCTTGCTGCTATCCACGAGGGTCCTGCAGCAGCGTTCCCACCCCATATCCCACATCCCCCCCTCTCCTTGTCGCTGTCGTCATCTCTAGTATCACACAGAGGTAGGAAAGGCCGCAAGTTGCCTCTTTTCCTGCCAGGTTAAGTCGCTCACCAGGAATGTCTATTATTCCCCCAAGTCAACTTTCCCCTTCGCGGTATGTGTCCAGGGGTCAGGCCTGGCACTACATGAAAGTGCAGGGTATTCAATAACCTAGAGCCGTGGAAAGGCTTTCGGCCAACTCCAACCATGTTGAGGGTTTTATTGATGCAGCATGCCTTTCCCCATTTGTTTCCTATAAACAGCACATGGTAATATTTAGTAGGTTTCAAACAGAGCTTTTTGCATATTCTCCCTTGTCTACAATGAGCTGCTCGGTAGTGGACAGCTTTAATTCACTTCATGTGATTCCTGCTTTTTGCTCTCTCAGAGGGGCTGCTCCTGACCCAGCCGCCCGGGAAATCCCTGCGCAGGTCTGTAATTCCTGGGAGTGGGAACCTGGGACCCCCCCGCTGGGGATGAGCACGGTCCCTTGCTTGCCAAAGGAGGGAAAGGGACCTGGTGTGAGCTTTGCTGTTGTAAACTAACCCCCTTTGAGATGCGATGTCAACGAGGACATGGGGCCTCCATCCCCTCAGGACCCTCTGTGACATTGTCCCTAAGGATTGTGTGATGCTCGCCATCTCCAGCCAGAGAGAAGCCACTTTACCGTAAGAGCTGCTCTTTCCCCATCCTTTACTGTAAGAGTCAGGGTGAAGCTGTGGGTGCTCAGTGCAGTGCACGGGGATGCTCGCCTTGCGCTGCAGGCTCTTGGGGAGCGTTTGCACTGTTCATACAACCAAGGGCAGCACGAATTCCTGCTCCTGGAGAGCCTGCAGTTGCCATTCCTTGCCTGGATGCTCCCAGAACTGTGTGGCTAATGGCAGCTGTGGAGCAGGCCTTGTGCTGAGCCGGCACAGAGGGGCACAGATGCCTCCTGAGGTGATTTTCTGCCACCATCCATGACCAGAACTAGCATCTCTTGGCTCTTTCTCTGCAGCAGACTGCCCTGCGCTGGTGGTGGTGAGTGCCCACTACTGTACACGTGCGGGTACTGATGGGGCAGGAAAAGGCCAGATCTCAAACAACGATTTCCCTGCCCATCAGCTCCCCACATCCCACCCCCAGCCCCAATCCCTCCCTGTGCTCAATATTGGGCAGGTCTCCTTCAGGGAGCAGCTTTCAGAGGTGCTGGCAGCCGGACAGTCCTGGTCCTGCAGTGTTATCACCCTGCCACCGGCACACGGCTCCCTGCTGCTCCATACCAGCACTCAAAGAACGGGCATAAGGAAAGCAAAGAGTTGACAGTGGGGTTCTTTTTAATGCAATTGCTTTTAAAATGCAGCCTTAACATGACTTAGAATGGTCAAGGATGAGGAACAACAGGTCTTGACCTCTGCAATGTGACTGTGCAGCACTTCTGCCTCCAAAACCCGCCCGCCACTGCTGCTCCTGATGTCCTCCAACTGCTCTTACAGCAACTTGCTGCCCCTTCACAGGACCCATCACTCGGGACACCCAAACCCTGACACCAAAGGGACTCCTTTGGACAAAACAAGGGACCAGGCAAGCTGTGCAGCGTCCAGACGATCCAATGCCCAAAGAACCTGAACAAAGACCAGCAGCGTTCTCTCTTGCACCTTACACTCAGGCACAAACCTACAAAGGTATTGGAGCTGCCAGCTCCTGTGGCCGTGGGTAAGAGCTCCTCTGTGGATCTGTGCCTTCATGCTATGTAAAGTGCTTTGAGAATGGAATGGCTGACTGCAGTTTCTGGCAGAGGAAGTTGATTTTCCAATACCTAACAGCACTTGGTGTGTGTATCTGACACAACAGCGGGTGCTACAGCCTGTCCTCGCTTGCCAATTCAAGGAACACAGGAAATTCTGTTGTAGCCTGAACATCTGTGAGCATACACCCCGGCACTACCTGCACACTGCAGTGTTTGTGCACCCTAAGAGCAGAACAGGCTTCACTTGCTGATGAACGACCTCCCAGGCCTTTAGCCTGAGTTTTAGTTTTCACCCTGTGGCCTTGCCCCTGGCTGTGAACACTGCTGGCACTTCTGGATTCCCTTTCTCCTTTCAAAAGCTTAACCCTCTTGCAATTTAATGGTCATCCCCTTCCGAGAGAAGGGATCATGAGTGCTGGAGGAAGAGAAACTGCAGAAAGGCCACATGAATCTGCCAGTGCTGCACGATGCCACTGCTCTCTGACAAAAGGAGCCTCCCCAACCTGGTGCCAGCACTCAAACAGCTCTCCTAAATGACCCCTTTGTATCAAGCTTGTGTTTTACCAGTAGCTACATTAACTGCAGGAGACCAGTTACTTTGACAGCAATACTATGCACTTATCTCAGACTGAATTGTAAACACCTCTTCTTAAGGACAGCATTCAACAGTAAATCAGTGGGCTCCAATTCTGGTCATAACACATGGATTCAGATTTGAATAGAATGGAGCTTTTGTGGAGTTTGAGCAGTAGTTTTTGCACAACCAAATGTCACACTTAGAAACTGAGTGTAGAAAGAGTCCCCAGGGGAATATGAAAGACATCACCTTATGAAAAAAACCTCAGAATGAACCTGTGAAATCAAAAGCCACCAGACAATCGTCTTCTACAGGAAATGGAAGGAGCAGTAGAAGAATATAGTAACATCTTAAACAGTCAGTGAGTCAGTCTGAATGTACAGGGGCACTAGATCCCTACAGATCTGCGATGAAAGCTAATGGCCAAAACCAGCTGGTCCCCTCCAGTCCCAAAGGGAGCCTGGGCTGTCATTCACTCTTCACCAGCTGGAAGATTGTCTTCAATCCGCCTGATGAATTTCATCCTTATTTCTGTGACACTGTCACCCTTCAGCGTGTCCTGGACAAACTTGACATCCACAGCCATCTGAACCTAGGGGACGGAAGAGGAAAAAGGGCTGTTAACCCCCTTACACCACCACCTGATCATGAAGCACCAGCTTAAGGACTGTGAGGACAAGACATGCAATGCAGCTCTAAGATCACATTCTCCTCGTACATTGGGCCCTACACAGTGGACATCGGGCCCCTTTCCTCAGGAACATACCTCCTACAAAATTCAAGGAGATACTAGTGCTTGGACTGGGGTTGTGAGATGAAGGGGCTCTGGACTAAGAGCTGCCATATGCAACAGCAGCTGAGCACTCCTGTGGCTCTGCTCTTCTCCTGGGAATCAGTTTCAAGTCCAAAGCAAACATGGGAGTCATGAACACAGACTAGATATCAAAGTACCTGCTGGTACCTCAGTTATCCATCTATCTCACTGGAAGAGAGACCGTAGCTCACCATTTCCAGGGCACCTCGCAGCACTCCACACAGCAAGTTGGAATAGATGAGCGATGAGTGGTTGTCAGGGAGCTCAACAAAGTCCACCAAGGGGTTGTTTTCCAAGATGAGGGAGAACTCATCACCTCCAGGACTCCAGTTGGTGATGCTCGGAGTGATGCCCAGGTACATTTTAAATGCTATCTGTTATGTCAGAGTATGAACAAGAACACATCCCATGAAGCAACAGCACAGCTTTGATCTTTGTAAAAGTACTAAAGGGTTTTGAAAACATCACTCGTTTCTCCCAGTTCCTACCAGTCAGCACTAGTCTGGGATCTAATTCTCCTTCCTCCCTAGAATCTCAGTCAAACTCTCAGCAAAGTTCTGGGAATAGCAAATCCTCACAACCAAAACCAGGACCACACCTGACAAAGCCACGCTTTGACAATTACCTTTGCAATCACATCCGCAGTTTCACGGAAATCATGGCATCTTCCAACATTGGACCTGGCCAGGAAGTCCTCTATTAGCCGGACGCCTATGTTGTAACCCCTGTGAATGCACCAAAGAGGACCAGGTAGAGTGGGCAGAGCACAGCTTTAGAAAGACACCCATTCATAAAAGAAGACAGTGGAGGAAAAAAATTCCATCTGAGAAACATCAGCATTAAATAACGTTTGATCTGCCAGGTTTTTACTCGCAGAGCAGCACATACAGATGTTCCTGCTGTGATCCTGAGCTCTATAAGGCTCTGCTGCGGCAGATCCACTTACATTTTGTCAAGCTGCTTGTTGACATCCTCGTCGTTCTCGTAGTCCTTGCACAGCTGGGTGACCAGGGCACCGTACGTCAGCGTGAAGAGCTCCGAGTTCTAGGCAGAGGCAAAAGGGATTTAGCACAAGTCAAAGGGAAACCTGACTGAGCACTGCTGCATCTGTGTCCAGCGCTGCTTCCGCTGGCCTGGAGAGGGGGAACAGAAACCTGCTGTCTCAAAGGAATTTGCTGCTTAATAAGGAGAGATCCCGGTCTGCATTTTGGCAAGGCGACCTCAGTCTCCTTGGAGAGAAAAATCCTCTTTGACTAGCAATGATTGGGTGCTTTCTTTCCCTCCCTCTCTCCATGCACACAGCATTTCCCATTAAAGTGTCCTGAATCTGACCTGCAGAGGCAAACCAGGAGCTGCTCACACCCTGGCCACTCTTAGATGCCCATTAGCACCAATGTGCTTTAACGAGGGAGCCCACAGATAACTGGAGTGACACCTCCAGGTCAGTTGGTGCTACTGGCACTCCCAGACGGCTAAACCTGCACTGGAACTGGCTCTAAGAGCTGCCTGCGTTCACACACGTGCTGCAAACGGGCAACGTTTGTTAGGCTCCAATTCTGGTCCTTGAACAGGACAAAAAACGTTCATCCATTCATGGAATTACGGCGTTCTGCTACCACGAAAAAAGCCAAGACTCATCTGGACCCTCAGGACTCCTCTAGGCACACAATTTCCTTTATACATTAAAATGAGCTCCTCGGACCCAGAAGAGGAACAGCAAGGATGGGTTGGGATCAGCTCAGCAGATTCATGTCGTACATGTACTCCCTGGGCCTGGCTAAGATCAAAGTTACTTGGGTTTTCTTTGCACAGTGGCCAGATCTGCAGAACGCATGGAGGGAAGAGGTCTCCTCTCCCAGCCACCACCTTCACCCATCCTCAGCCTGCAGCAACTCTGTCCAAGTGCGTTTTCTTGGGAGCCGTTAGGCCAGACCAGTGACTAACAAAGTCGTTGAAAGCTGCAAAGAAAGAGCTACACCGGGCTTTAGCTTCTCGCAGAACAAAGGAACCATCATACTTTATTTCTGCTTTCAGTTTTAGCATGCAGAACCATTAGTCTAATCTCAGATTAAAAGCCTATCACCTACCATGAGATGCATAGATGCAGAAGGTGAAATGAATGGCAAATACCAATACTACAGAATGAAAGCAGCAGGCAGGCAGAAAGGAAGGGAAAAGAGACAACAGAGTTAAGTGACAACACTGATCACACTTCATTCTGAACAAGTTTACACAAAGCCAAGACAAACAGAAGGAAGAATCACTCCCAAACATTCAGCAAGTAGGAATTAGGTTAGAAGACACTGGGAATTCCACCTTGTCATTGTAATTCATGAGGGCAACAGCAATTAGTGACCAAAAGGCTCTGAGCATCCGCAAAGCACCAGTTGTGCTCCCTGCTTCTTTTGCCCCATTCTAGAGCTAAAGAATGGATTCTTTGGGGGTTCTTTTTACTTACAACCCTGCTTTTGCCCTGGAAAGGAAACGGCTGTGAAGCTCCCATCGCTCAGGAGGGCCTGACAAGGCGGAAATCTCCTTGCGCTCAAGGGCAGAGTCAGACGTTTGGCAGAGAATTTAACAAACATGCAGAAAAGGTTATGCTGGTTTTAAGGATTTTGGTCATTTTTAGTAGGGACGGCGCTTGGCAGCTGGGGAGAGAAGGGGTCAATGCATGAAGGAAATCCAGCTGTTGCCAGTCCAAGATGCTGGCATTTACTGGGTAAAGCCACAATGCCTTCACCTACTGTTACCAGCCCCGCAGCGACCCGGTGTTGGCCACAGCGACACTGCTATTGGGGTAACTTCAAACCCCAATATAATACGGGTTATAACTGGGTTATAACAAGGCAAACTTCCCACTTCGTGTTTGCAACCGGACTCTTCCTTTTCAGTCCATCCAATGGAATTGAAGCGCCGGGTACATGCTCCGTTCTTGACATTATTTCATATTTCAGATCAGTGTAGAGGCTCAACGCTACATAACCGTCCTGTGCCTACACAAAATGCCACGTTAACAGCCCACCGCCCATTCCTTCAATGAAAATCACTGCACCGAAGGAGCTGAACCCCTGGAACGGGACCCCCGTGTGGTGCTGAGCCCCCAGCGCGGCCGAACGGGGGGCAAACCCAGACGTTCTCGTTTATTCCTTGCTTTCGACCACCGATATTGCACCGAAAATGACCGAATTCGGTCTGCTCTGACCCGGAACGAGGCCTCGGCTCCGCGAGTTCGCTCTCCAGCCCTCACACCGCGCCTCAGCCGGGCTGGTAACACCGAACGGGGAAGGGGAAAGCGAGAGAGACGCAGCCGGAGCCGCGCCGTGACCGCCCCGGCCCCCCGGTAACGGGCTCTCGGGGAGGGCCGGGCCGGGCCAGCCGAGCGGGCAGCGCGGCCCAGCGGCAGCGGCGGGGCAGAGCCGGGCGCTACCGCAGGCCTGGGCCTGGCCGGGCCTCCGCGCCCTCCGAGCTCCCCCACACCCCGCTCTGCCCCGGGCCCGCCAGGCCCCTCCGGTCACCACCGGGGTCCCTCCGGGGCCCGCCCGGCCCCTCCGGTTACCATTTTCTTGCTCTCGGTGCCGCGGCCGGCCTGGCGCGACATCCTGCCCGCTCCGCAGCCCGGCCCAGCGCCGCCGCCGCCGCCTGCCGCTGCGCGCCGCGGGGCACGCCGGAACTCGTAGTTCCGCCGCCGAACTACAACCCCCAGAGTGCACCGCGGGACCGACGGGAGCCTACAAATCCCGGCGTGCAGGGAGGGTCACCTGACTACGCGCTGGGGCGGGCGCACGCCGCCAGGGGGCGACTCCGCACACCGGTTCGGTCCTCCTGGCACCGGCACCGGCACCGGCACCGGCACCGGGACCGGGATCGGGATCGGGACCGGGATCGGGATCGGGATCGGGACCGGGGTCGGGACCGGGATCGGGACCGGGGTCGGGATCGGGATCGGGACCGGGATCGGGACCCTCCGGTTGTTCCGGCCGGAGCCGCTTCCCTCGGTCCTCGCTCCCCCGGGTGCCTGCCGGGGGTGGTGCCCGCCGTGGCTGCTGTGTCCGGTCCCGGGACGGCGGCTGCCGGAGTGTCCCGGCGCCGGTGGCGGCGCTCCGAGGGGTTTCCGCGGCATGAGCCGCCTCTCGCAGAAGGGGCCGTTGCCGAAGCGAGGGCCTGTCCGGGGGGCAGCCTCTCCGGGTCCTGCCTCTGCTCGTCCCACCCTGGCCCCGGTGTTAGGCACAAACCGGGGCGGGCGGAGCGGGCCCTGGGCGCGCTGCAGTGACTGCTGGGACAACCGAGCCCCTCCTGCGCCTTCCAGCTCCCCGAGCACTGGCCTCTGCCCGCAGGCACTCGCTGCCTGGCACTTAGGTACTTGCTTGGGTACATCTCCAGGGCAGGCACTGCCACTGCCCTGCGCCCCACGGTGGCTCCGGGTGATGCAGGCTCTGCTCCCGGCGCAGGGGAAGCCAGACGCTGCTCAGGAATCCGGCAGCTGGGAGATGCCTCCCCGTCACCACGGAGCAGCGGTGTCGGGAGTGCAGGGGCCGGCGGGGCTCCCGGCGGACACAGCCGATCTGCTGGCATTGCCTTACATGGCTGCGTCCCTGGAACGGCCCCTCGGCCTGATACCAGCCTGACCCAGGCTGCGGAGCTGCCAGCATCGCCTCCATCCCTGGCAGGAGCGGGACACGGGGCCAGCAAGACCACGAGGTCCCTGTGCTTCCCCATCTCCCAGCCCTAAAGCACAGGGAGCAGCCTGGAAGTGCTGCTCTGCTCCTGCGCCCGGTCCCACCGCTGTGCTGGCGGGCAGAGGGACGTTTTGTGCTCTTGGCTTGCCTGCTGTGCACCTCCCAGCTGGGGAGCTACGCCCAGGGGATGGTGAAACATGGTGCCCAATGGCACGGATGTGATGCTGGAGGTGGGCGTGAGCTTCTTGAGCTGGGTGGCCACCAAACCCACATGGGAGACACAGGGCTGCCCAGTGCCAAGCCAAACCCCGCTGTGTGCTGAGAAACGAGCCCACTCCTCTGATTGAGGTATCAGGGTTTTAGCGAGGGACAAAGCCGATAAAGCAAAAGCAACAGCACTGGGTGTGTGACTGTAGCCAGAGTTAATACTCTAATGCAAGTTCATATATCTTCATCATAGAATCATAGAACAGCTTGGGTTGGAAAGGACCTCAAGATCATCCAGTTCCAACCCCCCTGCCATGGGCAGGGACACCTCACACTAAACCATCCCACCCAAGGCTTCATCCAACCTGGCCTTGAACACTGCCAGGGATGGAGCACTCACAACCTCCCTGGGCAACCCATTCCAGTGCCTCAGCACCCTCACAGGAAAGAATTTCCTCCTTAGATCCAATCTAAACTTCCCCTGTTTCAGTTTTAACCCCTTACCCCTTGTCCTGTCACTACAGTCCCTGATGAAGAGTCCCTCCCCAGCATCCCTATAGGCCCCTTCAGGTACTGGAAGCTGCTCTGATGTCTCCATGCAGCTTCTCTTCTCCAGGCTGAACAGCCCCAACTTCCTCAGCCTGTCTTCATACGGGAGGTGCTCCAGCCCCTGATCATCCTCGTGGCCTCCTCTGGACTTGTTCCAGCAGTTCCATGTCCTTTTTCTGTTGAGGACACCAGAACTGCACACAATGCTCCAGGTGAGGTCTCACAAGAGCAGAGCAGAGGGGCAGGATCACCTCCTTCGCCCTGCTGGTCACGCTGCTTTGGATGCAGCCCAGGATTCGGTTGGTTTCTGGGCTGCGAGCGCACACTGAAGCCGGCTCATGTTCATTTTCTCATTGCGTCAGCGTCATACATATTCATGATTTCATTTACATATTCCTAGAACTAATTTACATTTTCCCTCCCTTGTCCTGCCTTTTTAGAGCATGCGCTGTTTCTCTTAGGGGTCTCTGGGGGTGGCTCCTGGGATGAAGTCAGAACTCTTCCTCGAGGTGACCTCTTAACGTGTGGGTTCTGTGCGAGTTCCGCCGTTGGTTTTCCCACTCTGTTCATTAAACGTCACCCCATCAAACGAACGATCTTTGTTCCTGGTATTGCAGGCTCATCCCACAACTGCACCCGCATAGCAACATCTACAGCTGCGAAAGCCGATATTCTCCTATATGTCTACCACAGTGGGAACAGCCGTGCGGGAAAGCCACGGAGCAAACATTGCCATGTGCTGTTCCCGGTGACGCCGTGCTGGCCCTTGCTGGCTGGGACATGTGCCAGGCCCAGCCACGTCCCTGCCGGCGTGCTTGTACCGGAGCCACCACCCAGCCCTGTGCTGTGTCCCCAGGCTGCACGTGTAGGACTTGGTGGCATGGTCAAGAGGACCAAGAAGCTTTGGCTTCCAGGCATCAAGAGCCACGGCCACTGTGGCTGCCGGAGGTACCACGTCCCTGGTCACCGTGTGGGTCCGTGGCAGTGTCCCACCGTGGTGAGGTGGCCGGGCACCGTGGGTCCTGCACCAGCGCCACAGGCTGCGGCTCTCGGTGAAGCGCGGTGATGATGAATCCCCCTCCCATCGCTGCTCCGGGGCTGCGACCGGAGCAGCAGGGGGACAACTGCGCCCCAGCCCCGCTGACCCCGGGAGCCGGTTTGGCCGCACGGGGCAGCTCTCCCGTTTCCCACCCACCGACGTGCCCGCGCCGGGACGTGCTCGGAGGAGCGGGGGCACCGGAACGCCTCGACCTGGCTGCTCGGTGCCGCGGGTCGGGACTCCCGTTCGTTCGGGGGGAAGCGGCCGGAGCCGAGCAGCGCCCCAGGACCCCCCCGTCCCGTCCCGTCCCGCCGCGCTCCGCCCCATCCGGTGGGCACGGGACCGAGGTGCAGCGCGCCCCGCTCCGCCCCGGCTCGATCCCGGGATCCGAGCCGGGCCATGCCGCGCCGAGCCGCTCCCCCGGGGCCGGCGCTGCTGGCGGGGCTCCGGGCCGCCGCCGCGCTGCTGTGCGCGGTGCTGTGCGCCCGGCCGGGCCGAGCGGAGCCTCTCCCGTTCCGCTTTCCCTTCCAGGACCCGGCGCTGCCCTGGCACCGCCGCCTCGACGACCTCCTGGGCCGGCTGAGCCCCAGCGAGCTGGTGCTGCAGGTAGCGAGGGGGGGTGCGCTGGGGAACGGCCCCGCGCCCCCCATCCCAAGGCTGGGCATCGCGCCCTACAACTGGAACACCGAGTGTCTGCGCGGCGATGGGGAGGCACCCGGCTGGGCCACGGCCTTCCCGCAGGCACTGGGGCTCGCTGCTGCCTTCAGGTGCCGGCATCGGGGCACCGGGACCCCCTTGGGATGGGGCACCCGGGGATCCACCCCGGAACACGGCCCCGTGAGATGCCCCCGCGCTCTCCCCGCAGCCCGGAGCTCGTCTACCGGGTGGCCAACGCCACCGCCACCGAGGTGAGAGCCAAGCACAACGCCTTCGCCGCCGCCGGCCGCTATGGGGACCACACGGGGCTCAGCTGCTTCAGCCCCGTCCTGAACATCATGAGGCACCCGCTGTGGGGCAGGAACCAGGTGCCAGCACAGCAGGGTGGGGGGACCGCAGGGCTCAGGGCACCCTGGACCGTGTCTGCCCAGCCAGAGGGTGACAGCAGCTCCCCGGGGTGCTGGTGTGGGGCTGGGGGTCATGGCCGTGACCTGCCTGCTCCTCAACCAGGAGACCTATGGGGAGGACCCGTTCCTGAGCGGGGAGCTGGCCCGCAGCTTCGTGCAGGGGCTGCAGGGCCCGCACCCCCGCTACATCAAGGCCAGCGCTGGCTGCAAGCACTTCAGCGTGCACGGGGGCCCCGAGAACATCCCCGTGTCCAGGCTCAGCTTCGATGCCAAGGTGAGGGCAGTGGAGCAGGGGATGGGGAGCGGCTCCCCCCAGCACTGACCCCTCTCCACCGCGGGGCTTGCAGGTGCTGGAGCGGGACTTGCGCACCACCTTCCTGCCCCAGTTCCAGGCGTGTGTGCGTGCCGGCTCCTACAGCTTCATGTGCAGCTACAACAGGTACCGAGCGTGATGGGGGCCGCAGAGCCCAAGGGGTGGTGGTGCCTGGCTGTCCGTGCTGCCGCATCCCCTCTGCAACAGGATCAACGGCGTTCCTGCCTGCGCCAACAAGAAGCTGCTGACGGACATCCTGCGTGGGGAGTGGGGGTTCGAGGGCTACGTGGTGAGCGACGAGGGGGCCCTGGAGCTCATCATGCTGGGGCACCGCTACACACGCACCTTCCTGGAGACGGCGGTCGGTGAGCTCACGGGACGGGGGGGCCCCGGGCACCGTGCAGCCGTGACGGGTGATTTCCCTTCTCACCGGCATGGCAGCATCAATGAACGCTGGCTGCAACCTGGAGCTGTCCTACGGCGTGAGGAACAACGTCTTCATGCGCATCCCCCAAGCTCTGGCCATGGGGAACATCACGCTGCAGGTGAGCTGGGGGGGGAGCGGGGCTGGGGGCACAGGAGCCAGGGCTGTCCCCACCGAGCACAACCACGGTTTTGGTGTTGGGGTCTTCGCAGATGCTGCGTGACCGCGTCCGGCCCCTCTTCTACACCCGGATGCGGCTGGGGGAGTTCGACCCCCCGGCCATGAACCCCTACAGCGCCCTGAACCTGAGCGTCGTGCAGAGCCCCGAGCACCGAAACCTCTCGCTGGAAGCTGCCATCAAGAGCTTTGTGCTGCTGAAGAACTCACGGGGGACGCTGCCCCTCCGGGCCCAGGACCTGCGTGGCAAGCGCCTTGCGGTGAGCACCGAGCGCAGAGGCGGGCAGGGGGACGTGGTGACCGTGGGGCCCTGGCTCCATGCCCCGGGCACGCAGGCAGGGAGAGCTGCACGGGCTGCAGTGCCCACCCTCACCCCTCCGCCTCCGCAGGTCGTGGGTCCCTTCGCTGACAACCCACGGGTGCTGTTTGGGGACTACGCGCCGGTGCCGGAGCCGCGGTACATCTACACCCCGCGGTGAGACAGCGCGGTGCTGCCATGCACCCTGCAGCCCTGGGCGCTGCTGCCGGAGCCGCTCGGCCCTTCCCTGGGGGTCGGGGCAAGGGGGGTGTCCCCGCGGTGCCACCATCCCGCGCTCTTCCCTGGCACAGGAGGGGGCTGGAGACGCTGCCGGTTAACGTCAGCTTCGCAGCGGGCTGCCGCGAGCCGCGGTGCCAGCGCTACTCACGGGCAGAGGTGGTGGGGGCCGTGGGGGCTGCCGACGTGGTGGTGGTCTGCCTGGGGACAGGTAGGAGCGAGCCCCCCCGAGGCAGTGCCCCTCTGCCCTGCCCATCCGCACTGCGCTGGTTGGGTTAAGGGGCTGTCCCTTGGCTGTGCCCACACAGGGACGGATGTGGAGACGGAGGCGAGGGACCGGAGTGACCTGTCCCTGCCGGGCCACCAGCTGGAGCTGCTGCAGGACGCAGTGCAGGCAGGTAGGGGCTCAGTGCGGCTCTGCTTTGTGCATAGGGACTGGTGGGTGGTGATGGGCTGTGGTGCAGGGACCCCATCCCCGGAGCATCCCAGATCCGTCCAAGCAGCACCCCTGTGGGGCTCTTGGTGACACCCATCTCCCTGCAGCTGCCGGGCGCCCTCTGATCCTGCTGCTGTTCAACGCGGGGCCGCTGGACGTGAGCTGGGCGCAGGCACACGGGGCTGTGGGGGCCATCCTGGCGTGCTTCTTCCCTGCCCAGGCCGCCGGCCTCGCCATCGCCAGGGTGCTGCTGGGGGAGGCCGGGGCCAGCCCCGCTGCCAGGCTGCCGGCCACATGGCCCGCGGGCATGCACCAGGTAAGGGCAGGGCAGCAGCCGTAGCCCTTCGCTATCGCAGTGGCTGGGGGACCGTGGGATGAAGGGCTGATGCTTGACCGTGTCCTCGTGCACCATCGCCACGACCCGCAGGTGCCACCAATGGAGAACTACACCATGGAGGGACGGACATACCGGTACTACGGGCAGGAGCCCCCTCTTTACCCCTTTGGTTATGGATTGTCCTACACCACCTTCCGCTACCGGGACCTGGTGCTGATCCCCCCAGTGCTGCCCATCTGTGCCAACCTCTCCGTGTCTGTGGTGCTGGAGAACACGGGGCAGCGGGACGGCGAGGAGGTGAGCACGGCCGCTCCGCACGGATGCGGCTGTAGGGGGTCCGGATGCAGGGGGTCCCGCTGGCGCTGACTCCATGGCTCCGGTTAGGTGGTGCAGCTGTACCTGCGGTGGGAGCAGCCGTCCGTGCCTGTGCCGCGCTGGCAGCTGGTGGCTTTCCAGCGCGTGGCCGTGCCGGCCGGCCGGGACACGAAGCTGTCCCTGCGGATGCCGGCGGAGCAGCGCGCTGTCTGGGCGCAGGGCTGGCGCCTCGAGCCCGGCTCCTTCACCCTCTTCGCTGGTGGGCAGCAGCCGGAGCAGCAGCCGCGGGTGCCCTCGGAGGTGCTGAGCGCGCAGTTCACTGTCATCGGTGCAGCCCGGCCCCTGCGTGAGTGCTAGGGGTGGGGACAGCCATGGAATCACAGAGTGGGTTGGGTTGGAAAGGACCAAGATCATCCAGTTCCAACCCCTGCCATGGGCAGGGACACCTCGCACTAGACCGTGTCACCCAAGGCTCTGGCCAACCTGGCCTTGAACACTGCCAGGGATGGAGCATTCACCACTTCTCTGGGCACCCTGTGCCAGCGCCTCAGCACCCTCACAGTAAAGAACTTCTTCCTCATATCCAACCTGAGCTTCCCCTGTTTCAGTTTGAACCCATCACCCCTTGTCCTATGGCTGCAGTCCCTGATGAAGAGCCCCTCCCCAGCATCCTTGCAGCCCCCTTCAGACCCTGGAGGCTGCTCTGAGGTCTCCACGCAGCTTCTCCTCTCCAGGCTGAACAGCCCCAGTGTTCTCAGCCTGGCTCCATATGGAGGTGCTCCAGCCCCTGCTCATCCATGGGGAAGGGCAGCCCTGGGTGCTGGTGTCCGTGTGCCGTGGGGAGCAGGGCTTGGTGCCTCCCTGCAACAGGACAACAGGGATCTTGCCCTCCACCCTCCTCCCCATTCCTGCCTCACACCCTGCCTGTGCCCCACACAGGCCATAGGGCAGCAGCCGCCCAGACCCACGTGTGCTCCATCCAGCACACGCCTGCGTTTCCCACTCTATTTATAGCTGCCAGGGCTGCTCCAACACATTCCCTGTGCTGAGAGGGGGGCACTGGCAAAGCTGCCTTCATCTCCCCTTGAGGGCTCACTCGGGACTGGTTGCAGGCAGGATCCGTCCCCAGGATGAGCAGGCAGGATGCTGGCAGCATGGAGGAGCAGAGGTGCAGCAGTGGGAGCTCCTAGAGGGCCAGATCCAGCCCTCCAGTGCTGCAGGACAGGGATGGGATGGGGGCCCAGCAGCAGTGGTGGGGAGCACTGGTAGCCAGAACCGGTCTGGAGTTCCTTGGGATGGTTTTGGAGGGCTGGGATCTCCTTCGAGCCCGGGGCCAGAGGCCAAGGTGGGGCTGGCGGGGAGCTCGTGGGACTGCCCAGGCCTGATACCATGACATCAGGTCACTAATTACAGCTGCAGCCTGGGATAATTACAGAGCTGGGAAAGGCTGCGGCAAGGCAGGGCAGGGCTCAGCCCATCGCTGGCCCATTTGTCACCTGCTCCCACAGGGACCGTCCTGCAGCACTGGGGCTTTGTGGCTGGCTGCAATGCTGGCCCCGTGGCAAGATGCTCCAGGCTGGTGGCTAACCCAGCACGCTGCCAGAGACAGGCTGGTACGGCAGCAGTGTGCTCCAGGGCAGGATGCGGGGACACCCTCACCCCTGCGTCGCTGCCCCATGGTTAGTGGGGGTCTGCTGGAGTCCACATCAGCCCTCATGGCCATGATACCAGTGTCCTGCACGGGCACTGAAACCACCCCACACAGCAGCAGGGGGAGATGTGGGGCAGAGAGGTGGGGAGCGGGTGGGTTTGGGGTGTCCCTGCAGCCCTTTGCCCGGTGATGCCAGTGGGGTTTGTTTGCCATCCTCATCCCTGTTTGCACCCAGCCTCCTGCAGCATCTGCTCACGCTGGCCAAGCCGTAACTGTAATTGTCCTTTGATTCTGGGGTGCTTGGCACCCCGTTGGCTCCCTGCAAGCAGCACCAGGGCAAGGCTCTGGGCATGCTGGGGGGCTAGAGCCATGGCTGCTCCCCAGCCCCTCGCTTGCGTCCCCAGCCCCAGGCCGGCCTGCGGGAGCTGTTCCACCCCACGCCGAGGGGCTGAGGAGCACGGGGAGCTCCGGGCAGCAGCTGCTGGGGCTGGGCACTGCGCTCGTCGTGAGCTCATCGGATTTTCCACCACTGCGGGGAGGGCGGCTGCTCCCAGCGCTGCAGGGACGGGGGGGCCCGGCCCCAGGAGCCCCGGCGCAGCAGAGTGTGCAGCAGAGCGATCGATCAGCGCTCTCCTGCTTGTATAAGCCCATCGACTCGGGCTGGCGTTGGCAGCCAGGAGCCATCCGCATCACTGCCCGCACCAGGAGCATCGGCGGAGCATAGCCCTGTACACCCATGGGTGCCCCTTCCTCACCGTGCCCCCATCTCCAGGCTGGCCCCATGGTGTGGAGAAGGACCATAGACATGGCTGGACCCAGTGTCAAGCTGTCCTAGGGGCTTGGGAGGCCTGTCCTTTTGGGTGATGCTGCCCAGCCCCCCTGCCCGCCCTGCTGGGACCCACAGGACCATGGCAAAAGGCTTTTGAAGCCACCTCCCAGTGCCCTTGGAGCAAGCCATTGGGTTCCCCAGTTCTGCTCTGCCCAGTCCCATGTGTGCCATGGAAATAAGCAGGGCTGCTCCCCTTCCCTGCGACCCCTGTGTTTGCGGGTCCAACGGGACGCACTCCTGCTCCACGTCCGCTCCTGTCCCCGGGGGCTGCCCAGCTGCCACAGTGACGGTGGCTCAGCCGCGCAGCATTCCCTGGCCGGGAGTCAGCCGTGGGTGAGGCCGCTGGGAGGTTTCGGGAGGGCTCTGCTCTGGCTGAGCCGGGTGAGCAGGGCCGGGGGCTGTGGGGGGGGCGATGGCTCAGCCGCACTTCGGGCCTCTGGGGTGTTTGGGGTGTTTGGGGGGCAGGGTCACCCCTGCAGCAGCACAGAGCGGGGCCGCCCCGTCTGCAAGGAGCCCTCTGCCCGCTCCCCATCCCCTGAGTCAGAGCTTCCGGGGGAGAGGGCCGGGATTTTGGGAAACCTGTTTGCCTGGTAGGTGAGGCAGGATGGGTGGCAGGGGATCTCCTGGCCCTGCGGTGACATCATCCCCAAAGCAGGCATCCCTGATGGGCGCTGCCAGGCTGTTCAGCAGCACGATGGGCGCTTTGTGGGATGCCTGGAGCGGGCTGGCTGCACGGGGAATGGGGACACGTCCTCGGCTCCTGCTGCCCCTGCAAAGCCCTAAGTGCTGTTTCCCAGGGCTGTTCCTGCTGCTGACACCCATGTGCCCCTTGCCCTTGGATGCGCTGCTGCAGTCCGCAGCCCCCATACCCGGGGTGCCTTTGCTCCAGGATGCTGCCTGGGGCAGGGACCGGCGCTGTGCTCCTCTTCTTGCAAGGCCAAGAGGAGTTTCACCCCGGAGCAGGCTTGAGCCAAGCCCTCTGCCCCTGTCCCGGGAGGCCTCTCGTTATCTGCCTGTTATCGAGGCAGGGTGGGATGTGTGGGGTGAAACCCTCACCCTGGGAGAGGGGGGTGGCTGCTGGCGGTGACTAAAGCTCACATGTGACGGGTGGGTGCTGGAGAAGAAGCTTCAAGGCCTCACAAGCAGCCAAGGTGGGGATCGGGGATGGGGAATCAAAGCTCCTTCGGGGTGCCTGGAACTTGGGGTGATCGGAGTGGCACCGGCTGCGCGTTGTGGTGCTGGCAGTGACCAGGGATGTAGGGGGTACGGGGGGTGTCTGCTGCAGGGCCAGCGCTTACAGATGATGGGGGGGAGCATCGTGAAATGCGGGCGGTGGGGAGGGTGGGTGCAAGCCCCAGCGTTTGGGAGAGGAGGGGCTGGGCACGGGCGAGAGCCCGAGGAAAGCTGGGGGGACGCTGGGGGCAGGCCTGGGGCCGGGGTGACGGGCGGGGGGGGCCCGGCTGCGGGAGGGCGGCTGGGAGCGGGGTCTGGGCCGCGCTGCGGGTGGGGGAGAGGCCGCGCATCCTCCGCCCGCCCGCTCCCCCCAGCGCGGGGCCGGGCGAGATGCGCGGCCGGGGCGGGGAGCGCTGAGCGTCCTCCCCCGCCGGGTCGGGGGGAGCGGGGCGGCTCGGCTCGGCTCGGCTCGGCTCGGCTCGGCTCGGCTCGGCCAGGCCAGCCCCCTGCGCCTCCCCGCCACGCCATGGAGAGGAGCCGCGCCGGGCGGGAGCCGCAGCCCCAGCCCCAGCCGCAGCCGCAGCCGGCCCAGGGTAAGGCTTCGCGGCGGGGGCCGGCTCCGGCTCCGGCTCCGGCAGCGGTGGGAGCCCCGGGGCCCTGCCCGAGCCGGGGTCGGGGTGCGGGGGTGCGGCCGAGGGGGAGCCGGGAGCGGTGGGGAGCGGGATCCGGCCGGGGGATGCGGCGGGGCCGCCCGCGGAGCCGCTCTGGCGGGGGCCCGGGGGCGGTGGGGGAGCCCGGGGCCGCGCTGCCGGGGCCGGGGCGGCTTCTCGGGAGGGACAAAGCCCGGGCACGGCCCCTCCATCTTGGGGGGGGCCGGAGCGGCGCGGACCCCGGCCCCGTCGGGGGAGCTGCCCTTGGGGAGCCCTCCCGGGCGCGGCCCCGCCATGGCGGGGGGGGGGGGGAACCGGGGCGGCGGCGCTCGCCCGTGCTCGGGCTCGTCCTCGCCAGCCGGAGGGCGATGCCGGCCTGGTCCGGAGCCCCCCCCCGCCCCGAGCCTCTGTGCCGGGGGTCCCGGCGGGCAGGGCCCCGCTGCTCGCTATGGAGCCGGCCCCGCCGCCCTGCTGGCAGCGCTCGTGTTGCGGGGTGCTGGTGGCCCGGGGTCCGCGCCGGGGCGAGCGGAGGTGCTCGTGGGTTGAGGGGCTCCGGTTTTGCGCCCCTCTTGCCGGCGCTCGCCCCCACCATGGGCATGTCCCGGCCCATCCAGCCCCGGCGCTGCCCCGGGATGAACTCCAGCACCAGCCCTCGGCTCGGCAAACCGGGGCGGGCGGCAGCCGGCGGGGCCGAGTCCTGGGGCCGGGGTTTGTTTTGGCTCTTCCCCGCCGCAGGGCTCCAGCCAAGCGCTCTTTGGTCCCAGCGGGCCGCTCGCTCCCGGCTGTGACTAAGCACGGCCCGGCGGTGGAGCCGCTTCCCAGCGATGGAGGAAGAGGAGAGGCAGTTCCCTTCCCCCTCGTCCCCGGTGCCCGCCGCCGCGCCGTGATTCACCGCCCATGGCCGCCCGGGCCCTCGCAGGCGCAGAGGGGCCGCTGCCGGCCCCCAGCGATGCCGAACGCCGCTCGCCCTTTATCCGAGCGAAGCGGCTGCGGGGCCCCGCCGCAGCCCGCCCGGCCCCTGCTTGCCCCTCGGTGCCCTCGCTGCCCGGTGGTTTGGTTCCCTGGTACCAGGGAGACCTCGGCTGCTCCACCGTGAGAGGATGGAGCTGGGATGTGCGTGCACCGCATCCCGCTCCAGGGACCATCCCTGATCCTTGTCACTTGGGCAGCATGCATGGCTGGGCAGGCCAGGCTGCTCCCTGTCCTGCTTCCCAGCATGGACTGGATCCCTTGCACTCCTCAGTGTGCCATACCCTGGCTGCCAGCAGGGATGGGGTTTCACTCCAGGGACTGGGACCCACAGCAGTGTGGGGCAGCTGGTGGCATTGGGGGGGGCAGGAGCAGAGTGTGGCCCTATGGAGCTGCATGGCTGGGATGCTGCCCTGCAGACGGGCAGAGGGATGAGGGCCAAGGCAGGGAGAGGTTTGCCCTTGTCCATGTTTCCCCTGGCTTCTCCAGCCCCATTCCCTCCTGCACAGTGGAGAGGGAGGGTGCAGGGTGAGCTGGGTGCCAGCCAGCTCCTGCCTTTGGGAGCAGGCGGCTCGGGAGCTCTCGCAGCACAGGGATACCAGCAGAGCTGCTGCTGTGAAGCCATCAGAGCAACGTGATGCGACGTGCGGAGGGAGCGGGGATGTGACAGTCCCGTGGTGCCGTGTCCAAAATAGTTAGCACAGCTCTCGCTTGTCGCAGGGCTCCGAGCAGGGACGGACACCACAGAGCCGGATCCTGCGCAGCCCCAGCCCTGCAGGTGCCTGTATCCACGTTGTGAGGCTCAGGACCTGGTTTTGGCGGTGCTGAGCTTGCCCCGTGCCCTGCCTCGGGGCCGGGTTTCTGTTGGCCCAGCGGGATGCTGGCAGACAGGGCTTCGGGCGCGCGGCTCCGCACAGGTCGCCCCAAGGACGAGGGCACCTCTTGTCGCACTGGTGCTGCCCAGACGGATGAGGGGCAGGTGCTGCCCTCGCTCTGTTTGGGCTGTGCGGGTGCTGGGGTGCAGCAGCAGCCCCGGCCCTTCCCTCCGTGTGTATTTTAAACCCTGGAAACCCCCCAGCTCTGGCTCCGCTCTGGCCACGAGATCCCATCTCCCGAGTTCCCCTTGTTGCTCCCTGGCTTGGCACATTCCCTGCTGGCGCGGTGCTGTGCCACATGAGCTTGGTGGCCGCTGCCACGGCCTGGAGGCTGCCGCGGTTCCCTCATGGCTGCCTCCATGTGCCCTTCGCAGGGCACGGGCCCTGGCAAGGGTCTGGGACCTCCATGCAGTGCTGCACGGAGCAGTGGGTGCAGCCCCGGGCCAAACCAGTGCTGCCAGGAGCCGGTGCAAAGGCAGCGCGGGCCCAGCCGGGCGGGCAATGCCCCATCGTGCCCCTTCCTCCTGCCTGGTACCCACTGTGGGCATCTGGCTGTGCCCTCCCTGTGCCCCTCCTGCCCTGCCCGTGTCTGTCCCCGGAGCTGAGGGCACTGCATGGAGCGCCATGGGACGATGCCTGACGTGCCCCGGCTGCTTTCTGCTGGCTCTGAGCCTGAGCTCAGCCTCGGGATACAGCACTCATGCTGCCCGGGGCCAGGGTGCTGCCTGGGGCCAGGGTGCTGCCTGGGGCCAGGGCGCGGGTGGCTGTGGGCAGAACCCCCACGGGACCCCCTCCATGGGGAATGGGGTGTCACTGCTGTTGGTGGCTGCCAGGGTGGCACTGACCACCCCTGCGGTGCGGGCTGCTGGTGCTTGCTCAGAGCATTGCCCATGTCTCCCTGCCCATGCATGTGAGCCGAGGCTTGGATGTGCTGGGGATGTGCCAGGGATGCTTGCTCACTATCCCTGTCATCCAGGTGCTGCAGCGCCCGGGAATCCCGGGAGTTGGGTGGGACCAGGTAGGGCTGGGCTCTGAAGCACATCTGAGACATGGTGAGGTGGGGTGGGATCGTGGGCAGCACTGGGAAGGGCCCAAGGGTGCACCGTGGGCTATGGGGAGCAGCCCTGCAGAGCCAGCGGTGGGTCTCAGGGCTGTGGCTCCCCTCGGGATCTTGTCCCTGGGCATCACAGGGACATGAGCCATGGCCAGGGTGGGCCGGGTGCAGTGACACCAGCCCCAGCGGGTGGCTTTGCAGTGCCCACGCTGCACCCACCAGCCCCTCTCTCCTCTCCTCCTGGGGTAACGATGGGCCCCATCCGATGCCCACGTCCCAGGGCAGGTACCGCACGTGGAGCAGCCCCAGTCGTGCCACAGAGCAGGGAGCTGAGATTACAGTGGATGGGGGGAGCTGAGGTTAAAGCAGGCGGGTGCCCCCCCTTCCTCATGGGAAGCGCCCCGCGGGGATGCGCAGCGGACGGGTATCGGAGCCTGCTCGGCCAGAGCGCCCTGCAGGGCCTCGATGTGCTCTCGCTTCACGGCACCAGGGATTTGCCTCTGCCTGGCTGAGCATCCCCAGCCATGTGCCGGCCACGGGGCAGTGCCGGGCTGGAGGTGCTGGTGGTGCTCGGTGGCGCTGGTGCCACAGGGACCCACGGGATGGGCTGGGATGCGCTGGGTGACAGGCGTCGAGGGGCAGCCCCATGGCTGCTTCCAGTGCCAGCAGCGGGACCAGCGCTGCACAGGCTCGCCCGGGCTGGGGGCTGCAGGGGAGCCGTGCCTGCACGTCTGGGGGGCCGGGAGCTAATCCCTGCGGAATGCTGCGGCCAGGGGACAGGGGACGCCCGCGCCGCCCGGGCGCAAGCAGCGTTGGGTTTCAGGGCAGCTGCCGTGCTGGAGCAGCGACAGGGACAGATGGAGCAGGGCTGGCCCCAGCCTGTGCAGGCAGCCCTGCCCTGGCCATGGGCACTGCTGTGCCCCCGGATGGGTCCTGCCCAGGGCTCTGTGTGTGCCCCATGGAGCAGGGTGGCCGGAGGCTCCTGCCGTCCCCAAGCGTTGCTCCCTGCACATCCAGGGCTCCGGAGACATTTCCGTCTGCTGAGGGACACCAGCCTGGCCTTGATGCTTCGTCCCCACGGGCAGCACCCGCAGGGTCACCTCTTCCAGCTGGGACACGCGTGGTGCCACCATGGGTATTGTCCTTAGAGCTGGTGCCTGCCGAGCCCCCTGTCCTGCGGGTGCTGATCGGGGCCAGCCCTGGGGGTCGGGGCAGGGGAGCCCCTAACTGCAGCCCCGGCACCTCCCCAGGCACACATGAGCTGCTGTCTGCGTCGAGGGGTGCAGCGATGGGGAGGTGGGGGGTGCAGCAGTGGGGATGTGGGGGGTGCAGCAATGGGGATATGGGATGTGCAGGATCGGGGCCAGGGGATGGGCTGGCTTCCTGCAGCAGAAAATACCCGGAAGGCTGCCGGGGTCTGCGGGGGGGCCGGGGCTGGATGAGTCCCCTGCAGAGCTTGGGGAGGGGTGAACCCTGCAGGCACGGGCCCCCCAGCGTGCTATGGGGCTGCAGCAGGTCCCCAGCCCCTCCGTGGGCAGGTAGGTGCTGCTGCGGGCGCTGTGTCCACGGGACCTGGGGCGCAGCCATGCCTATGGCACGGAGCGGGGCTGGCGGTGCCTGGAGCTGCTGCACTGGGGTGAGGAGCGGCGCCGGGCCATGTTTGCAGAGCCCACACTTTGCCCCTCGCTGATGACTGCGGAGAGCTCTGCAAACACGGCCCGGCCCCGTGTCTGATATCGCCCTGCGGTCACCGGTGTGCTCACCGCACACCACCGGCGATGGGGCCAGGCACTGCAGTGCTGCCCGGGGGGCTGGAGCCGGGTGCCTGTGGGGCTGGGATCTTGGCACATGCTCGGGCTCGTTGATGGTGGTCGGGGGGATCACCAGTGCCGGTCACGGTGCATCCACGCTTGCAGAGGGCGCGTGCTGTGGCACCGCAGGGCGGTTGGCACCGGGTCTCCATCCCCAGCACCGGTGCGTGCAGCGGTCCCCAGTGCCCGGCATCCCCATGGGCTGGCGGCGGTGGGCAGCGATCCCAGCGCTGCTCCCCTGGGGTGCCCCTCACCTGCCCCGTGCGGGAGGGGAGCCCCACGCGAGGAGGGGGCTGTTTTGCACCGGCCGCGGCCGTGTCCTCGCGGGCATTCCTGGGCCATGAGTTCATGGCTGCACGCGGGCCCGGCCATGGCGCGGCACGGGGGGACGTGGGCCGCCGCGGTGACGTCAGGGCACGGAGCCCGCACCCATCCTGCTCCATCCATGGGGCCAGCGCCGGCGGAAGCGGTTCCGCATCCTCCGGGGACGGTAGCGGTGGGTCCCCAGCCCCGTGTCCCCGCTGCGTGGGGCCGGGCTGGCAGCTGGCAGCGGAAGAAGGGCGGCTTTGTGGCAGCGGTGCCTGGTGCAGCGCCCGCCGGTCCCTCTGTGCATTGTGCATCCGGAGCCTGGCACCCGCCGGGGGTGCCCCCCAAAACCGGGGCAGCGGCAGGGCTCGTTGCAGGGACAGCCTTGCTCCCGAGGGCTGTGTCCGGGCGGACGGGGCTGCCCCAGGCTCTGCCATTGACTGTTGGCTCTGCTCTGCTGTGTTCCAGGGAAGCCACCGTCCCCGATGGGAGACAGCGTCGTCCCCCCCGCCTCGCCTGGGGGTGCCCTGCAGGGAGAGCGCACCCCCCCGCAGCATGACCCGCCCGGCCCTGCAGCCGTGGTCCCCTCGGCGCAGCCCCCGTCTCCCACCCCTGCAGCCATCGCCCCTTCAGAGGAGCCCGTCTCAGCCGCCCCTGCAGCCCTGACCCCCCCCAAGCACCCCATCGGTCCCCCCCCCGCCGTGACACCCCCCTCCGGGAGCACCCCCCTGCAGCGTGACCACCCCGGCCCTGCAGCCGCCACGCCGCCAGGACAGCCCGGGTCCCCCAGCCCTGCAGCCCCCTCAGCAGAGAGTGCCCCCCCTCGGTCCCCACCTGGGCCCCCCCCACCCGTGACGGAGCACCCCAAAGCAGAGGCATCACCCCCCGGCCCCAGCCAGCCAGTCCCCATCCACGCTGCTGCTGCTGCCGCCCCTTGCCCAGCAGAGACCCTGCCCCATGGGAGCAAACCCCCAGCCCCAGCCGCTGGTGAAGGGCCCCCCCCCGATGCCAAGACCCCCGTGTGTGGCACAGCCGGGCCCTCGAAGGATGCCCCCACCCCGAGGGACCGCCCCACCGCGGCTGCAGCCTCGCCAGCAAGTGCCGCCAGCCCCAGGCCCAAGCAAGGTGGGTGCTGGGGGGCTCAGGGGGGCTGTGGTGGTGCTGGCACCCCATGGGCGCTGCTCTGATGGTGTCTCCCCACTGCAGATACCCAGAAAGCGCAGGCGAGGCACAAGCAGGCGAAGGAGCGGCGCGAGGAGCGAGCCAAGTACCTGGGTATGGGGCTGGGCAGCGGGGTGGGAAGCGGGGCTGGCACATCCCGGGTGCGGGCCGGGAGGGAAAGTGGATGCCGGAGGAAGGCAAGAGCTAAGGAGCTTTGCTGGGTCACGGGCAATCCCATTAACTGCAACGAGCTGAGCCCAGGCAGCTCTGCACCCGCAGCACATCGCTGTGCTGCTGCTGCTCCCCATGGTGCGGGTGCCCCTGGGTCCGTGGGTGCTCCCCGGTCCATGGGTGCCCCCCGATCCGTGCATGTCCCCGCCGCGCAGCGCCCAGCTCGGCTCTGTGCTCAGCTCGGGGTGCCGGGCCCCTGCGCGGCACATGGGGCCTCCTCGTCCCCGCGCTCTTTCCACCCTCATTCCCCCATTGTTCGCTCCGCGGGCTCCCGGCCTCCCTTTTGTCCTTGCCCAAACCCCTCCCTCGCCGGCCCCGCGATGCCGCCTGCCCCGCGTGCTCCGGGTGCTCCGGGCGCAGGCAGCGCTCGGCCCCGTGCCGCCGGCATGGGCACGGGTGCCCAGCGCGGGGCTCAGCGCGGCTGCGCCTCGGGTGTGACCCCGCCGCCGCGGCTCCATCCTGCAGCCGCCAAGCGGGTGCTGTGGCTGGAGAAGGAGGAGAAGGCCAGGCTGCTGCGGGAGAAGCAGCTGGAGGAGCGCCGCAAGCGCCTGGAGGAGCAGCGGCTGAAGGCGGAGAAGCGCCGGGCGGTGCTGGAGGAGCGGCAGAGGCAGAAGCTGGAGAAGAACAAGGTGGGGATGGGGAATTGTGGGTGCGGTGGGGGTGAGGACGGGGATGCGCTCCCTGGGGTCACCCTGTGGCTCCAGCAGCTGCTCTGGGAGCTTCCTACTGTGCCCATCCTTCACGCATCCTTTATGGTGCGGAGCCTCTGTGGTACCCAGCTCTTTGGGCACAGCTTTCCACTGTGCCCATCCTCCGTGCATCCTTTATGGTGCAGAGCCTCCTTGGTACCCGGCTCCTTGGGCACATGTGCCCTGGCCGGGCCAGGCATCACTTCCACATCTCCTCCAAGCATCCCATCGCTGCGGTAGCCTCATGGCAGGAGGCTCCAGCCGGTGCCAGCCCCATGCTCCTTGGCCTCACCCTGTCCTTCTCCCTCGGGCAGGAGCGCTACGAGGCGGCGATCCAGCGATCGGCCAAGAAGACGTGGGCAGAGATCCGGCAGCAGCGGTGGTCCTGGGCTGGAGCCCTGCACCACGGTTCTCCTGCACACAAGGATGGTGAGTGCGGGGCTGGCTGCGGGCACCGGGGCCCTGTGGCTCTGTGCCGGCTGGGCATGGCTCTGCGGTGCTCTGTGCAAGGAGGGTGAGACCCCAAACCCCAGCTCAGCCCCATGCTGCTGTGGGCCGTGCTGCTGTCACCCTGGGCTGTGCCAGGGCCTGATGGGGACCCTTGGTGTCCCTTGGCTTTTCCCTGCTCTCACAGGGTCGGGGTGAGCCGGAGGCTGTGCGTGGTCACTGCTGTGTGAGGGGCTGTGCCTGGGGACAGCCCTGCCTGCTGTGGGGTGCTGTGGCCGTGCTGCCCGCGTCTCCAGCAGCCGGAGGAGCCGGGCACGGGCTGTGGAGCTGTGCGAGGCTGTGGCCGTCTCTCGCTGGGGTCTGTGCTGCAGCGTCTCCCCTTGTTCCCTGGCTGGGCAGGGGCAGCGCTTGGCCCCTCCAGCTCCAACACGGGGGTGCCCGTGGCTGCGCTGTGCCTGGGTGTGCGTGGCTGTGCCATGCCCTGAGGTGGCTGCCGGAGGCTCAGCCATGCCAGTGTCCCGCAGCCGACACTCAGCCCTCCTGGGGGGGTGTCTGGGGGACACCCCGTGGGGTTTGGCACCGGGGTTGGGCATGTGGAGGTCTCCCTTGTCCCTTGACCGCCGAGGGGACAGGGACATGCAGGCGGGCGCTGGCACTGCCTGGTGTGTGCGAGGCATAGAGGGGAGAGGGATCTGCCCCACTTGTGCCATGGGGCTGCTGTGGCAGCCCCGGCTGTGCCTGCCTGGCCAGGTTGTGTGTACCGGCACCACATGTGTACAGGTGTTGTGTGCCGGGCTGTATGTACCGGCATCACATGTGTACAGGTGTCATGTGCCCAGCTATATGTACCGGCACCACGTGTGTACAGGCGTTGTGTGCCGGACTGTATGTACCGGCATCACATGTGTACAGGTGTTGCGTGGTAGGCTGTATGTACCGGCATCACATGTGTACAGGCGTTGTGTGCCTGGCTGTATGTACCAGCATCACATGTGTACAGGCGTTGTGTGCCGGGCTGTATGTACCGGCATCACATGTGTACAGGCGTTGTGTGCCGGGCTGTGTGTACCAGCACCACGTGCATACAGGTGTTGCGTGCCCGGCTGTGTCTGGCCGAGCTGAGCGTACAGGCGCTGTGCTCTGGTTGCGCCTGTCTGGGCTGTGTGTCCCGGTGCCGTGTGGCCGGCTGTGGCACACTCTGGGACAGGCCTGTGTGCCCGTGGCGCAGCGCCTGGCACGGCCCGGCAAGGGGACCCCTTCCCCTGCCTCCTCTCCCTGGGACGGGCTCCAGCGCCGTCACTCCCCGGCGTCCTGGCTGCCACCTGCACCAGCAGGGAGCTGCCCAGGCCGTTTTCTCCAGAGGAGCCCAGTGGAGGTGGTGCCGGCCACCAGCACCCTCCTGGCACTGCCAGAGTGACCCAGCACCGGCGTCAGCGCTGTCCTCTGTGCGTCTGGACCTGCTGCCCTCAACCCGCTCGCCCGGTGCTGCCGAGGTCCTTGGCCTCCCGGCTCCCAGGACTGCTTCTGGGGACACCCTTTTAGCAGGGCTCCCAACGGACGAGATCCCTGCATGATCCCAGCATGACCCCCCTGGGGCCCGCTCGGGCACCGCGCCATGCCGGATGCCAGTGCCATGTGTTGTGTTCCTGGACACCAGCATCCCCTGGTCCCACTCTCTGTGCTGCATCCTCCTGCCCCGGTGCCCCGGCACGGCCGTGCATGCTGCATGTGGGGGGCCCAGCCCCAGCCCCGGGTCCTTAATGCCCTTGTGTCTTTTCCCTTCTCCAGGTGCGAGCCGGTGCTCGGTGTCCGCTGTAAACCTCCCCAAACACGTGGACTCTATAATCAACAAGCGGCTCTCCAAATCCTCCGCCACCCTCTGGAACTCTCCCAGTAGAAGTAAGAGCCCTTTGTGTTTGCCCCAGCGCAGCGCTGGGGACCCCCGAGGCCAGGGTCCCCCCCGTCCCCAGGCCCTGCCTTGCAGCACGGTGCCCGCGGAGAGAGGAGAAGCCGTTTGCTGTTTGCAGGAGGAGGCTCCTTGAGGCTGTGAGGAGGAGGAGGAGGATGAGGAGGATGAGGAGGTGCTGGCAGCCCCGTAGGGCGCCGGGATGGGGACGGGAGCCCTGGCTCCCTGCCACAGGGCAGCTCTGGTGGGTGCAGACGCAGCTGCACAGGGTCACCGGAGCCTCCTTGGGGCTGGTGCCACCGCGTCGCCTGTCCCCAACAGGGGCTGGGTGCCCGCGGGTGCGACGCTGCGTCGGGTGCTGCGAGGTCGTCCCGGCCCTTGCGAGCTGCCGGGGGCTGACGTCTGCGCCGGAGGGATGCGTCCAGCGCCGGCGCTGCTGTTGTGTTTCGGAGTTGCCTGGTGATGGCTGGTTATAAATAGCCCGAGCAGCTGACGCGCGCGGCTGCGGGCGCTGGTGACGCAGGCGGCTCCCAATGTCCCCGTGCTGGGGGCTCAGCCCAGGGACAGGCACCCAGGGGCTGTCAGCACCGCACGGGTGGGAGCAGCAGCTCCTTGGGCCGGTGCCGGACCTGGCGTCCTGTCCTGCGGCACCCGTGGCTCTGTTTTCAACCCTCCTGGCAGCAGGACCCCTAAATGGGGGCCCCGGTGGAAAGGGGCAGAGGGGCCTTGTCAATGTGGGTGCTTCCTGAGCACCCGTGGAGTGTTTGGTGCTGGTGATGCGCAGTGGATGTGTCCCGCTGGGCCAGCATCGTGGCTGCGGACCACTGTTCCTTGGGTGCCGTGAGCCTGGCCTGGCTCCTGCGGCATGTTTGGTGACTTTGGCACAGCTCCCTTGGGGTGAGGGTGTGCTGGGGGCTTGATCACACCGGGTTGGGGGCACAGGGAAGGGACACGTCAGCAAGGAGAGGGCTGCTCTCAGTGGGGTTGCACCCTGTGGGTACCGCTCGCTGCGGGTGCATGGCGGCTGGGGTGACCGTGGGGCATGGGGACACCGTCGTTGTCACGCAGCTGCGCCGTGCCGCGGGTGCTCAGGCACCCCCCTACTCCTGCGCCCGCATGGCCCCTGGTCCTGCGCAGCCGAGAGCTTCGGGCACTCCCAGGGCTGTGCATGTGCCCCGGCCTTGCTGCAACCGCATGGCTGCTCCCTCGCAGCGGGCTGGGGCCGGTGCCTGTGGGCTCAGGGCTGTGCTGACGGCTCCTCTCCTTCCCCAGACCGGAGCCTGCAGCTTAGCCCGTGGGAGAGCAGCATCGTGGACCGGCTGATGACACCCACCCTGTCCTTCCTCGCACGCAGCCGCAGCGCCGTGACGCTGGCTGGGAACGGCAAGGAGCAGGGTGCGTACCTGCAGCCACGTGCATCCTGGCGCGGGACTGGGACAGGGGAGCCTGGTGACCACGGCGCCGGTGCCGAGTGGCTCCGTCCTGACGGGGGGGTTTCTCCTGCCCGCAGTGCCCGTGTGCCCCCGCTCGGCCTCCGCCAGCCCCCTCAGCCCCTGCCACAACCACCGCCTGCAGCACCGCTGCTGGGACAGGCGGAAGGGGACCACGGCCAGCCCCGACGTGACGCCGCGGCGCAGGACCGAGGCCTCGCCCGTGAGTGCCATCCCCTGCGGTGCGCTCCCGGTGCCGGCGTGGCCGCGGGGCGGCCGGTGCTGACGCTGTCTCTGTCTCTGCCTGACCGGAGCAGAAGAAGAAGGAGAAGAAGGAGAAGGAGCGGGAGAACGCCAAGGAGCGCAGCGCCCTGTCCCGCGAGCGCAGCCTCAAGAAGCGGCAGACGCTGCCGGCGGCACAGCCCCGGCTCCTGCCCGCTGCCGACAGCAGGTAGGGACCCAGCACCACCGGCCCCTCGCCCCGCTGCCACGCGGGCAGCCCCAGCCCCGCTGACACCATCTCTTGCTCCGTTTGCAGCCCCGGCCCCAAGAACCGTCCCTCATCCCCTGCCACCCCCAAAACCCGTCCAGCGTCCCCCAGCCCGGCCCTCGGCTCTCCCCACAAGCCGCCCCTGCCCCGCAGCACCCACTCCTCTCCCAAGGTGCGGGCCAGGGCCCGGGAGGAGCGGGGGGAGCAGGAGAGCCAGGCGAAGGTGCGGGACAGGAAGGAGGAGGAGCGGGGCCCGGCCCCCACGGCCCTCCCCGAGCCCCCCAGGGCTCCTGCAGAGCCAGCAGCAGGTGGGTACCGGGAGGCTGGGGGCCAGCGGGGCTGGGGGGAGCAGCGGCAGCACTGATGCCGTGTGCACCCCACAGCCCCCCCGGCCCCTGCAGCCCCCAGCCCCGCGCCCGCCACCCCCCCGGGCAGACCCCCCGCCGGCACCACGGACCGGGAGGAGGCTGCGCGGCTGCTGGCGGAGAAGCGGCGGCAGGCGCGGGAGCAGCGCGAGCGGGAGGAGCGGGAGCGCCGGGAGCAGGAGGAGCAGGAGAGGTGGGTGCTGGCCCCATCCCCTGCGCCCCGCTCCCCCCGCACCGTGCTGAGGGCCCCGTCCCCGCAGGCGGCTGCAGGAGGAGCGGGCGCAGCGGGCGGCCGAGGAGCAGGCGCGCAGGGAGGCCCTGGCGCGGCAGCGGGAGGAAGAGCGGCGGCTGCAGGAGGAGCGGGAGGCCCAGGAGAGAGCACGGGCGGAGCGGGAGGAGACGGAGCGGCTGCAGAGACAGGTGTGGGGTGCGGGGATGGGGAGGGAGAGGTGGGGTTGGGATGAAGGCAGGGATGGGTGATCAGGGGCTGGAGCACCTCCATATGGAGCCAGGCTGAGAACACTGGGGCTGTTCAGCCTGGAGAAGAGAAGCTGCGTGGAGACCTCAGAGCAGCTTCCAGGGTCTGAAGGGGGCTGCAAGGATGCTGGGGAGGGGCTCTTCATCAGGGACTGCAGTGACAGGACAAGGGGTGATGGGTTCAAACTGAAGCAGGGGAAGCTCAGGTTGGATATGAGGAAGAAGTTCTTTACTGTGAGGGTGCTGAGGCGCTGGCACAGGGTGCCCAGAGAAGTGGTGAATGCTCCATCCCTGGCAGTGTTCAGGGCCAGGTTGGCCAGAGCCTTGGGTGAGATGGTCTAGTGTGAGGCATCCTTGCCTTAACACCCAGGGTGGAGGAAGGGAACGTGGAGCAGGGCTGTGCTGAGCCGCCTGGGCACCGTGTCCCCACTGCCCTGCCCTGTCTGATCCATCCCTGCCACCCCGCTGTGCCGCAGAGGGAAGAGGCCGAGGCCAAAGCACGCGAAGAGGCTGAGCGGCAGCGGCTGGAGCGTGAAAAGCACTTCCAGCGCGAGGAGCAGGAGCGGCTGGAGAGGAAGAAGGTGAGGGCTGGGGACACAGCAGGGGCATCCCTGCAGGGGTCCTGCCCAGCACCCAGGGCGGGTCTGGCTGGCGAGGGCTGTGCATGAGCCCCTCTCTGCCCCGCAGCGCCTGGAGGAGATCATGAAGAGGACGCGCAAGTCTGACGCAGCAGATGCCAAGGTGGGTGCTTGTCCCGTGTCCGGATGCACGTCAGGACGCGGGGGACTCTGCGGAGCCCACCTGCCACCACTGCCCCTCACGGCTCTCCTCTCCCTGCAGAAGAAGGAGGACAAGAAGGTGGTGAATGGCAAAGCGGCCGAGCAGGACGATGTCCCAGGTGTGCGGCCCCTTCCCACCCCCTGCTGCCCCTTGGGGTGCCTGCTCCTGGCCCAGCCATGCTCCTGGCCAGGGCCATGGCTGAGCGGGGGCTCTACTGACATCCCCAGGCCGTGAGAAGCACGCGGGGCCCATGTCAAAGCAGGAGGAGCTCCCCGAGATGGAGACACCGAGCGCAGGGACTCCGGGGGGGCTGAAGGGCCTGGTGGGTGAAGGGCTGCAGCCAAGGTGAGCACAGGACGGCCTGAGGGGACCAGGGTGGGGGGGGCAGCGGGGTCCTGGCTGACCCCAGCCCCTCTGCCCCCCAGCTCCCCAGCCAAGGAGGTGGCGTCCCCGGCCTCCCTGGTGAACGGCGTGCAGGCCGGCAAGCACGAGAACGGCTTCTCAGGCCCGGAGGGCTCCAAGGAGCTGCTGGAGCTCTCCCACCACAGCAGCAGCCCCGGCAGCATCATCCCCTTCGGGGACAAGGAGCCCTTCCTCAAGCAGGCCGTGGTGAAGCCCCCCCAGGTCACAGGTGAGAGACGGGAGGGCTGCGGGGCTGGGGCTGTGCTGCGGCCACCCCAGGCTCAACCCCTCCCCTTTGCCCGCAGAGGTGCTGTGAGGCGGGGCCCCGGGATGTGCCCCCGCCGGGCCCCACGGCCGGACCCGTGGCTGCTGTTGGAAGAAAACACCTCGCTCCTGCCCGTGCCGTGCTGCGGGGGCCCGGACCCCGGCGCGGCGCTGCGGGGACGCTCGGTTTCTCTCTTTGTTCTTTGTTCTTATTTCAGTTTTCTTTCATTTTTTAAATATGCACCTTATCAGACACCCCCCCCACATCCCCCCCGCCGGAGCCGCCCCAGACGTGTGCTGTAATAATGTAGTTATTTAACTCGCTGGGTACAATGTATGTGAATACTGTAAATAGAGCTCGGCCAGACACGGGGGACGCCGCCCGGCCCGGCCCTGCGTGGGGCAGGGGGGCTTGAGGTGCGCAGCTCAGGCAGGCAGGCTCAGCCCGGCCCGGGGAGGGCGGGGGGGGGGGTGTTCCCCATGCCCACGGCCCCACGCATGCCCCCGGAGCACCCGCACCGGGCCCGGCCGGTGCCGCGCTGCTCTCCGTGCCGTTGTGACAGTGTTATGCATCCAGACAACCTCTGCCAACAATAAAGTGGACAACTGCCCTCGCCTTGCCTCGCTACGGCCTCGGGGGGGGGACCGCGCTGCCGGCGGGGGGGGCGGCCGGGTTCAGCGTGGGGCCGGTTCACCGGGCCGGGACCGGCCGCCCTGCGCCCCCCATGGCGGGGCAGCACCCGGGGACCGGACGGGGCGGAGGAAGAGGAGCGGCCTCCGGCTCCAGCGCCACGGCCGCCATTTTCCGCCTCAGCGCAAGCCGCACCCTCCGCGTGGCGTGAGGGGCGGGGTGAGCAGTGACGTACCCCCGTGCGCTGCGCCCGCTGGGAGTTGTAGTCCAGCTTCGGCCACCAGCCAATGGGTGTGCTGAGGGCATTGGACTACAGCTCCCAGCAGCCTCGAGGGCGGGCGGCGGGCGGGCGCGAAGCGGAAGTGCGTGAGAGGGAGGTGGTAGGCGCCTGGCTGCTGAGGAGGCCGCGGGCGGAGCGGGGCCCGGTGAGTACGGGTAGGCCCAGCTCGTCCCGTCCCGTTCCTCCGCGTCCCTCCGCGTCCCTCCGCCGCCGCGTTCTCCTCCTCCTCCTCCTCCTCCCTTCTCTCACCGAGCGCCCTCCGCGGCCTCTCCTCGCAGTCCGGCCGCGCTTTGCCCCCCCCCGTCTCCTCCCGGCCCTCAGCGCTGCCCACCTCGCTCCCCCGGCGGCCGCCATGTGCCGGGCGCGGCCCCGCGTGTCCCCCACCCCCGGGCGCGGCTCGATCGCGGCGCTCCCGGCGCCGCCCTCGCCTTGGCCTTGTGGCCGGGCCGGGCCTCGCACCGCGGCCTGTCCCAGGGGCCCACCCCCACCGCCCGGCCCAGCCGCTTGCCGCTTTCCGCCCGGGCCTCTGCGCCCGTTCCTGGGGGTTCTCCGTTCGCTTCGGGCCGTCCCCAGGGGCTTCCTCCCGTCGCGGGGTCGGGGCTGTGTCCGCTGCCGGCGTCCTCGCTGAGCCCTGTGGGTCTCGCAGGGCGCACGCAGCGGCGCTGAGCACCGTGCGCCGCTCGGTGCAGCGGGACGGGTTCATCCACCCGCCTTTGGCACTCGGCATCTTGAGTGGAAGTGGAGTTGGGCAGAGGTGGAATGGGCTTTGCAGTGGCACAGAGGCCCGCGTGAGCCCCGAATGCTTTTCACCGGGCTCATGAGGGTTTGTTTCCTTCAGCCTTGCTTAGGGGAGTTGAATGTGTTTGAAGTCTCTGTAAGTATAATCCAAAGTCTCCACAAGGTAATGGTCACTGTAACTGCCTCCCGAGTTACTTTCTGAGTGCATTTATGTGCCGGAAGGTGACGCGGTAAGTTTGGAATAAGCCATGTAGCAGCTTTGGGAGGCGTAGCTTAACTTCTGTTTCCTTGTGTGTGTGTGAGTGAGGATGCCCTAGACGTGGAGTGGGTGGTGGTGTGTGTGCAACAGCGTTTCCTTGGGACTAGGCAGAGGTGGGTTACTCATTTCTTAAGTATACCGTAATGTGGCATAAGAACAGAGTCGTTCATTGAAATAATCTGTAAAACCGTTTGGAAAACCTTAGAAGTTGTCTTACAGCTGATGGGCAGATGGAGAGGAGCCTTTATCTTCTGCTTCTGCAGCAGTGGCAGCACAGAGCTCCTGTAAGAGGCTGCAGGGTCACATCAGCAAATGGACGTTTTCAGGATGCTCTTTCCTAAGAGCTCAGGCAATTCAATCATCCAATTACTCTCTGCGAAGGGCTCTTGTAGTATTCCTTCCCGCTAGGAGCACAGGCAGGTGGTTATGTCAGTGGTTGTGGCATGGCCAACGTGACATTTTGGGTGTGTTTTTAATGTGCCTTTTGTGTGGCCACTGCCCTGGAGTGCTGTGGCTGAAGAGATCTGTTCCTTGGGTTTCTATTGCATAACCTGCATTCATTTGAAAAGAGATGTTCCAAAGCTGAGCCTCTCAGGTTGCCTTTAAGGGAGCGTGTGGTAGAGATGGGGGGGGGGGGGGGGTGTGCGGAGAAGAGTGTTTAAGCACAACAGTGCTTTCTCCTGGAGCATTTGGCCGTTCATCCTCTCGCTCTGGCACTTTGTAGGTGCTCAGCACATGGCTGACCTTGTGACACAATCAGACAGCAGATAAGAGGATAAACTGATGCAGTTACTGCAGAGAGCTGTCTAAAATGCATGGATTTGTGACTTGGGATCCTCTGTAGAGCCTGGGACCTTATGATTGCGTCTACATTCTGTTTAGATCCTGCTGCATGGTTTTGTTTTATATCCTCTGCACTATGAATGACTTGTTCATTTTTTAGCGGGCACAGGGAGGGGCACACAAGACAAGTTAGTTTGAAGCCTTTCAAACTTGGTTAAGCTTGAGGATGCTTTTCATTGTGAAACCGTGGTGTTCCCTTTGTAGTTGTATCACTGGCTCCCCAAAAGAACAGTGCAGTTTTGTCAGAAGCTTGATGATTTGTATTTTTTTAGCTCTCTGGCCTTTGTCTTTGCAAAATGACAGTTTGCCATGTCAGAACTTAATAGTTTAAGCAGCTCCATAGCCGTTGAACTTTTTTCCATATCTGGAAAAGTTTACAGTATACTGAGCTGGATGTGCCAGTACAGTAACGTGGGGTTTAGGTCCTATGGTTTCCTCTGAATTTCAGTGGTACAGGGAGTTCTTCTGTGTGGCAGAATTCCTGCTGTATATTTAGCCATATAGTTTAGGCCACAGGCATTGAAAGAGGGCAAAAACTGTCCTGGCTCCCTGGGGAGCTTGTGCAAGGTAATCCTGCAAGGCTGTGTAAACAGCTAAGGGTAGGCAGCAAGGTCTAACCTTGTGCATAACAGCTCTTATTTGTGCTTTGAACTGACCCCTGTTCCTGGGCTGGTAGACTCTGGTTCAGCAAACATTCACAAGGAGCATGGCTTAAAATGGCTTTGTGGGTTTCTGTAATGGGTCCCAAGATGAGATGGTGTTAGGCTCAGCCCAAGAACTCATCTTGTCTCCTCTGTTCCTGCTGGAGTCAAAGTGACGCCTGGGAACAAGTAGGTGCCATTTTGTTTCTGGATGACAGGCTGGTTTATGGATCTGGAGTCTCTCTTGCCATAAAGGAAAATATCCTTCCCCTCTTCCCAGTGAAATGAGAGTATTGGCAGGGGCTAAACAGTGGAGGTAGTCACTGCTATTAGGTTTGAGAAAGTGAAGAGGTCCTGCTTAATTTAGCTTTATCATGTCAGCGCTATGAATAGTAAAATCATGGGATTCCATTTCATGCCAGCTGGGAATGGTGTTTGCGCTGTTGCACTCCATGGTAACCGGAAGCTCTGGTGTCCATTAAAAGAAGGACTCATGCTGGCACCCAGAGGTGACACCCAGCCCTGCTGCGGGGGGCCTAGCTGGGGGGGGTGGTGGTGGGGGGTGTGTGTGTGTGTCCTTTCCTGAGGAAGTTTTCAGTCAGTGTCCTTTTTTCCTATCCTGTATGCGAATACTTTGTACATCTCTTCCCTGTCCTCTGTTGCAGGAGAGCAAGGCCTCTTTGCAGAGCCCTGCTCGCAGCTACTACTCCTTTAATACAAGAGCAAACGGACTGCTCAGAATTTCATCTCCAGATTTGTCACCCGGCCATTTTTAGCCTGCCATGATTTACAGTGCGAGGTGGCTGTACAAACCCCCCAGAAGTCCCTGCTGTAACACCAGGGTTTGCACAGTCCTTCCTGCTGCTGCCTGCGTTTCAGTTTTACCTTTGGTTGAGTGAAAGGAAGAAGGGAAAGCTTGGCAAGGAACCCCAGGGGTTTCTCTGCTCTGAGAGCACAAAAGGTGATGGCTTGAGGGTGTGGGGGGTGTTGAGCTGAAATCCTGTTTTCAGGGGAATTAGGCTCTGTATTAATGATGTTCACAGAAGGCTGCACACATGATATCTTGTGGGCATTGTGTACCTGATTATTTCAGGCCCTGTGTATCTGTGTAGATTATCAGTTAGTTGCTCCTATAAGGCTGTGGAGGAGATCGGTTTCCTGAGCTAAGGATCTGTGCATGCACTATCTGATTAGATTAAGTAATTTTGTCAGCCTTATTTTACTGAGAAGTGATGCTGGGATGAATGGCTAAAACCGGAATGCTTCCCTATGCTTGTAAAGTGGGGGATTTGCCAGTATCTTGGTTGTCTTAAATTTTTCTCTTTTTTTTTACTTAGGTGAGAGTTCAGTTGCTTCTGATAAAGCAGATTCAGAAACATCATTGATGGGAGACTTATTCAAGGTATGTAAACACAGCACTGAAAACTCTTTGAATAAGATTATTCCATACATGAAGTATTTCCACGGGCAAGCACTTACCTCTGTTTCGTAGCCCAGCAGAGTGTAGGGGTATCCTGTTCTAATGGCTTGTGCTTGCAGTAACTCTGTGATTTTTAAATCTTTTAAAGAACTTTTAATGTTAAACCAAGTTATGGAAATAATTTTCCTTATTTTCCCCTGAGGTTACAAGATTCAAGTTAAGGTAGACAGAAATCAAGCACTGTCTTGAGAATAAACATGGGAATGATTTTGCTTTTTGCAGCTTACAACTGCGAGTTGCTGGAGTTTGTCTTTTCATAGGTTAAATGTGTGAGGAGCAGTAATTCTTTAGGAGAGATTCAGTTTTGGCTGCAGCTACACTGTGTATTTCAGAGGACATTCCGAAGAGCCCCAGCTTCAGTTGTTTTTTACATTATTTCCATGTTTCTGGAAGTACATTGTGGGCACTGTAATAAAGGAGATGTTGGCGTGCAGAACTTGCTGGGTTCTTCGGAGAAGAACTTTTTCTGTTCGTCTCTTCCCAGGTTGGATAGGTTTGAAAGCAAAAAGGTGATGAAATAGGTTTTTCTTTTTGTTTTTTTTTTTTCTCTTGTTATTATGGATGTTTTTCTTCTGTGTTTAACAGAAGATCCAAGTGCCTGACTTGTAACAAAACCGTCCAGGTTTCTAAGCAGCTTTTTCTTACGTTTGTATTTTCTGAGCTCCCTGTCACTAAACTGAATGCCAACACAGGACATTTTAAGCTCAAAGATACAGAAAATACTTTATCAGGTAACTAGGATCAAAATTCAAGTCATCCATTGGTGTTTAGAGCTGGCCAGATTCTTTGGGAAGGATTGTTGAGCACTGCATTCTGTACAATCAGTCCTTTTGGGAAGATCCTGTAGCTAGTCTTCCAACCCTTCTATAGAACCTGCTTCTAATCAGAACCCAGCGCTAGAGCTCAATGTTAAAGCTTCTTGAGGGATTAGTTTAATTGTGTGAAGGAAAATAATCTTAATTTTAAAAGCATACAGACTAGGGAGAAGTTGGAACTGCGCTTGACAAGTTAGTACCTCTCTTGCTGTGGCAGATTAATCAGAATGTTGTTTCCCCACAGTGTGTTTGGCATGTGTTAAAATAGAACACACTGGTTTGGGTTTATTTCATTGTTTTCTTTGGTTTTAGCAGCGTTGTCCAGGAAAAGTTCTGTTGAGGAGGTTGGTAGGTGTAGTTGTAGGCTTTAGTGGAACCTCGTGTCCTTAATCTCCCGAAAACATACATTGGATACTTGATCTAGAAACGGGAATTGTTCTGCTTTTTGTTACCCGAAGGAAATTTGAACTGCTTGATGTAGAAATAGCGTTTTAATTTGCAAGCCAATGGGCTGGCAATGGGAGCTGTGCAGGTGACTCTTTTTTCTTCCTCTGAAGTGCTCTGTTGCTATCAAGACCATTCAGGTTTGATCTTGAGCCAGAAAATAGCTTGAAAAGGAAGAATTCAGTAGAAAGTGAGATGATCAGACTTTGATTTCTAAACTAGCAAAGCCACCATGTGCTTTTTGTACTCTCTACATTGCTGCTGGCGCTCCCAGTGTGCTCTGACATGCAGATAGCAGCAACTTTTTTTCCACTTCAAGCAAGTTCACAGCAAAACCTTGTGCAGCTGCAGTCCAAAGCTTGTTGGGAAATAGATTTTACGTAGCTGTCATGTATGACGAGGTTCATTTGTCATGCTTCTGGGCTGCTCTTTTAGAGCAGGAGCTTTAGTTCACTGCAGTGTACTGATGGTTGTCAAACTTCACGGGTGTAGGAATACCCTTTTCAACTTTTAAGCTAATGTAGGAATTTGTGGTTATTTGATTTGCTTTTTGATAAAGGCGATAGGTCTGGGACCTGCAAGGGGAGAGCAGATGTCGTGTGCCTTTGTGCTCACCATGGGTGGGTTGGAGCGAGGCAGATTTTGGGGGTTGCTCTGCATGAGCTGCCAGTGGCAGCCTCAACAGGTGCAAGTGCTGCTTGGGCTGGAATTCCTGCCAGGGAGTTCATGTGTGCTATGAGAAATACCCTTCTGGGGCACTTGCTGCATGAAGAAAAAGAACAGCTCTTCTATTCTTTGCCAGATCCATGTCTAGAAAACAAAGCTCGCTCTGATTTGACACCGGTGTCTGGCTGCTCTTGCTAAATGTATTATTAAGCCTGAGTGCAAGAGGAAGTGCTATGTTAGACCAGATTTATTGCATGTATTCTTTACATGAGCCCAGTAGCTCACATTTGGCTTTTTTAGCCATTTTTGCCGTATGGATGGTGTTTGGTGTTCAAGTAGCAGTTTGGTACTGGACGCAGTGCAGCTCCTGTGCTGTAGGGAGTTACTCAAACAAGACAGTGCTGAAATTAGTTTTAGAAGATGCTGACAGTTAGTTACTCTTATGTTTTATTTGACACGTTCCTATAGTTTGTTATTGTATCTTAACTAGTATACTACTAGATAGTATTACAGGTGTCACCGCCTCTACTGCTCTGGGCGGCAGGAGAATTAAAATGCACAATAACAGTGACTTTTACAGGGTTGTGAGTTACAAGATCTCATATAGGACTGGGGTTTGAATTGCTTGATCAGATTTCCTGCCCCTGCTAGGCCTGGATTTAGGCAATTTCTACTGTTTAAGTTTATAAATAGCTAATTTTCTTACTTTCAGTGCTTTCTAAAAGAACACAGTGCTGACACTTCTGTTTGTGCTGGCATTTTGCAGTATCTTGGATATCTTTGTCAAGTATGAATTGGGATGTAGCATCAATCAGCAATAAATAATTTTTATCTTCTGAGGGTTTAAGTTGTAAAGAGGCAGTTTCTTGGATAGGACAAAGGCTGCCACTGTTTAAATTGGTGTAAGCCTTTTAGGTACCTTATCCAAGCATAAAAAGCTTGTTTTGTGGGAAATAAACTGTTTCTACTGTGTATTTCTATGACTTTTTTCTAAGTGTACTTTTGTAGTGGTTGCTGCTGCCTCATTACGCAGCGTAAGATGTTCTGTGGGATTTTTTTCCCCCTTCTTTAGAATGAACTAATCTTGTTTGGGTTTTGGAGCTCGGGATTAGGAAGTGTAGGGCCAGCTGAAGGAGAATTAATGGTTTTGTTCCCTGATAATGAAATCTGTTAGGAGCAAATACTGCAGCACTTGGGCTGCTTCTCCCAAACTGCATGCTTGTGCGGGTGAACACTGGGTGCCAAGGTGCCGAGGCAGGAATGTTTTCTCTACCGAGGTGCTATCTTGTTTGCTTTGGGTCTTACAGCAAAACAAACCATAGCAGTTTCATTAAATGCTGGCCAAAAGAAAACAAGATCATTGTTTTTCTACCACAATTATGCAGAGCTTTCTACAGATGCTTTTACAGAAACAGCTAATACTCAGAAGTGACTGTTCTGTAAACACTGATAAAGTGAAACCACTGTAACAGGTTTCACAGCGCTGGGCACACTTCTGAGGTATGTACGTAGACCATTCAGCTTGTTTCCAAACATTCCTAGTGTTTATGCTCAGGGTATTATAAGCAGATAAGAAGACAAATCAACTGCTGCTTCGGGTAGGGACATCTCTGCTGTGTTTGTCTCTAAGCTGGCAAGTTGTGGTGCTACGTGGTGTAGCAATCCTCGATGACATGCTGGAGATGGAGTGATTTCAGCTGTAACATTCTGTGAGATGGCTTTTCTGTACATGGCCGTGGTGGTTTTGTTCTGCTTTAACATCTGTGAAAGGTCTGAATTAATGATGAGTACTGCTTGAAAGACTTCAAGAAAAGGAGTGGAAGATGGAAAGAGACAGTCACAAAGTAACAGAGGCCAGCTGGAAACAGGAAACAAATTCCTGGAAAAAGGCATTGTGAAAACTAGAAATGTTCTGCATTTGACCCAAGTCTTGGCATATAGAAATGTTCTTTACAGTGTTCTGGAGTAAGAAACTGTTGGACTATGATTTCTGCTCCAGCAGAGAGCGTTGAGCACGTTTCCTGCTTTTCTTTCCATATCTGGAAGAAAGGTTAGCTCTTCTTGCTTGTTGTCAGTTGTCTTGTTCATTATTCTTTGTATTGGTGCTTTAAACATGGGAACAGAATTGTTCTACAAAAGAGAATTCAGCTGTTTGTCTGGATGCCACCTGTGTGCAGTGGGAATGTTGGTGCTTGGGGAAGAGGCAAAAAAACCCAAACAAACACTAAGTGTTTTTCCACAAAGCAGGATGTGATGGTTCTGGCAGTTTTGTTTTCCTGGTGGCCATTGTGAAAGGCTGAATGTCAAAGGTCTTGTTAAAGTAAAAGACAGGATTTCTCTCTTCCGTGGAGGTTTAGATGGATGGATGTGACAACAGCAAAAATCAAGCCTGTGGTGTGGTGTTCTTTATTTGGCTACTTCCAAAGATTGGTAAGCGTGATTTAGAGCACACTAAACGTCTTGGTGAGAATAGGATAAATCGCCATTCCAGAGAAAGTCTAATCTTCAGGTAGCTTTGAAACCATTTTCAGTGAAGTAAATGAAGAAATCAATAACTTTAAAGAAGTTTGTTTTATGGTTGAACCAGAGTAAATGATATTCTTGCTCTTAGGGCAGAAGTTTAATAACGTGGTTTATGAGCATTTACTGTTGCTTTGTCTTTTAAAACTTACACCCCTCTCGCAGTGCGTGGAAGGACATTGAAATGTAACTGCAGACCTGTCAAAACAGCTCTCCGTGGACTGGTGGCACCCCTGGAAGATGGGGATATGCTGTTGTTTCTCTTGGCTTGTGGATTCTCTTTACAATATGGGAAAATCCTTAGTCCCAAATCCAGTAAGACTGTATAAATGAGCTGAGAAAAGTTAACTTCCATAAGGCTGTACAGATGTAATGATAGCAATTAGCATGTATTTAAAAGGAGAGGGGATGGGAGGAGGAGGAGGAAGGAATAAGTAGACTTAAAATTGTGAAAGCTTGAATAACCATTTAAAAAACTCTGTTCTTCGTAAAAGCACATGAATATTCATGGTGAAGTGGGTGATGAACCTTTGCAACGTATGTGCTCTTTTGAAGTACTTCAGCTCCGATGGACATTTTGGGTACGGCATTGGATGACAGCTTAAGGAAGCTCGACTCCTGTTGATCAAGGGTGGCAGCAGGTACAGCGCTGTATGTACAAAGATGCTTCAGTGCATTTTCTTCTCTCATTTCAGGTTTGCTTCCTGATTTCATAACTGACAGAGCTGAGACGGTGAAACCTGACTGTTGCAGGGTGCAAGGAGTGAACCTGCTCAAGCAGGTAGGGACACAACAGAAAATAACACCTTCAAAAGTGCTAAAACTGCCTGTCTGGGGATTTGGAATATGCCTCCTTTTATCTCTTCTATCCTGGCCATACAGCAAGTTGACCTGTATCAGTTGAATTCTTTTTTGACTGTTAATGTTGCTGTGCAAGAAGAACTTCAGCAGGTTCTGAAGAAGAAACTTGTCCTCACATCTTAGAATGGTTTTGGCTTCTCTTTCCAAATAGCTGGTAAATGTAAGGGTAAAATAGATGAATTTTGTGAAATAATGTGGGATTCCTGGAAGAAGTGATCATAAAAATTCTCCATAACTATTCTGAATAATGAGTTTCTGAAGCTGTGGTAGCTGTGGAAGTGTCCAGCAGTAAGAGACTCTTGGCAGTGACTTCTTTTCATTGCTGTGCAGCAGAGTTGAGTTCTGTTGGGAGACTTCAAACAGGTAAAACATTAACTTCCCTGGCAGTGTTTCATGAGAAAAGTTTGTTCTCTGGGCAAAGTCCCTTCTGGTGGCTTCCTAGGAGCATTTGCTCTTCTATCGTTTTCACCTTTGAGTGGTATGATGGATTGCCATGAGGATTTAGAAACAGGGAAGGCAAACTTTGCTGCTTGAAATTGCCTCTGAATTTTGGGAAACGCTTCTTGTGAGGGGATTCCAGGCTGCTCACCCCCACCTTGTTTGTCAGCAGGGCTTGTACGAATGGGGTCACAGGATTAACCTGGATTAAGAGTATTCTTGTAAAACAGAACATTAGTAACTTCTGTCATGGCATAGAGTAAGTTTAGGTTGTAGATGAATAATTCATTGTATTGGCAAGGTGGGAACTTTCTACATGGGCCTTGTTACTAAGGTAGTAATTAGTCAAACTACACATTGACAGAAATATCCTGAGAGACATCTGTGTTAATTTTTGTTCTACTTCTTTTAAGGAGTGGATCTGCAGAAATCCATCCACAAAGGTTACTGTTAAACATCAAAGAGGATTGACTTTGGCCGTTGTCTCCAGTTGCTAGATGACTTTTGTTGCTTACGATTAGCAGTATGGGTCCTGTTTGGATAAGATCCGTAGAAACCAGGACTTTTATTGCTTTTTCTCTATAGATGTGAAAGATTCACAACAGTTTTGTGATGACAAAAGTCTTTTAGTTCTGGAGTAGAACTCATTCTCTACTGTATTGCCACCTCTGTAAGAGTCTTCCCTCTCTGAATGGCACCATTTGTAGCATGGCAAAAAAAGTTATTTTAAAGCAGCTCAAGAACTTCCAGAATGAAGTAGCTTCTGTAAGTGCTGGTAAAGCAACATGCAGAACTGCTCAGCTTGTGTTGCCTGTTTTACTTCACAAGAAAGAGGTTTGAAGAGTTTGTATGCCTTTGGGATCAGGGTGGGAAATCTTTGATGCCAGAGGGGGGATAGCAGCAATGTGGCAATGTTCTCCTGTGAGAAGTCAAATTCACTTCAGTTACTGATTGCTGTCAAAGACTTTCACAGCTCAAGCAAATCCTCTCCCTTACTTTCCATGATCTGTGGAAGAAGGACTCAAAACAGTTGAATCATAGAATCGTTAGGGTTGGAAAGGACCTTAAGATCATGTAGAGATGTTTCCTGGTTTGAGTCTTGCTGTTCAGTGCACTGGCAATGCAGTTTGAGCAGACTAACCAACTGGTTGTTAGATTGACTCTTTGCTCCACTGACCAGCTTCAGTGGTTTCAGATCTGGCTAGTAGTAGATGCAACTGCTTTTAAATCTGTGTCATAGGAATGCATTTAGCAAACTAATTTGGAATACAAATTGTTTCTTCAGACTTGGTGTGTGTTGAATTACGAGGTATGTTACACAGTCTAGTTTTATAGCAGATAAACAAGCTGTCAAGTGTCTGGTTTCCAGCAGGGTAGTGCTTTAGCAGCACTTTTAAACTCGACACACTTAGGATCAGTGCTGGTATTTTGGGATACGAGGCTGCACTGCTTGGGAAGATCTACTGGGCAGCTTGGAAGTGGCGCTTCAGAAAAGACAAACCATAAAAGCCCCCATTCTGAAAACTCCTGGCAGTGTTTCCAGGAGTCCTGGATCAGGCAGCAGGGATCACCAGTGTCCTTTCTAAGGTAGGGGTGGAGCTGGTGTCATGGAAGGGCAGTTGTGGAGCTGTAGGCAGGAAGGAAATACGACTTCTAGCAGAGGAGACTGCTAACCACAAGTCACTGTAGCACTGTGGATGCTTCTGCTGCAGTCCCCACTCAGGAGCCGACACATTTTACTTTCCAGAGTTTCAAAAAGCAGCCTCCTCCCCTGTGAGCTCTGTGGGGCTAGATGCAGTTGTGATCTGGGGGCACAGCATCATGGTGGGTGGAAAGATCTAAATGGGGAGGTGATCACAGCTGCCATTGCTTTCACAGTTTGCTGCATTTAAAATCAGAGTACTCCTTGGGGTGTTTTAAAAGAACAGATTCTTTCAGCACAGTTGGGCTTTTTCTGCTTACCAGCTGAACACATTTTATCCGAGTCAGTCATTAATTCTTAGAACAACTAGATGTGTATCGCAGTGCCTTTACAACTGCAGCGTTGACACAGGGGAGCTGAAATGACTCCAGCGTTGAGTTTGTTTAACCTTTTGAGTGCTGATAGAGCATAGCAACTCGGTTTCTATTCTAGTAAGAGTTACCTCAGCTGTTGGGAATGAATCAGCTTTAAAAATATTGACAAAGATAAACCCTTCCATGACAAGAGAGGTTTTGGCACACGTCACCCATTCCAAACTCGTGTTTGGCCAGTAAGTGCTGTGGATCAAAGTAAAATACAAAGACTTCAACAGCCCAAAGCAAGTGGTACTTTAAAGCCTTTTTTTTTGGGCCTTCTCAGGATTTCCTGAGAGTTGTTGCCACTTTTGCACAGCTCGGTCAGCTCGAAGAATGTGCTTTCTCTTGGAAAAATGAGTTATTTCAGAAGAGATGCAACAGAGGAGAGCTGTGGTGAAATCTCTAATCATATTAGTCTGGTATGGTATTTCAAGCAGTACAGAGTTCATTGTCAATAAAGGTAACTTACAGATGATAATATGTTGAAGTGTAGTTTGTTCTTGAATTCCAGGGGTCTCAGTAGAGAGCTGTCCTGAAATTACACAGTTTATGGGATATATTTATAATATCTTTACAGAATATAGTGTTTTTTTCGTCCCCCTGGTTTTAATGTATCAATAATACTGACTCAGAGAGGCAATTGAGATCCTTTCATCCATTCTTTCCCTGGAAAAGGACCATGCATTTGATTTTCATCCCTGGTGCAATTTATTTTTTCCTAATAGAACAAGTATTAGGACACATATTTTTTTCCCCTGCATACTTTCTAGTGTGGAATATAGTAAACTACTTCAGTTGGATTGATACAGCACCTTTAGGACGGTGAAAGGGAAGAACAGGGACGTGTAACATGGTCTTTATAATAAAAGCCAGCTTCCTGTTTCTGTTCCTGAAAGTGCCCTGGCAGTAGCTGGAATATTTTCTCACCATATATGTAATTTGGCTTTGGAGAGTGACTCAAAGTGAAGATATTGCAAGTCAGGCCACTGGAATGTGCTTAAAATGGATGCAGCAGCAGCAGAACTTGATGGGTTTCTCTACCTCAATGTCTCTATTTTAATCAGTAGTTGAAAAAAAAAAAAAGGGATAAAATTGTCCTAATATAGTTCCTTTTTTCTTTCTGGATTCATTAGTCACTTCTGCTGCAAAGTTTGTTGATAACCTTTATGCAATGCTGAGTTAATGCGGATCTTGTCTTTACAAACCTTTACCTAATTCCCAGAGCAGTCTCAAGTTTTTTCCCTCTTTCGGAGTGTGGGCGATAAGCGTTGCAGAGCATTTGTTTCGCAGATGCCTCAGGTTTTGGCAGTTTGCTGTCAAAATGCTTCTTTGTTCATGTCATGATTTGAGATGCTTTTTAGCCATTGAAATAAGTAATTAAAGTAACTTCCAGTGCCTGATCTCTGTACCCTCACAGCAGCTACAGGTTTGCTGTTGAACATGCACAGATAGAAGCAGAACTGTAAATTACCAGTACACTGGTGGTTTTTTCCTCTGCCCAAATTACTTGCAGCTATGCAATATTTTACCAAGTTTGAGGGGGAGAAAATGTAATTCCTTGTAGAAATTCCTAAGGAATTCTGTTAAATGCTAAATAAATTGCTTCTGATACTGTGAATGAAACTTAGGTATTTGTAAAGAGAGCAGATTATCTTCTTAGTCTCATCAGCTACCTCTGGAATTGCAGAGATCTTGATACCAACTGGTAGTATGGCATACTCGACAAGCCAAACACGACTCAAACTACCACTTAGTCCCTTTCCCAACCCACTGCTGAAACATCCCGTTTCTAGGAATGAAAGTAGGAAGGAGTCTGGGATCTTAATCTAAGGAGTGGAGTCCCCTTCATCCTTGCCAAGTCAGGGCCCAAAGCATTTTCCATTTAAGCTGAAGAATTATACTGGAACCAACAGGGATTCCAAAGCTGGAGCACATTTTGCAGCGTGATCAACCTTTAAATTGTAAGGAATTTTGTTTGTGGCTGGATGCAGTGCTGAAGTAGGTCAGCTATTAACTACAGTTGAGAAGCACTGTAATGGCTGGATGGAAGAGGCACTACAGCTCTCCCGACCCATCTCCAGCATCCTGAGTTTGCTTCCACAGCCACTGCTGGATGGGGAGGTTGCAGAAGGAGGTTGTTGGTAGTAGGAAGGGGAAGGCTTGCGAAGGTCCCTGTCAGAAGCTGCAGAACTGTGTTACGAGTTTGATTCTTGTGGATGCTGACAGGAAAATCTGGCTGAAAGAATAAAGCAGCTCGGATTTCATCAGTAGTTGTACCAACCTTCAGATGTAAACCCTGTGACACACGCAACCCCCTCTTAGTAGTCCTCAATATTTTTCTTCCCCTGGAGGTAAGATAATGAAAATCCAATAGGAAGTCTTGATACAAAGTCGATGTTTACAAGTAAGCAGATCAGGTAGGGTGTAACTGAAACAATTACATGCTCAAGCTATTCCCTGAAACATCTTTTAGGGGTCTCTTTACCTGGACATGTGCCTGAATTCATAATTATAGCTATTCAGAGTCATTTAGTGCTACAGCGTAATCTCTTCGGTGTCTGTGAATACTTGGAAGGACCTCTGAATTATTTTGGCTGCAACAGAACTCCTCCCTGGATGATACACGCTGGTAACTGATCATAGCAACTGCCTAAACTCCACAAGCAGACAGGACACGTATGGCCAGGGTTTAACCTGGGTGTTCAGTGCGAGGCAGACCTGTGCAAACAGGGTTATATTCTGGAATCTTGGATTATCATTTGTGTTCATGATTCCCTCCTGAAAATTTAGAGGAGACTTTGGGGTTGGGTTTTTAGTTTTTTGACGGTAAGCCTTTGGGTTTCCTCACTGTTCTTTAAACCAGCTTTGCTCTCTTGACAGTGATGTGACTGAAGTGAGGTGGGTTGTCTCTCTAAAGGTGTTCCTGCTTGAGTGAGCAGCATGGCCTCTGCCTGTTCCTGGGCTTTGCACTAACTTGCTGCTTTCAGCTCTAGCACTCGTATTTGTAATTACTCTGAGGTGAAAGCCTGTTATCCTTTTGCAGATTTCCTCCTGAAGTACACCTTCTGTTCTGAGCTCAACACCATTCATCTGTTATTTAGGCAGACACTTCCAACATTGGCATTTCCAGTCTTACCCAGCTTCATTTCACTCTGGAGTTGATCGGGCTCCCAATGTCCTCTCAAATCTGACTTCATTTTTCACATACTTTCCCTTTCTCATTCAGGTACAGCTGACGGGTGCTTGCAAAGATGTCTAAAACTAACAAGTCCAAATCTGGATCCCGCTCTTCCCGTTCGAGGTCGGGATCGAGATCCCGGTCACGGTCCTTCTCCAAATCCCGCTCCCGTTCTCGTTCTGTCTCACGGTCAAGAAAGCGCAGACTTAGGTAAGTGCCTGCAGCTCTGGAGCCAAAGGGTGTAACTGCTTTTCCTTTCTGTCCTGTTCAGATGGTTTGTCACTTAATTCTTTTCCAGGGAAAGACTTTAGTTTGATTCTAGGACAGATAGCATCCTGTTTCCTGCCAGCCTGTACTGTTTTGAAGTGTTTTCAATGAGCTAGGAGAATGAATTGTCAAGATACTTCTTTTGAGCTCTAAATCTGGTCTCTGTAGCATGTTTTTGGTGAGCAATAACTTTTTCTGTGGTGTAAATATGAAGAGATACTCTAATGTACACTTTAATCAGAAGGTGGTTTGGTTAATATAGTTCATTTTGTTGGGGGGGGGGGTGTTGTTAAAGGCCTTTTTAGACTGGTCCCTTAGAGAAGACTTCTGTACTTTGTTTCTCCTCAAAGGTATTAATAGAAGCCTGTGTCAAAAAACATGTGGGTTTCTTCCCATGTTCTGCAGTTCTGAGCTGCTGTATGTAACAGGAGAGCCTGTTGGGCTTTCCCTAATGCGAAGCAGAGACAATCTCTGAGATCCAGTTGCCTGTGTTAGAAGTATTCATGGCTAATGATGATGTTTGAAATTGCCAAAACAGGACACAGTGCAGAAAATGCTAGCTTTTTATCCTGGCTTGACATCATTTTGAGATTTTGCTTTTGATCAGACATTTCCTTTACTGCTGTGAGAGAGTTTAAGTGCGTGTTTCATAGTCAAAATAGGCAAGAAGAGTTGGGAAGGTCCATAGCAAAACATGCTCCTTTGTGGTGTTAAACATCTTTGGCTGTTTTTTCTTAAGCTGTTAATGTAATTGATCCTAGACTTCGCAGCTATTGTATGTTTTCCCCCTCCTTCTAAAACTTGATTGAAGTGAGTTTTAATGTCCATTTAATATACTGCTACTACGTGACAGCGGTGATTGTTCTGGGTGGATAAAGTAGATAAATTTCACTACAGTTAATTTGGAGAGCTCATTAATGTTTGTAATAGTTGTTCTTGCCTCCTGGAATTGCTTCTGATCAGGCTCATGTCTTCCCTGGATATCAGGATATCTGTGTTTTCCTTTTCTTTTGGCTAAGCATTATGTAGCTGGCAAAGGCATTCCAGTTGGACTGGGTGTAATGGTGTTCAGCTGCTCTTTCACTAATCTTTAATTAATAACACATATCATTAGACTGCAAACACATGCAACTGTTAACAGTTAAAGAGACATTCAAAATGCAGAGGCTGTAATCAATGTAAAGTTGGAGGGAGAAGGACATGGCAAAACTGAATTAGAGGCGGAGACTTGAGTCAAACCAAGTTCTTGCAGAAGGAAGCTGGAATGCTGGAAGAGACATAGTCATTTGGGAATATCTGCCTAGCTGCGAAGGAGCTTTGACAGTTGAAAACAAAGGCATCCTGTGCAAGTGTGATTGTTTCCTCTGTGCTGCTGCTGAATCCACTTGTGCTTTGTAAATAAGAACCAAAATGGAAGGGGTTAGTACAGACAAGTCACCTTGTATGGCATTAGGATATCTTCTGAGGTAGGTCTTGCGGTATTTTGGCATGAAAGCCCATTATTATGTACTTCAGCATGCACCACAAAATGTTTGACTCTTCTTTTGGTAGGTTTGCTGTCTGTTCTGAGTCATATTTCCATGTTGGAGGCTGCCTAATATTTCTTGTTTTCTTTCTGGCGTTATTTTACCTGTTGTAAGATTGTGGGTGCTTCACAACTGGAGCTGTGTGTCTTGGCTGGGGCTGGCAGAGTGAAATCTCCCTGCTGCAGCCTCTCTAAAACCATAGAGCAGATTTGGGAAGCTGTGTTCAATGGGTCCCTTGCTGGTAATTGATCACAAATGCAGCAGTTGTCTGAAAATAGGAGTATGTGTGGTGTTAGTGCTTTTGACTGGGGCTCATTACAGTTGTGTTTTCCCATCTGCCTCTACGCTTTTCCTTCTTATTGTTGCTCAAGTGAGGAAGTGTCTCAGAGAGGTTGTTTAGCTCATTTGGTTGTTTCAAGCAGAAGATGAAGCATATGTTAAAATTATTATGAAGCTATTTGCTAGCAATAACTACGGTATGAACAGAGAGTTTCCTGCTAAGCTGCAATATGTATTTGATAGGTGGAAGAAATAAACACAGACCTAAGTCCATCTCTGCATGCATTTATGCTCATCTGGTAGGAATTCTAACAGCTGCGTTGTATTCCCTCATGTTATGGGGGCTTGGGGTGTGAGTGGAGAGGGGGCAGCAGTGAGCTGTGTATTGCTAGTCTGGAAGAGCCAGTACATGTGTTGAGGAGTATGATCCATGGGACCAAGAAGTGAAAATGGAAAGTGGGAGTGGTTTCAGTGAATATTAGTTACTCAAATTCCATTTGGAAAAATGTCTTTCTCTGTTTAACTGTACTGTTTTGGGCACTTCCTCTGTTTTACCCATGCAAATTTGCTAAAATCTCAGGCTTTCAGCAGGTTTTTCCAACAGCTGTGAAATACTGTAAGGCTGGCATTTAATCCTGAGCTACAGTGGGGCTTTTAAACAGTCCCACAGCTGCAGCTCCAAAACTTGCATGGGAGGGACTACTGGAACGATGAGCCTTTGATGTTTTGCCACTTGACTCTGTATTCTTACAGGTTTTAGGTTCAGTTTTGTTCTATGAGTGTTCTGGTTTGGGGCGGAGGTGAGGAGTGGAACACTGAGCAGTGCCATCTTGCGGCCTCAGCATGGAAATGAGTGCATCCTTCTGCTGTCCCGCTTGTTTGGAGTTCCAGCTTCTGAACTGGAGCAGGGGCTGCACCTTCTTAACACTATAGAGCAGTATGCTGTTTGCTGCAGTGCTGCTCCCCTAATGTTGAGATGTCGTGATTTATATAACTCACCTGGCAAAGAAGTGGGATTTCATCCTGATTATCAGAATTTCAAAAGCACATGAGAACTTGGGACACAAGAAGATGATTTTGGATCATGTTTCAGTAGCATGACATCCACAAAGAAAGAGAGGGATCTATGGTGAGGTATAACCTTGACTTTGAGCTGTGAAGGGCTGGAAGTTTGTGACATGTCACTTTTTTCCTGAAGCTGGATGGCAGCCATGTTCATCCTAGAAAAGCTAAGCAGTAGTTATCATGGTCTCTGCAATGATCCTGAATATTTGTTTGGTGGTACCACAGATATGAGTTATTTCCACAGCAGTTTATCGAGGGCAGAGTGTAATACCTCAACTGGAAGAGGCCAAACCAAAGAGATCAGTTTTAAAAGTTAAGAAATGCCATTTTCATCTACTTTTCTGTAGAACTTCAAATAAAAAGTTGTGACAGAAGAATAAACTTTGAAGTATTTATGTAATTTTTTCTTTTTCTCAGTTCTAGGTCCCGTTCAAGATCGTATTCTCCATCTCATAACAGGGAAAGGAACCATCCGAGAGTCTATCAGAGCCGGGATTTCCGAGGTCATAATAGAGGCTACAGGAGACCATATTATTTTCGAGGCCGAAATCGAGGGTTTTATCCCTGGGGCCAGTATAATCGAGGAGGATATGGGAATTACAGGTCAAACTGGCAAAACTACCGCCAAGCCTATAGCCCTCGTAGAGGGAGGTCTCGCTCTCGTTCCCCCAAGAGAAGGTCTCCTTCGCCCAGGTCTAGAAGTCGTTCTAGGAATTCTGATAAGTCATCTTCTGATCGGTCGAGGAGGTCTTCCTCTTCCCGGTCTTCCTCAAACCACAGCCGGGTGGAGTCTTCTAAGCGTAAATCTGGAAAGGAGAAAAAGTCATCGTCCAAGGATAACCGAGCATCTCAGCCTGCAGGAGATAATCAAGGAGATGAGTCTAAGGAGCAGCAGTTTTCAGGAGCAGTGGCTCAAGATGTCAAGGCGTCTGAAGGATCAAAACCATGGCAGGAGATGACCACCTATGGTACAAGTTCAGCATCAAGAGCTTCTGTGTCTGAGCTTAGCCCAAGGGAACGCAGTCCTGCACTAAAAAGCCCTCTCCAGTCAGTTGTGGTGAGGCGGCGTTCTCCTCGGCCGAGTCCATTGCAAAAGTCGAGCCCTCCACTATCCAACCCATCCCAGATGAGCTCTGCTTTACAAAGCAGCAGCAGCAGCACCTCCTTTCAGGCAGGCTCTCATCAGAGTCCCTTTGACCATGGCTCGGCAGGTTTGAGTCCAACAAGGAAGAGTCCTGTGTGTAAAAGTCCAACACCAGTCAGTTCCATTTACAGTACATCTCAGAAGGAGGAAGCCACAGCTCCTGGAGGAGGAGCCTTCTCTAAAAGGCAAGTGATGTGTATGTTGTGCTGTGGTGGTTCTGAGTAGACACTCCAGGAGCACTGCAAGGGTTCTCCCTGTGCAGGCCCCAGCTGGAATGAGCCCCAGGGTGTGCATCCTAGCAGGCTGCCAGCTCTTTGGCCCTGGTATTGTCTGAATTACAGAATGAAATACAGACCTTGCCCTGTGTTGTGGAAAGCTGGAGTTAGTTTTGTGTCCTGGATAGTTGCTAAAGTGTTCGTAGCTTGTGAACACTTGAAGATGTGCTGGATGGGGCTTTCTGGCAATTTAACAGTGCCCACTGGAAGCTTGCGTTTCTGTGTTACTTTCCACTTAAAGACATTTTATAGTATTGCATTCTTGAATTGCATTAGATACTATAAATTAGAAAAATGTAATGAAATCTTACTGCATGTCCTGGTGCAAAGCAACCTAAGGCAGGTGTAGCTGCAGTGTTTATGCCTGTGGTTGTGGGTTAAAGCACCAAGCTTATTACTAAATTTAAGACATCCTTCCATAGAGAAGCTTCCCATGTTGGTTTGCTTGGTTAGTTCATTGCGGATTCGTGTGCAACACTTTGTTTGAAAAGATGTAGTAACATTCACAAGTGCTTTTAAAGCTTTTACCATTTTTAAAGTTATTTTGAGCTGATTCTATATCAAAGATGCCTGAAACTGAAAAAGAAAGGGGGGGAAAAAGCTGTATCTCTTGTTTGTGCTTTCCAAAGCACTGAACTAATGTCTGAGGGCTTTACTTCTGTTTCCTCATGAATGCTTTAAAACACAGTTCTGATGCTTTAACCTGTTGTTCTCACTACAAGTGTTTTGTCTTCTCCAAGCAGAATATTCTCCTGTTAACCTTTTTGCTTTTATTTGTATTTACAGTCTGTCAGGAAATATTTAGCTTACCTATGAAACTTGCATCCAAAATTTGAAGTAGCTTTTGAGGCTTTTATTTCCAGTGTGTTGTTTAAAGCAGAACAGCCCAGTTTGAAAGTTTTGATGTGTTGTTCTCCTGAACCAGGTTTGTAAGTAAATAAACCGATTGGGTAAGATGTTACTCTTTTCCTTCAAATGACTCTGTGGGTAAGCTGTTTGTTATTTGTTCTTAAGCCTCATCTCACCAGTTCTGCACATCCATTTTCTTCTACATTTGCTGAATTTATTGAGAACTAGAAGTCTAAATCCAGGTTGAGTAAATCTGCGTTATCTTTTAACTATTTTAGGGCCTAGACACAGCTTTCTGTCCATGCATAGCTTGGTGTGCTCTAAAATTTGACTGCTTTCAACTGATGAGTGAACCTCCTTGGTTTTTTTAATAAGAGATCTACTTCAATGTCTGTTTCATGAACAGGTATCTGGAAGAGCAGAAGCCTGAGAATGGGAAAGACAAAGAACAGAAAGTAACAAATGTTGAAAAAGAAAAAAATAAAGAAAAAGGGAATTTCTCTGAGGTGGGATCAGCAGATGGAAAGGCAAAATCCGACTCCTATACATCCAAAGCCGACTCGGAGAAGGGATACCGCGGCAGCCAGTCGCCCAAGCGCTACAAGTTCCGGGATGACTTTGACAAGCCAAAGGCCCCGGAGTTCCACAAGGAAGGCCATTATGGCAAAGAGGAAACAGATGATCAGGAAAAGAAAGACAAGGCAAAGGGCCGAAAAGATTCGGAGTTTGAGGAAGAGCCCAAATTTATGTCTAAAGTTGTAGCAACTTCAAGTAAAAATCAAGAGGAGGAGAGATCAGGAAAATGGGAAGGTGTGGTGTTCTTGCCACCTGGAAAAGAGAAGCAGAGGAAACCTGATGAAATGGAGGAGGAAAGCTATTCAGAAAGATCAAAGAAAGAGGAGAGACCAGCGTCCAAGAGAGCTGAATCAGGTCACAGGGGCTTTGTTCCTGAGAAGAATTTCAGAGTGACCACTTACAAATCAAGCCAGGAGAAAAGTTCTTCCCCCCCACCAAGGAAGACTTCTGAGGTGAAGGAGAAACCAGGCACCAAAGTAGAAGGGCTAACTCCTAGCAAATCTTCCTTTTCTATTACCCGTGAAGCCCAGGTCAATATTCGAATGGATTCCTTTGATGAAGACCTTGCACGGTAAGTACAAGTCCAAATAGTGGTGTTTTCCTGTTTCTCTTCCTGAGATCCTCATAGACTTGCCAAGTGTGAGGAAGGCTGAATAATACTGCGTCACAATTTGCATGTTTTGGAGATAGAGATGCATCTTTTTCTGGCATTATACTACTTGTGTGGCCCTTTTATTTTGTGGTGGGAGGTTACAGGGGTTACCAGGGGTTTGCAGATGGTGAAAGTATAGCATGGGGGTTAAAGAACTTTTCCTAATGTCTTCTACAACTACATGTAAGATTGTTTCAGAACATAAATGCTTCTGTGTCAGGTTCAGGGAAGAGCTAGGTACTCGGTGTCTTCTTGCTGCTAGGAGCTCAGTGGTACAGTAAAGTTACAGTGCAGCTTAACTGATATTTGATTCTCTGGAGTGTGTTTAACTGCTCGTATTCTCAATGTAGTAGTGCTGGAACTCTGAGAGACACTTCAGCATTGCTTCAAGAAATTTTAAGACAGGAATGTTAGATGGGATGTTAGAGGTAAACCTAGAATCTAGGAAGTGTTTCCCAGGATGTCAGGGGTTCATACCTGCACTCCATACAGAATAACAAGTGACCTGAATTACCCCGGTAACCCAGACCTGGGTATTTTAGAGATGTTTAAATGAGTCCTGCACGTGTTATTTAAGGCCTGAGGTGCCTTCATAAGACAAAATAATGCAGTCAGCTTCCAACTTGGGAAACATTAATCATCTTACGCTGCTTCCCTTTTACCCTGTTCTTGTGTTTCATGTGGTCTGTTCTTTTTCTAGTCCAAGTGGCATATTGGCTCAGGAACGCAAGCTGTGTCGTGACCTTGTGCACAGCAACAAAAAAGAGCAGGAATTCCGTTCGATTTTCCATCATATTCAGTCTGCTCAGTCTCAGCGGAGTCTTTCTGAACTGTTTGCTCAGCATATAGTGACTATAGTCCATCATGTAAGAGGTAGGTGAGAAGTCTGTGTGACCTCAGCTGAACGTTTGCTCCTCCTTTGTTCAAATAAATGAGTTTTATGCACTCCAGTTAATGCTCAAAGAGTTGTTTTCCAGCAGATATGCCATAGATGAAGATAGCAGCCTGATCATACAATTTTCTTCTGGAGAGACGGAAAAGGCATTCTTAGTTTTACCTGAGCAATATTCAGAGAGGCTGTGGCTTAAAATTTGTGTAGTCTAGTAAATTCTAGTGACTTGAGGAAATGGCTAATTTCAAGACTGAGATTTGCCAGCAACGTTAGTTAGAGCTCCTCAGCTGTGCTTCATGTTTCCTGCCTCGAGTTTGACCAAGCTGTAGGACTAATGTGCTTTGTCTTTTTACCAAAATGAGACTAATATTTTGGCATTGTTCATTCAAACCCCCACCAGAGCATCACTTTGGGTCTTCAGGAATGACACTGAATGAACGCTTTACCAAATATCTAAAGAAAGGAATGGAACAAGATGCAGCTAAAAACAAAAAGAGCCCTGAAATCCACAGGTTGGTGCTGTCTTAACATTTTGGGGACATTTCAGATTTTGTTCTCTTAAACTCTGGAATAATTCCAGAATAATCCAAGTATATAAGTAGTTTCAGAGGGGGAAAATAAAAGGGGGAAAATGTGGACAGTTTCATGTACTTCTGGAAACATTGGTCTGGTTTAAATACCAGTTCCTCTGAAAGCTTCACATTCTTCCTGTGATCAAGATTATATCTGTGTACTTTCTTTACATTTTAGGAGGATAGATATATCTCCCAGTACTTTTAGAAAACATGGATTCTCTCAAGAGGAATCGAAAAGCTCCCGAGATCCTGGCTTCAAGGTGAACTGTTACTCTGACTAGTTTAATTCAACAAAATGAGTGCATTGGGCATGAACTTAACAGTGATGTTTTTGTTTAAATTACTCTCTACTTAAGTTTGTGTTTTTCTTTTAAGGATGGGCATAATTCTAAAAATGAACTACAAAGGGTTAATTTTTAATAAAAATGTATCAACAACCTTTGTGAAGTGGTTAGACTATGGTAAATGACCCCAAAGTCAATTGAGGTGAGCTTGAGAGAGAAAAAAAGAGAGGATTTTTGGAACAAGTGCCCATGATGAGAGAAGAAACTTTTTGTGATATTTTTCTGCTTGTAAGTATGATTAAATCAATTGTATACATGCAATATTTCCAACCATGTTTTCAAACAGACATGCATGTCAAAAAGAGGAAAGTAAAACTAAATACTTATCTAAACCAAATACGCTATTAAGCAGATGATGACTTTTGTTCTAACAACTTACTGTACCGTTGCTGTTGATTGCTGTTACTTTAACATTCAGCACTTGTTTGAGTAGAGCCAGACCATTTGGAATTGAGTGTATTAGCTTTTCTGAATAGATTAATGTTAAGCCATTGCACTCGCTGTAAACAGTCATAAAAATGGCTTCACATAAAATGTTTGGGATTTTAACCTTTGTTTATTCACCTTCATACATATTTACATTGAAGAGATTTTAACCAGTCCTGCTGAAACCTTACTTGTTTCATATTTGTTTCATATTTTTTTCCAAACACACTTGTGGCTTGACATGGACGATGGTGAGATGGATTTGATGGGCCTGAACTCTGAGCATCAGCTTGGCAGAGTGTATTATAAACGTGGTTTCCAAACAGCTCGCCAGCCTTCCGTGAAACAGACGTGCCCTCACAAACCCAAATAGGTGTTTGCTGTACCACATAAGGGAGCTGCTGCTGATTTTGTCACTTATCTGTCATCCATCGTGTTGGGAGCAGTTTTATTCTCAGAGTAGAAATAAAAGCTCTTTGCCTGGGGAAAGTAGAAGAGCAAAATACCAAAACAAAACGCCTGCTCTCACTCCTGCGTTATTTGACATATTTATTTAAACAAAAAAGTGTTTAGAAACTCATGTAAGTAAAAAAATTTCATAGCTAGAGAATTACTAATCCTTTTGTATTTAATTCAAGACAATTAATATGATGTATGTTGCATATAAAGTCATACAGTTCCCAAGATTAGCATTGTGTAAATGAGGTAGCAAACCCTGGAGGCTCTATGTTGTTGATTGCAACGTCTGTACAGGCTTCCTGCAGACACACTGCTACTGTTAAATGTTTGTCAGAACCACAGCCACTGTCAGTTTGCTGCTCTTGTGTGTGCAGTCAGCAGAATCTCATCCAGGTGCCACTGGTCTTAAGTGTATGCAGGTAACACAACTTCTCATTTTGCAAAGAAACTGTCTTAATCCATTATTTAAGTGGGAATTTCAACAGAACTCAAAGCAAATGTTACCAGATCTTTCTTAAATTGACACCATAAAGAAAAAACAAAGCTGTTTGTGGAGTGTTTTTCATACACCTGGTTGGTTTTTGCTTTGTGAAACACCAGGGTCAGCTTGCATTAGCAAACTTGCTAGGATTGCGTGGAGGAATGCATACCTCCATCTGCGGTGACTTCTTGGCATCTTTCACATGGTGCCTTTCAGTCAAGGGGGAAGGAGGGCTCTAGGTGACATTTGCCACACACTTAATCTTGATAGATGTATTAAAGGCTGCATCCCAGTGGGATGTTGGCGTTTTCCCACATGTACCTGGCTGCTGCATTTCAGCGGCCTCCATCTCTTACTCTTTGATCAGTAATCATGATTTTTGATATCTCCAAGCAGCAAACAGCTTCTTCTTAAGGACTGCCTCCAGATATGGTGATTAAAGTCCCTTCCACCCTGCTAGGTGATGTCTGTCAGCAGGACAGGGAGCATGCCGCTGTTCAGTAACACCCACAGGCTGTTAGACACTTTTCACATGCTGTAGTTCTGCTACATAGTCAGTTGAATTTCCAAGTTCTCATCTCTCACTGACTGTGGTGTACAATAAGTGTCAGCTTTGTGTTTCTCGCTTCCCTAATATCAAGCTATTTGTTCTAATGCTGTTTAAAGAGGAGAATAAAAGTTGAAATTCTTAGACAGCAGTAGGAAAATTGCAGTCTGACAAATGAGAATCCAGTAGTGCATTATTTTACATTTTAAAATGGAATATTTATTAGTACTCAGATAAACTCCTGTTCTCCAGAAGTCTGTGCAGTCAATAGCAAAGTAATGGTGCTGAACTAGGGCACTGTAAACCTTTGTATTAAACTCTCCCCTCTTCCCTGCGTTTGTAGGCTGAAGGGAAGTATAAGGATGACCCTGTTGACCTGCGCCTTGATATTGAGCGCCGTAAAAAACATAAGGAAAGAGATCTTAAACGTGATAAATCCAGAGAATCGGTGGACTCGAGGGATTCAAGTCACTCAAGGGAAAGATCAACTGAGAAAACGGAGAAAAGTCACAAAGGCTCAAAGAAAAAGTATGTAGGAAACCTAAGCCACTTCCTTCTGCCTTTCATGTTTCTGCTGTTAAGGTTGGAGATGACATCGTGTACATGCATTTGTGCACCTATTGACATAACTTCTCCAGTGGCATGAATTATCTCTCTGCGTGTCTTCTTGATAGCATTATAGCTATCTGAAACACTAGATAATTGTTAAAGGTAAATGAGAAGGCTCCATGTGTTGCAATGGGTGAGTCACTTTTCCTTCTTGTTCCTGTTGTGGAGAGCAGCCACATTTAAATGACTTTGCTTTAGTGTTGATTTAATTCTTATCTATTCACTTAATTGTTTTGTTTGACTAAAACTGAAGGTGCATGCTTATTTCATAGTCAATCATGTAAACACCTACCAAGCAACAAGTTCTTTATGGAGAAAACTTGGGCTCTGTTAGAGCTGTGTGGTTTAGCTAATCCTGAGCTCTTACTGTAGCTTTTCCTTTTTGGAGTAGGAGTAGGAGAGCATTGCACTGATAGAGAGTGATAAAGAAACGGTTCTGTAGCAAGCAAGACACAACTGAGTTATTAACCTCGTTGGTGTCCCACTCACCTCCATTTCCTGTCACTGAAACAGGAAGCACCGAAGGGTACGTGAGAGATCCAGATCCAGTTCATCGTCTTCGTGGTCCTCTCATTCAGTCAAAGCAGAGGAATATCCCGAGGAGACTGAGGAGAGAGAGGAAAGCACCACAGGCTTTGACAAGTCCCGACTTGGGACTAAAGAATTTCCTGGTCCCAATGAACGAGGAAGAGCTAGAGGGACCTTTGTAAGTGTTCTCCACTCCCCCACACCCTGATACCAATTCCCAAAGTGATCAAACAGTCGCTTTTGTGCTTTGCTCTTTCACAGTCAAAGCATACCATGAAGGAGAAACCCCAAAGACATTGTCTGGTTGTGGATGCTGAGCCAAATATGATTGCTCTGGGTCTGGAGCACAAACCAGGGTGCTGAGAATATAGTCTGGGCAGTTGAACTCAAGATGTATGGAGCAAAATGAAGCCTGGAAGCTTTTGTGGATTAGGAATTGCTGAGCGCTCTGGAAATGCCTCTACATGATCTTAATCAGCTTTATAGCAACTGTGATGCACTGTGTGATCAGATGATGTAGAAAACCCTAAAATATACTGACCTCTTACTTTAATGATGGGTTAAAGGTGCTCTTGGATGGTAGAGAAGTGACGAGGTATCTTCTGGTAGCCCTGGAAGCTCTCTGGGGGTGGGAGGGCATTGCCACTGCAACCATTTTACTTTTCTTTTGTGTTTCACTGTTGCAGCAATTCAGAGCAAGAGGGAGAGGATGGGGCAGAGGCAACTTTTCAGGCAACAATAACAGCAACAGTGGTGGCAATAATGACTTCCAGAAGAGAAGCAGAGATGAGGAGTGGGATCCAGAGTACACACCGAAGAGCAAGAAGTACTACTTGGTATGTAGTTGTCTAAAGTACTGAAACACGTATGTATGCTCGAGGTATATCTAGTCTTAAATGTTCGAGAGGTGGAAGTGCCAGCTGTCCTTAAACTGTCTAGTCCACCAGGTTAAGGCTTTATGAGACACTTCATAAGAAGCTTCTGGCTTACGACTAAAGAGAACTTCTTTCTGTTCATTGTGGAGTGGTTTGCCATTAAGTGAAATCCTAAAGGCCAGTTAGAGAGTATGTGCTTCACAGGCTTGTGGGAAATGCAGCTTAAATGTTAGTCTGTGTTGCACATGGCCTCTCTTTCTTGGTGGTTCTGTCCCCATACAGTGTCCAGCTTCCCAGATGGGTTAGTACTGTTCCTTTTTCGTTCTGGTGACAGCAGTCTGCCTTGCTATGAGGCATTAGTCTAGGGGAGTTCTGTGTGACCATGTTCTTTGAAAGAGGGGTAGTTTCAAACAGACACAAACTCCTTTTGTCTCTTCCTGATTTGGGGTTCTTGAGATCCCCATCTTCTCATTAAATAACGCAGTATTTCAGTATTGTACTTCAAACAAGAAAACCTTCATGATTTTTACTGCATTTTTCTCCAGTCTTATTGAAGGCAAGAGCTATATGCTAAACTAAATACTCTAGAGAGCTTCCTGCCAGCAATGACAGGCTGCCATGCACAGAGCCTGGGTGGTGATTGTGCATTCCTCCTTCATCTGCTGTGTTTCTTTCCTGGACAAGCCAGTGTTTCTCTTTAGATGAGAGTCTGGTCCATGCTGCAGGGTTCTGTGTCACCAGCCAGAGTTTTCCCACTCTCACACAGTGAGTAGTCAGTGTTTTGTTTCAACTGGTCTCGTTGGCTTCCTCCTGTGCAGCACGATGACCGGGAGGGCGAAGGTGCGGACAAGTGGGTGAACCGCGGCCGTGGTCGAGGTGCCTTCCCCCGGGGAAGAGGCCGCTTCATGTTCCGGAAGTCAAGCACCAGCCCCAAGTGGGCTCATGACAAATTCAGTGGAGAAGAAGGAGAAATCGAAGATGATGAAAGTGGAACAGAAAACAGAGAGGAAAAGGACAACATGCAGACGACGACCGAGTAGCCGCAGGGCCCGCGTGTTTCCGAGAGCCCTGGCAGCAGGGAAGGGGTTCAGTGCTGGATTGTCAGGGTGATCCTGACGCGCTGAGCAGAGCCCTGGAGAGGAGCTCGGAAACAATCCCGATGTTAACTGCATTTCCAGAGTTCAGCCTCCCTTAAGCGTGGACTAGAACTGACCAATCATTTATGCTCGGATCCACTCATGGAGTTTATCTTCCCAAAGACTTCCCTGCTGGACTGAGTAAGGTCAAGTACTGGGTGAGATCAGAGGTTTTTCTCTCATCTGTGACCTTATTGAATGGTCGGTTATTTTTTTGGTAACAGGCTTTGAAGGCAATGTGGAGTTTGGTTTGTGCCCATCTTGCCCCGGTAGTCTTGACATTTTTGGTTCTCTTTTATAAATTGCAATGGCTCTGGTTGGGGTGAATTCACCCCTGCAAGGATTTTTTTCCCCCTCTTGTGTATTCAGTTTTTTAAATCCATACTTTCCTTTAGGCCTTTCTGTAGTAACATCAATTAAATGATAATTTTGGAAACTCTTTGGTTCTTATCAATAGGAAAACAATGAAGCATGTGAATAAACATCTAAATGTTACCTCCTTGGGACCAAACTCCGATGACTTCTTTTCTTTTTTAAACCTTTTTTTTAATGTAACTGTTGAGTTTTAGGGCCTTTAAAAAAAAATGAAAACGTTTTATGTTGAAAGTTAACAAAATTAGCATGGTTTAAAGAGAAAAAACATGACACCCTACTTCTCACCACTGTTTGTGTACACTGTTAGGCCTGGTGTGTGCTGGAGCCCCAAACCGCTTGTAGGCATTTTGTGTATCCTCTTTGCAGCTGGTTGTGAACTCGAGTGCTCTTTCCAAGGTACCATAGTTTTCTAAGAAACTTTGGAATTCTACTGGGTTAAAAATACAAAAGGAGATGAGAATTTTTTCAATATTTTTTATTAATCTTTTTATATAAAAAGAGGAAAAAAAAAAGACAAAACCAGAAGTCCCTCCTGTGCTGCCTGAGGATGGCTGTGCCCGTGGTCTTCTTTCTATCTTCTACTTCCCTGTACTCTGAAGGAGTTTGTGAGCAGCTCTCAGGCCGAGTGAGTCCCTCGTAGCAGGAGAGGCATGTCCATGCACCCACCCTGCGTGTGCACGTGCTGTAGGCACCGCTCTCCCTCCCTGCCTTCCCTCCCCGTGGATTGCTGTGCTGTTTTCCCCGCACACACCAACTAGAGTTTGGTTTGTTTTGACTTGAACAGTTCCTGTTTAGCAAAGCCCTGCAGTTTGTTTATGCAAATAAAATACAATAAAAGAAGTAGTAGGTGTAACTCTCTGTTCTGTGTTCTGAGTGCGGCCCTCCTGCTGTCTTCTGCCTTCAGGGGTGAGGCCACAAGAACCAAATGCCCTTGGACAGCCCCGCTGTGGCCAACGAGGAGCTGCTGGGAGGGGAAGCTTTGAACCAGGAGCGTCCTGTAAGAGAAAATGGGCCAGGGAGCAGCCTGGAAGAGGAAGCTCAGCTTGGGGCCTGTGGGGTTCCCCTGCTGTTAGAAAGCAGCGTGTGCAAGTGGTGACTCTTGAAGCGTGGCCCAAGGCGATTCCTGGTTTATGAGGGTATCCAGGCAGGGAATACAGGTAGAAAAACAGCCCTTGCAGCACACAAATTACTTCAGTTCAAAGAGACCTTTAAGGTCATTGAATCCAACTGTTACCCTTTTCCTGTCCATCAGTAGACCATGTCCATAAATGCCACATCTACATGTCCTGTAAATACCTTCAGGCGTGGTGACTCAGCCCCGGCCCTGGGCACATGGGCATATGTGTTCTACCTTTGGCCTCTTGTGCTCTTGAATTAGTGGCTAAAGCCAGCTTACTCCTGGCCTTTAAACACTTAATAGAGCTTTTAGCCTGTGGTTACGGTGATGGTATGGGGGGAAGAGGAGGTGTCAGCCACAGCTCCCATGCCTGGCTCTGCTGCCTGCAGGGACTGTATCACCCCTGAACAGGAACGACGGCTCCATCCATGCTCTGATACTGAAGAGCATGGCCATAGGTGCATGGTTTCATACCAGCACTAAACTCTCTTCAGGGTAAGTCAGCCATTGCCTTTGCTGGCACCGGGTAGCAGATGCTTTCCTGTTGCTGCTCCCTCAAAGGGAGATTGGTCCTTGCTGCCTGAGAGCTGTGGGTCTTGCTGAGGGTGCAGCCTCCATGGTGAATGCAGGGGGCTGCCTACGTGGTAGGGAAGAGTTCCTGCCCGGCGTTGGTCAATGGTGTTGGCCAAGAGCAGTTGAGACAGCGATGTGGGTTAACGGCTCGTGCTTCCCTTCGTGGTTCATGTTCCCCTTCATGTGAATTCACAGAATCAAGTGGGTTGGAAAAGACCTTTAAGATCATCGAGTCCACCCGTTACCCCAGGGCTGCCAAGTCCACCACTGGATCGTGTCACTGTGAGCGTTGTGGATGCTACCACTCAAAACCAAGCTCTAGACTATGGAGTCCACGTTACTAAAAGAGGTTAATTCTGTGTAAAACCTGCCTTACCGCACCAGTTCTAATTTAGAGGGTAAGTATGAACCCAGCAAGACCTATATAGTCCATTCTGAAAGCTTTAAGCTAAATTTTAGCATATTCAAGCCCTTGAGCCAGCTGGAGAGAAGGAGCCTGGTGCTGGGTGCCTGGTGGTGTCCCCCCCACTTCGCAGCCGGAACGGCCAAACCCAGGGATGAGCAGCGTCTGCTCCTCAGCAGAACCCTGCGCCCCTGGTGCTGGTCCCCTCGCTATCAAATACACCTGACCCAAGGGAGCACTGGTGCTGAGCGCCTGGACAAGGCATGGACCAGGACCAGCAGCCCCGGCGCCGGTACCGACCCTTGTGTGCTCGGTGCAGGGACTCAGCGGCGCGGCCACCCCGGTGCGCTCGGGGGTTGTGGTTTCGGCCCCTCTGTGGTTTGGGTTTCACTTCCCCCTCCGCGCCGAGGTGCCGGATGAGACCTGAGGGTGCTCCGAGTCCTGCCCGGCTGCTCCGCTCCCGCAGCCCTGCCGCTGGTGCCTGGTCCCGGCGCTGCCCGTGCGCAGCTCAGGTAGGGATGCGCCGCAGGAGCGATGCTGAGCGCTGGGCACCGTGAGCTGCCTCTGGTGCTGCCCGGCGGCGCAGCGCTCAGCACCCGTCCTGCAGCCGGGCCCGGGTGAGCTCCATTGCCATGGGCTGGGGGGGCCTGGGGAGACCCCGCGAGCTCCATCCTGCCCTTCCCGTGCAGAGCCGGAGCCGCGGCTCCGCCGGGCCCTGTTCGAGTCCGGCCCGGAGCTGCTGGCGGGGCTGCAGCCAGGGGATGTCATCGGGGTCCTGAGCGAGGTGAGGGCACACGGGGACAGGGGCACCCCGAGGTGGATCCCTGGTGCTGACGCCTGCCCTGCGTCAAGGGGTCAAGGGCTGCTGGCACGGGCAGTGCCGGCACCGGAGAGGGCTCTTCCGCAGCAGCTCCTGCTGGTGCCACGGTGAGTGGGGCTGCACCAAGGCCACGCACACCTTGTGTGGATGGACCCTGCGCCTTGGTGGGCTCCACGGTGCCAGAGTCCGGTGCCTGTGGGGCTGCGCCACGGCTCCATCCTCACCCAGCCCCTCTCCGTCAGCTGAAGCCATCGATGCCATCCTGGGATGCGGAGTCCATTCCGTCCGGCCAAGGGGACCACCCAGCCCCGGCGGCCTCAGTGCCCCAGCGGGCAGCCCCACGGCCCGGTGTGAGATGGGTTGGGGCAGCCCAGGAGCCGGCCGTGCCGGCGGGCAGGAGGAGCCCCGTGGGGAGCGAGGATGCGGCGAGGACCGGCACCGAGATGCTCTCGGCTTCGACTTCCTTCCCAGCGCGGTTTCCTCCGGCGTCACGTGTGTGGTGCGGGGCCGCGGCAGGCGGGGGAGCCGGGCACAGCGCCGCGGTGCTCGGCCTCGGGGGCAGCCCCGCACCAGCAGGTAAGGATGGAGCCGTGCGGTTCTGGGGGTCCTGCGCTCAGCGACCATCCCAGGGGCAGCATCTGTGTGGGGCCACATGGTCCTGGGCTGTGGCGCGAGGGCAGATCTGGGTACCACCAACCTCGCACTTTGAGAGCGATGGAGCCCTGGGGCGTGCAGAGCAGCTCCCTGCGCCCTTGGGGCTGGGTGCCCTCATCCCTGCCCTCATCCCTCATGGCTGCAGCCGTCTCTTTGGGAGGACAAAACCCGCTGGCAGTTTTGGTGCCTGAGAGGCCGCCATAGTGAGGGCCCTGCTGGTGGCGGCAGGGACCAGACAGCATCAGGGCTGCTGCTGGCGCTGGGGACAGCGTGGCCCATCACAGGGATGGGATGGTTCATGGGCTCATACCTGTGGTTGGATGCCCCATATTCTCTGCCAGGGGCTTCCATCCTGCTGGGAGCTCAGGGCTCAGTGGCAGAGGGAGGGATGCTGCTGCACCATAGGGCCAGCATCCTGCCCGTGCCGTGCTGCCGGTGCTCCGGGGGAGGTTTGCAGCCGCCTGCTCTGCCACACGCAGAGGAAACACAACCACAGTGGGGCTGGCGTGGGGCTGGGTGTGGGGCTGGCAGGAGGAGCGGCTGTCCCTGGCACATGGTGCCGGGGTGATGATGGGGCAGAGCCGCCATGGGGCTGGTTGGGTACCACTGAGCATCGCTACGGCCATGGAGGGAGCCATGAGCCCAGGAGCACCACGGGGCCTTGTGTCTCCTTGCCCAGCAGGGAAGCGGCGAGCTGGGGATGGAGCCCACGCCTGGGGGTGGCCCCGAGAGCGGCTGTAGCAAGGGTCCTTCCTGCAGCACCTGAGCCCCTTTTCTCCCTGCAGCCTGGAAGAGAGCAAAGGACGAGGAGGGGGAGCACCTGGGTGAGTCCTGGGCCAGGGCAGGAGGGAGGGATGGGGATGGGGACGGGGATGGGCCATGCCTGGAACAGGAGCCCCGCTGCTCTGGGCAGGTCCCGGCGCTGGGCCATGGCCACGGCTGCGGTTCCCCCGCAGGAAGCGCTTCCTGCCCCGCTCTCACTGCCTGTGCCGGCGGTGCCAAACCCGGCCCCAGCCCTGCTCCTGCTTCTCTACCCCAGAGCTCCCGGCACCGCTGAGGATGGAGCCGGCCAAGCAGCCCCATAGCAAGAGGATGGCTCCTGCTCCCCCCGTCCCTGCCAAGGCCAAACCGGCCCCCGCAGTGACAAGCAAGTGAGACTCACACGGGTGCTCTGGGGCATCCGGAGCTGCCGGGATGCCCCCAGCACCGGGGCGGTGCTGACGCAGAACATCCCTGCTTGGTCCATTCTGTGCCACTTCACCGCCTCCACTGTCCCCAGGCCTGGTGGTCCCCAGCCCAGCGCCTCAGACCCAGAGCGGGGCAGAGCCAGTGATCCAGGTAGGAGCTGCAGCCATGCGGGGCCACGCTTGCACCAACACCGCGCTGAGCTCTTTGCCATCCCTTTGCCATCTCTTTGTCATCTCTTTGCCATCCCTTTGCCATCTCTTTGGCACCTCTTTGCCATCTCTTTGGCACCTCTTTGCCATCTCTTTGTCATCTCTTTGCCATCCCTTTGCCATCCCTTTGCCATCTCTTTGGCACCTCTTTGCCATCCCTTTGCCATCTCTTTGCCATCCCTTTGCCGTCTCTTTGGCAGACGCTGACGGCTTCAACTCGGTGCCGGTCACCACGGCCCGGCTCAGCCACCCCACAGCCACCCGCCCGCGGGTGCCGGGCCAGCGGCCGCCCAGCCTCAGCCCTGGGGGTCCCTGCGGTGGGGGGCACCCCCCGGGGACACCGCGCAGCGGCGCGGGGCAGGCGCTGGCCCCACCGTGGAGCCCGGAGGTGCCGGCGGCGCCGGGCCTGGAGCAGGCGCTGGCCCTGGGGGACCTGAAGGCGGAGGTGCGGTCCCTGCACATCCTGGTGGACCTGATGCGGGTGCAGCACCTGTGAGTGGGGCCGGGGGGGTCCGATGGGGGGGTCCCCGTGGTTCAGCACCCCCGGCTCTGAGCCGCCCCTGCTGCGCTGCAGGCGTGACCTGGAGGACCTGAGGCTGGAGCTGGGGCAGGAGCGAGCCAAGCGCCGGGAGCTGCAGGTGAGTCCCGGCGCGGGGGCTGCCCCGTGCAGGGCCCCCATTGCCCCCCATTGCTCACAGCCCCCCCCCGCAGGCAGAGATCGAGCGGGTGAGGAAGGCGCTGCCCTGCTGAGCGCGGCGGGGGCTGCGGGGCCCCCGGGGCTCGTGGTGCCGGTGCCGTGCCCGGCTCTGCGCTGGATGGGGCAGGATGCTCAGCCCGCAGCCAGCACCGAGGCCGGGCAACGGCCCCGCGGCTTCGGGACAGAGCTGGAATAAACGCGTTTGGGTGTGGAGCGCTGGGCACCCACAGAGGGGCTCTGCTGTGGGCTGCGGGTCCCTATGGGGGGGGCAGAGCCGGGCTGGGGGCGCCAGCACAGGATACCCGGCCCAGAGCAAAGGTCCCACCATGGCTCAGGGGTCCCACCACAGCCCGGGGCTGGGCAGCGCCGCCTCCTCCTCCTCTTTCTCCATCTCCCGCACCATTTCCCAGCCCAGCCCCATCACATCCTGGCCTCCAGCCAGCGGCGCGGGGCTGGGAGAACATCTGGAAAACATCTGGCTCCTGCCGGCGGGACCGGCCTGGGAAGGAGCTGTTTTCATAGGGGGCTGGGGAGGGGGCAGCGGGGCTGGGGTAGCGCCGGGAGCAGGGGCAGGATGTGACCGAGCCCCGCGGGGAGCAGCCCCGCATCCCTGGGGAGCCCCGCAGGGAAACATCCGCCAGGGCAGGCCCAGGGCGGCGCCGGAAAGGATCCGGGTGATTTTAGTCGGGCCACGGGAAAGGCTTCGGCTTGGGAAGGGGGTGGCTGAAACCCCCCCCCCCCCACCCCCCCAACCGGCACAACCCCCCCAGCACCGCACTGAGCCCCGCGGGGAGGGGAGGGGGGTAGAACAGCACCATGTTTGTGGGGCAGGACCCCCAAAGCTTACACGGGAACAGCCGGATGTGACCCATGGGGATGGCCAGCGAGGTCTGTCCCTGTCCCTGCCCCTGCCCCTGCAGGTCCCGGTGCCCGCAGTCGTACCAATGGCTCAAAGTGCATGGAGGGGGGAGGCCTCCAGCGCAGGGGCAGGGAGCAGCCCCTCCTCGCCCTCCAGCTGCCGGGGTCAGTAGTAGTGGCCGCGGCCCAGGGTGCCGGTGCCCAGGAGGTCGGGCTGGCCGTTGCGCCAGATCTCGCGGATGATGCGCTCCCGCTCCTCCAGCCGCTGCGCCTGCTCCAGCTCCTCCGCGGAGGTGAACACGTTGATGGCCGCAGCCCCGTCCCCGGGGCCGTGGGGCTCCAGCGGGATCTCGGTCACCGGCAGCAGCGACTCGGACGCTGCACGGTCAATGGTGTCCTCCTCCTCCTCCTCCTCGTCTTCGTCCTCGTCCTCGTCCTCATCACTGAGGGGCCTGGGGCGGCGCGGGGGGGGCCCGCAGGACAGGCGCAGCACCAGCAGGCACAGGGTCAGCACCAGCCCGAAGCAGACGCCCAGCACAAAGTAGAGCCCGAAGCTCTCGGGGTTGGCTGTGGGGAGAGCAGAGGGGATGAGGGACGGGTCCGGGGGGGGCCCCAGGACCTGCCCCTGCTGCGCCCGGGCTCACCTCGGATGTGCGCGTACGCGGCCATGCTGTTGCTCAGCAGCTCCATGTCCCGCCGGCGGCTCTCCATCCTGCGCCCGGGCGCTCAGGGGCTCAGGGGATGGCGCTTGCTCCGCATCTGCGGACACAGGGGCTGAGCGGGCGCTGCCGGGGACCCCCCGAGTTCCTCGTCCCGCTCAGGGCCGTGCCAGGCTCTGACCATGCCCCAGGGGACCCCGCTGAGCACCCCCAGGGGAGGGTGCCGGCTCCAGGCTGCTCCCTGCAAGGCTGCGCCCCAGAGGTGCCAAACCGGAGCCGTCCCGTTCCGCCGCCCCTCGTCCTTCCTGCGGGGCCGGGACGGACGTGGCTCCTCCAGGACGAGCGGATCCGCGGCCCGGGGCCAGGCTTCGCACGCCCAGCTCGTGGGCGCAGGACCCGGGGCTGAGCTCTCGGGGGCGCGCAGGAGCTGGTGCCTGCGGGCCCCGAGGCGCGGGGCAGGGCCGGAGCCGAAGCGGCCCCAGAAACGCTCCTCGAGGGAGGAACGAGGGAAGCCGCGCAGGAGCTGACCCAGCAGCAGCGCCGGCCCCGAGCCGCGGGGCCGCTCCCAGCCGGGCCGGGCAGCCCCTGCCGCCGGCGGCCCCGGCTCCAGCAGCAGCATCCCCAGGGGGTCCGGGTGCCGTCCCCATGGGGCAGCCGCGCCTCCAGCCCCTGCCCCTGCAACGGGGCCCGCGGGGAGCTGCGCGGCCCTGCGCTGGGGCTGGAGGGGCAGAGCCCCGCCGTGGGGCTCCCCCAGAGCCCCTCCAGGGGCAGAGCTGGCCCTAGGGCCATGGGGTGCCCGTGGCCACAGGCCGGGGCGGGGTGGGTCTGGGGCTGGCACAGGGTGCGAGGGAGCCCGGAGCTGGGCAGGAGAGCGCCCGGATCCCACCCTGGAGCCTGCCTGGAACGGGATCACGCCGGGATCTGCCCGCGGGCACAGCCCCGGAGCGCTCAGCCCCGGGCTCCCCAGCACCGAGCCCTGCGCTCCCCGAGCCCCCATCCCCGCATCCCCAGCACCGCGCCCTGCGCCCCCGGCCCCGGGTGCCCCGGCCCCGCTTTCCCCACCCCAGCCCCTCGAGCGAGGGCCGGGGCAGGGCCGGGGCACCCGGAGCTGGCGCTGGGATCCCTCGGGACGCCCCCTCCGCCCCGCGCCGGGGCCGGTACTCACCGGAGGGGACGGGAGCGCAGCGGGGTCCGCTCGGCGCTGCCGCCGCAGCAACAGGAAATGGCTCGGAGGCCGCCGGCGGTCAGCGCTCCCCGCCGGAGCCAATGGCAGCCCCGGCCCGGCTGCGCGGGGCCGGCACCGGGGAGCGCCCCGCTCCCCCGGGACACCGCGCTCGGAGCCGCCCCGGAGCGCCAAACCCCCCCCGGCAGGATCGGGCCCCGGGGAGGTGCGGGGCCGGCAGGGCCCTGCCCTGGCCGGGCTGGACTCGGCCTGGAGGCTCTTTTACAGCCCCGTTGACGCTGTTGGAGCAGCCCAGGCCGCGCAGCAGCATCCCGGGGCCATTGGAGCCCAAGGGCCTTTACCGCGCTGGAGCAGCGGAGGTCAAGGGCTCTACCCCACTCACGCCAGCCCCGGACACAGCCCCGGTGGCTACGCTGGGTTCAGCCCCCGGGCCAAGCAAAGGGCGCAGGGGGCCCCATGGGCCCACCCTGACCTGCTCCGCTGCATCCCCTACACCCAGTGCCCCCCCCGCCTCCCGCCCCGGGTCCCCACGGGCGCTCAAGGCTCAGGTCTGAAGTTTTATTGCCGCCATGCAGGGGTCGGGTCGGTGTTGTACAAAAATAACGTCTTTATACAAAGAGGTTTTTCCTCTATTTCTTTTTTCTTTCTCTTTTTTTAACTCTTACAACAGGCTCCAGCCCCCCCACCCCGAGGTCCCTCCACCCCCCCCAGCCCCTCCTGCCTCCCCTCTTCCAGTTCAATACCCGCGAGTTACCGGTGCGCAGGAACACTGGGCATGGTTGAGCCTTGCAGAGCCCCCCGAGTATTGCTTTAACTTTGGGGAAAAAACCAACAAGAACACCAGAGGTGGGAGCGGGACGGGAGAAACCAGATGGAGAGAGCAGGGCCCCAAGGGGGGAGTCCCTGCGCTGCTGCTGGTGGCCCAGGGTGGGGGGAGATGGGCACCCATTGGGGTGTGCTGGGCCAGACCCACCGGTACAATAAATAAGGCTAAGACTTGAGGCTACTGGCTCAGCTGGCCGGGGCTGGGGCCGCTGTTGGAGTCTGTATTAGTGTTCACGAGTCCCTGCCCGCCCGCTGCCGCGTGGCTCCGGCCAGGGCGCAGGCAGGATGTAATGCCCGATGCTGCCGAGGCGGTTCAGGTCAATCCCTCTATCCCCACAAGGACACCTGTAGCTGGCCCAGGCTTAGACACAGTCCCCGTCGCCAGGCCGGGGCAAGAGAAGGCAACAACACGCTACAAAGAGATCTGCTACTCGCTCCCTAGGGGAGCCGGCCCCACAGAGCAGGGTCAGCCCCACAGCCGGAGGCCAAAGCGGCTTTTCCCACCCCTGCTCACACCGGTCCTGGTGCTGGGGGTGATGCTGGAGCTGGGAGCAGGCAGGAGCAGGGGCTGGAGGCAGGCAGGGAAGCGCTGCCTTGAGCGAGGAGCCCTGGCTGGGGCACTGCGAGGGCCTCTGTGTGAGAACAGTTTGGCTGGCAAGACAGGCATCCAGTTCACAGAATGAGGCTCAGAAACAATCGGTCCTGCTCTCAGCACAGGCAAACGCTCTTCCAGTGGCACGAGGTGACAAACCGGGACCTCCTTCTCCCGCCCCAGCGCCGTGGGGGGGTGCGTGGCGAGGCTGGGATGGCAAGATCAGCTGGGGAGCAAATACAGCAGAGACTTCAGCCAGCCCCTTCCTAACTCTAGGCAGATTATTTTGGGAAGCTTTTTCACATTATAACTCATATATTATATCTGTACCACAACTGAAGTGTGAAAACGCTAAATCAGAATTAATGCAATTTTAACTGCACCTTAGGTAAGCTACTGAAAAATAAGATTAAATCATATAATCCTTACGAAACTAAAGAATCAGTGAAAGGGGGGATAGGGGCCACGGCCGGCCAAGTCCTGGGGAACCTGTGAATGAGGACCAGAGCCGATCTTTGCCTCGTGCCTGAGGCAGCCCTGGTGGCACCAGGGACCACGAAGGCCTTGGCGTGTTGCAGGGTCAGACAACACGGCCAAAGCAGGTGGCACGTTAGGGACAGGAGAGAGATCTGACGCAGGTGAAGGGGAGGGGAGGGTTCAAGGAGTTCTTCCTCTTGAGAAACCCCGGTAAATCTGAGCTTATTCAAACCATACGGAGCGAACGCCAACGAGCCGACTCTCCGTGCCGCACGGCCGCCGCTTGGGCCAGCAAACCAGCTTCACCCTCGGTCGTCTTCTCCTTTCCCACAGGCTTTGCTCGATCCAGAGACCAGCATGGTTAAAAAGACAAGAGAGGTAGATTACAGTCATGATTAAAAGCAGATTAGTCATCTAGGCTTCGATTTAAAAAACAGATTCCAGAAGATGCCAAGAGGTTGCTGCTTCCAAAACTAGCTTTTCCCAAAAGTCTTCTCCCTCCAGAGTGAGTGTGAGTGCGTGTCCCTGAACAGAGCTCAGAAGAATTGCTACATTATTCTCCATCATGGGACACGGGTATTGCTGTTGAGCTGTAGTAGGCGACGTGAAAGGCAGACTGCAGGATGGTGCTTGTGCTCTCGGACGGGCAGGAAGCTACTTCCGAAGGTACCTCTGGGCCAGGATCGCTGCGTCCAAAGGGTTCATGGGCTGAGCATCGTGGCCCAGGCGTCGCACTGGGGGGATGTTCCCAAACTGCCGCTTCTGTAGGAAGCTCTTGGCCTCATGCAACGTGTTCTTCTCCTCAGCCAAGAGCAGCTGCTGCCTCATGTAGTTCTCGAACTCGTACTGCGAGCACTCCTCCGTCACCTTCACCTGCCAGAGAGCCACCGTCAGAGCCACAGCAACGCGCCCACAACTCCCCTCCGATGGCCCTGAGCTACCACGGGACAACTGGAGTCTTAACACAAGACAGGACCCGCTGCCTCACACACAGTCATCAATGGCACCAGGAGCAGAGGTTTGGGAACCTCAGTGGCTCCTGACGCAGCTCATCCCAACCCTGCCGGCCATTCAGAGGCTGCAGCTGCCTGACCCCAGTGCTTGCATCCCCCCGAGCCCAGCGGAGGGATTTCTGATGGCAACCCTGCAGCATCGGAGGTAAAAGCTCCTCCAAGGCTGTCCCCAGGCAGTGAGGTCACCAGAGCTGGCACTTCCAGCAGAAAACCTGCTGGCAGTGAAGCAGGATGTTTGCTCCCATCTCAGAGCTCACCAGGGAGCCTGAGCCAACCCTGCTGCCTCTTCCCAGCTCTCCCAGCACATGCGAGCTCTCAGCTGTGTGTGAGGGAGTGAGTGCTGCTTGGAGAGGAGCAAACTGCCCTCAGCCAGCTCTGGTGCCAGCGAGCTCACTGCCAGGCAGCAGGGATGTGATTCCTGGCCCCAGCAGCACGAGCCTTTCCTTTCACTGCACAAGGTGGTGCTGGACCCAGCTGCCTCATAGAGCAGCAGCCACAGCCGGGTCCTCACCCCAGCTCAGGGGCCACACGGTGCTGCCATCTCTTTCCATTACAGACAGACTTGGCACAGTGGCATGGAAAAGCAGTTCCACGGAAAGGGAAAGAGGAAAACCTACCTCTTGAGGGTTTTCTGGGTTAGCCACTTGGTCGTCGATGTCTGGCACCACTTGCAAAGGGCCACTCAGCGAGGACATTGACTGCCTGCGGGGAGAGCACGGTGTCAGGGATTTGGAGTATGGCACCCAACGCCCCAGCCAGGGCAATCCCTCCTGGCTGCCCATGGCTGGACACCAGAGCGTGACAGCCCTGCCTGGCTGCCACACCAGCTACTGCTACTAAAGGGTGCTATCCAAAATTCAGCTTCCCTGGAATAAAATTGTATTCCAATCCCTAGAACTGCTCCCCACTCCCCTTTACTGCTTGATTTCAAACAGGATGTGGAACTCTACTCTTGCATAGGTAGGAGCGAAAACAGCCACAGCTCCAAAAATCACAGGCTTCACTTGCTGACTCAACAGGCAGCACAAGAACTTTGCCTGGGCATGCTGTGCAGCACAGACAGAAGGTCACAGGGCTGACAACAGAGTGCTGCACCGAGCAAACACCACCAGGATTGATTTATGCTGGAGCGTGCTACTGGAATCTCATCCCGGTTGGTCCATGCCAGTCCTGGAGTCAGATTTACCCGCAAAAGCATCCGCCGCTGCATATGTAGTGCTCCCACCTGTAATGGCATCTCCTGCTCTTCCACTCTGGATACGTCATGCTTGCTTTTACTTAGCAGAGAACACAGTACTAATTTCTTGCAGGAATTGTGCACATTTGGCTGCATCTGTTTCTACATGGAAGTTATCCCTGACCATTACACTTTAAAAAAATCAGATCTGGGGAGCACAAGGGGGGCCCAGCACCAAAGGCCCTCCTCTACCCCAGTACTTCTCTGTAGTGCTACTGCTTTACAGACTCCAGCCTCGGTCACAATGGCAAGCATTCGTACAGGCCACTCCAGACACCAGTGGTTGAGACACAAGATCTAAAGACTTCCTTTGCAGTTCTCACAGCCTCTCCTCTGCTGTCCTGCTTGGCAGCAGTCTGCTGGCCACAGCTGGAATAACACAGCCTGTGGCCAGAGACACCATGTTCCTGCCTCTCTGCTCTAGCACATACCACGATGCTATGATGGAGCTGAGAGAATCCAGCACTTCAGAAGCTGTCAGACGCTGCTGCGGATCCAAGACCAGCAGCTTTCGGATCAAGCACACAGTGTTTTCTGAGACCCGTCCATCCCTGCAAGACAGAACACACGATGAGCCTGAGGGCCCGACAGGGGCAGAGGCAGCAGGAGCATGGACATGCTGAGAGCACAGGTGAAAGAGCCTCCATCACTCTGACCAACAGATCCCAGAATTAACCAGGAGGTTGATTCCCTCTCCCTGCACCACACAGGACCTTCCTCACCATTGCATGAGATGTCCCAGGCTCCTTGGTGTCTACCGCACGCAGTCTGTTCTCATCACTGCTGTGACCCGCAGGGGCTTTGAGTGAAGCCCCCACCAGCTCTGGCTGTCCCAGTCAGGCCCAGAGCACCTCCTGCACAGGGACCAGGGGAAGGGCTCCCCGGGCCAGGCTGTACTCACTCAGGGATGTTGTACTCGGCAGCCTTGATTTTGCGGAAGAGCTCCTGAGGTATGCTGTCGTAGAAGGGGAACTGGCCATAGAGCATGGTGAAGAGCACCACTCCCAAAGCCCACATGTCACTGGGTTTTCCACGGTATGGCCGTCCTGCAGGGAGCAAGGAGACACAGAGCAAGAGGCTTTACAACACTGCTCACCTCTGAGGCCCTCCACCGCCAGTAAAGGCTCTCAAGTAACCTCTCGTGATCCTTTTTTCTAAGCATTCATCAAAACGCTCAAGAACTCCTATTACAACACACCAAGAAACTCTTCCAAAGGTGCATCCTTTGGGAATCAGCAAATTGTTCATCTCCACAAGGGTCTCTTTTCCCTTTCCATGCAGAGCAGGGCTATTCCTGCTGCAAAGAGCATCAAGTAACCGGAGCCAGCACAGTACGCAAAGGAATTCCCACTTCACTCCCCCTCACCATCCCTGCAGACTGTCACTGCCAGGAGCCCCTGAGGCTCCACAGATGCATCCTGATGAGAGTCTGGGTCCAAGGAGAAGGGAATTTAAGAGCCAGTGAGTAAAAGGCAGGGCAGGAAATAAAGCCTAAGGACAAGTGGACTTCTGGTGAAGAGCAGTCCAAGATTAATGCCAGCCTCACTGCATGGGAGGCTGGTATGAAGTGCAGACTAAGACCCCCTGATCGAGCCCATCGAGGTGGGACTCCGCCTCTGGGATGGATCCAGCAAGTGGCCACTGGAGCCTGCTGTGGAGCCATGGAGAGTGCAGGAAGCTGCCTCCTCCAGAGGCATTCCCAAAAGCTGCTGCAACCCCAGCACACCCTGGGGTTCACTCAATGGAAACACTGGTTTAAAGCCCCTTCAATCACACCGCGAGCCAGCGAATGGCAGCATGCACGAGGGTCAGAAATTAAACTCCAGTGCTGTGCCACAGCACAGGACTGAGGGAATGACTTCCTCTGACTCACACAGTGAGTCACTGCCGCAGCATTTGTTATTTGTACTAATTATTCTTTGCTTTATACGCTCAAAAAAAGGCACCTCTCCCTCCTCCTCCAGCTTTTCCTGCTGTAACATTTCAGCAGCCACAGAATGCAAACCATCTCGTAGCAGAAGACAGATTCTCTTGGAGACTTCAAACAATGATTAATTCTTCAGGCGTTTTAGCTTCCAAGAGGCACAGAAGCATTAGCAATAGAAACAGAGGGTTTCAGAGTCTGAAGGTGGTGGTGAAGCCTGGAATGTCCTCAAGTTAACTCTTCCCTCAGCACTTGGAGGAGAACTGCAGACTGAGCCATTTTGGAACAATGTTTGCAAGAGCAGAGGATCTGGCTGCACAGATGCCATGCAAGGAAGATCTCAGGCCAGGTGGTGCTGGAGCAGGATACAGTCCTATAAGTAAGGCTGTACCACACAGGGTCTTGAACAGCCTCAGCTGTCAGAGAAGTCAGCAAAGAGCCTGCTCAGTTCCTTGTGCTTCATGGCCCACAGGCAGGCCAGTCAATCCACCAACAAGAGAGCTGTGAGAACAAAGTGGGTGCTTGCAGGCAGGCTGTGCTGGCTGGGAGGGTGGAAGGGATGAAGTCCAGGACAGAAGAGTACCCTGGATGAGCAGGAAGGAGCAGCTCCATGCAGCCTTTACCAGACATCAGCCACATGAGCTGCAAGTGCTCCAAGCTCCTGCAGAGCAGTTGGCTCGTGTCATCCATCTGGTTACAGGGGCCTCAGGATATCCTGCAGAACAGGAAAGGCCTGCAAAAAGCACACGTTCCACCTCCCCGCCTGCCTCTGCTCCCTTCCTGGCTCGGTCCTGCCCAGGAGGGAAGCAGCTTCAGACCTGCCTGGCAGATCAGGACGGAAGAGCTCAGCAGTGTTTGATGCTGCTGCCTGTAAACCTGACAACAAACTTACAGAGAGGAGTCCATCGGGTGTGGAGATTTCAGGACTACCTCCCTCCGAGGGCATTTCTGAAATACAAGAGCTTGGGATACCAGAAATGAACAGCTCAAGTCTTCAGAGTGTTTTCAGTATTCCAGATGTCATCCTTGCATAGATAGATGCACTGGCAAGGATTCTTCACTTCACTGGCAAGGGCTTTCACACTATATGCATACCAGTGGGTACTGCCCAATGCACTGCTTGTCCAGAAAGCAGTTGGTGCTGATAAGCTACTGGCCAGAGTTTCAGGCATCATCCAAACACTAGCTGGGCACTTTGGATGGATAACCCTTGGTGGGACGCATTGGAGGTGATTCTGGACTGCAATGTGTGGTCCAGCTTCATCCAAAAGGAATTTTATCTGAACAGTATGAGACAATGCATCATAACTGAAGTGTACAGAGATGCTTTAAAGGCACAGCCCCAGCTTTAAATATACCTTTCAACACTAGTCCAGCTCACCTGGATGAGAAGAAACTTCCCCTCAGTCACTACACTGACAAACAGCACCACCACTCAGCTACTACCAGCACAAAAGCTATGACAGCAGCAGACCTTAAAGCTCATGCAAAAGAAACCTCCTGAAGCAACTAAACAGACAAGGAACCACATCTGTGTCTGAAAGTCCCCTGCACTGGAAACAGTTAAAAGGTGGGAGGACATCAGGGAAAACCGTTCTTTGCCAGACTCCTGCTTAAGGCCTCTGCTGGAGACAAGACATAGCCCAGACTGCTGGAGACAAGATACAGCCCAAACAGAATGGCTGGGCTGGCCTGGTGTCATCATCCCTTTATTTTTAAGTGACTCCTTTCCATCAGGTCAAGAGTTCCCTCTGGAAACGAGCAGCAGCTGCAGCAACTGCTCCTCTTAGTGTAAGGCCTGAAATAAGCTGACATTGTGGTGGGATTTGGACCGAATGCCTCTTAGGCCCAGGGATTTACCTGCAGCTTAAGCAAAGCCTGAGGAACAAGAGTCAGACGTGGGAAACAGAATATCTTGTCTGCATTCAGGCTTAGGAACAGGCAGGGAGCTTCTCATTAGCTCTGAAGTTCAGACTAGCCTTAAGAAAGAAGTTATACTCGCTCCTTCCCTCCATATACTTTCCCAGTTGGAAAAACAGAGCAAGTCTCATAACTGGACCCCAATTAAGAGGCTCTCACAAGAGGCAGGTTATGTACAGGAACAGAACTAGGGTTTCTTTTATTGTCAAGAGCCACAAATAAGTGAAACAAGCTTGAAGTGTGGGGCTGAGGGCATTGCCTACCACTGAGCACATCTGGGCTGATGTAGGCAGGGCTCCCTCGCTGGTCCTTCAGCAGGTCATCCTCACTCACCAGGTGCTTCCCGAGACAGAAGTTTGTTATGGTTATTCGATGAGTCCTGCAGAGAATCAGAAGGCATCAGTGAACAAGGAGCATCCCGCACAAGCCAAACTGCACAGAGGAGTGTGTCTATGGGGCTTTTGGGGAAGCTTGAAGCCCTGGGAAAAGGCAAGGGGAGCTGCAAGATCAACTCCATCCCACAGGGGAGGGATTCCACACTGGTCCACACGGCCTGCAAGACTCTTACAGGGGGAATAAGAGAATCTCTTTTACAGCTAGGGACAATGTCTACACCCAACCTGAGCGGCATGTGGCTGTAAGCCCAGGGTGCTCCTGTAACTCGTTCACCTTGCAGCCACGCAACTGCCCTTTGGGCAGCCTCCACAGTACCCTGCAGGCATCCCCAGCACCACGACCTGCACTTGTGTGCTTGCTGACCACTGCAGGGCGAGAGTGTTAAAGGAGAACTTTAACTGCTGTTTCTCTCCTATGCTTACCAACCGTCTCTAAAAGCATCTTCTCCACACAACACGTTCCGGAAGCTGAGGGAAAATCCCCTAAAGAAGGACTACCCAAGCCTGGCCTCCACACATTGTTTGCTTATGTGTCACCAGCAGATGAGCTACAGGACCTTTGATCAGATATAGGAGAACCACTTCTGTGTTACCCAACAGTCCCACAGCAGGACTGTGGTGGCTGTTTTACCTGATCTGCAGGGCCATTCTTCACACCCAAGTATGCAGAACAGAGAAAGTCTCATCAACACCCAAAAAACCTCCTACAGAAAAGGTGAGAACTGCAGGTACGCACAATGTCTCTATTAAGATACCCCTGCTTCTCTAAGGTACTGCCAGCACCAGTTAATCAACATGAGCTCATTGCAAAACTACTATTACATCTTCCATGTCACTCAGATAATTTGAGTTTTAAGCTACAACTTAAAGGACTGAGCAGCAAAACACTGTCTGGAAGATTTCTATATTCTTCAGAAGTTGAAGAACACAACTAGAGCCTGAGAGAATGAATTAAATCCAGTCACAATAACCAAGAAGTATTTCCAGCAAGTCTACCAGACAAGTGAAATAAAACCGAGTGTGGGCTGCCAGTGGAGAGCTGATTATTAAGACAGACTTGTGTTTAAGAAGTGTTAGCTTCAACTGTCAAGAGACTTCCCCGGCTGAACAACAATCTGCAGGATTTAAAAGACTAAGTGTTCTAAAGGACACCAAAATGTTCAGGGTTGGTTGGTTGTATTTAGTCACTGAAATCTGAGCTAATCTGTAACCATCCAAGTGGCTAATGGAAAAACCTGTGAGGCTTTCACATCCCCATCTTGTGGGTGACAATGAACGAGGGACCTTCATTAGCCCAGGGTGTAACTGGCCTGGTTTGGATGTTGCAGTGATCTGTAGCTACCTTCCTCCCCCGCCAAGAGGAAAGACCTGCCTCTGTTGTGAGCACGGCTGGAACAGAACAAACGCTTCTGATCAGCCCAAATGGCTGGTCCTCTCCATGGTGATCTATTCTTACGCCTCACCCACCCTTTCTTATGACTCACTGCTGTAGAGGCTACAGTTTTCCTCACCGAAGCTGATGGTCTTGCTAGTAAAAAGCCAAAATATAGTATGCAATAAGAGAATGACTTTGAAAGCGTGTTCACAAAGCTTCAAATCCCTCCCCATTCCTGGTAGTGGGGGCCCCGTGTGCAGCTCTCAGTGGGATGGATACTCCGCTGCACACAGAAAAGAAGGGAAGCCTCTTTTGTCTGCCTCTGCCTAGCAAGGAGAATCAAAGCAGCAAGCAGCAGATAACAAATGTATCTTAAAGCAGGTCTATAGAAACAAAACTAGTTACAGGTGGCCCTGAGAAGCATTAGATGTTGTGCGTGTGTGTGTGGGGGAACCAAGAAGTTCACCCTCAGTAGATAAAATGTTTGCTTTCAAACAGTAGTAGAAAGAAGAAAGAAGCAAGCTGTGACCACAGTGAACCTGCAGGCTTTGTACAGACTCTGGAAGGCTGCAGACCTCCAGCCTTCCAGCTTTTTATTCGTTCCACAAACCCAGACAGTGTGAAAAGACAACGAATTCCACTCATTCCTAAAGTCAGAGCAAAATATTTAGGCAGTAATGTAACACTGAAGGACACAGCGGAGTATCTGAAATGGGACTTGCCAACTAAATCACTGCATAACCCAAGACAAGTAAAAAACTCCAAGGAGCCACCAAGCAAAGCATCCGCTACCACCACACCTCTCACTCGTGTTAAACTCCTGCCCTACTGGGCTGGTCCCGCCTGTGCCTGCGCAGCAACCCAGACACCAGTGCGTTAGAAACTGGGGCTTGCATCAAACCCACTACTAGGAACAAGGAAGCCATTTCAAGCACAAATACAGACGAGACAGAAGAACTTTTGTTTAGATAAGTAAATATTTTACTGCTAGCAAAAACACAGCAGTGCAAGAGTCAAAGATCGAACACTGCTGCGATTATAGTACAGGCTGCAGCGGTGGGAATTCCTTTAGCACGATGGAAAAGTGAATTCTGGGAACAGAACCACTTACCACATTCTGATTTGTTTTAATAAGTATAAAATCTCTCTTGCAGATTTCTGAATAAAGTTTAGTTTTCAGAAGCCAGCGTCCTCAAAGAAGTGCTGACACGGGGTCACTAAGCTCGGTGGAAGAGTGAACTATCCTGGTTGGGCTCAATTCATTTTTGGAGATGAACTCCTGTAACACTGAACTGGATTTCAGCTTGCTTCCATTTCCCTCGCCTTTCCCACTCAAGTGCTGCCTTTGTGTTTGTAAGAAATAGAAGTAGCTTAGGGCAACTGCCAGCTCTGCAGACTTACCTTTTGTTTAGCACCATGTTTCCTAGTTTCAAGTCTCTGTGCACAATATTTTTCTGTAAAATATATAACAGCACAACATGAGCAAACCCATATTTGTTAGAGAGGCACAAATTCAATACCTGACAGAAGGACCGAGTATCTTTTGAAATCATGTCATCACTCTGAGAAATAATCCTGATCAAGGTTCCAAGTCAGGCTGCATCCCTATGCTTTGTGCACTTCATTTTGGATTCTGCTTAGACCAACAGAACAAGCAAATCTGCTGCTCTGAACACAAGGACAGACTTGACTGCAACCAAGAGACCTGAAACTGAAGGGTCCAGGCTCAGTAAGACCAATACGACAAGCATTCCCCCAGAAGACACGTGCTTCACTGCTCTGCCAAGGACGGATGGGTGTCCCTTCTCAGAGGGTAAGAAGTCAAAAGGCAGCAGAGCCTATTTTTGTTACAGTAGTTTCTAGTTCATTGATCTCATTCTGCCCTCAGAAATCAATTCTTACATTGTGATTTATTTTGCTTCGAAAGGAAATAGCTTGAAGTGCTTCCTGCATTTGATTAGCCTCTGCTCTTCTCGTTGACCACCCCCTTCTGAGGTTAACAACACTGTAGTTCACCCGCTCTGCATTTAGTCCAGCTGGCCCCTTTCCACTGTCAACACATGCTGTATTATCATCCAGCAACTTGAAGGGAGGGGAAGGGAACGCTCTTTTATGGCTTGGGGCATGAGGTCTTTACGCAGAACACTCTTAGAGGGAAACAGCTGAAACATCCATCCCCTGTAACCTCACCACTGCCCGCACCAGGAAGTTTTACAGCGTCTATTATACTAACATGGGAAAGCACAAGGGGTAACAAAGCCCTTACCTTATGTAATGCTTCTACCACTCGTACCACATCATAAAATATCACTACCGTCTCCCGCTCACTGAGTCTCTTCTCTTTAATGACATAATGCTGCAGATTGATCAGATCTGCTGTTTTGTCACTGAAATCATGGGCACAGAGACAGTCTAACACGAGACAAATGCGCTTCTTCATTTTCCTGACCATTCTGTTTGCTTCTAGATCTTCTATAATTTCACAAGCTCGGTCCTAAGTGAGGCAAACAAATGAGCAATAGTTCAGGGAAGCTCTCTGGGATTATGTACTTACATACAGAGCACTGGAGAATCAGTAACTATGTGGTGATCTCAAAACAAGCAAATGCAATCATAGTGCTAGATCTTTGCCCTGAGCTGAGATTTCAAAGAGAAGATACATGATCCCTGCTTAGAAAAGACAGAGAAACTCTGACTGGCTTCTGTCAGCACTGATACACAGAGAGCTTTTGATAAGACCTAGAATAACTGTGTATTGGTGCACACTCTGAATACCAGGGATCCAACATGTTAGTAATGAGAACAGGAATCTTAAGACACAGGAATTAGCAGTTCTTCCATAACATGAAGCAGGACACAGCGGAGTTGGACATTTGGCTTATTAAAGTTATACTACAGATGACCTCAAGTGAAAAGCGTGTCGATAAGATTTAACCAGCAAGCATGGCAACACCAGCATCCAAACCAGTAATCCCTAGCAGCCCATCACATCCATAAACAGCTCTGAAGGCATTATCAGCAACACAATTCACTCACACGAGACCCTGATGGGCACATTGACTAGTTTAACTTGCTGAAACAGTTTCTTGGCAGTTTGTCCCCTCTTCCAAGTCATCGTAAACCAGTACAAAAAAGCACAAATTCAGTTCCAAAGGGTTCTCTGCTCTGTAGGCGCAGATTAATTTGCCAGTGAAGCAGCTATTGTCCTCTTTGAAGGGGATGCTCCTGAGCACCTGCCCCAACTTTAAATGTCCTCACATTTCCCAAACCCTGTTACACCCCATTTAACTCTCTAAGGCCCCTTCCACCCACTTGTTTGAAGCAGCAGTGGTTAACCTCAGTGTGTGCTGGTAATTCTTTACACACAAGAACGGGGTCAGCATGAACTGTACATTAAACAAAAGCAACTCAAGCCTAAAGCAATCACTGGCATTCCCCCAACGTGGACGGTGCCCAGCTGTACCTGAAAGAGCCCATGGTGATGAACCACTCCTTCCTGGTTATGGAGCAGGGAAAGGAGAGAATACTCCGTGTGCAGCAGCATCTTGCCCTGTCGCTCCTCCTGGGTTTCTATTCCTTTATCACCCCTTTCTTCTAAAGTGAGAATCTTCAAGAAAAGGGAAAAGACCTTTACAGTTCCCAGAAAAACCCAAATGCTCCCAAACCATTCTCATTTTAGGTATTCCCATGTGTTTAACAGCTGATGCAATTGCTCTCATGTTTGCATACTGGCCACACAATGCCTGAACTAACATCTGTGCAGAATGCACAGCATGAGCTTGATTTGGGGGGATTGGCACTAGATGATCTAAGGTCCCTGCCAACCCATCCCATTATTCTATACTTTTAACACAGAGAAGCAGCTCAGGTGCTTTTTGCAAATATCCCAGGTGATTTTTACTCCCCATTGGAGTCACTCCCATTTCAGGCCAGTGGAGCAGATCAGAGGAGAGCAGCACAGCAGCCACAGAGGCCTCATCTCAGGGCTAATCTTGACACCAGATCTAAGCTTGGCAGAACTGCAGCCGTTTCTGAGAGCACCCTGCTGCAGCCTGCACCACACACCACTGCAAGTGCTTCTGCTGAAGAAGCAGAAGAGCCCAAAAGATCTGGAAACCCCCCTGTTTGCTTACCTTCAGCTGATAAAAGTCATCTGTCCCATCCTTTCTTGCCAAACACTGAACAATACTTGGCACAGGGGAGTTACCTAAACGTGGACCTAACAGCACAAAGCAAAAACAGACTTGTTTTCCTTTAAGCAGCAATGACTAATTCAGGGTTACATCAGTAGGCAAGTGTCACGCACTTTAGGTTACTTTAAGTTCCTTTTTCTTTCCCCAGAGATTAAGCACATTTCCACAAATCGCTGTCTGAAGAAAGGAAACTGGTCCTGAACTCAGAGCTTTTTGCACAAGGTTTCATTTGTTCACTGGAGAAACACTGAACAAGAGCCCACACAGGGCAGAGCTGCTTTCAGAAATTCAAATTTCTGCATGCCTGAACCATAAGGCTTCCCCATTTACCAGCAACACCCATGGCAACTGCTGTTACCACACCTCTGAACCCAACTGCCACCTCTGCACGGGGTGCAGATTATCCCAACTTCAAATTAACACAGCCTCCACTCTTTGGTCTAAATCAATCAGCTTCCAGTTGATTATCCATTGGTTTCCACTGTGAAGTCCATCAGGGTTTTGACAGTTTACACAACTTATTCTAGCAGCTCTTAAAAGCTAGCAGAGTGGTCTGGCCTTGGCACATACCACTTATAAGGACCACCAATGCATTATTAAGATGCCCGCATGCTGATCTGACAGCACATTCCAGGCAAGCAGGGTCAAACATCTCCCTGGAGCTCTAATCAAAAAGTTCCCTCAATGAATTTACTGACAAAGTTTAAAGCCCTGCCTGCCCTGTGGTATTCATATTACAGATCTCCTCAGCGTGACCAGAGCTGCAGAAGCTCCAAGGGCTGCTGCTCTTCTCCATCAAGTGAATTGTACTCTTAAGATGCTAAATTCTGCATCTGCTTTGCCTCATTTTATAGTGCCTTTATCATCAGCCTTGCAATCGGTAGCTACACTGAAGAACCACCTCCCCTCCCTGCTTACCTAGTATAAAAGGGCCCGCTCTCTTGGCATTATTTCCAGAAATCCCTGTACAAAGAGCTTTTGCTTTAGTGGATGTTTCCCCAGCTCCTCTGTCTGATGCTCGTCGCTTCATCCTTGGCTCTTGGAAGAGAAAGAAGATCACATTTGGTGAGCAACCGAGTTAGTTTCTTCCACTACCCCTTATGTTGCACTGGAAGGCTTTCACGTCCTGACGCACTTGTGTCTCTGCCTACTTGTGTTTCTACAAAAAAGCTATGGCTCATTACTGATAGACCAGTTGTGGGCTGGAGGCTTAATGCATTTTGGAAGGTATAAATCAGCCTCATTATTCAGAGCAACGTCTCCTACAACAGTTGTTTGAGACACATAGTGGGAACAAGTCAAAATAATTAAAGCTTGTTTTACAGCAAAAACGAGTTTGCAGATTAACATATTCCAAAAAAACTCTGGAAGAAAATGCCTAAGTTATCCTTCCGTGTGGATGCCTGCTTCTGATTCAGCCTATTGGCTTTTGGGGGTTCATTCATGGAAGACTGCCCACCAGGCATCACCGCAAGCTCACTGAGTAACTGAAGGCTCAAATCTGTTCCTCAAACAGCCAAGAATACACAAAACTGACCATAAAGAGAACACCTTTCACCTTTTCCAGCAAGGTGACAGAAGACAACAATGCCGCTTACTGTGCAATTCAGTTCATTTAACAGGGATTTGCCCACAAATATACGTCGAGTCTTAAAATAAAGTCCCCCCTCTATTTATCCCTCTTTAGGCTCTAACCTTTTTACTACATCTCCATTTGTCTACATCCAACACAGCTGAAACTTGGAATCCAACATACAAAACTATCCCTTCAGTCCCCACGTGCAGGAACCGATGCAGACTATTACCTGCCTTCGATGAATATTCCAATGAAAGGAAACACTGCGGTGCCAATACATGTGCTCCCTGACACCACCACTCCATGCAAAGAACAATTTAACCTATTAAATGTGAATCTCATGATTTGCATCCAAGTATCCAAGGTCCACACATCACTACAATTCAGTGTAAACAAGTACAAGCTTGACTCACTCCTACTTATTGCAGAAAACCTGATTTCCAACATGCATTTTCTGCTGCTTGGAAATCTAGAGTTTGTGGTGGCATTGCAGAACCAATACCTACAAACTAATTCAAGCCTTTGACAACTGCACCTTTTCCCCCAAAGGAAAGTCTTGTTTCAGTTTAGACCTCTCACGCTCGCTGCTGGCCTGGCCTTCACACACTGCATCAGGCAGCTCCATCAAACTCAAGTTTTGTTCCCAGTACACCTCCTCTTCACCTTTATCACTTGGAAAAGAGCTTCAAAGACTTTCACAAAGCTCTAGCCACTAAATGCTGGTGCCCCAACTGTTCAAAGAGATTTTTACTGGGGTGGGGGGGAGAGGAGGAACTGTGCACAGAGCCATTTCCTTACTCTCAGCAAGTCAAAACCAAGCCCCAGGAGTCTTCCCTTAGAGGTTACTACAGCAGACAGGGAAAATATTTTGGGGTTGCACTTGAGAGTCGCAGTGTTTCACCACGTAAGAGACTGATAAATCACTGTGCTTTGAATGAAGTTCACCCTCTGGCAGCCCCACCCTTTCTGTGGACACAAGCGTGATCTCATTGCATTAATTCATCTAGTACCTGTCACCCAGATCAGAGATAGCACCAGATAAGGTGAGAAGTCTTGCAGCAGACTTGGCATCTCTGCACTACAAACTTCCACTGACAGAGGAGCACTGCCAGGCCCAGCCAGCTGAACAGAACAAAGTCCTGCGCCCTGCATGCTCCTTGTTCTGTTCATTCCGCATCCCTGACCTCATATTTGATTATGCCTTATAAAATTCTCCACTCCTTGCAACATCACCAGCATCATCCCTGCTGGAAACGCATGAGTAACATCTCCACTGGAGAAACCCCACTGCACAGCAGCTCTGAGGTAATGACCCTTGTGCAATCCGAGCTGGATCGGGATCCCTGGTGCAAACGGCGTTATCGTAAACAAAATAACCGGAGGACTCACGTAGTTCAGCATCAACTGTATCTTTATTCTTCTTCCAAACTAGGTTTTCCAACGTCTCAGGAGACTGGAGTCATCACCTTGGAGAAGGCTGGATGGTCGAAAGGTCCAGGACTCTGTAATGCGAAACGAGATACACTTGATGCTGCGGTTCTGGGTTATTCTTGATTACGATAACGTGGGATGCACCAAAACTCCTCAGCTTGAACCATCTGTGTTTATTTGGGCTTAGAAAAGGCCTGAAGCTCCCAATATCATGTGAGAGAGTAAAAGGGTTCTTGAGGTTCAGTCCCTGAAGAGTCACGGACGCATGGCCCTGCGCAGCAAGACAAATACAGCGCCAGTGATCTCCAAAGGCATTTTGTGATGTGAGAGCATCAGCAACAGAGCAGAAACAAACACGTTCTCCTTTTTAACCTCCACCACATGGTACTTGCTTGCCTGATTTTAACAGGATCTTCAATAGAGCCAGGTTAGCAACACTGCCACAGCAGAACCTTCACCACTGGAAGCAATTTTTAATCACGGTAAGAGCTAATGCTTACAGTCTGGACTTGAACAGAAGGATTTCTGCAAATGGCAGAGAATAATACAGTGGATTTTATTCTTATCAAATCCCCACTGCAAGTTAATTCCTCTTCACAATTTATATTTGGCCTCAAAAGGATAAATCAAACTAATTCTACTTAAATTCAGTGCTGCTCAGGAGTTCCATCTGGCCCCACTGAAAATGAAAAATACAGGATTTCAATCAGACACCCTAGAACTGAATCTACATCACCTTTACCAAACGCTTCGTTTAACCCTTCGTTAAACCAAGCTGCTTTACTTCACCCTGGATCCAGTTAGATCAACTGTCAAAAGCACAAGGAATGTTTGGGGCATGGGGACTGCATTCCCAGCACTACCCCAAGGCAAACAGCACCATCACCTGGTCCTGGGGCAGCTACCAAAGGTCTTCCCGAGTTAAAGTACTGAGGCTACCTATGTTTTGAGGAACAACACTCCCAGCCGCTGCTGCTGGCAGCCCCATGCCGGCAATCCAGTGCTTTCAGAGCGAGTTGTCTTGGCACTGAGAGCGAGTGGAGGTGTCCCAGTCCCTTGAAGGGCATCCACCGAGTGAAACATCACAGCTCCCTCACACAATACTTGTAAGAGCAAGAAAAGCACCAACACAACTCGGCTATTAAAGACAATCCCATGGCACCCACAGCACTGCCAACCCCCTCTCCCTGCTCCCTATGTGGTTCCTGCTGCATCCCAAGGGCAGCAGAGCCCCACAGAAGCCTCAGGGGCCCTCAATAGCTCCCAGAGGGTTTCCATGAGCACTTCAGGATCCTCTTGAGACTGGAAGGAAGGATGGCTCGATAGAAGGAAGGTCCCAGAGGGAAGCAAACCAGGGCAGCTGCTGTGAAAAAGCAGGAAGACTGTTCCCTTTTCTGCACATTGTGTAACCCCAGGCAGAGCAAGGAAATTGGTTAAAAGGGCACAGGCTTCCCTGGGTCAGCCTCCTGCAGAACGAGTGACCAGGCTCTAAGCACAGGATGGCCACCAGGAACAGTATTTTGAGGCCAGGCTTAAGGCAAATCTTAGAACAAGAACAGCAATGACCGAGGATCCCCCCTCTGCAGCTGTGAGCAGAAGCATCAGCCCTGAGCAGGACCTGTTGAGATGGGTCCTGTGCCATGAGCAGTGTGTGCTGAAGCCATCTGGACATGCACTGGTCATGGGAGCCCTGCTCCCTGCCCCATCATCTGTAACAGAAAAGATCTCTCTAGTTACAAATCCAGCACTAAAATTCATTGCTTAACTTCAATGTCACACACACAATACATCAAGCATCTCACTGGAGAAGTGTTTAAGCCTCTTACTGTGCTAGCTCTGACTTTAATACAATTATTAATCAAATCATTTGGAAACCAAGATGGCTTTTAATTACGTCGCTTAAGGAAACGGTCTCATTCCCAAATTACTGCACGACATTCCAGCGCCCAGCAAAACAAAGAAGGAAAAGAGAAGAGGAAACTGACCTTTTCATCTCAGCTTAAAGAGCAAGCAGGTCCCACAGTCCAGCAGCCGCGGCTAATAGCTGGAGCAGGAAAAAGAAAGCACCTTTGGGGCGTTCACGGGATTACTCAGAACACAGAAACGAGTTAAGGCACTGGAGCAGCTGATACAACCTCCACGAGAGGGTGAAACGGGGTGGTTGGTATTTACACCTCTAGTGTGATGACTGGCAACCCCAAAGGTGTCCAACCCCACTGCTACAATCTGCAAGGGAGGCAGTGGGAGACCTGATCCAAAGCTTTCTGTCCCACTCTCCCTGTCCTCTCTCCTCTCAGCCAGTGCAGGCCTCGGCTATTGCAAGAATAAAGCTAAAACTATCCATTATTTAGCAGTATCAGGGTGCACCTTTTACAGCCCGAACAGCACACGAGGCAGGATTTATCAGTGGTGCCGAACCAAAGTTCACCTTCAGCCTGGCTCACAGCACATTCCTGCTCACAAGATCCACCGGTTACAACCTAAAACCCTACATGGTCACTGCCATTAGATGAGCACGGTCCGGCTTCCCAGCAGGGGAACACGCAGGTGGGTATCGCTGCGAGAAGCGGCAATCCCAGAGTGTTGCCACACGCCTTCTCCAGGCAAACCCGGCTCGGGACAGCTCAGAGCCGAGTCATCAGAGGCTCCATTCCCATTGGAAAAGCTTCCCAGAGAACAGGCGGAGTTGGGATCAGCCGGGCCTGCGGAGGAGTCACCGGCTGAGGGATGACAGGGAATGTTTGCCAGGTAGATCCCAAGCAAGTGGAAGGAGGAGCGGCTGCAGCCGGGCACAGGGCACCTGAGGGAGATTGCACAGGAACAGAGCCACCACCATAAGTGCTGGAAGTTTTAACTGTTCTGTAAGGGAACAGTAACACAGAGAGCCCATGAGATGACTCAGAGCCACCAGCACAACCCAGGCACCGCTGCGTGAGCCCTTCCAGGAAGGGAAACCTTCTCCAGGAACAGAGGAGCCCTGACTCAGAGACTTCTTGGAATCGCACGGACTCATTCAGGCTTCTTCCCCAAGCAAGAAGTTCACCCAAAACCAGGCACAGAGCTTCTCTGACCAAAGAAGAAGGAAGAATCCCAAGGTGCTGGCACAGCACAAGGGGCTGGGGCACCCCCATGCCCTTGGAAGGCACCTCATGAAATAGGAATTTGCCAAGCTTGTGCTTCACAAGCTGGGAGGCAGGACCGCCTCCGGCAGCCCCTACAGACCCACCCCAGAGCCTCCTTCCTCAGCCCAACCTGATCATTAGCTTCATCCCAGTCTGCGAGCAAGGTACAACCAGCACTTCGGAGGCTGTAGCGCTAAAAGGGTGCCCAGCCCAGCCTTGCTTACCTCCCACATCTAGCTGTGGCCAGTCTCCATCTTCAAGGGTCAAAACAGGCTTCCAAAGGGCAAGTCAATCATCAGGGAAAGCAAATTCCTTCCTGCCTCCCCCCCCAACAGGCAGCCAGGGAAACTCTGAAGCACAGGATTCCAGCGACGTAATTACAGTGCAAGCAAGCAACAAGCTGGGCTTTCTTTAAACCCTTCTGATGCATCAACACATGAGATAGCCAAGGACTCATCTCTGGGAGTTCCCTCTTTGGTTACATAAACACCAACTTCAGCTTAACCCCTTCCTGCTGAAGCACAGGCAACATCCGCTGGGAACAACCCCTGCTCCAGCCCAACATCCTTATGGCAGGGGCACCACCGGCCGGGTACAGCACAAGAGGAGAGCCTGGAAACCCAACTGCAGCGCTTGGCCCTCACCCGAGGCTGCACAATTCACTCAACACAGGAGCTCCCAGTCCTGGGCTTCTCCTGGGCAGTCGCTGCCCTTCCCATCAGCATCAGGTGAGGTGTGCTTTGTGTTACGAGCTTGTATTCTCCCTGCTTATAGCTTCTGTACATTTAATATCCCACAAATGCACTGCAGCAGGACGTGCCTCATGCACACACAGATTAGCGCATGACTCGCACACGTGCACACACTTTCTGTACAGGGAGGTGTGGTTGCTGCCTTTAACAGGGATCTACTCATCCAGCCCTAGCTAGAGAGAAAGAGATGTACTTCAGCTATCTACATACGCTGCCACACTAATGTTACTACCATTGCCAGCATGAAAGCACACAGACACGACACCATAAGGTCACAAATGTGCACCTAAAAGAGTGTTTCTCATAGACTACAATGGGCATGGAGCCTCCTCTAGTCCAGCCAGGGCTCCCAAGCTGGACTACTCCCAGGCAGGAGCAAGGAGCAGGCCCAGAGCACCGCCTGGATCTGCAGACAGATAACGCATCCCTCCCTTAGGCAGAGCACAGTGGGCACTTCAGGCAAAATCAACAGGGTTGTCTTTAAGCAAAGAGCAGCAAAGCACCTACAGGCTTCCCTCTGTATAGCTCCAAAGGAGGGGGTTCTGTGATATCCTGGGGATAAAAGCAGCTGAACACGAGGGTGCTTTTAAGTAACGCGATTACGTGAACAACCCATCAGTGCGGATGCCATGGGGAAACAATAAAAGGATGTAGCATAAGTGCTGCAGCATCAGGGAAGCACGAAACACGTCCTGCACCCCGTGGCACCAGCCTGGAGCTGCTTCCCAGCGGGCAAACTTTACCCTTCCCCTGCAAGGCACAGCTCAGCCAGGCTGCAGGCACCCCACGAGCCCTTCACGTGCACCCAACCCATGTCCCTTCTGCTCCAAAGGGTGCCCAAGTCCAGCTCAGCCCTGCCACGCAAGGCACTGGCTTCTGCTCCAACTTCACCACTCTCCAGACACAGTCTTGCAGCCCGAGACAAGAGCCTGAGGTGCCCGGCACACCTACACGGTGCAGTCTGTGCTGAGCCTAAGCCTCTAAACCAGCAAAGAACTGTCTCACTAACGGGGCAGCGCATCGCTGCCATGGCAGGAGGAGGGAGCAGCTGACCCGGAGCAAGACAAGCCCCCAGGTCCTCATGTCACGGGGGGGAAACGTGCTCCCTCCAGCAGCACCATCAGACCTTTAACACGCAGGGCAGCAGCAGAGCTCCCACAGCCAGAAGGCAACAGAAGAGGTTCTGAAGGAGGAAACCCCCAAAGGAGCCCCCTCATCCTCCCCAGGTGAGCTCAGTGGGGCAGGCACCCGCGGCCAGCTCCGCCTGCAGCGCTCGATGGGCTTACTCATTCTCTGTCGGAGGACAAGCACCAGCCACTCACTGCCGACACACGGGCGGCTCCTCCTCAGCGCACGGCTCCCGGACTACTACAGCGAGAGCCCCCTGCCCGGACCGAAAGCGAAATCAACACCGAACACACGGCGCTGGCTCCGGCTGAGCCCCGGCCCTCCGGAGCCGCGGGGGGGGGGCTTCCCTCAGCGCGCTGACCCCGGCCGCGCACACACGCCCCGCTACAAACCTCCCCTTCACCGGCGAGCGACCGGCGCACCGGAGGCAGAGCCGCCCGCCCCACAGCGCCTCCGGAGCAGCCGGCGGCCACCGCGCACGCACCGGGAGCACCGGACACCGGGACCCGGAGCCCGGCCCCTGTCTCCCGAGGCCCCAGCAGCGGGCGGGCTCCCCCGGCCCGGCGCCGCCCGGAGGCCCCATGGAGCACGCAGCAGCCCCGCGCAGCGCCCGGCCCCGCTCCCGGCCCGGCCCCGCTCACCCATGGCCCCGGGGCCGGCGCGGCCTGCGCTCGGCTGCGCGGCGGCAGCCACCTGACAACGGAAGTGACGCACGAGCCACCGCCCCCTCCCTCCCAAAACGCTACTGCCCCGCCTCCTGGCGGCCACCGCGCAGGGAAAAGACGATGTTGATTGGTCAGCTTCAGACAGCGCCCGCTGCGATTGGGATACGGCCCCGGCGGTGGGCGAGGATACTTGCGGCAGATTTTGATTGGTTGAGGCGCAGACACGAAATAGACGCAAGATTTGATTGGCTGGGGAGGTGCCACACCAGTCGCCGATTGGCTCCCGCGCACCGGGACCCCGCTGCACGTTCCCTGTCCCCGGCACGGCCTTACCCCGGGGGCTGTAGCCCACCGGGAGCCGGTGGGGCAGCTCCGGGCACACGTGCGGCGGCCCGAGCTGTGCCAAGGGCGACGGAGGAGCACGGAAGCAGAGCCGGCAGCTCCAGCATCGCCCGCTGGGTGCCCCGGGCAAAGCCAGCCCCCTCCGCTCCGCGCTCAGCCCCTATCCCGTGGCCCTCTTCCCATTGAACTCTTAGGGGACAAACCACAGCTGACCCCATCCCCAGCTCAGGACCATCCTGCACGGAACTGGACAAGGGGCAAGCAAACCATGGGCAGCAGCAAGCCCAGGACGTGGCTTTGGCGAGAAGAACTTTGCTTGGCCACCACGAGACACACAAGTAGCTGCCAGCAGAACAGAAAATGAGCTGAGAGAGCAAAGACCCTTTTAAATGGGGTTATTTATCAGAAAGAAGAACCCTGCTTCCCTGTGGGCACTGGCCAGGGGAGCAGCAGAGCCCCATGTGCCTGGGGGGGATGTCTGGGGTGAGATGTGGAGGTGGCTGGCAGTCCAAAAGGGCAGGTCCGTGCTGGCCCGGCTGTGGGCAGGGCCGTGGGCTCACTTGTACTTGGCACGAGGGAACTCCTTCCTGCCCTTGTCACGGCCCCCGAAGTAGCGGACCCTGTGGATGGCCTGGAGCTGCTGCTCGATGGTGGCCCTGATGTCCACCTCGTCGGGGATATGGACGTAGCGGATGTTCCTGCCGGTCACAAAGAGCTCGTCCAGCTGGTACACGGTGCCCTGCCTGTCCGTGAAGGTCACCTCGGCCAGACGCATGTTCATGAAGGCGTCCACGCTGGTGATGCGCCCCGTGGCCGTGCTCTCGTCACGGAGGTCCACGGTGGTGACGTGGCCGCACAGGCCCTGCAGCAGGATGACCAGGCTGTTCTCCGCGATGGTGCGCTCCTTGACCGAGTGGCTGACCTCCATTGCGTGCCTTCGGCTGGGAACAGGGAGACACCAAACTGCATCCCGGCTGGATACCCCCACCACTGGCCAGAGCCACCTTCCTCAGCATCCCTGCCACCCTCTGCGCACTCACCTGCACCCTGCCCCTCTCTTAAACCCCTCATACTCCCCTTGCACACTGGGACCCCCACTGCCTCCTCCCTCACTGCCTCCTCCCTCGCACACTCCCCCTCTCCCAAATCGCTCCCATTCTCCACGTGCCCCCCCTTGCACACCGCCCCTCTCCCGTTCTCCATGTGCCCCCCTTGCACGCACACACAGACCCTCCTCCCACCCCTGCACGCTCACCCCCGAGCCCCAGCCCCTTGCACGGCTGCACGCTCGCTCGCACGCCCGCCCGGCGGCAGGAAGGGGCGGCCGCGCCTGCGCTCTGCTCCGGCACCCGGTCCCTCCCCGCTCCCGGTCCCGCCCCGGACCTTTACCGTGCTCAGAGCGCGTCCATCAGCGCCAGGAGGTCCTCGCCCTTCCCGGAGCTCCCCGGGCGCGGCTCCTCCACCTCCGGCTCCCCCAGGATGCAGGAGAGCTCCTCTCGCCGGCCCGGCTCCTGCGGGGCGAGACAGCGCGGCTCAGACCGCGACGGGACGGGATGGGCCGGGGCTGCCCTGCGATGTGCCCGCCCCTGCTGCCACCAGCCTTGGCTGGGCTGCCCTGGGATGTGCCCAGCTGCCTGCCGATGCCTCTGAGTCCCTTCGAGAAGGGCTGCAGGCATCAGGTTGTAACCACAAGCAGGCAAATGAGCCAGTAACACTTCTTAAGCAGCTAAAAGCTTAGAATATTTGTATTATAATACTGTATTACAGTATTATAAACTTGTAATATTTGTCAGGTTTCAAGTTCTCTTGTGAAACAGTCACCAAACACATGGGCTCTGTAGAAAACAGTGCCATGACTTACTGATGAGCTTAACTGGGGGTAAAAAAAGGTGTATTTTAAGTTACTACTCTGGGTGAAACCCACTTCTTAGCAAGGCAGAGCAATAAGAATCAAAGGTCTGAAGTGTGCTGTACATACCTGTGTGGCTTCTATGTTGATAACCTTGTATGATAACTCTTCAGGTCTAGTCAGTGCTGCGTGTCTTAATTGAAAACATGAAAAGAGTGCTTAATGTCATGATGACACACAAGTAAATGGTAAGAAATCAGATTTCATGAGGCTCCAGTAAGCATGAAGTTTGGACCATGTCCCTGTTCCTACTAGGCAAATGAATGTATTGACCCCAGTTTGGAGGCTTTTCCCTGTCTCAGATTTCTTTAAGCTCCATGTAGAACAGTGGGAATATCTCTGTCAGTGAGATGAAAAGAAGGTTTCTGCAGAAATCATGTAACAAAAAGTCTCGGTACCCTTGTGCTCCCCACCAGGAGAGGGCTATAGTGTTCAAGCCTTCGAGGCTCATCACCACCACCGGTTCCCAAATACATCTACATCTACATACGTAGGTGTATTTGGGGAAAGGAGAGCTGAAAGGGATGAAGGGATGGCTCTGTTCCATGGACAGAATGAAGCACAGCTCATCACCCACTGCTGACCACCAGTGCTGCTCAGAGGGGACACCAGTAAGGGAAATGCTCTCCTTGCTGACAGCTGGAATAAACAAGCTGGGAAAAGCACTCCTCCTTCATCCTGAAGGGACCATCTGGACCAGGACAACAAAATGCTAACCCTGCTATGTTGTCCCTAAAGCTGTACAGCTCTCCAGGGCTGTCCATACTGGCACCAGCTCCCAAACCCCAAATCAAGAAGGACCTGAGCATACTCTTCCTCCTCGTCGGTTGTGAACAAATTCAGTCGAAATCCTGTGTCACTGCCACTGGGATTCTTGATCTCCAGACCTCCCAGCAGCCTGGCCAGGAAGTTCAGTTCTTCTTTAGCAAGAGGGTTAGGGACTATATTTTCCTGCAGAAAACAGGTTCATTGGTGAGGTTACCCTGGAGATGAGGACTATAATCATTTTTGTGTTTTCTGATATTACATAAATGTTCTTCAGAGTGATATAAATATATTTCTGTATTGTTGATGGTACAGATTGTGCAGATAGCTAGTAATTATCAGCTATAAAATGATGCTTGAATTTATAGACCCAGGACAAGATAATTTTACAGCTAAATTGAATAGCTGAGGAATCTGTAAAACCAGCTTTCTGTTTCTGTAGAGATTAAAATAGGATGCAAGAAAGCCATTGCATAAGCCTGTGTGTGAGGCTCTTCAGGAAAACGTGCCTTTCCCCAGCTCAAAAGGGACCATGGGCAATGGGATTCTCGATTCTCTTGAGAATCACAGAATCCCAGACTGGATTCCAGAGCAGGTTGCTCCAAGCCCTGTCCAACCTGGCCTTGAACAGTGCTAGGGATGAGGCAGCCACAGCTTCTCTGGGCACCCTATGCCAGCGCCTCAGCACCCTCACAGGGAAGAACTTCTGCCTAAGAGCTCATCTCAGTCTCCCCTCTGCAGGTTAAAGCCATTCCCTCTTTTACTATCCCTACAGTAAAAACTCTTTCTCCAGATTCCTTGTAGTCCCTCTTTGGGTATCAGAAGACTCTTACAAGGTCTCCTCAAGAAGAAGAACAACAGAAGCAGTTCCCCTGAGTTTATCCTGTAATTGTAGACTAAAATAACGGATTTCGTTTCCCTGAGAAAGGAGATGAACAAAGTGGAAGGCAGTGAATGATTTGGAGGTGACAGATGTGGGCATTTCAATCAGTGACCCCATCTATTGAGGGACAAGGGAAAAGAATGTGAAATCTGGAAGGAAAAGCTCCCACCACATGTGGCCAGCTCAGGACCCACCAACCCAGACTGGTCAGCCAGTTAACCAGTGACAGGAAGAGAACAACACTGACCTTTGCATGGGATGCCAAGTTTTTGGATGATCCTGACATGTGTGTCTCTACTGGCCGACTAACGCTGTACCTAAAAGGAAAAAACCACATGAGAAAGAGCACTGTTACTTGTATGAGATAAAGGAGTTGGAAGAAGCAGCACAGTATCTATGATTTTAGGGTATTTTTCTGAAGACTGTAAATAATTGAAATAAGAAGTTATAGTTCAAGCTGGAAATAGAAAAGAGGGAAAAAGCCACAAGGCTGAAGACATGCTTTTGAACAAATACATAACCATCAACATTTTCTTCCTGTTTCTAGGTAGGACTAAAGTTACTTACATATTTGTTCCGAGTTTGAGGACTCTGTCTCCATAAAGACCAAAAGATCCTTCCCTTTGTGGAGTAACATAATTTCCAGGAGTGGTGAACTCAGTTCTTTTAACTTCATCTCCATCGTGATTAAACATCCTTAAAACCAAGTCAGTATTGAAACATATTTAATAGTTTTATTACTGATTTTCAGTACTGAGTTCCTTTGCTTACAGCACAAGTAAAAGGGGAATAAAACCCTAATCTGTATGTTATTGAATGCCTATTTTACAGGATAAAGTACTAATAACTAATTTAATGGAGTAGAGAATGCCAGAAACAGCTTAACATTTCGTTGCTGGCTGACTTAGTCCCAAATCCTTTAAATAGGACTTACTGGAGGTTCAGCTATCCATGCAACATGAATGACAGCCTAAGCTCAATTCCTATTAGGCCTCTGGGACTGGCTGCTCTCCGTGAGCAGCCATACGTGCAAGGCACTGCAAACAGGATGAGCAGTGGTTCAGAGCTCACCTGATGAGTCCTGGAACTTCTGTGCCCCAAGGAACAGGGCCTGATATTGGCAGCACGAAGCGACCGTTAGAGTTTTGCACTTTATCCTTCAGAAAGATAGAAACCTGCAAAAGAATATTCCACCTTTGAGAAAATCAATTGCATATCTTCTGATGTGAATCCTTTGAAGTCTGGCCTTGCAGCCTTCCTGCCTAGACTGGGGTACATTTCCTAGAGATTTAGGTCTATATTCTATATACTATACTGTATATATATATAGTGTATATATACACACTATACTATACTGACAGTATGATACAGGCCAAAGCCAGTAATGTAGAACTGTGGTCCAGACCATGGGCATACCAATCTAATATTAAAATGAATAAATAAAAGATATGTACTGTTTATACACTTCAGTATGATCAATTTATTTAGAGAATATAAAGCCCCGTGACTTAAAGCTCAGGTTCTTTCGTATTTAGTTTTTATTGAAAGGAAAAATATATTTATCAACCAGCAGATCCATACTTGCAGAGATTCCTTTTTTCCACAGCATTTTAGAATTATTGAGTGTTATTGTAGTAAATGTGCTCAGTTTGTGAAATGCTGAAGTTGAAATTACAGACACATCATGATGACTGAAAAGTGTATGTAATAAAACCAAACCTACAGTGTAATTACAAGAAGACACCTCTGTATTCTAGCCACAAACTCCCTTTCATTCTTACTGCATGGTTGTATTGAGCTCTTACCCTTATGTGCATGTCCTGAAAAAAAATGAGGAGCGTTTGCCTGATGAGCTGAAATTCCCCATCAGAGAGACAGCTGTATGTCTGGAAAAGAAAAACCATCATGGAAGGCTTTGCAAGTGTACTATGTCCAAGGTAAAGGTGGAAACAAGGATATTGGAATACTGCTGGCAAAAATAGCATGCATGTGGCAGGGGAAGCAGAAATGATGGGAGGGGGTGTGTGTGTGTATGTGTGAGGGGGCTTCAGTAATTATTATCCATGACCGAAGTCTGATTTAATTCCTGCAGAAGTCCGTGCAGACTTGATCAGGCTGAATAAGCAATGTATTGATTTAACCTGTACCAGTAGAAAAATAACACTTGGCTTGTAGACATCTCCCTCTCCAGCAGCCCTTTAGAAACATTTCATGACTTCCCAGAACTTTTAACATGTTGTGAAACCAGTTTTCTTTCACTGGAATGCTCATATTCTTTATCCAAAGAATTCCAGCAGAAGTTGGAAACTGGGAGGCCAATTTGTTTCCCTCAGGTAAAAAAGGGAAGGTTATTGGGACGTTTCTCTGAGGAGATATCAATGTCCACACTTGATATGGCACTTGCTGACGTACTATTTAGTCTCTAAGATGAGCTTGAAAGAGAAAACAAATAAAAGCATCTCAAACCACAGTGTATCCCACCCTTTTCCAAAGGATTCTTACATCAATCAGCCGTCGGAAAGTTTCATCCACCTGATTCATAATCCCAGGGGAATCATATATGAAATCCTTGATGGCATCCAGGTGATTGAAGGTGACCAGCAGAATGTCCCTGGGCCGGGGGCACAGCAGCACTTGGTATTTGAAAGCCATCGTCATCAGGTCATACAGCTGCAAGGGAACAGGGGGAAATGTTTCTGCCACAACAGAGAGAGTGTGACACCGCTCAGGGAGCTTTGTGCTCATGGCAGGAAGGGATTTAGGCATTGACGTTAGCGCCTGCCTATGAGAAGAAGACCCATTTCAGCTTTCCTTCCTGAGAAAATAAGAGCTCTGCAGTCACTGTCAGCCCTCCTGCTGGGCTTTCCAACTGCCTTTGAAACTACTGCCAGTTTCCATAACCCTGGCACCCAGGCAGAGGTCTCTCAGGTAACCCAGTTCTGCTGGATATACTGTCTGCAGGCAAGAATTCTGATTTCATTTCTGCTTAATTTGCAACTGCAAAACAGTGTCAATATGGAAATAGATATTTATACACACCCATGTATGTATATATTTTAAATAGATATTAAAAAAATCTCATAAAGAATGCTTCCTGAACTCCTTAAAATCCAACTTTTAGCTATTAAAGCAGAAATACAAGTTCTGAAGTATCTGACACTACCATGAATTTCCCCAAAACCTTGATGAGCACTGGAATGGGTTGCCCAGGGAGGTTGTGAGTGCTCCATCCCTGGCAGTGTTCAAGGCCAGGTTGGATGAGGCCTTGGGTGGGATGGTTTAGTGTGAGGTGTCCCTGCCTGTGGCAGGGGGGTTGGAACTGGATGATCTTGAGGTCGTTTCCAACCCGAACTGTTCTATGATTTGATGATTCTATGAGAACTTCTTTTACAAAGGAAGTGAATGGAATGAGGGCTGTCACAAAGCCCCTCAGAATTACAGTGATGTAAAGCCACGTGCTAATTATCCCAACCAGAAACCTTTGACCAGAAGCACAGAAGGACTGGGCAGGAGGTTCTTTACCTTGTCCATGCTTGCCTGGTTCAGTCTCATGATTGAAGCATGAGCCAGGCGGTCGTACACGGTTCGTAGCGCTTTCTTGGAATAGAGTTCCTGCGGTTTAAACAGCTCTTCCATGAACTTTTTATTGAACATGGTTGTGATGATGTCATTCATAACTGCAAAGACAAAGAGCCTCTGGGTTTTTGCTTCAGAAACAGCACAGGATTCGTTCCACACTGAGAACTTGGACACTGACAGCTGTGAGGACTGACATGAACGCTTACCTGTGGAATGCGGTACATAGCCACAAAGGAAAAAGAAAAAGGAACATCACTTCCTAATGTCAACATTTCTCTCAATCCCACAGCAGCCTAAGCAAGATTCCTGCTGCCTGTCCCTGGGGGCAGAACGCAGCAAACCCTGTTTTCCAGTGGGAATAAGGTTGGGTTTGTTGCTGGGTTTACAGCTACGGCACTTTTCACTTTTTAAGTTACTTTGTCTATAGGCGACTCTGACACGTATCATCTATAAAAGCTGCAGTTCTGTTTCCTAAGAAGACTGTTTTGCAAACTACAGCCAACTGACTCTGCCTGTCCTCTCTTTAGCCTTTGACACTCTATTTTTCCTTCTAAACAGAAGCTCCTGAATGATTCAAGGCTCCCTGTAGTATTTGTTTCATAGGGATTAACACTGGCAAGTATTTGAGGAGGCGTTTATAACACTGGGATCTATGTCAGGCCATTGAGGGCTCTTACACAACCACCTCTGCAGATCGTAGAGCAGTTCAAAAGCAGAACTCTCAATTTCCTTACACATGCTTTGTTTTTTTCAGGTGTAAATTTAGACATGGAATTGTCTATGTAAGGCAATTCCATGTGTAAATGTAACATAACTTACACAAGAGTACATAGAGATCAGGAGTGCTGAGTATAAGGGCTACACTCTGGTTATGGAGCTTTTAATGCAAAGAAGAGAGAAAACATTTTGCAGTGATCCAAGCAGATGCATCATCTTAGCTTTTGTGCTGGATCTGATACTTTGATCATACACCTGATACATTCTACAGAGTTCTCATAAATAAGCATTTAGTTCTCTAACCAAAAAAGGTTAAATCAATCTTCAAATCACACAGATTCCTACACAAGCCTGAAGTTCTCCTGAGCAGGTGACTGTTACTGAGGTTGATGCTTAGAAATTAGAAAAATCTCAGAGGAAGTAATAAAGAAAAGGAAAAAAGGATGAACTATGTGTAGTGGCAGTGATTAGCTGTTGGGAACACCGCTGGAATTGTTCACTGCTGGGGTAGACACCTGGCTTCTCACAACCTACACAGACAGCCAAAGGAAAGTTAATGTCCCAGCCACTTCATCTTGCCTCAGATGAGTAAGTCTTAGGGAATGTTGTAGGTGCTCAGAACAGACAACTTAGGAAAAGTACCTTCTGATGGGATTCTCTCTCCTTGCTTAAACCTGATGGGTTTGGGTTTTCTCCTACACTGGTGCACACCCCTGATGACACACACACATTCCAACACCCATTGCACTGCACCTCATGGGGCTCATGGATCCTGACAGACCTCAGCTCAGCTTCTGGGCAGCATGGATTATAAATACACCTAATTACAAATGGGAAGAAAATCCCTCCTCTTCCTCCTGTCTTTTCAAACAAACTGTCCATAAACCAATCCCTACTTGCAGCCTGAGGCAAACCCCCTCCCTTTTTTCAAAGGAGAAAGTCAAACATATTAGTATTAGTTTATATTTCATTTTGCAAGTAATCATTTATGACAGAAATGAAGAACTTTTGCCTTATGTTGCTGTCAAGAAAGATATTTTTAAGTTGCTTGCCCATGTTGCCCACACAAAGGATGAGAAGCATCTTTGGAGGGTCACTAATAGCTGAAACTGTCAGAAGACAGACAACATCCCAGTATGCTGACTGTGGCTGGCAGATATTCACACTGCAATTCCAAGCTCTGTGTTAACCACACACCCAGCCTGACATAAATTGTCTTCTGAGATGAAAAACTCTTGTATTGGCTATAAAAAGAACTGACAAAGACACAAAAAAGTCATGGTAAAGGGCAAATCTCACATGGTATGTTTGGTAATGACACAGCAGAGAGATCTGAGAGCACAGGTAGGCCCTAAGGAGATATTTACACTGTTCTAACAATGGAAAATAACAGAGAAAGGAGCCCAGGGGAAATGGTATGCCAAGCAACATAGCATAAAAGCAATTCAGCAGAGAGGGGTTTCATCCACTGGGATGGGGAAAGGGAAACCAAGTATAGACAATGGATGGGCAGAAGAGAAGCTAAGGATTTACAGTGGTTTTCACTTCCACGTGCCCTGTCACTGGTGCCAGACACGTGCTAATGTCTAGTGCACTGCCATGTAACATGGCTTGGATGCATGACAAGAGACTGAAGCCTTTACACCTGGATTATGCTCGTGCTTCCTGGAGGACATTCAAGGCAGCAGAGGGAACATTATGAGTTCAAAACAGCCACACATTTTCTACTTGCAATAGGTTTATAGTCAGTAACAAGGTCAAAGGCATGTGAAGCTGTCATGGCTTCATCTGGTTAGTCTATGCAGCTCTTCAGAGCTCACCCCAGGAGCAGTGTCCATAGGCAAACCTTTTTCTCTCACAAGAGAAGCTGATGGATTGGTCAATGTGGGATCTGCATCTGTGCTGCTACCATCTAATTATGCTCAAACAGGCTTTTGTATGACCCATTATCAGTTTGGGTATGATAAAAGAGGAATTCGGAATCTTTTTAGACTTCTAAAATCTTAGATGCTGGAAAAGTAGTGTTTTTGGAAACAGGGTCTAATGGTAGCATAAAACAGCAGGGGCCAACTCCAGGATACCAGTATTTACCTTCAAAACCTACAAATGATGCTTATCTAAAACCCCAAGAATCATAACCCTGATTTCTCTTTAAAAAGGGCTGCTCAAAAAGCCACTGAAAGTTCTACCCATGTTCACCTACCAAAAATGAGATAGTTTAAGAGGTTTATTTGCCCACCCAGCTCCTTACCACAGCCCTTTGCTGCCTGTTCCCAGGCAGAGTCTATAAGGAAACACACACTCACCCTGCAGCTGCTCCAGCACAAACCCCGAGGTCTCAGCTCAAACCCACCCTCAGGGGTCATTTCAGTCAAGAGGAGCTTGGCTGAAGCTCCCCTATGATCACTCTGCAAGGATGGTGACCACTGGCAGAGACAGATGCAGCTAGGATGGAAGTGCCTTAAATCCTTCCTGGCATTCACCTGTCAAAACCCTAAGCAATGAATTAGAAATGGAGCATACAAACTATTCCTGCAGTTCAGCTGAAAAACAGCCTTCACAATGCCCACCCAATTATTTCATTGCATTGATACGATGCTAGAAAAAATACAAATCTCATTTTGGCTAGGAAGGCTGCTCTGATAAAAAGTTTTGATCTATTCATGGTCTTGATTAAATTAGCGACTTACTTTAGAAGCCATACACTTGTGAGCTATTGCCTATTTTCAATACAATCTATATTTCGAGTGAGTTTTAGTGAACGGGTGAGTTATTCATCTTTGACGCTATGACTAGAAGGCTGCAGGAACAGCACATGGTGTGTTCACATATGATGAGCCCCATGTGTGCATGTAGTGGTGTTCGTCTACTGCATGCAGCTAGAAGGTTACAGTACCTCGTTTCCTGTCCACATCTGTCCATTCATCTACACGAAGCATATAAAACAAAAACACCAGTTCAAGAAGTAAGAACAATAGTTTCAAGGAGAAGAAAAGAAATAATCTAAATAAAAGAGAGAAAATCTAACTAATGGACTTGGGTTTTTCTCACAGCATTCAGTGAACTCTTCCCTTAGTTGACATCTTTCACGAGCACACAGGAGCTGAAACCTTGCCCTCCCCTTGGAAACAACCCTGTTGCTTCAATGGAGATAAAATCTTACCCTGGATTGACTTTTAGCACGTTTTGCATTGAGCTTGGAAAGTTTTCAGCTGTTTTTCCACACTTGCAAGTAAAGAATATTTGAGTTTAAAGCATGAACAAACACCTCAGTGTGGAGGAAACCACAGCTCAGTGAAATTAACACTCCAGTTTTGGTAAGATAAAATACAAGTGTGGATAAACTAGTGCAGAGCTAATTCTCCTGCAGAGATATTCCACCAAGTACGGAATATCTCAGCTAATCCAGTCTAAGCTCTAAACTTAGACCTATGTGAACAGCAGTAAACTTTTGGCATTGATCATTCTCTGAGACACACAGGAATAACTCAGATTTGCGCCACTGTAGCAAAACCTTTGCTCCTGTTTAGCACTTCTTAATACTGAACAGGCAGGAAAAGGAATCAGGTCTTCCTGAAACAGTTCAGGCCCTGGACTGAGATGCCCAAGTCCTGTGTTATTTTGATTCCAAAATTACATTTCTGAAGCTCTAAGCTCTGAAACAAATACAGAAACACAGAAATGCGTTTCAGTTTATACCTGATCTGTGTGCATTTCACGAATTAGCTTCAATAAGACCTTCAGGCAGTTATTACCACAGAAGCTTCATGACAACTGATTAATTCAAGAGGTTTTACTTCGAAATTAAGATGAGAAAACACACACAATTAATTACTGCAGCGAGGAAACTACTTGCCCCAGTAGCTTTTCAATGACAGACGCTCTTACGTTCTGAGCATCCTTCAGTGCCAAGTATATCCGTGCTTACTGCACTACAGAACAGAGGTGAGCAGGCCCTGGAGCAGCCCATCTCTTCACCAGCGTGGGGGCCGGCACCGGCGGCTCCTCCCGACCAGGCCCGGGGCGGCCGCAGGCCCCGGGCCCGCACTGAGGCCAGCAGCGGGCCGCAGGCTGAGGCCCCGCTCGGCACCCACAGGCCGCGGGAGCCCCGACCCCGCGCAGGACGGGCTCCGGGAGGTGCCCCGGCCCCGGGCGCTCACCTTTGCGGGCTTTCTCGCCCGGGATGCTCTGGGCCCGGAGGCGCTGGTCCAGGATGTACAGCATCTCCCCGCCCAGGTTGAGGAACAGCAGCGGCAGCGTCCGCACAGACATGGCGACCGCCGGGCCCGCCGCCGCCGTTGCCGGGCAACCAAGGAGCCAATCGGGAGGCGCCGTCTCGGCGGGCAGGGGTCCCTCAGGAGAGGCTCTTGCCCCGGGTGCGTGAGGAAAGAGGCGGTTTGTGACAAAAAGCATTAAAGCAGCAAATTTAATACGATAAAAGAGAGGTCAGCGCTCGCCGGGGTCCTGCTGGTGACCGCACACCCCACAGCTGAGACAAACGGGGGCCGTTTTGTGGGTATCAGCCGACAGGCATCACTGTAACCACGTCAGTGATGCTCTTTTCATCCCCAGCAGCAGCGTTTTGTGGTAAAACAAAGTCACCAAGGTTGAGAACGACAGAGGGATGACTGCAGAGAACGAAGGTAAGGTATAGGTCCACTGTGAAATCAGATGTGATTAGCATGGTTTGTGCAGCCATAAAGCTCCTCACCAACCTGAGTGAGGAGGAGGGGCTTTGAGCTACTGTCAGGGCTGCCGTTTTACCACGTTCTTTCTCCTCATTTATCACCCCACAGCCTCATGCAGCTGGGTCAGTGCCACGACAGCGCGATCCCACAGGCTGGCTGAGTGAGGGCAGGAGATGGACGCTGCTCCAAGGCATTCCCATCCCTGCCCCTCAGCCAGGAGCCAGGGCTGAACCCCCCCAGGTCCTTCCCTCACACAGCCAGAACTGCTCACAACGCAAGCCTTAAACTTCTAACACTGCTTCAATTGCTCATTGCAGATGCTCAGAACGGTGCAGGCCACACACACGCATAAGCAAAGAGGCTTTAGGTCTTTCAGTAGCTATTTATTGTTAGAGACTGCACCAGGCTCAACGTGCTGCTACACCGGCGTGCCCTCAGCCTGCGCCTGGGCCTGCGCCTCCTTCTCCCGTGCAGCTCTGGCTCTGGCTCTTGCTCGCCACTCCTGCCTCTGCTTCAGCCTCTCCGGCGCTTTCAGCTTCTGCACCTCCTCAAAAACCTGCAGGAGAAGGTGAGAGAAAGGGAGCTGGATCCCGATTCTGGGGCAGAGGGCAGGAGGCGCGCTGTGCAGTGAGATCTGCTCCTTCCCATATGCCTCCCCCGGGATGCCAGCCAGCTCTGCTCCCAGGGTAGCGTTTGGAGGCATTCTGTTCAGCTAGCTGTCTTTGGTTGTAATTGCACTGGGCTACAATTTAGTATATACAGACTGAAGGCATGTCCCGCTTTTTGATTCTGCTCAGAGACACACTGCACACAGCGGTTACACCAATGTACTGAGATTAAATGAGAGCAGACAGTGGCTGTACCTGTGTTTCTGTTCCAAAGCTGCCACTAAATTGAATTGTCTCACGTATTAGTTCCAATACCAGACTTGGGAAACAAAAGCTGGCTTGAATCCTAAATTTCTGAGCAAACCAGCAAAACAACCTGAAATTCTCCAGCACAGAACATCTGCAGCATGAGTGCTCCTGCCCACTGCATAAATGTGGAGCTCTTTGCTGAGCTTACACATTTCTCTACAGACACTATCAGTCTGCTCAAATTCAAAGCAGCATGGATTTTAAAAGGATTTAACTACCAGTGTTCTTAATTGTGCTCTTCTCTAAAAGGACTTTTTCCCACTCCAGCTACGTGGCCTGCTCTGCAGGCTGCTCCATACCCTGCGACATAAAGCCTTCTTCACCAGCCAGCGCTTGGTGATCCGCCGGAAGTAGGCAGGGGGCAGGCTGTACTGGATATTCAGCTGCTTGCAGGTGTTCTCAAAGGCATCATAGCGGACACGACGAAGATAGCCCAGGAGTTTCTTCCGGCGATCTATAGCCATCAGCATGTGGCGGCGGTTACTTTTATCCTGCAAAGATTGCAGACAGATTATTCCTCTGTTCTAATAAATTACTTAGAATGGACCTGATTATGGCTGAAAGGAAACAATCAGGTTAAGGACAGTATCTTAGAACCATTTTTCTTGGCACCTATTGCAGCACATTAGGTCATTACAAGGAGATCTGAGCAGATTTAATTTACTTTCCACTGTAATTGCTTTCTTCATTCTGTGCTTGCACCTTCACCTTCCTCCCCCAGCCTTGAAGGCTGTTTCCAACTCGTACACAGCAGTGAAAGCCACAGTGGCTTGGAGGCAAAGGCCAAAGGGAAGGTCTACTGACTAAAAACTCTGCTTCCCCTGAAATGTATTGTTCCAGAAACAACACAGAAGCATTTCCCTTTTAAATGTGACAACAAAACATGACTTGGCTCTGACCATTTGGGTTGTTCTTTGGAAGAGAGCACGTGTAGCCAGAGCCATTCAGGGCAACCTCCCATGGGAGAAACTTCCTCAATTTGTGTAAGAAACAGGCTTCATCTGAGTAATTTCTAAAGGTTTTTTCTGCTGAAACATTTAGTACAACTTCTGCCTTCTTATTAAAACTGAATTCTATTTCATTTTACCCTTCAAGCTTTTATGATTAACAAATGCACTTTTTCCAAGCACAGCTGATTCATGCACTTCCCACCTTTTGCACTGCATAAAGAATCTTAAATACATCTTGTTCCTAAATTTGCAGTTGTGCTGTTTGAAATCTGGGCTCTGAACCCAGGCAGCTTTAGGGAAGACTGTGGTTGTTACGACACTAACGCAGTCCTGCCTGTTCAACGTTCTCATAGGCAGAAGTAAGAGAGAATACAGCTGCTGAAGTGGGAACATTAATTACACTGAAAACTAAGCAGCAAAACCACACCTGCAGCAAGGATAAATTTAGCTAAACTCCATTCAATGATATCTGCTCAGCTGTTTCCACCAATCCAGTGACAAAAAAGAACAAGCTCTCCATCCCAGTTGGTGAGCATGTAGCTGTGACTGAGCCAGCAGCTTCCCAGCCTGGCACCAGGGAACATTTATAACTATTTTATAACCTTCTTAGGAAAGCCACAATCCCAGAATTAAAATCCTTTTGTTCCTGAACTGAGAAAACAACCTGAGCAGCTGCTGGCTCAGACGTGTGGGCTCAGACTTCTGACAGTTACCTTGGGATGCTTCTGAAGATGCTCCTCGTAAGTGCGTATCCTGGCAGTCAACATAGCAACTGTAAAGAACAGATGTAACAAGCCGTGTGAGAACAGCAGCAGCTTTCTGGGGTGAGACTGTGTCATCTGCATTGCCTCCAAATTGCCAGCTGAGGACCCACTGCACCACAGCAAACATCACCAAGCAGCCCTCCAAACAAGAGCAAAACAAGCCACAAAATACAACCTACCCAACCCAAGTCAGAACTATTGCTATTATGAAGATGCTTAATTAGAGGATAAAAGCTTAACAACAGCTCAAATGACTTCATCTGTAAACTGCCTCTTGCACTGAATTACTGGTGACTTTACATTCACTTCACTCGGCTTGGAGGAAGAGACACAAACTAAAGGCTCTTTCTAAAAGGAGCAGCTAGCTCTTTGTGATTTCAGGCATTGGATTAAGAGGCCGGTGGCATCCTGAGGAGCTGAAGGATGATAAAGGAGTGCATCTTGGACAAAGGCAGTGTGGCCTCCATCACTGCACTGGCAGCCAGAGCTCTCTGATGTAAAGGGAAATTTGGGTTTCATGGCTAAATCTAGTAGTTCATTTTGGTAATGAAGTGCAATGCTTCCTGTCATATAAGCACTTCAAGCAGGATAATGCACTTTCCACCCCTGGAGGGCGGATATGGAGCAGGAATTTGGAAGGTGCCCTACCAGACATCTGCCAGCAAGTTCATGCACTGCTCCCACAATGTTCCCCAACCCTGAAGCTCCAGGGCATACTGCAGGTGCTCTCCTGAAGGAAACTTGAAGTGTTGGGGTGGGAATAGCTGAATAAAAGCAGAGATAGATCATCTGCCAACAATACTCTCCTGCTTTTTTAACTTACCTTGCACCTCAAAAGAGCCATTGTCACTGGGAGACCTCCTGACCTTCTCCACCAGCTGCTGTGTCTTTATTTTCATCTTCTCCTTCTGCGGATAACAGCAAAGGGCTTGTCACTTTCTCAGGAGCACTAAAGGTCTGAGACGCCCCAGCTCTCTCCCTGAATGCCCAGCTAAAGGCTTTGTAATTAATAGCTTTACTCAGTGTCCACCACAAAGCGTGAAAGAAGTGCTGCAAAAAAAGGCCCTGCCGCTTGCAGGACAGAGTACAGCAGCAAAGCAGCACAAAAAGATCTTAGCAGAACACACAAGTGCCATTGTTCAAACCAAGAGTCCAGGCACACCCTTCACCCCAGGATTACAGAAGAAGGGTGTTGAAGAGGCCCTGCTGCTCTCACAAGTGTGGGAGAGAACTGGGGCTGAGCTCACATGGCAGCAGTCTTTACTTTTCACATCTTTTTAAGCTTAAGTATTAAGCAGCAAGAAATGGCAAGATCTTTCTGCTGCCTTACAATTCACTTACTCTGTTTTCTGGGCACACAAAAAGTAGTTTGAAGCACATCTGCTACCCAGTGTCCTGGTTTCTAGGGCACAGGCCTCAGCAGTAATGTAACACAGCTCATCACCCCTGTGACAGCCTAATATTTTCTTCTAATTTTAGTATGTAATTATTATCATAAAGATTGCATGATCAATTTTAGGAGCATACAAAACTTTTCACTCACATATTTAATAGCCCAGATTTGCAGTCACTGAGCAACACTTAAAGTGAAGGGCATTGAACAACACAGATAGGTCTTACACAAACGTGCTCACTGGATCTGCCACATGTTTTGATGGAAATAGAATGGAACTAACCTGGCTTGCCATTTCCAGTGACAACAGCCTTTTCACTACATCATCCACACTGCAAGAAGATTGCAGATTAGTTTATAAGCTAGAAAGGAAATATATTTAACTACAGAAATGAGCTTAGCTTTTCAGAACATGTTATCTTTTCTCAACCTTAATTTACTCTGCACATGTACAGCAACTCTCCTCCCCTCCCAAACCTGTCAGGTATAAACTGGTTCTTGCATTCCTAGGGAAAACCACAGTGTGGATTACTGAACATGGAGGAGTTTTGCTGCTGAGGGAAGCACAGTTATTTCAAATACTGAGGAAGTCTTATCAATTCCAGAAACCTGACCTGCAAAATGGGCGCTGAAGATTAACCCCAAGTAAGCACACAAGGGCAAAATAAGACCAGCTCCTTCAAAGATCTGTGAAAGTCTCAGAAATGCCACTGGGGGCTCTCCCTGCACCACACATGAGCCGAGCTGGAACTGAAGCTTAAATCCTCTCAACTCCAGGTCCAGATTTCAGCAGCGGTCACTCCTTTTGAGCTGTTTCACCACACACTCTCCACCACCTGAGTTCAAGGCAGGCACAGAGGATTTCTAAGAAGACTACTTCTAGTATTTCAATATTATTTCTCTTTCCTATGTTCTACAAAGTCCACAGAAGATGTGGGCAACCAACACTTAATCTTGCATTAAGAAAACACCCCCCCTTAAACAACCATAATCAGTGATTGCTTTTGCAAATTCGACTTTAAAATGACTCTGCAGTTTCTGTGCTAAATTGAAACCTGTGATCACAGAGCATTGACTAATTACCAAGCAGGTGACAGCTTCCATAGTGTGGTTGTGCCTGTTTAAGATACCAGTCTCTGAAGAGAACAGTCCTTCCCTCTCCCTGCATCATACCTATTTACTACTGGGACATCGGTATAACCTTTCTTCAGCATTGTGGGAGGAAGGTCATCCAAATGGCTGGGGAAGTCTACAAAGAAAAGATGAGCATTTGAGGAAAAGCAGTACAAAGTCAGGGCTCTGAACATACCTGCAAACTAGATCAGAGGAAACAAGTTGCAAAGAAAAGAGACTGTATGCTCCAAATAAGAAGGAAGAACTTAAGAGATCGAGCTGAGATGGAAGGAATTGAGTGAATAAAGTTAGGTGCAACCTCTTGCCTTCAGCACCCTCGTGTACAGTCCACTGAGATCAGTGATCTCTTGCTAATGGCAAGTACTGAGTTCCCACACATTATGAGCAGCTGAATTATGGCTAACTTCTAATCTTGACATACCTTTCATTTTTTTTCTCACAGGTCTGGCGTACCATCTGGCTGTCTCAATAAGGGGGCTGCAAGCTTGATGGGAGAAAACAAAGACTGATCAGACTCGGATGCTTTTTTAAGCTATGCACACATTAAATACCACTCAGTCTGTACTGGAAAACTGGTCAGAGTATTTAAGACTCAAAGGTGATCAGTGGCCAGCCTGGTCTTTTGTCCCAAAGGAGTGTGAACAGTTCAGTGTGGTTCTCACATGAGTGCTAAAAGAAATGGGTGAAGCTGTGCTGCTTTCGGGTGATCTGCACCCAAACGATGAGAACAGAGCAGCAGGAAGAGATTACAGACATCAAGTAGAGTTTGAGGGCTTCCCAGCTATAGTGTCCATGTGAAGGGTTTAAACTGATGAACTAAATCAAGTCATTCCTTGTGTGAGTTAGGGGCTGCTCTGGACTACCCCAATGGCAGAGCGCAGAGGCAGCGAGACCTAGAGATAACCTTCGAGCAGCACAGCTTGCTAAGGGTGAGAATACTCATCCACAGCCTCAACTGAAACGTTCTTTGACCTTCCAAGAACAAACTCCTCCAAATGCTCCTTCAGGGCTCGTGGAATCAATGCCTGCTCCTGTGCCTCCAACATGTCTTCAAGTACAGACTTTGCCAGCACACGGCCCTGCCTGCAAATGGGACAGGCTGACGAGCCCAGGAGCGCAGCGCTGGACCCGCAGGGCACCCGAGCTGTGTGCAGGCTGCCAGCACAGGCACCGAGCGCAGGGCTCCGCACGCCTCCCCGTGCTCTCGGTGCGGTCACAGCAAGCGCGGAAGCTCCGCAGGGCTCCGGCCCGCAGCTTGGCCCGGCTCGCAGCAGCTTCGCCTTGGGGAGCTGCAGCCTTGGGGCTGCCCGGGCTGCTCCGACCGGTCCCCGCTGTGCCGGGCAGGGTCAGCGGGCAGCCCCCAGCCCTCGGCCCGGCTCCTCCACTCGTACCTGCCCACAGCCTCCCATCCCCTCCTTCCCCTTCACCCTAGGCCACCCCGAAACCGCCCCTTCCCCCGCTCCCCGCACTCCTCACCGGCCCCGCCGCGGGCCGGCCCCGCCAGGCAGCGGCCCAGCACCGTCCGCAGCGCCAGCATGGCCCTTCCCTCACCGGCCCTCCGCACTGGGCGCCGCCATCTTGCCCAGGCGCCACGGCCGAGCGCCGAGCCAGAGCGAAGGGGCCGAGCACCGGGCGCGTCGATGGGCGGGGCAGGAAGCTGGGGCACCCACGAGCCCCGGCCGAGGCTCCGCGCCCCGGGGCTGGTTCTGCTCGCACCGGGATGCTCGGGGCCGTTCTCAGCGCGTCCCGTTTATTGCAGCAGGGAGGGGACAGGAGGGGACGCGCACAGCAGTGGCGGAGCGAGCCGGGCCCCCTGTACCCCGGTGCAGCCCCGGCCCCCGGCACTAAGCCGCCCGGCAGTCCGGCAGCTCCTCGGTGCCGCCGATGCGGAGCCCCTGCAGCAGCGGGAAGGTGGCGGGCAGCTCCTCGGGGCAGCCGCCGTCCCCCGGGCAGCCCAGCCACAGGTTCTCGTAGGGCAGCGGGCTGGGGCTGGGGTCGAGGAGCAGCGGCTGCGTGGAGCTGGAGCGCAAATAGAGGCGGGGCGGGCCGTGCTGCTGCCCCTTGTACCCGCTGCCCATCACCCGCGCGTACTGCACGGGCTCCTCGCTGCCGGCCGGGTCCCGGCACGGCTCCGCTGCGGACCAGCCCCGGCCCGGGCTGCCCCGGCCCTCCTGCGGCACGGTGCAGGGGATGGAGGGCTCCGCGGCACATGGTGGCTTCCCCGCCGCCCTTTCCAGCACTGTGACGGTAGAAATGGTGGCGGGGCCGGGCTCCTTCACACCGGGCACCTGCAGAGGCTCCTGCGGCACAGAGAGTGCATGGTCAGAGCCTGTTTGCAGGCTGCAGCCCCTCCGCTGCCCCCCCTGTTCCCCTCAAGCAGTGCTGGGTGCGGAGCAGGGCACAGGGGCAGCAGCTGCCCAGGTCTCACCTGCTGCAGCTCCGCCGGAGCCCACTTGCCCAGGCTGCTGTTGGCGGGGTCGGGGACGCTGGGCCAGAACTGCTGCTTCACGCTGGGGACCACAGGACCAGGGGATCACTGGAGGGCCTGGAACTGGTGGTCCTGTGGTGGCCTCACTGCTGCCAAGCTCATGGAGGGATGCTGCCGCCCCTCACATCCACTTTGTCCCTCCAGGACAAGGGCTGGGCATAGGGACGCCCAGTGCAGGGCTCATCCAGCCCATGGCAGCTCTCAGTACTCACCGTCCGTTCTTCTGGAAGCAGATGAGCAAAAGGATGAGCAGGACAAAGACCAGCCCAAGGGTCAGGAAGAGGAACTGGATTTCAGCATCATCTGGAAGGCGGGCAGGGAGAGGGTCACAGGAGGAGCTGTGCGGGGCACCTCTGTCTATGCTGTGCCATGAGCTGTGCCACGAGGCTGGGGCAAGACCCAGGCTCTGTTCCTGCACCCCTCACCTAGCACTGTGGTCACCAGGGTCAGGCTGGTGCCGTTGGTGCCGCCGGCAGCCGTGGATGCCATGATGTGCACTTTGTACAGCGTTGATGGCTTCAGCTCCCGGATGATGAAGGAGCTGAGAGAGGGATTCAGGGTGGAACCTGGGGAAATGGGGGGCTGTTGGCATGGTGGGGGCTGCGTGGTCCTCACCTGCATGGTCCCTTGGTGGTGCACGTGGGACCTGTGCGCACCACAACCCTCTCTGGCATGGGCAGAATCTGCTCTTGTCCTCACCCAACACATGGAGAAGGGATGGAGGGCAGGGGTGACAGGCAGGACTCACTGGACATATCTGCGGTGCTGTTGGCCCAGAAGATGGTGTAACCGGTGATAAAACCATTCTGCATCTCCACGGGCACCGGCTCCCAGCACAGCTCGGCACTGGACTTGCTGATGCTCTTCAAGTGGAGCTTCGGGGCATAGGACGGTGCTGAAACAGAGCAGGACAAGAGATCAGCATTGGAACTGAGGGGGGATGCTCTGAGTGGCAAATCCCACTGCTGAAGTGGGGGCACCAGGCCCTGCCCCATGCCATGCCCCTGTGGGGCTCTGGGCAGCAGAGAGCGGCTTCACGGACAAGCCAAGACCCAGCCCCATGGGCTGAGCTCTGCTGCAGAGCCCCTGAATTAGGGGTACTTGGGTCTCTCCCTTTTGAAAGGCAAAGGCTCCGTGGTGTGGGGTGACCCCCTGCGGCCCCAAGGGTGGCTGCTGGGAGCACACGTACCCTTCTGCTTGGAGTAGGCTACAGCGTGGACAGGCACCCCTATGGCATCCTTGTAGAGGGGGTACACGGAGATGTTGTACCGCTGGAAAGGCTCAATGCCATCTGCAACGGAGAGTGGATGGGGCGGGGGGTGACAGGAATGTGGGGCTCTGGCTGCCCTGAACTCCTGGTTGTGCTGCCCCTGCCCCATAGCACCGGCCTCCCACCGGCCAGGAGGGCAGGGACCCCCCGCCTTACCCTGGATGAGGGCTGCAGTGGCAGCCCCATCACGCTCCATGTGCCAGCAGGCGCTGCAGCGGCTGGGCTCCGAGGACACCCGCAGCCACTCCAGGATGTATGCGGCCACCGGGACCCGCGGTGGCTCCCAGTGCACCCAGAGGCTGTGCTCACCCCCGGGCACAGCCCGGAGGCCGGCCAGGGGCTGACCTGCATGGGGACAAGCAGCGGGGATGATGGGAGAGGGGAGCATCCCTGCTGCCTGCTTCGGAGCCCCCCGGTTGCTCCAACCCAGTTTGAGAGCTCAGGGAGCTGCTGGGGGAGCAGCAGAGCCTCAGGAGGGTGCGGAGGTATTGGTGCTCTGCTCTCACCTTTCCTCTCCAGTAGGACAACCTCGGTCACTGCGCCCTCGCCGGCTGCGTTGTAGGCTGAGAGATAGACCCTCCTGGTCCCCGCGGGTGCTGAGAAGTTGCAGTGGGTGTGGGTGGTGTTGCAGACCATGGAGGGGTCCCTGCCCCTCCTCCTGGGGCTCAGGGTGACGTGGTACCCCAGCACTCGCCCATTAGCTTCCTGCCGCCGTGGGGCCTGGACACAGGGAGGGAGTGTGGGGATGCTCAGTACTCATGCTCAGTGCCTGGGAGGATGCTTGGTACCCATGGGGATGCTCAGTACCTGCGGGGATGCTCGGTACCCACAGGGATGCTCAGTACCTGCGGGGATGCTCAGTACCTGCGGGGATGCTCAGTACCCACAGGGATGCTCGGTACCCACAGGGATGCTCGGGACCCACAGGGATGCTCGGGACCCACAGGGATGCTCAGTACCTGCGGGGATGCTCGGTACCCACAGGGATGCTCAGTGCCCAGGATGATGCCCCAGTTGCCCCACGTATACCCCCCCCACCCCATGCTCACCTTCCAGCAGAGCTGCACCTCCAGCCCCTTGCCCCCCATGGCCGGCTGAGCGCTCCACCACGCATCCAGCTTCCCTGTGGGGGCTGCGATAGGAGGAGGACAGGCAGGGAGCTGAGGGGCGAGCACGGCCACGCCACCATGGCTGTGCTGCCTGGCGAGGCAGAGGGCACCCCCCGCTCACCCCGCACCCACCTTTCTCATGGGTGGTGTAGTTCCTGCCCGGGCTCCACTCGCTCCAGTAGCCCCGTGCCAAGCTCCGCCGGCACCGCATCTGGAAGCGGTACTGGGTGCCGAAGAGGAAGCCGCAGCACTGCGCGCTGCCAGCGTGGCCCACGATGTCGGTGACCTGGTGGCAGTCACAGAAAGAGCTGTGGTGGCTCCTGCCTTGGGCACAGAGCGGCTGTGGAGCAGAGGGCAGGTCCTGGCTCGGGTCGCTCACCCACCCTGGTCCTGCTGCCCCCAGCAACGCTCACCAGAGCCCATGCAGTGTCCTGGGGTGTCCGGTAGCGCAGCTCACACTGCAGCTCCATGTGCGCATTGCTCCGGGCCACGTCCCAGGTCAGGGCGATGCAGTCGGTCTGGAAGGGGATGGACTGGATGCTCCGCAGGGCTGGGGGTTCCAGCTTGGCTGGAGGAAGAGCAGAGGGGAGAGCTGGAGACACTGGGACCGTGGCCTTGCATGTGGCTGTTGTTAATGGCACGAGCTACAGCCTTGGTGCTGGCCTGCCCAAGGTGAGGGATGGGGAGAAACCACCCCAAAATCTTCAGGAGGATGGCTCACAGCAGGGGATGTGCCCCTGCCCAGGACATGGGGGGATGCTGGGGAGCACAGCACTGCCCCTGCTCTGCAGCCTTAATGCCTATGCAGGAAAAACGGACCCTGTGGGACCCAGACTCTGGTTCAAGGCCATGAAATCTGCACATTCGGGTCTACCCTGGGGCAAGAGGCCAGCACAGCCATGGGAGGGTTCAGCCGGTTCATGGGCAGCCTTTGCCCGGGTCCAGAGCAGGGAGGACGGGTCGCACCGCCTGGGAAGGTTCCTTTTATGAATAGTTTATAGGAGCTGGATGCATTATTAATAGAGCTCCTGAATGAATGGGTAATCAATGGTTGGAGAGAGCTGGAGAGCGCAGCAGGTCAACCGATGGCTCAGAACCCGCCAGCACACGCTGCTCAGTCTGTAATGCAGCTTCGGCACCTATTCATCCCGGCAAGCCATTTATCATGCTGCCCATAAAGACGACCTGAGAGCCTGACGTGTTTAATGACACTCTAATACCCCTGTCTCGGTGCTGATGAGCTCCCCTGGCCCCTGACCTGTGCCGGGGCGGCTGGGGCCGTCACTCACCGACATCCATGGGGTCCATGCAGAGATGCTCCGACTCGGCCGTGCCCAGGGCGTTGGTGGCGGACACCCAGATCTCCATGTGCCGGTAGAGCTGGAGCAGCCGGCGCGGCACCGTGCAGCGGCTGCGGCCGCCTTGCGGGATGCACCCTGTGACTGCCGGGGCTCTGCTCCTGCCGCAGCGAGAGGAGAGGGCTTGGGGATGAGGCCTTGGCATGGGGTGAGGGACCAGGCACTGGGGATGTGTCACCCCGGGGCTCACCCGGAACACTTCAGCGCGACGCTGGTGGGGAGGTGGCTGCTGGCCCCCGGCTCCCACTGGCACGTGAGCCCATAGTCACTGAGGTCCAGGATGCAGCTGAGGTTGAAGGGCTTTGAGGGTGGATCTGGGAGAGAGGGGTGGGGAAAGAGCCTGAGCAAAGCACCCATCTGGGGATGCAGCCCCCTCTGTGCCCCACACTGCCACAGCACTGCTCCCCAAACCTCCCCTGGCACAGCCCCAAAGCAGCCCCCGTCAGCATCCGCGCCGGGTGCTGCTCCTGCCCCAGCAGCTCTGCCCTGCTCACTCACAGCCTGCCCTGATCTCGGCCATGCCAACGCGCTGCTTGGTCCCGTTCCACTCCACCAGGCACCACAGCTTGGCCTGCGTGCGGTTGAACTGGGGCAGGGTGAGGTTGGACACCTCCGTGTCTCCTGGGCCCTGGCTCTGCCTCCCAGCCATGGGCTCGTTGTCCAGCATCCATGTGATCCGGACCTTCTCCCGCTCCAAGCCGCGGCACAGCTTGCTCTGGATGGTGCAGGATGCAGTGACGGCCGAGCCCAGGGGCACAATGGGTGAGTCCACGGCCACCAGGGCACAGCCCACGGTCCCTGAAAGCAGGAATAACGCATCACATCCGGGGCAGGATGGAGCCAGCTCAGCCCCTCAGCACCCAGCCGGGACAGAGGGATGAGCACCTCTTCCCTTAGATGGGCCCCCAGCCACTGGAGAGGAAGAGCCGGGCGTTGGGCAAGCCTCATGGCTCACACCGGGCCCCATCCTGCCTGCACCCGCTGTGCCGCCAGCGTTCCTGCCCCTCGGAGCAGCCCCTGCGTGCCACAGCCCCGGCCATGCAGGGTGGGCGCTGGGTGCATGGGATGGAGCAGGTCCCACTCACCACTTGGGTGCAGGAGCAGGAGCAGGGAGAGCTGCAGCAGGAAGAGCATCCCGGCACCGCGCCTCGCCATGGTCTCCGTGGCTTTGGCATCACCTGGGATGGAGACAGGAGCTTGTTGGGATGAGGGGGGCTGGAGGAGCCGTGCAGCCACGATCACCAGACCAACCACCATCACCAGCAAAAGGTGCTTGCGCTGTCAGAGCCCTTGTGCAGCGCTGACACCGCTGCCCCTGGGCTTGGCGCTTGGAAAGGAGCAGGGGTGAGGTGCTCCAGTGCGATCCCTCCGGCGCAGCCAGCTCCTGGTACTGCGCACACCAAACCCGGGCTGCAACACCCCATGTGCGGCCGCAGCCGGGCTGATTTTATCTCAGGTATCTTCAGCCTCTGCCGGGCAGAGATTTGTGGTTGCAGGGAGGCTGAGAGCTGGGTGGGGGGGGGGCAGATCCGATAAGCTGGAAGAGGGAAAGGAATGAGCGGGGCTGGCCAGAGCGGCGGGGTCCGGTCTGTGCCCCCTCCCCTGTGCTGCTGGGAGTGGTCCCAGGGGCAGTGGCTGCCTCTGCCCCTGCCTGGCCACCGGCTCATCCCCGCTCTGCCCCACACTGGTCCTGGCTGTGTCCTCGGTGGTGCTGAGCACCGGCCCCGGGAGGTGCTGCCCACACTGAGCCCATCTCTGAGTGCTCCCAGCTCCTTCCATTCTAAGGAATGGAGCATTAGAAATGGGGGAGAGCACCCAGCACATGTGGCTGGGACAGGGCAGAGCAGTGCTCACAGCCACAGACAGCACGGTCAGAGCACCACACAACCCATCCCCACCTCGCCACCATCACACCCCACCACCATTGCCACCACCATCCCCACCTCACCACCATCCCCACCTCACCACCATTGCCACCACCATCCCCACCTCACCACCATTGCCACCACCATCCCCACCTCGCCACCATCCCCACCTCACCACCACTGCCACCACCATCCCCACCATCCCTACCTCGCCTCCACCTCTACCTCTCCTCCGTGCCCAGCCGCTGCTCAGCAGCCGCTCCAAGCCCCGGGCGCTGGCTCCCGGTGCCCGGCCGTGCTCAGCCTGTTTGCTAACATGCTGCTTCCACCGTTAGTTCCTCAAACCCAGCGCCGTTAATTGCTGTGACTGAAGGAGGTGATTGCAAAACACTTCCCTGAAGGCTGCGACCGCCTCGCTCGCCGCAGGAAGGAAAGCCCAGCAGCACGCACGCATCCAGCGCTGGGGAGCAGCGCCCGGCCTCCAGCACCGCAGCGCGGAGCATGGGGCTTTGTGCTGTGAGCGCCTGGAAGGGGGAAGTGGGACTCAAGAGGGCAGGAGGCAAACCTGGTGTCACCGTGGCAGGGGACTGGGCTCATCCCTGCATCCTCATCCCTGCCATCATCAGCGCGCTCCTGGGACAAGCCTGCTGGTCCCTGGGGTCAGCACTGCTGTCCCTTGCAGCAAGCCTGGGTTGTCCCCTAAAGCCCTGCCATGGGGAGAGCTGCCCTACAAAGCCCCTTTGATCCAGGCTGCCCACGTTCACACCACGCAGTCCGGCTTGCCCTGAGTGAGGCAACCCCCAGGGCAACCCAAGGCCTGACCTTCCCATTAACACATCCCTGCGCCAACCAGTAACACATCCCTGTGCCACCCAGTAACACATCCCTGCACCAACCAGTAACACATCCCTGTGCCACCCAGTAACACATCCCTGTGCCACCCAGTAACACATCCCTGCGCCACCCAGTAACCCAGGCTTTTCCAGCAGCATCTTGCCCAAGGTCCTGCCCATCCATCCCAGGGCTTTCACTGCTGGGCACCAGGCAGCTCTGCCCCCCGCCATGGCAGGCTGGGGAACCCCCTGTCCTGTGGGATGGGGCTGGAACACGAGGGTAAACAGGGGATTGCCCAACCCGGCTCACACTCGCGGCCTTCGCAACGGGGCTGTTGTGCAAAGAGCTGTTTACTACGGACTTGGAGCACGCGTTACTCAGCCCCACGCTGCGGCCAGCACGGTCCCCACCCCATAGGAGAGCCATAGGAGAGCAGACACGCTCCCAGCATCACTTCCCATGGAGCTGGCCCCAGGGCCACGGCCCGGGGCTGTATCCAGCCACCCCACAGCCCAAGGAAAGGGGTTTTTCCCCCCCAGATCTCCCCTGCCCAGAACACCCTGGGCTGCCCGCAGGGATGCTGGGGGGTGCCGCTCCCTGGGATGGGGTATGGGGCCGATTCCCACAGCTGCTGCCCTTGCGACACTTCCCTGCGGTGGAGCAACCCGCAGCGCTCCGGGTCGGAAGCGCGGCTTGCAGGCTGTTTACCAGCCGGAGCAGGGATATCCGTGGGTAGCCATGGTGATGGGGGCATCTCTGTGGGCACAGAGGGCAGGCGGAGCTGCGGGACACAACCAACCGCTGCCCATGGGGTACACGCGGTGGGACCCCTCACCCTGTACGGAGGGGACTGGGAACCCCATCCCTGTGCTCCGCAGGGATGGGTTTGCCCCCACGGAGGCTCTGAGGGTGCCAATCCTTGGCACAGCTCCCGGGCGCCGGCCCCTTCCCTAGATCAGGGATGGAGCCGACGCGCCTCCATGACACTGCTCTTGGTTCCCCTTCGGCTCTGAGTCACCCTCATGGGCCCACAGATCCCGTCCTTGGGGTGGGACAGGGGGACAAGAGGCCGGGTGCCATCCCTGGGGGCACCCACACCCAGAGCCATGGGTCCCAGCCAGCCCAGTGGAGAGGCCAGGGCAGGAGGCGGCTGGAGCCGGCTGGGCAGCCGAGGGTCCCGTGGGATGAGGCAGTGGCAGTGCAGACGCAGGGAACGGTGCTGGGCAGAGTGGGAAGCGCAGCGTGGAGGAGGGTGGGTGCCCACGGCTCGGACAAGGCCCGTTCCGGGGGGAGCAGTGGGTCCCATGGCCCCCTTGCCTGGGGCCGCCTGCTGAGAGGGAAGGTGGAAAGGGGAAGTGGCCGCAGGGCTTTTCCCGGGTTGCAGCGTGTGGGATGGGGACCAGTGGCAGCCCAGCAGTGAGGCCAGACCCCGCGGGCAGCTCCGGCCACAACCCAGGGGCAGCACTGGGGCAGGGATGGAGCTGGACCATTCCCAGCCCCGCAGCACGGAGCATCCCGCACCCAGAGGCACCCCCGGGGCTGCCACCACCCCCTGGGCAGAGCCGATCCTGCCCCAGGGGAGGTGTGAAGTGGCTCCATTCCCCACTGAGCTCTGAGTGTGATGTGGGGGGCAGCAGGCCCCCAGTGTGCCCCACTGCAGCCAAAGCATCGCTTGCATCCATGGCCCAGGGGCCAGCCCTGCTCTCCCACCGCTCCCCACGTCAGCTGCCTCCATTGCTCAGGCGTGGTATCAGCGCCTCTGATTTAATCCCTGCTGGGCAGATCACTGCTATTAAGCAGAATAAAGTACATTACCAGCTTGTATCAGCTCAGCTGTCAGCCAGAACCAGCCTCCCGAAAGAGATTTTCCCTTTCTTCTTTTCGTTCCCTAAAAAGAGAGAAAATATTGCCAGCCGTGTGGGATGCAGGATGGGAGTGCAAAACCTGCTGCGGTCTCTAATGGATCAGGAGAGCCGTTTAATTGCTGCCCAACACGCTTAATTCAAACAAACCTCCTACTCCAGCCATCAGCGATAGGGAGGGAGCAGCGGGCTCCCGGCCAAGCCACCCTGGAGAGGCAGGGTGATGGGGAGGAGACCCCTGGCAATGGTGCAGAGTTGATTACAGCGGCCGGAGCGGCTGCCCTTGAACAAGGCTCCTGGCACATCCCTGTAATTAAGGAGCAGGAGGATTCATGTCCCTTCTCGTAGGGACTGGGGAGCATGGGTGGGCATGGAGCGGGGAAGGACAGGGCGAGTCACGTTGCTGCCATTACTCATCTCGAACTGCAAGATGCCAAAAGGATGCTCAGGGGCTGCAGCTCCAGCACAGGAGAGCGCTGAGCAGATGGGCGAGAGCTTCCACATAAACCCTGCCTGACCCGAAATCACTGCCTCTGCAGTCCAGTGCCTGGTCGCTGAGGCACGAGCCAGCCCCTTGTATCCCAGCACCCCTTTGAGCCAGAGCATCGTCTCCCCGCTCCTTTCTGACAAGGGATCACCCTGGGATGATGCTCCGCATGAAACCAGCTGGGCAGGGGGATATTTGTGCCCCCCCCACACCCTCACTTCCCTGTGACCATGGTGCCAAGCAACACGTTTGATCCCCGCCGACTCGTGCCGCTTCCCAGCAGTCAGGCTGCGAGCGCAGCACGAGGATGTTTCTGCTCTAATAAACACCCCTGACAATAATAGAAAACCCATCAGCTTTTATCGGGAGAAAAAAATTGTATCTGGACATTATTCACTTGGAGTCAATAGCTGCAAAGGGAGCTGTTAGCCCAGGCTGGCGCTGACAGCAGGGACCTGCCCATCGCATGGAAACAGGCAAAGCCTCCAACAGATCCCTGCTTGCTCCCGCTGTACGGATACATCCCAGCCCTGCTCAGCAGGAGGACCCTCTGCAGCCCCCAGCCCTTTGACCTGGGATAAGCTGCAAGGGCCGTGCTCTGGAAAGGCTCAGAAGGGCTTTGGGTGCTCAGGCAATGGGGTGGGAGCAGCCGTGGGGCTGGAGCCCTGCTTGGAGCTGTTTGCATCTCATGTGCTAAAGGCTCAGGTCTGCAAGAACAAGAAATTCATGGTCAATTGAGTTGCAGCTAATCACAAAAGGCAATTAAGTGACTGCTTCTTGAGGGCTAGAAACATCTCCGATTGAAATCCAGTGACACACGGAAATAGAATCCAACCAAGCAGCCTCCAAAGTGCTTTATTCCCCATTATTTTCATTAGCTGCCTTGTAATTTGATTTGTCCTTCTCCTGCTGCTGCCTTCTTCCGTGGCCAGGAGGAGAGACAAATTAAGCAGCCTCAAGCTCCCAAAGCCCAGCAGTGTCCGTGTGGGTCAGGAGTGACGCACATCCTCCAGCTTACATAAAGTGACCACGTTTGTGCCCTGCAAGAGGGGACCAAGGGGCTGGGGTGCCCAAGCTGTGAGCCCCTGGCACCGCATCCCATGAATCCCACTAGGGTGCTGCTGGAATCACTGCAGCCGAGTGCTCCGGGCACGGGGGCAGAGCCCAGAGCTACAGACCAGGCAGGGCACATCCCATTGCTGCTGCGGGACAGGCTGTATCCGCAGAGCGGCACGCCAGGGATGGCACCGATGCTGCGGTCACACACCCGGGCTGGCTGGTGTCTCAGCTCCAATTCATCTCTCCAGGCTTCTCTGACAAAGCACATTAAAGTCTTTCCCTGCATCCCACTCTGCTGTGAGCCTGCAGCAGAGACAGCCGGAGGCGATGCCAGGCCCATCTCCTGCGCAGCTCTGTTTTATCTCCCTTGGTTTGCCTCTTTCTGCCTGCTTTCCCAAGGGGATTCTCCCCACTGTTTGCCCCAAGGAATCAGCCAGCACTGATCCCCACTGCTGGATTCAGCTGCCTCCCTGGGCTTGGGAAGGGCGGCTCTCCCTGGACACCATGGGGGTCCCACCGGTTGTGGTGGGGATGCTCCAGGCACCCGCAATGGTCCTGCTGCAAACTGGAGCCTGCTCAGGGCTTGGCCCAGGGGCAGGATGCTGCAGCTTCAGCATCATCCCCGTCCGGGTGCTCTTGCACCACGCTGGCATCCTCCCGCTGTTACCTGCAATTGCCTTGGAAGCTGCCAGGCTCTGCCGGGGCGCCTTTGCAAATGAAGAGAGCAGAAAACATCCAGGTCTGCATTTATCCCACTAGGAATTAATTCCCCCCTTCTTATTTAAAGGTATCAGTGAATGAGGCCAAGTTGTTAAGTGACAAAAGAAAAATGATTCTTGCCTTCCAGGGTTATTAAAATCATGTCCTACAATTTTAGCAGCCACAAGGAAACCCAGATAATGACAGATGATGATAATACATCTCCCGCGCAGCCTGGTCTGTAATGATACTGCCCATATCTCTTGTATTACCACCAATTACTCAGCGTATAATGAAAATGCACATCCATTCTGGAGAACTGCATTTGCTGCCTCTGAATCCAATTTCTCCCTCTCGTAGCCAGTGAAGGAGCTGGCTGCAGCTCGATGCTGGCCAGAGCCACCACCATGGCCAGGTTGGATGGGGCTTGGAGCAAGCTGCTCCAGTGGAAGGTGTCCCTGCCTGTGGCAGGGGTTGGAACTGGATGAGCTTTAAGATCCCTTCAACCCAAACCAGTTTATGACTGTATGAAAATGCACCCTTGAGGTTCTTCATCGTACGTGGATGGGTGGTGTGGGCCCTGGGCTCTGCACTGGGGGTGGCTGCATCCCACAGCAGCACTTAATCCTGGTAAAGCAGAGTGGGAATGGCTCAGCTAAAGGTGCCCATCTGATTACACACAGGATCTGCAGCACCTGGAAGCTCAGAGAAGGCTCTCCCTGGGTAAGATTAATGTAGGTACGTGTTTCATCAGGGTTCTATTATCTTTCACTTCATTCAGGTCGAAAAGCAGGAGACATCTTTTTAGATAAAAAACGATCTTTTTGGAAAAAATGAAAATACAGACCACTGTTTGGGGAGAAATGCACGCGTGTGCTCACTGTCGGCGCCTCCAGCTCGGCACTCCATGGCTCCAGACGGGGTGGCTGCGAGCGGGTCGCTAGAGTAAAGGAGCATCTAAGTGAGCATCTCAGATCGATGGAGAGGAGCTGGTGCTGGAAGAGGCCCCCAAAAGCCCCAAAGAAAGCCAGTTCTGTCCAGCAGGGCTCCAGGCAGCAGAATCTGCCTCATTATGTCTTAAATTAAACGCCTTTGTTTTTCCATAACTCTGTGTAATCCATACGTGTGTGTTTCAGACATAATTAACAGCCCCTCGTGCTCCAAACCACTCCATTGTGGAGTGCCCGTTGCCTCCTCTGAACAGATTGTGCCTCGCAGCACAGATTTAAATGAGCTATTAAAGAACATAGGTGCATCTATTAATTATTTCATAAATATTAACGAGCCCTTAACGGCTGCAACCCTGAAATAACACGTTCCCAGGGAGTTAATGCTTCAAAAGGCTGTTAACTACACTGACCACGGCGCTGGTGGGAGCTGGCATGATGGCACAACACAGCGGGGCGCTGATGGAGATTAGGAGCAGTGCCAGGGCTTGCTGGGAAGCACACATGGAGCAGGACCAGTGCTTGCTGCTGCGCTCGGATCCCTTGGCAAAATCCCTGCATGGAGACTGCTCCGTGTCATGAACGGGGCAGGATGTGGATGAGGGACTCTGCAGCAGCGATTGTTGGATGAGGTTCCCTTAAATCCACCTCTTGGAACTGCCAGGGTGAATCCTGCCGCCATCACCCGTGTTGGGAATAGAGAGCCAAATCCATAGCTGCACCGGAGCTCACGGGGAGCACATTGGGGCTGCCCATTGGGAGCTGCAGGTGCGTGTCTGGAAACCGATGCGCTGCATCACACACGTTATCAGCCAAAATAAACCCGAGAACAGGGCACTGACCTGGGGGGAGGCTGGCACAGAGGGACACGCAGGGAGAGCACCTTCCTTTGTCCTCTGCAGGTCAGACCTCAGGTGAGGATGGAGCTGGGATCACCTCGGAGATGGGTGGTGCTTGAGGTGGGCTGCAGCACCCACGAGCATGAAGCAAGGTCCGCACTTCCCACCCAGCTTCTTGCAGACAAGAACGGCCCCTTCACAGCTCCTTAAATCACCCTGGGCTCGTTCTCGCTTCGTTAAGCAGCCCAGCTGCAGCAGCAAGCAGTGTTATGGGATAATTACCTGGCATTAGCAGCACTCCAGCAGCTGGGAATGTCGGCAGTAGCTCTGCCGTGTCCCTGGGGTGTGTTTAGTCTGACCTGCCTTTCATGCAGATACAGAGATGCTGCTATTAGGGCCAGGAGAAGTTATGGCCTTGAACTATGCACAACGGGGGCAAAATGCTGAGCCAGGGCTGGGATGTAGACAGGGACCCTGGGGGCTTGCAGGGCTGGACACTGAGAGATGGATCTGGAACCATGGATTTATGAACCCCTTTAGAAGAGCAAAGCCCAGCCCATGCTGCCTGTGATGTGTTACAGAGGATGCATCCTGCACCCACTGCTGCTTTGCCTTGGTGCATGGGGACCCCTGGGCCCAAAGGGCTGCCAAAGGGACTGGTGTTCAGGGGATGGAGAAATGGGGATGCCTTTGGAAACCTGGGATGACACCGATCCATTGGGGCAATTAAACCCTTTCCGGCCTTTCCTTAGCAGCCTTTTGGCATTTGATTCTTCCTGAGTTACAGCATCCTCTTCCCTGGGAGAAATTTGTAGCTATGAGTTTTACACAGTAGAGCACAATTATCTCCTTACATAAAGCAAGAGACCTGAATGGCAGCTCCCATCTGCACGGGAGCTCCAGGCAGGGAGTTTCCAGCCCAGGAGGTCTGATGAATTCCCTTTGGCTGGAGTTTGGGAAGCGAGGAACACTGTGGGGCTTGGCATGTTTCCATTCCACCCTGCAAACTGCCATGGGCAGAGCAGGATTCCTCTGCAGCGCATCCCTGCCCTGCATGAGTCCCCAGGCTGGACCACGGGATGCTCCATCTCAAATCTGCTCCTCCTGCATCCCGTAACTGAGACTGCTTCGTCTCCTACCGGTGCTTTATCACCGTTCTCAGAGCCTTGGCCTGGCAGCCCACCCCAGGAGCGGCTCCACATGAATATTGATGGGGCGGCGGGATGCAGGGGGGGAAGCACCCGCTAATTTAATCAGGGTGACAGGAATGGGGCTCCCTGGAGGCGCGGCGCTGCCGTTCCCGCACATTAACATCACTTTGTGTCACAAAGCCTGTTTCTGATGTAGCTTGCCAGTAAAATAATCAGCATCTCCGGGGGTAAAGAGGAATTTGTTGCTCATCTATTATGATACAGATGTCGCTCCTCAGCTGTCATTAGCGCACAGGAGGAAAGTCTGGTATCGTCACAACTGTGGCATGGATGAGAAACACATTCTTGCCTTTCAAAGGCAATAACCGGCTTCTGACATGCAGCGTCCGACGGGGGTGATGGGTGCTGCAGAGCCCACCCAGCGCCATGGGATGCGATGGGCTCGGTCCCTGGCTGAGCAGAGGCTGATCATGGCCTCACAGCTCAGTGCTGGCGGAGGAGGAGTGCTGGGACAATACACAGCCTTAATTACAACACCTCTCCTCGACGAGTGCAGTCATTAGAGTTAATGGATTGGTTTGTGTTAACGGGATTAAGGCATCCCCACAGCCAGGAGGGAGCCAATGGCAGCAGCAGGAGCTGGGTCCTTGGCCAAGCTTAGGAGAAGGTGCCAGAGCACAAGGAGACACCAAGCCCCTCACCTCTGTGTGATCGGGGGGCGATGGTCAGTGCTCCGGGCAAAGGGAGCCTGCCAGGATGAGGAGCAGCAGCTCAGGAGCAGCGTGTGCTTGAGGCACCCAAAGGATGAGATGTCCCGGTTTAGCCCTTGCCTTGTGTATTGAGAGTGCATCCTGGGCTTATCCCTCAGGAAAGGTGCAGGGACAGTCCCAAGGGAGCTGCGGGAGGGCACAACTGGAACCATTGGATGGGGTGGGATGTCTTGGACCAGAGTGGACCCAGCTCCCAGCAGCATCTTGGGGTACCACATGCCTGCCAATCGCAGGGGTTGACACTGGGCTGGGGGCAGCTCAATGCACCCCCGGATGTAGTGAGTTTGGAAGCTGTCTGCCTGTCCTGCTCTTGCTGTGGTTTATCGATATAGAGCTTTGCAGCTCACCTTCAAAGCCTCTGGACTCCACAGTGAGCAGCCCCACTCGATTCTGCTCATGCATCTTTAATCAAGTGAGAAGATGAGGCTGTTGTCTCCTTTCCACTGTCTGGTTTCAGAGATGGGTGAGGCTTTAGATGGGCTGCAGCACCCATGAGGTTTCAGAGACCAGGGTAACAAACCCAAATCTCCTCCTCAAGTGGACACAGAGGGGCAGCCACTGCTCTTCTCCCCCAAAGGCCCCATGGACCAGCACTGAGGGGCACACAGGGCAAAGCCAAGGGAGCAGGAGCCAGGCTTTACCTGTGCGGGAGCAGCGATGATCTCCCCGTCACCACCGTTTAAGCATCAAGCACTAAGAGGAGCCAGACAAGCGCTTGCAGGGGCTTAAACCTGACCTGTCAAAATGCAACTCCATCATCGGCTCTAACAGGGTCTGGATGAGGAAATGGGGGACAGCAGGGAAAGCACAGGCACCGGGGTGGGAGCACAGGGGATGCGCCGGGTTGGTTTTGGCTTTATTTTATTATCAGGTAAAAATTGCTATGGCAACTCCTGCAACAGCCTTGCTCCTGGGAGGTGGTGCGAGTGAAACTTGCCACTCATCAGCTGACAATGTTAATCTGCTGGATTTACATCGTAATTAATGTCAAGAGGCAATCTACAGCTTGAGCAATCAGAGCTTCTGTGCAGAAAGGCAGACTCCGCAGACAGCAGTTTGCCACTGCGCGTAAGGAAGGCGTTTAACCCCTTGTGGGTTTTCCCCTGGGCGCAGAAGGACCCAACATCCAGAGCTCCCACACCCCAGTGGGGTGCACAGGAAACCCCAAGCACCAGCACCCACTGCAGCTCCCATCGCTCTCCTGGCCTTCAGCTCCCCAGTGCCTCTTTGCCCATCATCAGCTCTTCCCTGAGCAGAAAACCCTGCTCAGGTCTGGCCTTTGGTACCCAAGAGACATCGTGCATCTTCTCCCTGATGGAATCATTAACGCAGCACATTGCAGGCTCTGTGTCTAACAAAGCCATTACCCCCTTGCTGCTGTGTTGGGGTTCACTCTGCCTCCCCCAGCATCACCCCAGCTTCTGAGGCAGAAGGAGCTGCTCCAGCCCCAGGGCAGCTCCTGCTCGTTCTGCACCCACCTTGTCCCCCTGCCCCAGCCATTCCCATCCCGCATCCACTGGGAAATCCACACCCAAATCCTTTGGGAAGGGGACCTGGAATCTGGTCCTGGAGGAAAGAATGGGGGAAGCGAGGGAGGCTGGACCAGCTTTCCACCGGTGCCAAGGGGCTGCTCCCATCCTCTGCTGCACCCTGGGACAGGGATCAGTGTCTGCTCGCAGGAAACGCTGCCAATCCCAGCATTAAGCTGTTCCTGCAGCCTCCTCTGTAAAGAATAAAGCCTGGCTGAATCCAGCCTCCGTTCTCTCCTTTCTTCCTCCATCCTTTTGGCTGGAGCCAAAAACTTCAGAGGAAGAGGAAAAAAAACCCATCTAATTGATTTCTTCCATATTAACAAGTCAATCACCAGGGTGGGTGTTTTAATGCCTCATAAGCAAGCTTGACGTGTCTGTTAATTAAATAGCCATCCCAGCTCTAATCCACTGCAAGTTAATCATTTGGGGAATTAAAAGGTGTCAGTGCTGAATACCTCATTACTGTAAGTGCTCCCTGCCCTTGCTCGCAGGAGCTGAGCTCTGCAGCGAGCTCTTGGCACATCCAAGCCATGAACGCCCCGAGCCCCCTTCCCCTGCCCACCCTGGACCACTCGCACCCTGCTCCCCGCTCTGAGCTCACAGCACCGAGGCTGCTGCAGCCTCCCCATGGGCACCGAGCATCCTCCTGCGAGGGCTGGGGCAGACGGGACGAGACAGATTTGGGGTAACAAACGGGTGTTTTGGGGTTTTTGCCCAGGCATACGTGGCAGGGTGCACTGGGCACCAGTTTGCACTGGGCAAAGGGCTTGGGTTTGCTCCTCAAAGGCGCAGCCGTGCCCTGGGCTGCAGGTGATGGAGCAAAGCCCATTTGCCCACAGCAGCGTGGGGCGGCCGCGGTGCCCCGTGGCGATGGTGTGAACCGCAGCCATGGTTTGGCTGAACCAGGAACCCCAGAGCAGCGCGTGAGGAGTCAGGAATCCCCTGCTCCCCTCCCCGTGCTCTGGCACAAGAGCCGCAGGGAGCACTCGGTATTTTTCCCTCCTAGATACAACTGACGTGGGCAGAAAGCAGCTGCCACTCGGAGCGGGGTGCAGAGGCCAACTCCATTAAAGCTGCTGGAATTGGTACATTTGACACAACAGTGGCTATAACTTACAGCGGAGTATGAATAATAGAGCTCTGCGCTCAGACCCACGAGTGGAACCCATCTGCTCGTTGCATCGCCTTCTGCACAGGAACGCAATCCACAATCAATTCCCTGGCCAGGCTCAGCCTCTGCTCCCCTCCTGTGCTCGAGCAGCTCCTGCCCCTGGATAAACAGCCCCCAGGTCCCATCACCGAGGTGCTGAGGCTCTGACTGACTGCAGTGTCCTGAGGCAATCGGCTCAGCACCACAAATAACAGCTGGGAAGCTGGGGGCTGCAGGAAGATGCTACCCAGGAGGGCGAGGATGGCAATGGCTGCACAGCACACGGGGACAGAGATGCTGAGGGCACCAGGCCCCTGAAGGAGCCCATGGGCGCTGGCTGGGGATGGAGACGTGTTCAGGGACATCCTGCTGGATGGGGACCAGGGGCTGGGGGCTTTGTCCGAGGGGTGGTTGCTCAAACCGGGCTCAGTGTGTGGGTAGTCTGTGGCTTTGGGTTATGAAGAGCTGCCACTTGTCCTGCAGAAGCGCTGAGCAGAGGTGCCCTGCCCAGGGATGCTCCCATGCTGCCTCCATCCATCACCACCGCACAGGGCTTAGTGGAGATGGGTAATGTGGGATTGCTGAGCAACAGAGCCTCAGGATCTGCACATCCTGGGGCTGGAGCACAGTGGGACCTGTGGAGCATCCTCACAGGGGCAAGGAGGATGAGCAAAGCCCCTTGGTAGGGAGGGATGGGCAGGGAGATGCGGGAGGGCACCACAATTCCTGCCAGCTCAGGGGAGATTTCAGGCTCAGCCACTGCTCTGCAAGCGGAGGAGCCCCAGGTGCTCAAGGAGGGGTCACAGGCTCGGGTTTGTGATGGGCTCCTGACACCGGGGTGGCTGCGGCTCTTGTGGTGAGGGGTTCCCTGTGCCACCAGCGCAGGGTCCGGCTGCCGGCACCGTGCGCTGCCCTCCATCATCCTCACCTCCGCGCTGTTTGTACAGCAGGAGACAGCACTTATCCATCTTGCAAAACGCCTTTGTCAGAGGAGCCGGGGAGCGCATTAGGAGGTGGAAGGGGTGGAATCAGAAAGCACCAAGCACACGGCGTTTAATAACTATAGGGAGAAGTTAAGCTTGACACCCGTCCCCTCCACTTAGGCTCAGGGAGTCCCTGCGGAGCACAAACATCTCCATCGCCTCCGAGCCACGAAGGCAGGGGGATAAGCACAGGTTCATGTGGAATTAACGCAGCTTGGAAAAGGGATTCCAACCTCCCCAAGCACCAGACTGCTCAGGTTAGCAGGGGCACTGGCTCCATCCCTGACAGCTCCCAGATTCCTGGTTGCTGGCCTTGGGGCACTCGGTTTCCAGCAGGGCTGGAAGCGCTCTGCAAACTGAACGCAGTTTATTTGCTCATCGAGCTGTTTGTCTGAGCGGTTTGCTGTGTTTGCTTGCGTTACCTGCTCTGTTCGTTGACATTTAGCTGTTAATGTATGGGGGGTTTATGCTTATCGATTGCATGTTCTCTGCTGGCACAGCCCAGGGGTGCAGGATGGGCTGGGGGAGCTGCTCTGCCCAGCCACAGCCCCAGGGCTGGCCGCTGGTCCCCCCTCACTGGGGACCCACAGCACAGCTTCGCCTCCCTCCTGCCCCGCTCGCAGTCAAAGTCACCCCATCCTCGGTCTGTTCACGTCCGTGGAGCTGGCAGGCGAGAGCCGGCTTGGCAGGCGCGTGCTGGTGGAGGGGACGGAGCAGCCTGTCCTGCTGGAGCAGCCGCAGCCTGCGAACAGGGGAGGGAATGTCAGCGTTCCCGGGATGCTGCGGTGGGGGCTGATGAGAAACCTGGAGAGGGGCTTGGGACCAGGGCCTGCAGGGCCAGGCCAAGGGGAATGGCTTGAACCTGCCCGAGGGGAGACTGAGCTGAGCTCTTAGGCAGAAGCTCTTCCCTGGGAGGGTGCTGAGGCGCTGGCACAGGGTGCCCAGAGAAGCTGTGGCTGCCCCATCCCTGGCAGTGCTCAAGGCCAGGTTGGACACAGGGGCTTGGAGCAAGCTGCTCCAGTGGAAGGGGTCCCTGCCCCTGGCAGGGGTTGGAGCTGGAGGAGCTTTAAGGACCCTTCCAACCCAAACCATCACATTTCTGCCTTTAACACTGGCTCCTTGCACTGCCTGGAGCCAAGACCCCCCTGAGGTGTGCGGGGCCGCTCTGACCACACCACCTGCGACACGGAGCTCCTGCAGCCTGGGGCAATCACACCTGAACCAGGGAGCTCGGGACAAACCCTCCCTGCATCCTCCTGCCTGGATGCGCATCCCGAGCTCTCCCTCGGCTGCTCGTGCCCCGGGAGGTCCAGCTCCATCCCGGCCGTGGGGCTCCCTTGCACTGCAAAGCCACAGCTCGGAGCGGAGCGGCTCCGGGAGCACCGCTCTCCCCGCCCCGAAGCTCCCGTTGAGCTGCGCAGGGTCTGTGCCAAACCCCTCCGCGGTCTCGGAGCTGCAGGGCTCGGTGCTGCAGCCAGGGAGCGCGATTGCGACGTGGAACTGCTCATCCCAGCGCCCAAGCTCCCTTAGCGACAGGAGCAAACGAGCTCGGCCCAGCGCGGCTCAGCCTCGAACAAGCCGCAGAGCGCACCCAGGCCCTGTGCAGGTGCCTCCTGCAGTGCCCCATGGGGCAAGGGCCATGGTGACATTGCAGTGCATGAGGTATCCCACCCCCCGATGTGCTCCCATCCCCTGTGCCCTCCCAGCCCCTTCATGGGGGGAAATTCCTCAGGGGTGATTGCACTCCCCTCCGGTGCACCCAAGGCAGGATGCTGCGTTATTAACTCGCAAGAGCTGGCAGAAAAGCAATCGTGGCTGTTTCCCCAAGCCTGAGTCCGGGGTAATTGATCTGAATGGGAAGGAATTGCTGCTCTTTATTGTCAGTTAGGAGATGATCTTCCAGGCCTTCCATAGTGATCTCATTTCGGGCTGTCCAACCAGACTTCGGAATTAAGAGATAAAGTTGTTTAAAAAGACTCCAGAGCTCTTTGAAAAAAACCCTTATAACTCTTTCTGTTTAAATGCGATTCTTCTGTCAGCGCTTAAGCTCTGTGCTATGAACGCTTCGAGTGGGGAGATGCGCAAGGAGTCAGGTTTAGTGTGAGGTGTCCCTGCCCATGGCAGGGGGGTTGGAACTGGATGATCTTGAGGTCCTTTCCAACCCGAACTGTTCTATGATTCTGTGATTCTAGGTTTGACATCCCCAGCATCCCGGTCCCAGCACAAGCCCCCATCACCAGCACCCAGTGGGGTGCAGGCACTGAGGGTGCTGCAGCACCAGCCCGGGGGTCTCAGAGACCCCCTCAGCCAGGGCAGGGGGAGGTCATTGATGGATCCGTGAAGCTCCTGTTGCAGAAAGCACAGCACCCAGGCACAGAATCAGTGCTGAAATGAAGCAGCTTTCCTCCCCCCTTTAAATAGCTCTTTTAAGACTGTTTTCAGGTGAAATTATTCAAGGCCAAGGAGTATTATGGGGTGTGATGCTGTTTGAGCTGTTCTGCTCCCAATAACAGAGCTTCCTCCCCGGTGCTGGGTCTTGGTCTGTGAATCACCTCATCCTAAACGCAGGAGAATCCAGTTCTGCCTCTATACCCGAGCTCTGAGATGTGAAATGAGACACAAAGAGCCGCAACACTTGCAGTAAACCCACGAGAGGTGGCAGTGCTGGCGGCAGGATTTTGGCCCACGCTTCACAGGAGCAAATACATCAAGTGGGTAGAAACAATAATGTTATCAAAACACAGGCTTTGCTTCATAAATACGTCCAGGCTGGAGTGAAAAACGCCGCGGCAGGAGGAGGGAGAGCAGTCAGCACAATGCTTCCATTGATTGAGATGCCAATCACAGCAGGGCTGCCGTCAGCTCCAGCAGCACCAACAGCAACAGGTCCCAGCTCCTGCCAGTGCAAATGAAAACCCTTCAGCAGTAATGGCTGTGGATGCTGAATGTCTCCGATGCTCTCACTGCTCCCCATCATTAGCTGTGATTGGTGCTTTCCTCACGCTCCTTTGCTCCAGGTTCATGGATATGTGTTTTATCTCTAATTAAAGAAAACTTCTGCAATGACACACACAGATCTCATGGGAGAGAAGTATCAGTCCTCGAACTGGTGCTGAGCCCCATGTGCCCAGCCTGCTCCCAAAGCCCATTCGCCTTCCGGATATCCAGCACCATTTCTCCCACCTTGCAGTTAATGGAGAAGTTGCTGGTGTTCACAGCCACTCCTCCCAGACCAGCACTCACTCCTGAGGCCATCCCAGTCCCCATCTCTGTCTGTCCTGGTCCCCATCGTGGTCTCCATCCCTGTCCATCGTGGTGCTCTTGTCTGTCTGTGCCAGTCGTCATCATAGTCCCCCACTATGTCCATCCCTATCCATCCCAGTCCCTGTCCCCATCCCCATCCTATGGAGCCGGGGACTCTGGCAGCAGCTATAAGTGATGCTGTGGGGCTGGGCTGTGGTGTGGGAGCCCCGGCACCCTCTGGACACAGCTCTTCCTCCAGTGCTCATGATGCTTTGCCGTTGGGAAGCGCCTTGCTGGGGATTACACTGCTGAATGTGCTTAATGCTCTCTTCCTAACGGAGTCCAGCTCCGCCTGGCCTGCACGCCTGCCTGGAGAGCACACATATTTTCCTGATTAGTTTTCAATTAATGGCCTCAAAGTCTTTCTGCCTGAGCGGTGGTAGAACACTCTTGGTGCATGGATCAGCATGACAAATAAGACTGAATGGGAATCTCTGCTTAAACCCTGGTATGGAATTAGACTGGAAACTGCTGCCCAGGAGCTTGGGGGGGGGGGAGGAAAATCCCTCATGTTGAAATCACCCAGCAGTGGGAGGAGATGGATCCCCCATCAGTGCAGAGCCAGCGGGACCCTGGCTGCCGTGGCTCAGAGGACGAGGCTCTTTATCCCCAAACTGCCTCACTCTGTAACCCCAGCGGGGCTCTGCGCTGCTCCGGGACCTCCCTCCTGCAAAGTCAACGACAACAAAGCCCAGGCTTTGGTTGAATTAATTTTGCTTCAAACCCAACAGAAACTTGCAAGGAAAAGAATCAATTATTCACTAAGCTCGAAAGATAATAAAGATAAAAATTAAGCTTGGATTTCGAGACAGAAAATAGTTCCTCTGCTGTTCAAATATAAATTAGGAGTGCACATAAATGCTACGCGACTCAAAATTCATTTTAATTTCTAAGCAGCCATGCAATATTCATAGTCACATAAGTGATTTCACATCTCACCCCTGAGATGACTGCGTTAGCACTGGAGGTAAATAGCTCCAGCGTAAGACACCTGGAGCACAGAGGAGCTACCCAGCCTCTTCTTGAATGGATGGCTTTTGCTGAAAGGATAAATCATGGAATCGTAATTGTTTGGGTTGGAAAAGACCTTTAAGATCATTGAGTTCAACCATTAACCTGGCACTGCCGCATCCACTACTAAGCCATGCCCCCAAGCACCCCATCCTGCAAATCCCCCTTGGATTGTGTGACTCCACCACTTCCACAGCTTCAAGTTGATGGGATGGTCTGGGGGGAGCTTGCTCATTGCAGCCGCCAATTCAAAAGCACAGAGGAAAATCCATGCGGGCGGATGGACCTGCCTGCAGTGATGGATCCTGCCTCCAGCCTCCAGTCGGCTCTGGTCTGGTCTCTGTAACTGCCCCTGTCACTGCTGCTGGCACCCAGACATCGTGTCTTTGGGAAAGCAGAAAGAATTATTAGCATGCTACAGATTTATGTCACTTGACAGCTATTGCCTCCCTTGGCATTCACAGTGCTCAACCCCAAGCTGTCCCTCTCCCTGACCAGGACTTTGTCCTGCCTGCGGAGACTCCAGTGTCTGCCCCTGGTTCCATCGCACAGGCACAATTTTACCTGCTTACTGCAGCGGTTGTCCTCTGAAACGGGACGGACCCATTGACTTCTGTCTCCACTCAGGCTTTTTCCATGGCAGCCTGAGAGGGATGGGAGATGATGGGAGATGGGAGATGGGGCTGGGGGCACTGGGAGAGCTTCCCTCCTCACTCATCCTCCCGGGCCTGGATGCGGAGCTGTCCATGGCCCCAGATGGCAGCTCCAGGGGCACTTCCGTTGGGATTTTCAGCTCTGGCTGGTCTGGCTGTTGATGGCATTGGTGCAGGGCGGGCGCCTTGGGATGCACATCTGTGTGTGTGTGTGGGTACCACTGAGCGCTGAAGCCATTTGTCTCTGGAACAGCACGAAAACAAGAGGGGAAAAAATATTATCTGCATTTTTGCCACGTATTCGTGTAAGTGTTGTGCGGGGAGGAAATAATTGTGGGCAGAACAAATGAGTTTGTCGTGAAGAAGCTCGCTGCTGGAACGCGGAGATGCAGATAACGCAGGGGAAGCTTTGGAACCAAATGCCCAGCTGCACTGACAAGGCCATTTTTGTAAGTGCTGCTCAGAACAATTTAAACAATTAATGTTAGCATTTAATGGACACTTGCACTATCTGCTGGAGCAGAAATGAGGACGTGCCTTCCATTACCTGCCACGCTTCTCCTATTCCTCATCTCCTCACCACCATTCCCCGCGGGCGAGACAAGGCGTATGTTAATCAAAACCGCAGCACAGCTGAAAAAAAAGAGGGGAAAAGGGAAAAAAAAAAGGTGGATTTCGTGTTTTTGTTGGCCCTGTTTTCCACAGAGGGAATGTGATACTTGACTATTTACAAGTAGAAAACCGTCAGGGGATACAACAGCTATCCGAGAAGGAAAACAAACCAGCTGCAGCCGCGTGTAGTACAAACAGAGGTGGGAAGTGAGCCTGCTTTGTTTTTGCCCGTTAATCCATGTAAATTGGTCCCTTGTCCGTGGAGAGAAGAGGAACGTGGCTCACAAAGCTCCAGCCCTTGAGAGCAGGAATCTGCCACCAGCTCCTCAAGGACGAGCACGCTGAGAGCTGCCCAGCTTGGCTGCCCTGCTGTGTCCTATGCCGGTGGTGGAGCGTCCTCCACATCCCACCTGCAGCTCCAGGCAGGTGATATCCGAGGCTCTGGGATGCTCCAGCCAAGATTCAGGGCTGCATCACCACCTCCTGCTCTCAATGTCCACTGCTCCCAACAATGGTGCACAATTAATTCTGTTGCTCACTCCTGCAGCACAATGATTACAGTGGGAGCATCCTCCCATGCAGACGGATGTGCCCTCCAGCCTTGCTGGTCCCCACCATCCTGTCCAACCCTCACCATCCCTGCCTGATCCCCCCATCCCTGCCTGATCCCCCCATCCCTGCCTGGACCCCCATCCCCGTTGACCTCTCTCCGTAGATGGCAGCAGCATCCCATGGTGTGCACAACACGCGGTGCCTCAGTGATGCTGCTTGAGCGAACGCTGCCGTCACCCTGAGGATGCCAAACGTGGGCTGCAGAATGGCTCCTGGCCCTGGGCAAGGAGGTCTGAGAGGGTTTCGGGGGGAAAGAGGCCGACTGAGAGGGGAAGAAGCCAACCATTGACCATGTTCAACCGCAACTGCCTTAATTTGCTTCTTTGGGTAATGAGGGGCAGGCTCAGGAGTCCTCCTGCTCCTGCCATTTGCTCGCTATCAAGGCTGCGAACCTCCTTGATCTGAAAATGAGTATTTTTCTTGACAAATCCTCCTGCTGCCTCTTTTCCTATTAATCTCCCTCTGTCTCTTCAGAGCAAAGAGAATTACAGAGGCTGCTCAGAAGCCCGCTTGCTCGTCTCTCCTTGAACCCGAATGGCAACCCGTTGGTAGCAGAATTGAGCAAATAGCAGAGAATATTTCTGCAAATATTCGCTCGAATTTGAAAGCAAATTTTCATCCCGCAGCACTCGCAGCTCCTTTGTGCTCCCATCCCAGCAATGCTGCAGCGTTTGCCCTAGGCAAGCAGAAACACAGGAAGCGTAACTCGCGCTTCTGTCAACTCCGAAAGGGAGCATTATTTCTGACTAAAAATATGCAGTTTGAACAACGATTTACTGGTGATTAATTCCAGGGTTAGAGGAAGAGGGGTGGTGGTGGCTGAGCCTTATGGAGCCGAGCCCATGTGCTTCCATTTCTGCCCCAGCACCAGCCTCTGATGCTCAGAGCAGCGCGAGGTCCTCAGCATCAGGTCAGCTGCAGGATAGATATTGGGCATCCCCGTCATTGCGCTGCTGGCTGCAGTGCTCTGTAAGAGCCTTAAAGAATGGAGTTGTTCGGCAATTCAGATAAAACAGGCATCCAGAGTTTGGGATCCAGGTTTAAAGCCCCTATTACTTTCTGCTGAACACTTAGGAGAGCCTAATCCAATTGGCCATATGGTCGTGGGCTCCTTCCGATCTAATTCACTCATCCCTTGGGCATATTGAAGGGAAAAGGGGAGGGGGGGGGAATTGAAAAAATGTAAATCACATTTTAATAGACTCATAAAAATACGCGAAGTGATGACCAAGAAAACTGATCAGATTTTATGGGCACGTGGGCTGCTCGACAGAATATGGAAATGCCACTCAAAGAGCAGAGCTGCCCTCGCGGAGAGCCTCACAACACAATCCAATTGGTGCCGCTCGCTAGACTGAGCAGAGGAGTAATTCACGCCGTCTGCATCACTGTCACCTCTGCTTCCTACGCGTGCCACTCAGCCTGGCTGGCACGGCACAGCCCTTCCCTGCGGACAAGAGAGTCCCAGGGGCAGCCCGGCCCCATTCCAAGGCAGGAGCGATGTTGGGAATGGTGTCAGAGCGGCGGCTTTCCCAGCCGTGGCGATGGCATCGTGGTCGTCGCCATCCAAATCCCGCTGCTTCCAAGGGGAGGGCAGGAAGGTGTTAAAATAAACATAGAGGAGGTTTATCTCGGGTCTACAGGGCCCCCGATCAGTGCAGCGCGATGGAGGGGAAAGAGTATTTACTGTTCCCATTGACACGCACTGATACACCCGAAGCCTGTGAGGATGGGGGCTCCTGGCAGATGAAATCCAGCTCCTCAGTGAGGCACAGCCCCAGTCTGGATGCTCTCCCCACAGTGGTGCTGCAGAGCCAAACGGAGACATAAAGAGGCAGCAAAATGCCCAGTGCCCAGAGGTGCAAATCCCTTCTCCTGGGGCAGCCTGTGTGGATAACGACTGCCCCAAAGGGCAAAGAGCGCAGGATTCAGCCAGAAATGAGCACTCAGGAGCAGTTGGCAAAGGCTTGGAGACCCCATTCCCCAGATTTCTGGCGGCTGTGCAGCTGTAGAGTGCTCTCACCCATGGTAATTTAGCCAGGGACTGTTGTTGGGAACAAAGGAAATATCTGAAGCTTTGACAGAGGCTTGTGGAAGAGAAAATAGATGTTGTGCAGGTGAGTTGCTAAAGTTCACCCCTCTAATTTCTCTGTAATTGTTCTGCCTTAGAGTGGAGCTCTCTCTCGAGCCTGTTTTCGCTTGAACAAAGAGCTGTTTTGTTGGAAGGGTTTAATTTTTGCCATTATGTGGCCCAGCACAGTCCAGCTCTGGGTACTTGCCACCAATTATCCGTCTGCTATAAAGCTAATGTTGACACAGAGGTCCTCAATGCATCGACTCTGGGAATCTGCCAGGAAGGCTGGTTTCAAGCAGAATAATTAGTGGGCATGGATGTACATGTAAGATGCCCTTGAACTGATGGGCTGTCTTTATTCACTGGGATGTGATCAATTCTGAGGTTTTTCTCTTAGACGAGCCCTTGAATTTAATTCCATTCTGTACAGTAAGGATTTCTTGTCTGAAATTCACTTTGCATCACGAGAGCCCTGTCTGAGCTCCCCCATTAGCTATTCTTTCCCCTCATCTGAGAGTCTTAAAGCACTTTACATGGATTAACTAATTAGCTCTCTTCATAACCCAGGCTTTAAGTTAATTTCCCCATGTGCATTATAAGGACAACGTCGATGAACAAATCACGCTTCCCCTATCGCTGCTGCAGGTAGCGCTGGGGCTGCTGAGATTAGAGAGGAAGGAGCCCCAGACCTCATGGGAGGGTGACACGAAACCCAAGCAGACACAAACCTCACCGGTGTACCTGTGCTCGCTGTTGTGCCTTCCCTACCTCCTGTGCCCCCCCTGCTCCGGGCTGCAGCAGCACTCCACACTGCCTGGGGAGCCGGCACAACTCGGATGGGGAGCACTGGAAAGCACCTGTAGTGATGTAAGGGGCAAATACATCGTGCAAAGCACGTGGCAAAAGAGCAGCAGGAAAAGACCAAGAGCAGTGTGGGGAGCGAGGGGAGAGGAGGGCAGGGAGGAAGATGCAGCACGAGGGCAGCGGGGGAATCGATCTGGAAATAAAGGTGATGCAGAGGCTGCCCAGGGTGAGGGTTATTTAGTTTGCAGCAGAGCGCCCGGAGTCTCAGCCTGGGAGGAGTTTTAGAGGCTTTTAAATCCTTTCTGTGCCCTTTGGTCCTGCAGCGGCCTCAGGGCTTGCTCTGGGCACAGGGTAGCACAGATTGTGCATCCCAGTGTTGCTCCTTAGGCATCCTCCCAGCACTTGGTGGTCACGATGGGCAGAGGTTTCCATCTGGGCTATAGATTCAAAACTTACCTTGGAGCTGAGTTGTGGAGGTGGAGGCTGAGTGGGAAGAAACCTCCTTTTCCTCCTGTCTTATGGAGCTGCTGAGAGAAAGGCAATTCTGAGCATTCAACTGAACGACAGAAATAACCCCCCTTACAGAAGGGACGTCCTCCTCTCTTGAATTCTGCCGTTTCAAAAGAGATTACTACAGGCTTTTATAGTTCTATCCAGGCCTGCTGATTCCATCACTGTTATTGTGTCTGCAGGTCCTTTCCAGAAGGATGTGATTGGAGTTACTCAGTCCAAGCCAGGCAGCGCTGCCTGACGGGGGCTCTTTGCTCTGTTTGGAGGTGTTCGGGCAGGTCCAGTGTTCAGCCCCTGGCCCTCTCCTGCACCCTGCCCTGCTGAAGGACCTGGCAGGGAAGGCACGGTCCTGACAGCAGGGATGACCAAGAGACCAAGAAACCCAGTTCTTCCTGAATTACCTCATCTAGAAATAACAGCCTCCCCTCCCCTGCCCGCATCCCTCTGGCTTCATGCACCTGGGAATGACTGTAATATAAAGGCTACACTCTAATAGCTGCCCACCTGCAGGGATGAATATACCCATTTAATATCTGGCTGTGCAGCCTGCCTGCTTTCTGTTGAAAATGTGCCTTAAATGTCTGTAGGAGCAGGGCACGGCAGCACGCTGCAATGGGTAATCTCCTTCTGTAGGCAGCAATGGGGTGGCCCCATCCCTGTGCGTGCACAGTGAGCGTGGGCATCCCAACCTGTGGTTTTCAGAGGGGAGCTGCTGCAGGCAGCCCTGGTCCAGTGGGCTCATCGCAGGGCTGCGCGTTGACGTCCAAATCACTCCTGCTGCCATTCACCTGGAGCAGCTCCGCTCGGCACAAGCAGAGGGATGAAACCTCGGTGTTTGTGCCCGTTCCACCTCTCTCCTGCTATTCCCAAGGGCTGTGATTTTATGTTTGTTTAGAGGTAATTTCACTGCCCCCGAGTTTACAAGCCACTCCAGCTCACTTGTACGGACAGTTCAGTACGCCGAGTACATGCAAGGGTAGTTTACTACTGCTTATATACTCTCGAGGCAACAGGAATAACTGCTGCTATATATTAAATGCCACAGTATAAAATAGAAGAAGGACATTCATCTTTTATTTCTTCCCTTTTCTAAACTCCTACTCGTGTTCAATTGCTGCTCTTGTAAGTTATGGAAAGGTTTATTTTCTGGTAAGCATGCTCTGCTTCAGCATCCAAAAAAAGAGCAGCGTGTAAAGGGAGGATACAATACCTCCTGGCTGAGCCTGGAAAGGAGTGGGCACGAAGGAGGGGAAGAGATTCATCTGAAGGAGGAAGGGAGTGAAATTAAGGGATGGGATTTACACTGAACAGCAGGGAAATGTGCTAACAGGGAGAGCCATTAGGCACAGAAGAGCTTCTAAAGAGGAAGGTTGTTGTGCTGGGGCTGTAATAGCTGGGGAGAATTCATCAATGTAGCCTGTGGGAAGCTGGCAGGGATTCTGGACCTGGAATCTTTGGCCACCCAAGGGCTGGCTGTACCAGGGCCACATCCCCATGGGATGGGCTGGGGACAACCTGCAGCGCCAGTGGGACATGCAGAGGTCCCCATCTCCCTTCCTACTGCCCATCCTCTGGGTGCTGTGTGACAGCAATGAACATCAGGGTGCTTATCAGAGTGTTGGGAATCCCTGCTCTTGTTAGGACAGGCAGGCCCACGGGAGGGGAATTACCTGCTTTCAGAGGATGCTTCTGTGCTGCTTGCAGTGGCTTGCTCCTCCCTGGGCAGCAAAGCAGAGCCCCATCCCGTTAATTCTGCTTTTCCCCTTGGCTGTGGGTTTAGGGAGCGTGTGGAAGCTGTGAGCAGTGACACAGATCCCCTGCGCTGCTGGCGAGCCCTCACAGGCCGCAGGGGAGTCAATTCCCTCCTCTGATGAAGCCACTGATGATGCTGCTGCACTGGGGCCAGAGGCTAAATGCAGGGCTGGTGGCCGAGAGCCCTTCTGGGATGGGAGCAGGTGGTTTGTTCACAGCCTTATCATTTCTGTCTCTAAAAAGTGACCTTTCCCCACCTGGTCGAAGGGGCTGACTGATGGCACGGGGCTGATGGCAGCTGTAAATCTCGGTCTGAGAGTGAGTTAGAGATAGGGATTTATGGCTGCACCTCCAGCAGGTGGTAAAACCCATTGTAAATCTCTGCAAAGCTCGTCAGGATGCTAATGGATTGAGCTCCCCATGCTTAAATTTCACAGCTTCCAGCTCTCCTGAAATGTCACCTGGAGGACTCTGTGCAGAAGGACATGGGGATAGAGATAGCCTTCCTCAAGAGCCTTTGGTGAGCTCTGACTGCAGGGACAGCCCCAAGGTCTAGCACCAGAGGGGAGAAATGTGGTATTTTAGCTGAACCCCAGCCTGTGGCTTAGCTCCTGCTCACCACAGCCCATGGTCCCATCACCAGGCTGATGCCTTGGGATGCAGGACTTCATCCGCATGGTCCAGGGGATGCCACTGCCTGGATGGACACACACCCCACTGGTACTGCTCTGCTGTTGCCTCCCTCCTGTGCTGCCTTTGGACACCAAGGCTTCCCCCAGCTCTAGCCCCACATCTGGGGTGCAGGGGGTGGTCAGACCTCACCACCCCTCTCCCATCCTTCATCCCCACCACATTCAGCCTCACGGGCTGAGGAGTAAAGAGCAAAGCCTTTGGCGACGCTGCCTGCGGCGCAGGGAAGGTGCTGGGTCTGAGCCTGGAGCCTGGGCAGCAGGAGACAAATGGGACAGGGAATGAGTGGCGTTAATGTGCCCACAACCGGCATTAATTTCACCTCTGCCTTCAGCAGGTGAGCAGCGCTCGGCAGCAGCCTCCCCTAGAGAAGGAATGATGATCCCTATTTGTCTCGTCGGGCGCCGCAGCTCTGGAAGCATTTTTAATTCAGTTTCTCCATTTCCCCTCTCTTTTTGTCTTCCTGATTGTTAAGTCCCATTAGAATCTGTCTTGTTGCCTGCTTTGTGGCAGGCAGGGGAGAAGTATTTCAGGTATTCCTCTTCTGGAGGTTTATCCCGACTGAAAGCAAGTGAACCCGTTGCTATTTCTAAGCTACTTCCATCATATTTGCTTTGATTTATCTGGGTAAATGAAAGGAAAAGAAAGATCCCTGTTCTTGTTACAGGCCTGGGATCAGGTTTGCAAACTCACGTGAATGCACAGGCGGGTTCACCCTAAGCTAACCCATGGCCCAGCTCAGCCAACCTCATCTGACACCATTTCATAACTCATCTGTCACAAACATTTACTCCTTACATGCAGCAACCTCCCCAGACTGCGTGTTGTGAACTCCAGACAGAGCACAGCCCATAAACGTCAAGGAAACAGGAGTGCAGGGGGCATCCCAGCTCTTCCAGCCCGGCGGATACAGACCCAACCCAGGAATCTCCCAGGTTTCCTCTCGACTTCTTCAAAGGATCTAAGGCAGAAGCTCTGCCCTGTGAGGGTGCTGAGGCGCTGGCACAGGGTGCCCAGAGAAGCTGTGGCTGCCCCATCCCTGGCAGTGCTCAAGGCCAGGTTGGACACAGGGGCTTGGAGCAAGCGGCTCCAGTGGAAGGGGTCCCTGCCCGGGGCAGGGGTTGGAGCTGGAGGAGCTTTAAGGTCCCTTCCAACCCAAACCATTCCCTGGTTGTATGAAACACCAGAAGTTGTTATTCCAGGGCAGCTGGAACCCTGAGCTCAGCTCCCAGACCAAGCAGAGCATGAGACCATCAACCCGGATGATTTCGAACCCAGTTTTGCTTTCCAGGCTGAGCCTGTCGGGATCATTCCCACCAGAGCTCCTGCCACCGCTTGGAAGGAAGGGAACTTCTGTCCTAAACCTGGTGCTAACAGAGCAGCCTGACTTCCTGCTCACTTCCCCAATGGCTTGTAACGCTGACAGACACTGACCTAATGATGCATTTTACAGTGGTAATGCTATTACCAAACTGCTGTTGGCTCAGAGCTTTTAATGCATTAACTGGCTTTCGCTCTGGCGGGGCTGTCTGCATCCTCAGTGAGCAAATAATAAGAAGCGAAATATTTCACCGAGTCCTGTGGAATTCCAATAGCATGTCATTGATTTCTGAGTCTCTGGGACTCCAAGAGCTTAAACATCATCGGTTTCTGTCATTAAGGACCGAAGCAGTGGGGCTGTGAAAATCTGCAAGGCAAATGAGTAAATATTAGGGCTGGTTATTTCCCCTGTTGTGCCGGCACTGCCTTGCTCCCAGTGAGCTGCGACACCGCAGGAGAGGCCAATCAATTGAAATGAAGTGAAAGAAGAGTGGAAAAATATGAAGAAGAAAGACACAAACTGAAGAGATTTGCCAGCGCCCGAGGCTCACAGCAGGGAACCGCAGAGCTGGTGCTGAAAGCTCAGCCCCACCACGCAGCCGCTCATCCCCGGTGGTCTGGGACAGGATGGACCCAGCCTTGGTGCTGGGCATCACCGCCATGACCATAGCCACTATGCGCTGTCCCCGTAAAGGTGTCCCTAAACCATCACAAGGGGGCTCAGCATCATCCCCGTTTCCAGAGGGATGGACCCGAGGCGCAGCGGGGGCTCGGGTCTGTGGGTGACCAGTTGCTGGGCTGGGAAATGGTTTTCAGATGAGGGGAAACAAGCTGTCAGGGCTGACTCCATGTTCGCATGCAGCTCATCCTCTACACAAAAGGAGCATCATAGCAAGCAAATGTCATTTGTATTGTGATCATTAGCTTGAGCTGTGGGAGGTGCCTTCTATCAGTTCAATCCTTCCAGGGGCCCCCACAGGGAAGAGGAGAACTTCTTAAGTGCACAGTGGCATTTAAGAGGTTGCTGCCTGCTCCGAGCAGATGTTCCCAGGATTTGAGAGCTCGGTGTACGAGACAGCTTCAAATGGGAATAAGAGAAGCTGCGATATTTATGGGCTGCTCTGCATGGGAGAGGGGCACGCGATGTGTGGCAGCTAAAGGTACACCCAGAAACACACCGGTGGATGAGGTCAGATCTGCGAGCAGGGCTAAAGGAGGGGTTGGAGAGGAGAAGGAGCAAAGCCTTAGGTTGGTTCCTTCTCTGTGCTCCCTGGGTGATCCTCTCCATGGGCTCTACAGGTGCCTTTGATGGAGAAGCCTCTGCTTTGCCCCTGCACACGGGCACTGCTGCGCAGTTTGTATTGCTGCAGAGCCCGCTATAGATGGCAGCATTGATGAGCCAGTCCAGCTCCTCAGCTGGCATTCCCGAGATAATGCACAAAATACACCGGGGAACGTGAGGCAGAGAATCCTGAGCGCAAACCCTTCCCCTGTTGTGCCTGCGCCTCAGAGCTCTCCATCGGGAGCGGCTGAGAGCCCTTGCGCCAGGCGATGTCCTGGGACCATCCATCTCCTCCACCCTGCTTTGGGTCACTGTCGCCTTCCCATATGGGCTCTGCTCCTCGGGGAGGTTTTATCACCCCAATGCCTGCCAAGAGGCAGCACTGGATGAGGCGCTGCTGCTTCCACAGGCTGCTTGGGAGTGCTGGACAGAGAAAGAGACAAGACAGGGATGGGGAGCTCTCAGGGATAGGTTTTTCCAGCCCTTCCATCTATAGTGCTCATAGTGACTGATGGTGAGTGAAATGCAGTTTGTGGTTCAGCCCGATGAACCTGGAGCCCTAAATCACACCAGTCTGCCAAGTGAAGTGCTGCAGCCTCCTGCCCTCGCCGCTGTACACAGAGAACATCTCCAGGCTCCGGGGAGCAGTTTAATGAAGTGCCTGATGCTGCCAACAGGCCCTGGCGTGTTTCGTGCCCCTCCTGTGGAAGTCCCTTCCCCTTTCCTCGTGCTTTCTGCAACGCGCTCTTGTAATTGCTGCCCTTCTGCGGGGGAAAACGACCGGGAAGAGCAGCTGGGCAGCAATGGGCTTGTTAAGTGCTGCTCTTCTGCAGTTCCGGCAGTGATGCAGGGCTGGGATGTGCCTCAGGTGGCTGTGCCGGAGAGGAGGGGAAGGGAAGCGTCCCAGCTCCACAGGCTGCTTGGGAGGGAAAACGGGGCAGAGGGAATGTTATCTGGGGACCAGGGCCTCTAATCCCTGCCCCAAAGGGGAAGGCTGTTGAGCATCAATGCATGGGGCAGCTTCCCATGTTGGTGAAGGGAGGAAAATGCCTGCTTAGGACACAGACAGTAAGAATAAAGGTGCGCAAGATCCCATCCAAAGCCTCTCCACAAGTTTCCTATCTATTTTCCAGACACAACACCCTCATAGCAGCCTCTTGTTTTACTCATAAGGGAAAACCCCTTTCTTTCTTTCTTTACCTAATTGAGAACCCTGGTGGAAAACAAGCTTTGCTTCCAGAAGCAATTACATCCCACCTCTTAACTGCATCAGGTAACTTGATAAAACTCCAGTGGAGAAATATTTGCTCATATTTACTCATTTGTTCACTTGGCACCTCCCGAAATAAAGCCAAATTAAAACAAAATGTATAAAGGGCAGCCCGCTCGCTGCTAAATCCTCCCCACTCCGAGCGCTTTATTACAGGAGCAACGATCCATCAGCTCTCGCCATAAATCAGAATCATGCCTTCAGTTTATGGAGATGCAAATTGTCGGCTGCTGCCGTTACGTCAAAAATACCCCGTGCCAAGAGTGAAACATGGTTATTGTGTGGGTTGTGTGCCCTCACAGGAGGTCCAGGCACTTTGGGATCAGGCAGTAAGGAAAGCAAAAGGAATTCAAGCCCTTTCTTTCTCCTTTTGGGCTGCTTGTAAAAACAAAGCAATCAGCATCCTTGTGTGAACGTAGTCTGAAGACACAGAATGAATACTCTATAAGTGCCCTGAAAACCACCCCCCAGCATCTATCGATCATAGCCTGTTTGTTATCTGTGTCCAAGCACAGGAATACAGCCCTTGAGATGAGACCAGGCCATCAATATTCTCCCTGGGTGTACATGCTGCTGGAGCTCTGGATTGCGGGTTGGATCACCACGCCAGGAGCTTTCCATTATTTCTTGGTCCAAAAAAGAGGGAGCGCTGCGTTCCCTGCTTGCCACTGCTCCGTATATGCTGGTAATGGGGAAATAAAAGGCTGTAGTGTTACTCGTAGTTCACAGGTAATCATTATTCTGCTGTAATGACAGGAAAACAACAGGTCTTGGGGGAATTACAGCAGGAATCAGCTCAGCGAAGTATTGACATCATTAGTCATGATAAGTCTCACTCATTGCTGCCCCAAATGGGGCTTCCAAGTGCACTGACATCAGCAGCAGATCCCAGGCAAACCCCGTTCCAGAGCAGTGAGCTTGGCCGGCCTGTGCCCCATACAAAACCTGCCCCGTGCAGGTGATGATGCACAAAGCCAGACCAAAGCATGGCCAGAACCTCCTCTCAGCCATCCCCACCACTGAAGGCTGCTGAGGGGCACAGTCTTGGGGAGCAGATCCCCCGGGATCACAGTTTGGAGCTATCCCTGGAGCCGCTGGTGTGAGCAGAGTGATGTCTCATGATGCTGACAGGGCAAACAGGGATGCTGCCAGAGCACACTGCATGGAGGCTTTGACAGGGAGCTGGAAGGTGCTACTGTGCTTTTATATAGCAATTAATAAAGCCACAGAGTGAATCTAATCCTGAGGAGATGATTTCTGCTTGGCTGGGAGGGAGAATGTGCCTGGAGACATCCTGGGTTTCCCCAGCACCCAGACTGCGCATCGCTCTCCGCAGCAGGCACAAGATGCTGTGTGGGATGGGGCCACAGGATCACATCCTGCCCTTGGCCCTGACCCTGGGCTCCCTTGGGCCCTCAAAGCTTTCCTGATGCCCTGGTGTGGGGGACATTACTGCTGGCCCACCAATGGCTTTATGCCACAGCAGCATGGGAGGGTATGGCAGGAGTAAGAATAAGACAAGGATCTGCTGTCGCAGGGATATGGGACTGTTGTGTGACAGGAGAGGCCATGGGGAGATGACAGCATCTCCCCCTGTGCAGCCCCCCTGGGGGGGGCAGTCAGCAGGGGATAGGCACTGATTGAGGGTTAAACCTCCAAGCAGCGGCAGGAGGTCATCTTAGTCATCAAAAAGGGCTCTAAACACAAGTGCAATCCCATAGGAGCAATGTGCCCCCATAAAAAACCATAACCACCTTTAGTAGGTGCTAGGAAGGGGCACACTTTACCTGGGATAAATCTGGTCACGCAGGAAACAGCCCTGTCACGACGAGCGTGGTGCTTTGCTTGTTAGAGGCTTCGATTCCAATTTAGTTCGGCCCTCACTGAATATACTTAGTGATGAGGGGGCCAGGTAACACAACAGGGCTGTGTTTAGCATGTTCAACCATTCACCGAGAGGCAGCTTTGAGCCGTTCATTTATTCCATGGAGGTTCATTTGCGGTGTTGTTACGCATTCCAGTTGCACCTCAGGAGATGCGTGCCCAGATGCCCCTGTGTGCACGCACACAAACCTGCACGTACACACACTGTCAGGCGTACCTTCGGTAGCACAGCAGTTGCACAGGGTGTTTTCAGTGCTTGTATGATGCTCAGCCTGAGAAGTATCACAAAGAAAACTCCAGTGTCTCAGAAAAGGGCTGGAGGTGGCTTTGGGCAGTATTTTTGCAGTTATTAAGGTGATCTAAAGGACCATTTTGCTCCTTTTGTGGGATCTTAGCTCAAAATGAGGTCACTGCCTGGGATTCCTTGGAAAAGCCTACGGTTCCCCTAAAGCGATGACCGTGAAAAACAGCTTTTGGAGAACTTTTACGCCTTTTCCTGTTTCCTGAAGATCTGCCACAGGGTCTGAGGATTTACACTCAATCCTCTGACAGTGCATTGGGTTTGCTCTGTGTCGGTGCAACGGCCAATGCACTGCAGGAGTGATGTCCGGATCAAACACTTGGTGCAATGTGGTGTGGGCTCTCTTGGCTGGCTCCGATCGCTCGAGCCAACGGGAAGGATTATACAAGTGATTTTCTCCTCTTTGCATCCACAATGCAATGTTTAAAGCTCCCCTCCAAGGCCAAACACACTCAGTTCCAAGGGTTTCGCTGTCCTGTGTGCTGGAGGCTGCTCAGGGGCTGCGCAGAGCCAGGGCTGGGTGACCCTCTCCTTCCAGATGTGCTAATTTAAAATGCTGGTTAATAACCCCCGACTCACCTGCACGGGCAGAAGGAATAAAATAGAAAGAGGTTCTGCTTTATTTATTCTTCTTAATATGAAATTCATGCCCCGATTGCCTTTGCTTTCGCCAGCCGGGCTTCTGGGAGGTAAGAGATTCAGTTCATGAATCTGAATTTGGGGAAGCTTCATCTTTGGAGCTTTCTGTTGAGGGAAAGTTACTTGATAGCCGGGGAGCCAAGGGGGAAATACATTATTGAAAGAAAAGCTTCCTTTTTAATCTAAAATTCAGCAGGATCTTTGAGATGAAAAAGGTTATTTTCAAGAGCCTGTCCAGCATATCTTGAGGGCTTCTCCTTCCCATACAATAGCGAGTGGGAGGGAGGGAGGAGGGAGGAAGGAGCCTCGGTCAGAAACAGAGGCCGCTGCTTCTCTCTCAATTACACCAGCATCCCATCTCCTGACAAGGGAATAGCAATTCCCCTCCAAAGAAGTGCTCGGAGGCTGACGGCAGAAAGAGGAGAAAGTAATTACGGCTTAAATGTGCAAACAGTGACCCCCGGGAGCAGCCTGGCAGAGCGCAGGGGGCTGCTCACATGAGTAATGGGTGAGTTAGCGCTCTGCCACCCAGGAAAGCACGTCCACAGGAGCCCTGGTCCCTCTGAACTCCATTTATTGAATGCTGTTTAAGAGCATATTGAAGCCCAGAAACCAGAATGCCAGGACCTCTGGGGATGGGTGGATGCTGGCGAGTTTGCACTCAGGGGGCTCGTGGTTCGCTGCCAAGACATCCATGAAGCCCTGCACGAGGCACACACTTACAAGGGCTTATTTTCTTCTGCTGCCTCCCCAGCAAACAGCTTTGGAGCACGGAAAGGACAAGATGCCATTTTCTGGAGGGACGGTAAAGCAGGTAGTGCCGCATTCTGTGCTGCTGGAGCAATACCTGTGCCTCAGCATCAGCCGAGCCCACACGGGTGCTGCCCTCCCTCAGGTTGGGCCCCGTTTCACAGGGGTTGCAGCTGCTTTCGCCATGGGTGACCATGGGGAGGATGGAGATGAAACCCTGTTCCCTTCGCCCCATGTGGCTGAGTGGAGGAGCTGGACCCCTCGTGAGGCAGTGGAGAAAATCTTGCCAGGGTCAGAGTGATGCTCGGGAGGAGCCTGTTTTTCTCTCGGACCTGGAAAGAATCCAGGTCTGCCTCTGCTCCCAATTTAAAAGCATTCTCTTGCCACGGTCAATTATTTTAAATCCTCTCTGTGGACTGCGCTGTGCTCAAGGAGCTGGCAAGAGCAGGAGCCGTGCGTCTGGATCTGCACAGGGAAACAGGGAGCGACAGGCTCCGGCTGCTCTCTGGGGATGCCATTAGGTGAGATGTATGTGCAGGGATGGAAATGCAGTAATTCTGTTCTGCTGTCAGCACTTTTCCCCACTAGCACTCATGTAGCCACGCTCCTCTCCATGCTTGTACATAGACTTTAGGGGCTCGCTGCATTAAAAGGAGGTTTGTGATCCTGCCACTTAGATGACAAACACCAAGACATTCCTGCTCCAAAGGATGCGTTTACTTTCCTGTTGGCTGCTGTGCTGGTGACGGGTTGACAGACCCACAGCATCCTCCTGGCTCTGTCAGCCTGCAGATCCAATCCCGGCCTCTGGCTCCAGTCCTGGCCAGATTGCATCCAGGTTCTGCCCTGCCCGGTGCTGAGCAGGGACATCCCGACTTCAGGGAGTTTCACACCTATGGCAATGCAGGCTCAATGTCTTCCATTCACTTTTGACCCACTGAAAAGCCATTAAGCTGGGAGGAAATGGTAAAACCTCCGTTGGCATTCAGAGAAACAGAATTACGCTAATACAGTATTCAGAGCAAATTATCTCTTCTACCTGGTTTTACAAGGAACAAAACCTCAGGTCCTGGGATTCGGGCTCCCTGGCAAAACTAATTGCAAGGTATTCATAGCTTTAATGTATTAGCTATGCAAAGAAGTCTTCTTTCTTTCCTCATTGACCACAAAGTCTTTAAATTAGTTCAATCTCACTTTGCAGCTATTTGAACGTGCTGATGGAAAGAGGCAGCCTGGAGAGCTGGGGGGATTCAGGGATGGGGAAGTGGAAACCGGAGGGGGGTCAGGCTTTATAACGAGAGCAGAAGTGATGGGAGGGTGGAACTCCTCGCTGCTGGGCACCCGTGGCCCCAGTGGTGAGGTGTGGGGACAGACAGCATCCGCACTGATACAGAGAGCACCAGCGCTGCCATAGGAAATGAAAGGCAAATGAGGAGCTTTGTACAGCACAGCGGTTTAGGTCTCTGTTTCCTTCTGCCATGGGCAAACACCACAATGACTTCTAAATGGTCATTTTTGGCTTGCTTTTAGAAAGGCAGAGCAAGGGCAGATCTCAGGGAGCCCCTCCCAGGACATCGCCTTCCTCTCGCGGGTTCCAACAGCAGAAAAATCCATTTCCTGCTATCCAATAGAAATAAAAGGGCTCCATAAGGGATACGAGGCAGATGCAGGGCAGAGCTCAGGTGTACTCCTTGTGCAGTTGTCCCAGTTATTACTGCAGTGTTGTTTCGGCTGTGTCTCATTACGCGGAGCAAAGGGAGTTGCTGGTGGTTTCCCTCGCCATCCATCCTGCTTTCTGCACCTTTCTGCCGCGTGGAGCTGTTGTGTGTGGAGCCATATGGTCTTGAGCAACGAAGGCTCCTTTCTGCCTCATTTCCTTCTCAATCTGCACAGTGACTCCAGCATTAGGTTTAGAGCTGCCCATCCTTACCCATTGCGATAGGGCAGACAGCGCGTCAGCTTGTAGTAATCCAGCAGAGCTCCTCCACCTTTGCTCCGATGGCAGGTCAGGTGCAGCCATATGGGAATATGGGCACTCCAGGGAATCTTCGCACAGCTCCTGCCTACCTGTGCTCCTTTCCTGTGCAGCAAAGGCACAGGACAGCCCCAGCCATAGGGTTTGCCTGAAGTCCAGGGCTGAAAGATGGGATCCCTGCATGCAGAGATCACGGATTCCCCTGCTTCCTCGCTGGCTCTTTCCCCCTTTGTCTATCCAAAAAGGAATCACCTTCCAAACCCGCAGAAACCCTTATGTGAAGGGAGGTATTGGTTAATACGAGCTAAAATAGACTTTTCTGAGCACAGAGGATTGCTTCCTTCCTTTTTTTACACCTAAACAGCAAAGTGATGCCTTGAAGATGAGCTTAGTTCATTATTTATAAAAGCAAAATCCTTCCGAATGTAGTAAATGTGAAAACATTGTATTGGGGTGTACGGTTTGGGAGGATTAGGCTCTGAAGTCTAGACATTTATCTCTGAACACATTCCATTTGCATTCATTACATACCCCGCTGTACCTCTAAACATGAAAACCGATCTGCAGAACAGATGATCAAAGCAGGGAAATGCAGATCAGAAAACATGCTGTGTTCACTTAGGAACGAAAAATGGTGTTCAAACCCATAATTGTCTGATATTCCAGTACATGAAGCTGTAATGCAGCTATGGGGAAACCTCAGAAGCTGCTGACATTTGGTTTGGAGACGCTGCTGAGGGTTCTGATGTGTTAGCAAAGCTTCTCCGAGCCCTGTGGCAAAGGAAGGGTGCAAGGACTGCAGGATGCTGTCTGCACGGCCAGCCCTGAGCACATCTCCCTATGGGATCCATCCCTAAGGAACACCATAGAATCATAGAACAGTTCGGGTTGGAAAGGACCTCAAGATCATCCAGCTCCAACCCCCCTGCCACGGGCAGGGACACCTCACACTAAACCATCCCACACAAGGCTCCATCCAACCTGGCCTTGAACACTGCCAGGGATGGGGCACTCACAGCCTCCCTGGGCAACCCATTCCAGTGCCTCACCACCCTCACAGGAAAGAATTTCCTCTTTAGATCCAATCTAAACTTCCCCTGTTTCAGTTTTAACCCGTTACCCCTTGTCCTGTCACTACAGTCCCTGATGAAGAGTCCCTCCCCAGCATCCCTATAGGCCCCCTTCAGGTACTGGAAGGCTGCTATGAAACCATCAACACAGGAACCTCCCCATCAAGCTGTTCCTGTGGGCAATGCAACAGGCAACTGCGTGGAGCGGCTGCTCCAGCCCAGCCCACGATATTGGGTGCCACAATATTATGGACGGGGCTTGGAGCAAGCTGCTCCAGTGGAAGGTGTCCCTGCCCATGGCAGGGATTGGAACTGGATGGGCTTTAAGGTCCCTCTCAACCCAAACCTGTCAAATCACTACTCAATTTCCTACTAATCCAGACCCTTCCATTCTTTGCACTGCTCGGATGTTGCATTAACAGATGTACCACTACTGCATCCCCACAGCTTCCCTTTTCCAACACAAATACAGCATCCCCCCAGGTGCGAGCCTCTGAACTTTATTCAGTTTTAAGAGTCGTGAAAAACAAAATCAATGTTAATGATCTAGAGACCACGTTAGTCAGCTCCTCTCCAAATCTGTACCTTTTAGCATTAATAATTGCTGTTTAACATCGCCCTGAGCCCCTGTGGGAGTGGAAGTCTATCAGCATCCTGATATGAAATGCCTGTGCTGGTACATCCCCCTCCTAAGCAGAAACCTGAAATCCATGTTGAGTATTTCTGCCTTTTCCATTGAACGCTGTCTCATGTTAGAAGTGCTCAACAAGCCTGTAGCTAAAGCCTTGAAAACAGGTGAAATTTGGGGTGAAATTTCTCTAATTTGAAGGAACTTTCGCTCTACACGGGGACTAATGCCAGGTCTGCTGGAAACATTCCCAAGTTTCACGAAGCATTCCAGCGAGTTTGGAATCACTTTAGGATGATTTATATGTTTGGAAAGAAACCAGGCTCCCAGGCTCCCTCTGGCTTTGACCTAGCCCGAGCTCCATCACTTGGTTTATACCATGATTTATACCACGCATCTTTTGCATAACTTCGAACCAGGATAAAACTTCAGCCCACAAAACCGTGTGAAGTGAGGCTGACACAATGGCTTGCAGAAATCCCTTCTGTATTATTAATCTGCCTTATCTCTTCAGCGTGCTCATTTCCTAGCCCAAACGCACCCAAATCCCAGATCAGAGGGTACTATTGTTTCCCGTCTCTCTCTGTTCTTACAAAGGGAAGCTAATTACATTGAAAGACTCAGTAGCTGTTTAGGACCACAACAGAACCGATGAAGCACTGTCAAAGCTTGTGCTAACTGGTCCAAAACTCTCCTGCTTTTAACACAGAACTCCCTGTCTTAATAGAAACTTTAAGCGACAAATCCACAGAATGAATCTGGTATTCATTATTTGCAAGAGAGAAGGGGGGGGGGGGGATTTAAATGAAGCATATATTCCGTGAGGAGCCTCAGGAAATCATTTAGCAGCTCAAGAGAGGGGGAAGCTGCGTTATCATTAGAATTTACATGATACATTAGCCAGGAGTAGAAATGTTAATCTTTCCATCCGAAATCTGTTTGCAAAATCAGTTGCTTTAATGCCCTTTTCTTGTCAGCAAAGTGGAAATCCTTTCACCTCTGCATGCAGCTGGAGAAATTAATTTGGTGAACTATCGTCCTTTCCCCAGAACATCACCGCAACGAGAGCAGGGAGCGACGTCAAGGTCAGAAAGGCTGCAAGTTACTAAAGGAATGAGGCATTTTTAGCCTTAAAGAACTGCTCGTTCAGTCTGTGTCAGATAAACAACCACTTGCTTCATCCTGCTGCCTGCTCCATCTGGATCTGGTGCGTAACTGCAGAGGTTTGACTCTGTTTCCACCTGAAATGATGTAGATCTAGTGATGGACAAACCAAGGTTTTTTTGGTGCAACAGCTTCTTGCACCCACACATACCTTTTTCTGTAACCAAGATTCACACTAAACTGGTAAATGTGTGGAAATACTTCCTCCCATCTCTCACATTAAAAACCTTCTTACTTTTAACTCCTCTGGCCCAAAAGCAAACTGCCACGATCCACGCATAGAGCTGAGCATAGAAGTATCATCATGAAATTCAGTGCAGCTGAACATGCTCCTGCGTTTCATGCGCACTTGAATACCTTGCTGGATTGCAGCCCAGTCGCCAAGATTTGTCATAGTCAAAAATCTCACTGTAAATTTCCACTTAATGGAAAAAAAAGGAAATTCACCCCCTGCTTTTCTCTGCCCAGACCATTCCTTCTGCACCGTAAAGCTCTGCTTAGCAAGGCAGGACCACGCAGCGGTGCTGGGAAGGACTGGATGTCCATGCTAGCACAGGCAAAATTCTTCTTGAAAGACACTAAGAATATCTCTTGTACACCTTGGCCTAAAATAGTCTTGATCCCTAAATAACAAAGCATCTGGAGTTAAGAGAGCCAGGAGCTGGACCACAGCGGGGGAACGCTGGAGTTCCCAGTGTGCCTGGGGGCTGATGAGACACTGTAATGTCATGGGCAGCGTAATGTGATTTGGAAGAGCTTTATGATGAAAAAGGCCTAATTGAGTGCCCTGGTAGGATAAGACGTAGCTCCTTATACTCTGGAGGAGAGGCAAATATATGCGTGTTTCTGGTCAATGAGATACACTCAAACCCCATTTTCCTCTGTAGCAAACCATTGCCCTGCCACCTCTTTATTAATTCTCACAAAGGCTGAAAGCTATTTTCTGGCACCAGATCCCCCAAATTTCCAGTTAATAAGCAGGCTTTGTGCTGTTGACCTTACACACGCTGGCACAGCCAGATTTTCCAGCAGAAAGGAGAGGCCAGCAGCCAAGTCCTATTACATTTTAAAGCACTGCAGCTTGGAGAGGAAAGGGAAATTATACAGCAGCGCCGTGGCCGCGGCGCGGTGACTGGCACCCTCGGCAGAGAGCTGTGGCACTGGTACACGCTGTTGAAATTACTTTTGGATGCTCTGTCAAGCACAAGATATAAATTGCACAATGTTTTTAAATGTTTTGGAGAGATTGCCTTTAGAGTGGCACCCTCCATTTCCCTACGTCCAGTAAGGTGGAGAGAATTCATTTGCATTTCTCATTTTTATCGGTGCCTTTTAGCCAGCCTGGACCAGGAGAGTGAATCCAGCTGCGTGGATGATGCCAGGAACAGCTCAGGCTCCATCTGCTCCAAGATACAAATTTGATTTCCCCTCGTCTTGATTTTGATGTCAAAAATTTTCTCCTCTTTTTCAATATCCTTTTTTTCCTCTCCCTCTTTTGTCCCTGGTGTAAATCGGATGCTATGAAATGAAATGAAACGGAAGGGAATGGACTGCCTGAAGCTATTCACTGCATGGGAACTAAATACACCTCCTAATAAGACATTCCCTCTTTATTTTTAGCAGTGTACTCTTCATATCTTCCCTGTTATTGTCGAATACTCAAGTGATGCTGCTGCTAAACATTATGACTTTCTTTCCTTTGCTTAATTACGTGCCAATCAGTGTAGAGCAGAGCGTGCTATCAGCTGGTTGCTGGATAAATATTGAGTGCAATGAAATTGCAGACATTACTAAGTAAATGGGCATTCCCTAACTTGAAGTTATTTAACTCTCAATGGAAATGCATGCAGCTGTGTTTCTGTGGAGCCAGGGAAGCAGCTTACGGCCTCCCATGTCCAATTAGGTTATTGCCAGCTTAGACAAAACTGCCCACAAGGCTTAGAAGAGAAGGTGGTGAGTTTTGGACTTAATAAGAAGAAACCCCACTTTTTTGGGAAGCAGATGTCTTGTTTTCAGCTTGCCCATGTATTTTTACACTGTGCAGGCAGGAAGGTGAATGTGCCCCGAATAACCTGAGCTGCCCCTGTCTTCTTGCTGTACATAAATTACAGGCTCCAAGAGGCATGGAATTTGTAAAGGCTGGCCTCCCCCCCGTGCAGGTGAGCTGCCAAGGGATCCAGCCAGGATCAGCAGATCTTAGCCTTTCCCTTGCACGTGGATTTTAGTTTTTCTTCTGGTGTCTTCACTCTGCTCTTTGTTGTTGTTTCAACATAGCTGAAGATATACTGCCTGCTTCTAATGAAGAGCATGAAAAACATACGCTTCCAAGACTCTTGGGTCTTGCCGAGTAGGCTGTTGCTCCCCATATACTGCTGGGATATATTTGCCAGCATTTCAATTAGATCATCAATAACCTTGTGCAGCTGCTGAGAGAAGAACTCAGATGTTCATAAATGTTATAGTCCATTAAGTTCAGATACTTCAAAGGCAGTTTGGAAAGAAAGTCATTTGTTAGGCTGAGTGTCAGTGTAGCGGAATGCAAATCATACTGGATGCCAAAGCGAGGGATTAAAAAATGGAGTTTAAAGGTCAAATTAACTTAATTTGACCACTTTTGACACATAACGCAGATCCCTGACTTTTAAAATACTGCAGTCATTTGCCAGGGTAAGGATTCTTCCAGAAGGCTGCTAGCCCTGGTGTGCAGGATGCTCAGAGCCGACACCGGTTTCAGTAGCTGGGGGGTATTTGGGGTGCGTGAATCTCTTCTCCTCAGTCCAAATCCTCTAGGATTTGGAAAGCAAGTAAATGCTTCAAGTACAGCAAGTATTTAAACCCTGATGAACATCATGAGAGAGCTTTTCCCATTTAAAATTATCTCCTTTCGAAGCAGGCAGAGAACTAAAACTCCATTTCCAGGTTGTTTTCCTCCTCCCTTGGGAGGCTGGTATTGGCAGGAAGCAGAAGCAGCATGATTTGTGGTGCTTTGGAAGGAGACAGGAATGCAAACATCAGGGTGAATTAGCAGCTGATGGAAAATGTGGCCAGCTCACCTGAGAGGAGGGATGGCATGACAGAGAGAAGGAGAAAAACACTACATCAACGTGGCACTGCCAAACTACAGCTGAGATTCAACAGCAGAAGAAATCTGGGCACGGCATCTGCTTTCAGCGAGCGGAGCTGCATCCAAGCAACTGAGCAGATTGGCACCGACCGGGGGTAGCAACATGACAGATCCTACCCCAGAAATAGAGTCAGGACTTTCACCCTCTGCCCAACATGCCCGAGGATTGGAATGACTTTTCTGCGAAGGTGGGAGCTTCGGGAGGTTTAACAAATGCTTTCTCCACCTGGCAAGGGCAGGAGCGTGCAGCTGAGCAGAGGAATTTGTCCTTTTCTGCATAACCTTCATGACTACGCACATACGGCTGGGAATGGCCATGGCAGCCTGTCCCCTGCCGCCTCCCATCCTATTGTTTGTTCTTAGAGGCTCTAGGTTTGGGCTGGCTAAAACATTTCTGTGACTGCTTCACTAGAAATATAGGGCTTTGTCTGATAGAGTCTGTGATGGACACCAAAGTTCAACCTCCTGCCTGCAAAATACCTGGGGAAGGTGAATAAGAAGGAGGTAGGGGAAATTCAAGAGAGGAGGAAGGCAATGGTTCTTCTCTTGGGAACAATCAAAGTCTTCCCCTCAAATCAGCTCCTTCAGCACAGAAGGAAGGTCCAAGTTGTGTCTGCACTGGGAGAGCCTCACTCCTGCCTCCCTTCCTCCTCATCTTACTGTGCTGCAAACCCCTGGACATCCCCAAGGATACCTCTGGGCAAGCGGGACGAGAAGCAGCTTCCAGCTCACCCTGCAACAGCAGTGGAGAAGCTGGATGCTCAGCCAGCTCAGGGGATGGCTGCGTCTCTGCCTGGGGAGGTGGTAGGATCACCGTGAAGGCAAACTGAGGTCGGTGTGCTCCCTGCAGGAGCCAATGCGCAGGGTTCAGTGGAGCTGAGCTGCCAGGAGAGCTGAGGAGGGTCCCCCCGCTCCTCCCCTTAGGCTCACTCATGTTTTGAAGCCCGGAAAAGTCCCTCCTGGAAGGTGATTATGGAAACACCCGGCTCCTCGTTGTCACTGGTGAGACCGTCTGGGAGTAATTAGGGGAAAGGAGGAGGAGGCAAGGGGGAAGCTTTGGAGGTGACTCGTTAGCAGCGTGTTAATGAAGCTCTCAGCCAGGTTACCCCGGGAGCTGGGGCAGGCCCCGGCTGGGTCCCCTCGCCATCACTGCGCCCTGTGACAGTTCAGAGAAGGGCGATGGGTTCAGCTCGGCGCTGCCGCAGATTGCGGGGATTTGGGAAAATCCCGGGTGGAGTGGGGTAGGATCAGAGACCGTACAAGAGGTAAATGAAGCAAAGGCAGAAACTTCTGAGCACTGAAGCATCCAAATTTCACAAGGCTCTTGCAATGACTTGGCTTTCTGTGCAGATGTCAGCAGCTGGAGCTATTGCCCTTGCTTCTAGATGCAGTTTATGGCTTGAGGGAAACAGGGAGATGCAGCTCAAACGAACCCCATCACCTTCCTTTGCGCGATCTCTCCTTATGCAAAATGGGGAGGAGTGAACTTTGTGGAGTCTCTTGCAGCTCTCCTGCTTTGTTGCAGCTCAGCCACTCGCTGGCTTTGGGATGTGCTTCATTTTTAATGTAAAGGTTTCATTAATTCATGCCTTCTTTTATTCCCTTAGGTGTTTTCCCTGTATGTGCTGGGGCAGATGCTGTGTTCGGGGGGAAGCGAGCTGAGAGTTGAATGTTAAGGCTGTGACCACAGGGAGACATTAGCAGCAATTCTTGCAGAGGGATGGGTGCTGAACCCACCCCTTGCTCTCTGGAAGCTGAGCCATGGTGATGCTGCGGATCCACAGGCTGCTCCCCTGCTTCAATGGGCTTCACACTTCAGCTCCAAAATCTTCCTTGTACGTACGGTGCTGCCACAAGGGAAGACGCCACAAGGCTGAGGTGGGCAGGGACGGAGGGACTGAGATGGAACACGGCAGCAGAGCTGTTCACAGAACAGAAAGGAACCCAGCTGAGCCCTGGCTCTGAGGGTCTGAGGCAGGCAGAGAGCTGGCTCTGTCTGTACCTGCTCTATTGCAGCGTCCCTCCTGCCTGGCATCGCCCTGCTCTGTCTCACGTTGATCTTCCATCAGTGGAGCTTTGGGAGAATTCAGATCAGGATATCAGCTTCATCAGAGTGGGGAAACAGGAGTGAGATTTGATAAGCCTATGCAAGAGCTGATTAAGATGGAGAGAAGAGGAGCCTCCAGTTTAACTCCCATCTGACCTTTCGAGAGGGAGGTTGAAAAATGCCATTTGGAGCTCTTAAAGGTTTTATGCCCCTGAACTGCTCAGAGCTGTTTAAGGGGAATGATATTCAGCTAGCTCATGTCCTGCCAGCTCTTGCTTTCGCTCCCAGCAGCGGCAGCCTCAGTGGGAGGCTGAGAAGGATTTATGAAAGGTCAATATTTGAATGTGCAAAACTTACTAAGTCTGTCAGAGCATGGGGGGAGATTCTTCATCAGCTCCCTGAGAAGTCAGCCTGAGTTTGCGCTCGAGCAGGACAGCAGCTGGCAAAGCTCGACGTGGCTCCATTGACGTTGACTCTGGTCAGCTGTGCACGTGCAGCTCCGTCACTGTCCATCCCGGCATGCAGGGATCCCATCAAGCTGTGGAGAGGGATGGGTGAAAACAGAGTACCCAAGATCCCCGCCATCCCTTTTGTCAGGCTCTATAGCTTAACAGGGCAAGCTCCTGTTGGGGGCCGATGTGAGCGGCTGCAGCCTTCTGAAGAGCCAGGACATTCCCAGTGGAAAGGGAGAAGCATTCCCTGTCTGGCCAGGCTGGGAAGCCCCAGCTGACCATTTGTACTGGCCAAGTGACATCTCAGTATTACCTCTACCAAAGCGCAGCCCTGTAAAGTAAAGCCTGGAAGCAAACTTAGCTCTGAATCGAAACTCCAGGGAATGTTATTGCTTGTTTGCAGGATCACAGCGCCTGCAGCTTTCATGGATTTTGTGGAAAGAGAAAGAAATTTCACCGGAACGGAGGCATGAACCCGGAGCAGAGGAGCTGCTGCAGCCATTGGCATCTGCTGCAAAGCTCCTATGAATATTTCATATCATACAATATGAGAAGTTTGCACATGTCTCACAGACTTGCTAGCGTGGTGATGTGTAACTGAGGGGTAGCAGTGTTTCGGCAGGAACATATGACAGGAATTTGTTCCAGGATTTCAGGATTCTTCACTGTAATTTTATTCTCATTCAGCAATTCTGACAAGCAGCCAGTTAAATTTCAACCTAGCAAAGTTAGAAATGGTTCCTATTTCTTGGAATGGGCCAAGTGCCAAGATGCTTCCCATTCTGGTTGCCCTTCTGGTCCCACATTAGGATCATGCACCAGGACAAGCAGGGTTCTGAACCAGCCTCTATAAACAGGGCTGGGCAAGCTCCTGCCCCTGTTCCAGAGCCCCAGAGCTGCTGGAGTCACCAAATCAAACGCCAATGGTTTCGCATGTGCTTTCCATCAGGGCCTGAGTCCGTGTGCGAGGCAACAGGCACATGTAAAGGAGCACAGCGAGGCTCGGGGCACACTGGGAAGCCCATCTGTGTGACGTGTGAGCGCTGGGGCTTCCTCATCACTTCCCAGCACCTAGAAATATTAGCAAACTCCTCGGTATTTAAATGCCTTCCAAGGGCTCTGGTGTCGTTAAGTTTCCCGTTCTGCCACGATTTACAATTAGTTTACCTCATTAAGCATTGTAAAAGCTGCCGGTGAAGCGCCGTGGAGGTGATCCATCACCCGTTGCTGCCTCATGTGCTGGATTACTGCACAGGCAAAGCAGGAGGCTCCGTGGGGACCAGGGGCTTGGTGTTGGAGCCTGGAATACCGGGAGACAACGGCACCAGGGTGCCCAGTTCGAGCAGCAGAGCAGAGGGGTGGCAGTCACCATCGCCGGCTCTCCCATCAGGACATGTGGGAAGTCTCGCTATTGGGAGCCACCAAGCCAAGGCCAGGACTGTGGCCAGTGGGCAAGTGTCTGCAAAACCCTTCTGTGGTCCTGAAGCATCCAGAAAGGGCAGAATGATTCTTGCTCCTTGGCATGGACAATCAGAGGCAGCAGAATGAACCAATGCATTCTGCACGGCACAAATGGGGGCAGTAGAAGTGAAAAAACGGCTTTTTATCAAATCTTTTATGCTATAAGCATAATATCAGCATGAGACCATAGCTGTGTTTTAAGAGAGCAATCTTTGACCGTTCCGCATGTAAGGAGCTCTCATCCCTTCCAGCAATCCTGGGTCTGTCCTGCTACTTTTCCTCTTTGTCTTTCCCCAGTGCTTGCAATTTATAGCGAGGAGTTGACTTTGACCAAAAGAGAGCAGCTCTCATTTTGCCAGCCCTGTGCCCGAGGTTGGTGTTTAAATCCAGAGACAGGCTCCTGGCATAACTGCCTGATGTGACTTGAGCAGCAGCAGTTCTCACTGCTCACATCAGTGATGTGATCCTCAGCGCTGGTAACCACGACACTTCAAGTTAGTCACTTCTGCTTGAAAAGAGGAGTTTCATTTTAAATAACTGAACTAGAACAATCTGAATAGTATGAACCAAAGCACAACTCGCATGCATCTGATGGCAACAGGAAGGATTAAACCAAACAGAACACTTCTGTCTTTGTCCCCTAAGGACCATTCTCTATCAGCAGGTATTCTCATTTCCAGCAGTGATGCTAAACCTGAGTCTCCAGGTTGTGTTCCACTCCTGTTCCAGGCTTCACACTGGGAACGTTAGACAGGCACCAGAGCTGCCTGGTGACATTTTTACCCTGATTCATGTAATGAACCCACACACCAACAGAGGGTATTTGGGCTTTTCACTGTTTTGATAAGCACAGGGCATTTTGCCAAAGAGTCAATTGAACAAAACTGGCAATTAGTAAGAAGTTCTCTCTGCAGAGTTGTGCTCCTTAAGCTCTATTCAGATTTACAAATGAGATCGCTTCCATGAGGATGTACGTACTAATCTCTGTGTACACACACACACCTGCACGATGGCCCGGCTCAGGCTCAGCGCTGCTGTGCTCTCTCTGCTCTGCTCTTCCCCACGCGCCCCGTACTCTGGAGGAGCTTTTCTGCCTTCCTCCTCGGGATAATGAAGTACCACTATGGAGGAATGGAATAACAGCAAACCGGTGGCAGGGATGGAGCTCGGAGGAGCAGGGCACAGCCCTGAGCATTAATCACAGCTGCTCCCTGGGTCTGCAGCTAATGAAAGGCTCTACTTTGTCACCACATCAGACCTCAAGGACCTAACTCAAAGGCCACTAAGGTCTTTGGAGAGCATCCCTTGTTCTCAGGCTATGGGCTCAGTTAACGACTGGGGATGAGATAGAGGAGATCCTCTCAAGTGGAGATCACCGGCTTGACTGAGGGGAGATGGTCTCTTACTGCACTTTGGTGTGGAGACAAACGCTTGTGTGACACCAGGGCCGGTGCAGGAACAGTCGCAGTCACTGGTACCCCTTGCCATGCCCAATGCTCCGGCTGGCTGCATGCACACATGCCTGGAAATGGGATTCAAGCCTCACTGGAAGCTTTCACCTCCGGTTTAATCACTGTTTAGTGACTCGTATGTCCCTGATGCCACTTCCTGAGATACAGGTGCTTTGGGAACAGCTACCTGCTTGGGCTGACTGCAACACAAAGCCAGGGCTTCCCCATAGCCCTCCTCTGGCTGGGTGTCTGCAGCTCTGCTCCACAGCCTTTGTTTTCAGATGTAGTCTCTTTGACCGTTAAAGTTTATGACTTCCATGTCAATAAAGCCCAAACAAGCAAACAATCTTGGAAGATAAAACATGACCTGTAAAGTATGGGAGGCTGCTTATACCTAACGCAAGAGGACAGTTAGTCAATGAGCAGGGAGATACACTGGAGCGAGCTGCCAAAGGGAAAGTGGGAATGAGCCTGCTTCATTTTGTGAAGCCATTTTTCTTGGCTCAGGGGTCCAACTACCCATTTTTGTTGATCATCACACACACAGAAACCAGAAGGCGATTTACCTCGCCAAGTAAGGCAGCTCCGTTGCACGTATAGCTCAGATTGTCTCCAGCGTGGAATATCAACCTCATCTTTTCATTATGAGAACTACCTTTAAAGAGTCACCTCACCTCCTGACGTAGCAAAGGTCATAGCAAAGGGCTGAGCTCACTTACTCAGAATCTACCTGTCCTGTATCCTGTATCCCTCCGCATGGGAAGCTTTTCTTGCAGTCAAAACACATCTATAGGAAAACTGAAATCAAGAAGCTGATCCTGGTTTATTGTCTCTGCACTTGGGAAGGAAGATGCTTTGTTTCTTCCAAGAGGAGCCGTGATTATCAGAGATCTGTGTTAATTTCAATGGTCTTCTCACACCGGCTCTGGTGCAACCAGGTTAGTGATGAACGGTCCGATAGCAGATGGATGTGAGGCTGCCGTGTCAGAGCACTGAGATTAATGAATGGGAATCACAGGCAGGGCCCCTGCGCCTGCTTCAGTTCTGCATTATTGCACTAACCTGAGACCTAGAGAGCCATGCTGGTCTGCCAGGGTGAAAGGCTTTGTCCGCAAGCACTTGTTGGTATCCTACAAGCCAGTATCAGTCTTAGTGACAGGTACTGGGCATGGGGTGACTTGTGGTGCTGCCTGCGAAAACACAAAGGAACGGTCCCCTTTGCCAGGTAACTTCCCTGAACTGGCTTTAAACCAGCTGGAGACGGGAAACATCTCAGACACAGGTTTTTGCCCCAGGAGTCTGGGTCATTGAGGAGCACGAACGGATGAGGAGCGAGAGGAGAGAGCAAGAAGGCTGCTCTAATTCATCTGTGCTGTTAATGTGAACTCAGGATGCAAGCAGAGCCCTGTATTTACTAATTCACTTGACTGGCAGGCGTGTTAGTGGGAAAATCACCATTTCAATAACCTGATGGCTCCATCATGCAGAATCCTGACATGGAAACAATTGCGCCTGTCACATCCCCTGGGATACCTCCGGCAGGAAGCAGGTCCCTCTTTGCCCCATTGCTGACGTGTAATACACCGGCCCAGTCAAACCAGCTTGAGGATTGTCTCTTGCTTTGCTAATTTCATCTCCTACTCAAACCCAGGCAACCCTAAGCCTTGCAGAAGTGATCTCAGGGCAAAGGAGGGGGAGATGCTGCTTACAAACCAACTGTGTTTCCACACGTGAAGCACTTGCTCTCTGCTCGCTTGCATCAGCGGGTTCTAAAGTAGGACACAGCACTTGCAAGATTTCTATTTCGGTACCTTACAATGTATTTTTACAATGTTTTTTCCTCCCCCTCCCTTCTTTTTCTTTTATTGGAGACAAACAACAGCTGTGTTGTTGGCACAGCGCTGAGAAAGGGAAGCGAGGGGTTAGCGATGGCACAGAGATAAGCAGTTCTGCTGTAAATCAGATCCTTCGAAAAGCTGAGATTAGAAACTGTCGCTTGTCTACAAGTAAATGATGAGTTTTTGCCCTGCCCCTGCGTGCAAGGTGCTTTAATATTCCGTTCAAATGGGTTCTGAACACTTCACTTTGGAGTGGGAAAGACAAGGGTCAAGTCTCCATTCATACTGTGGAAGGATGGAACCCGATCCCTCTCTCTGAACATGCACAACGCACAGAAAACCCTGCTGTGATGCCGTTGTAAAAGCAAAGAGAAAATCTCAGCACCGAATCTGGCTCTTTTGCTGGCCACCAAAAGTCTCCAGGTGGGTGTTTAGCCAAGCCTGGGGATGGGAAACCCATAGGACAGGGAAGTTACTATCGTCACCACTAAACTCACCCCTCCTTGCTGCAGTACCTGATCAAATAAACCGGGCTTAACCCAGGACACAGAGCAGTTGGGATTAGGCTACACGACTTCAGAGTCACACCTCCCAGGAGAGGCTGAGCAGGGTGTTTAATCTCTATACCCAGAGGTTTTTGACAGGGAGAGCTCAGTGCACTGCAATCACATGCTTGGCTTCTCGGAAAGCTGAAGCATGATCAATAGTTGATTAATCTAGTGAAGAAATTAATGTATTAAAAGCAGTGGCCGATGTCAAATACATTCTCTCTTGCCCATCGATTTCCTTATTTTTAACCTGCATGCGCCGAAGTTATGAAGCCCAGGCCCAGTGTGCAGCTACCACATTCATCTCTTTAATTTCATACAGGTATAATTTACTAAGCAATGAATTTGATTGAGTAAACGTGGGGCCATTGATTTTGTGGCTGAATTATCCGATTTGATTGGCACTGTGTCCCATTTAATAGAGAATGCAACCAATCCAATCAGGAATGTTAGTAATTGGGTAGTTGTTTTCTAAAGAAAGATTACTTGAGTTTAAAGAACTAATGTTTCTCGGTTGCAGTGTAAACCGGATAAATTTCTCCAATAGATGAACGTGATAACATTTATCTGAGGTAATAACAAACTGCTGGGCGCTTTAATGCGGCATTAAGGGATCTCAGGCAGCACTCACAGGGCAGCCTACGCTCAGTTTATACACTAAGACAAAGCTCGAGCATCAGATCCATTCGTTAATGAACCCTTAGAGGATACTGAGAAATGACATCCACACTGATGGATTCACACAGGCACGGCAGAGGCTGTCCTGCCAACCCCACCAGGGCTCAGCCCCACTGAGCTCTCCTGCTCCTTTGCATTCCCCAAGGATCCAAGCCGGCCCCTCGGAGGGGGGACAACATTCCAGGTGGCAGCTCACCACTCCTGCTCTCATGGCTGTTCCGGACTACATAGCGACAGGACTAAGCCTGGGCTTGGAGCAGCCACCTCTGGCTGCAAACCATTGGGGTTTGGATAAGGGAGCAGGAGCAGCCTTCACACCAATGTGACTGCACAATTACGGACCTATTCCCTTCTGACAACACCTCGAAGCCTGAATCCAAGGCAAGTGATTCTGTTCAAGGTGATGCTCAATACTGCTAAGCGGAAGGATATTTAATTAAATGCTTTACTCGACAAATTTGATACCAACAATCATCTGTCAAGTTCATGTCAAACTGATAGCAATAAAAGTGGAATGACTCATATACTGATTTTCCTTGCCTCTGCTGTATTACTTTGCAACACAAACCAGCACACGCCGTTTGAATTCCATGCTTATATGTTATAAAATACAATCTAGTCGTAATGCTGATGTGACAGCCAAAAGGAGCTCAGATATTAGCAGAAGAAAGTGATTTTTTTATTACACTATTTTATCACTGGATAGAAATTTCAGGACTTAAATTTACCATCACATCCACATCTGAACCTGAATATCTGGGAGGTCATTTACTCCAGTGCACAATAAAAGGGAGTCAGGCAAGGTAATGCGGAATGGAAATCGAAGCAGAACTTCCATTTACAACTATGCCATACATAACGCTATCTAAATGATGAGGAGATGCGACTCTCTGATGATGAATACAGAACATAATGAGCAGGGAAGGACAGACCCCGAGGGAGGGGGAATGTGCCACTTGTAGAGGTGTTTATCAAAACGGAGAGATGCTCCTGTATCTTACGCTGTGATTTTTCTCAGGACTCATTGCACATCCTGATAAGCAAGACTTGTTTATTTACATCACAGCAATTACAGGACTGCTCAGAACTGTCTATTCAGACAGATTTTCCCCACAGAAAAGGCTTTTTGCTGAGCATTTCAGGGGGTTGCTGCGAAAAATTCACAACTTCAAAACCATTTTCAAATGTAGAAATATTCCGACTTTTCTGTTCCGGAGGCCCAAACTTCAGCTTTCAAATCCCCAACTTCTTAAGGAAGGAAAGATGCTTCAGGCTCCAGAGTAACAAAGGATATTTCCTTTGCCTCAGAGCACTGCAGGGAAGGAACCCATGGGGGACCCAAGGTGGTGGGATGGGGCAGGAGCCCCTCACCCTGGCATCCACCACCCAGCTCCTCCTGCTGCCACCAGCATACGGCCAATGATGCTCTATTTGAGCCCTGATGTGCTGACCCCTTCATCTGCCATGCTGGATTTGCCAAGCAAATAGTTCTTCCAATATAAAGCGAGAAAAACAGCTTAAAAAAGGAGAAAAAGCTTTGTGCTAGGTTGCCTCGACTCTTCAGAGCTCTCCTGCCTCTGTTAAGCCAGCTTTGTGTGAAAACTGGAATGGAAAATGGCAAAGATACCAGTTGATCCACCCTTAATTAAACACTGAAGTTCTCCTGTGTAGAGGCAGGGATGGTGGTGTGGTGCTCTGTGAAACACGAACCACACAACCGGTGGTAATTAGAAGTGAAGGGATTTTGCTAATACCACGCTTTGAGTCGTTTTCCCCTCAGTAATTACAGCACAGCAAATCAGTTGATTTAAATGAACTGCCTCTAGGAGAATTATTTGCTGATGACTTTCCTTGCAGATCACATATCTATGGTTTCTACATATCAGAGAAATCAGCTTTGTTTCTTCAGCATTATGTATTTGATAGAGATGGCAGGTTCCCATTCCTGCTTGCTCTCAGACATGAACGGGAGCATCGTTAGAGCGATGTGCAAGATGTAAGTTGCTTTGAGTCCTGGTGCTCAAATCAAAGCACGCTGCTGAGAATGGTAAATGCATGTATGTGAGTGAAATTCAGATTGCAGGCATCTGTTTGCAAACAAGATGATATTGTTGGCCAAGCGACTGGCAGAGTGATGTCTCCACAATGAAAACCTCAGAAACTGGAGTCTCCATCTCATTTCTGGCCAGGAGGACCAGATACTCTTCAGGGGCCTGTGACACACATCAGCTCTTCCAGACCAGAGTATAAGGCACCTATGTAAGCCTATCCTCCCTATGAACCAGATAATCTGGACTGGTGGAGTTTATAGAGCTAAGAAAGCTGAGCAGATCTTAAAACATAATCTGGAGGCATAAATTCCACTAACCAGGATACCTGCCATATGGTCACAAGAGATGCAGTAGGTCCGCGACATCCCGATGCCGTCCCCCTGGCACTCTGACCTCTCTGAACATCAGAGGGAAGCAGGTCAAGCTCTGCAAGCGGCTGGTGAAAAGGCAGCGCAGCTTCACTACCGTGAGGCCCGCTTGGACCCGGCTGCAGACGAATCCTCAGCTCCTTATTAAAGTGGCAATTTTCCCAAGCACGGCGCGTATGCCGAGGCCATAAAAGCACCAGCGATGTGTAGCAGAAGCAGGATCTTTGTTTACCAGATGTCAGCTAATAATAAGAGGTATTATACCAGCGCTGAGACCCATTGTGAAAGCCATGTACAAGCTCACGAGCTAAGCTAGCTGATTTACTGACTGCTTCATACCCGCATTGCATGAGTTGGTTTGAATGTAATCTACTAAAAACACCCCGATGGGACCCATAAACTTTATATAAGGAGCCTTAACTCAAACAGTAAGAGACTCAGAGGAGCCATGGAGAGCGGCTCAAACGCTGCAGTGGATGGAGGTTTTTTATGCACTTTGTTTTCTCCTTTGTAGTCACAAGGGCTGCTTTCTGTTTATTCTGCACAACAAGAGCAGCCCCCCCATCAAGGCTGTCCCCAGGTCTCCTCAGCCACAACCGCAGGTGAGGCAGGATGGCTGTGCCAGCACAATGTAACCCAGCCAGACCTGTATGGGCTGTGCATTGCATGGGGAAACACCTGAGCCACCTTTCCAGGTATTTGTCCTCAGTGGGAACGTGTAAGGAGAACAGCCAATATTATCTGGTGGGATACGAGGCAGATTTAGCAGGAACGTAAAAGTACGATTCTACGATGGAAAAGATGCTTCATGCTGGACAAAAGCCATTCCTTTGGAAGAGCAGGGCTGCTCTGCTCAGATCGCCAGCCTGAGGATGCGCGTGGACTGGTGATGCGTTTGACATGTACTGGTACAGCCAAGATCAGAATTAGCCCCTGTGCGACTGTGGCAGCAGCAGGGATGCTTTCCTCAGCGCCGCGCTGGCACTGCCGCAGGGCCATGGGGTGGACACCGTGGTGCACAGTGACAGAGGGATGAGGCTCGCCCGGTGCTTTGGCAGGAGCAGACGCTCTCCCTGGGCCGCGTTTCCAGGCAGTGCTTCTCCTGCGGCTGCGGTTGCCGGTGGCTGCCAGGCAGATGGTGACTTGTACCGCAGGTTGTGGAGCTGAGCAGTGGGAGGCAACACCAAATCATCGCTTTACTCCTCCGCACTAATGAGAAGCGCGTCACCCGCTTGTTTCGGCACAGGAGGAGTTTGGTTTATGTGCTTCTGAGCTGGTCACTGTTGGAAGAAGCAGCCATAAATCAGAAACCCTGAGCCAGTGATCTCCGATGGTCTGGCAAGTTCCTTCCTCCCACACCTCTGCCCCTTGCTTACTCCTGTCTGTAGCAGAGGACTGACAATAACTGGAACATGACGGAGTTTGTCTCGCAATGTGCCCCCTCCTCTCCATCATGTTTAGAGGTTGGTGCCCATCAGATCTGCCTCAGTATCCCCCAGTTTCAAAGATCAGTTCTTCTAAGGAAAGTTTCTGGCCTCACCTTTTCTCCTGGGTTTTTCTCATGAAAACAACAATAAGGTATTGATCCACCTTGAGACAATGAGGTCTCTTGAATTAGTTCGTTAGCCCTTAGCTCATCAAGACCTGAACAGATGCTCCACTGAACCCTGGTTAATCACAGGAGTAGGTTTCAGAAGGCTTAGAGGATGCGCAAGGGTCTGAGGGCAGGAGGTGGTGGTGTCCTGGCCAAGGGTGCACACCGGGTTTGGTCAAAGATTATGATCTTCTCCATGGAGGGAACGCTCCTGCTTGATGAAGAAGGCCCAGAGCTCTGCATTAAAGAGGAGGAAACCTAACAGTGCAAATTCGAAGAGCTGAAAGGGTCTTTTCCAGAGTCAAACTATGATCTAGCAATATACTCCCAAGGCTGCTGGCAAGCTTGGGCCAGGAAGGAGGTTTTCCTGGTTCCAAACCAGTGTTCCAAAGTAAATATGAAGATAGGATGACCACAGAATTGCACATGACTACAGTGTAATTGAGATTTTGTTAGGGGACAGTAAGACCGGAGCTTCCAGAGATCCAGTGGAAATTTTTCCCTGCAGAATACACAAGAGCTGCACTGAAACATCAGCTCCTCTGAGCAGCAGCACAGGTCAAATCAGAGCAACGGCTGCAACACCCCCATCCAAAAGGCTCAGGGCTCTTCCTGATCCCTGCCTGTGGCTCCTTTCCCATTCCATGACAACGCTGCCATGTGAACTCCATTCCTGTCAGCTCTGCAGCCCATGGTTGCCAGGCCCATCCCGGTACCGGACTCCAAATATTCATTGCAAACCCTGGATGCGTTCTCTGTTCACAGCTCCAACAAAGCCCTGGGGAGCAGAAGCAAGGAAATTGCAGGTAGCATTGTGTTGGAAGCTTAATGGTGACTTAGAGCTCTCCTGCCTCGACCTCAGGTTTCAATCAGAGCCATAATCCAGCAGGTGAACGCTAATCAAAGGGTGATGGGGAGAATTTAGATCAAAGATGCTCCTCAGTGCGAACCAGAAGCATTTTCCCTTCTGTTTCAACACAGTGGAGAGCCCCAGGGGCCAGATCCCTGCCGGGAGGGTGCAACGGTGCTGCACCATCCTGTCCATCTCATCCCAGCACCACGGGCCACCACTGACACTGCTCCTGCACCAACCAGACCATTCAGATCAACACAATAACAGCACAAACCAACTGCCCTTGCGAGCTCATCTTTACACTTGTTTCTTCCCAGAGGAACAAATCTCTATTAAAAAGTGTCATTTGAATGCTCACAAACCATGGCGAGAAGCTGGAAACGCATTATCTGCCTGAACCTGAGCAAAATAAGGATTTGGCTCTTTGGTGCCACTTTGAGATAATTATTTCAAAGGATTTGAATGTAGCAAATACTTTAAAACAACGGCAGAATCAATAGCTGTTTTAATTTGCAACTTGCAGCTCACTTTGACAAATAACCCCAAAAAGGCAGATAAATAATACAGCTTCAATTAAATTCCTGTACAATATTTATCTTGTTTTGTGTTGTATGCTGCTGAGCTAATTCAATTCTCTGCTGCCAGCCCATGCCTGTTCCCCTTTCACTTGTAATATACAACTTTATGAAGAGGGACTAAATCTTCCTGTGTGAATAGCGCTTTATCCCCAAATGTGACTGTTTCTGGGAAATAAACTAAACCCGATACTCTGCAAACCCAACAACAATACTCTTGGTAAAGCTACGAATAAAAGCCACGCAGCTGAGCTATTCCTCAGCAGGGACAAATGATGCTCAATGAAGAAAATGCAGGTGGCAGCTGGATAGCATCCAAAACCCCCCAAAGGCTTCTGGCTCCACAGCTGGGAACCAGGACCTGATATCCTTTGCTTGAACACAACCCTCCTTTGCGCTCCCAAGCTGGAGGGGATAATGAAAGATCGCTCCCTGCTACCTCTTTGAAGGACATGGAGCCCTCCTGGGTCATCCAGGGCATAGCACAGGCAGAAAAGGGGGCTCCTGACCCCTCAATAACAACATTTAGATTGATTTCAGAGCATGGGGATGGAAATTTCAAGCTAAATCTACCTAAAGATGAAGATAGAGGCTTATTGGGACGTTGCAACGTGCCCAGGGAGGTCAGATGAGTGCTGGGGAGCACTCACCCTGTGCTCACATATGAAGAGCAATGCCCTGTTTAGCTGCTTACTGCCTTGGCACTGATGCTGGTGGCTGGCACAGCTCCGAGGAGGGGTTCTCTCCCCTTGGTAAGCACTGCAGATCCCTCTGGAACACAGCAAGGAACACATGTGGTGGTGATGCCCACAGTAACCTCCTGGAGCAGGACACCAAGATGAAAGCATTGGTACAGTGTTCACTTCGTGACACTTCTCTACCTTCTCTGTTCTGCATCTCGCTTTCCTAAGTTGCCGTTGGAGCTATTTCTGCTCCTATCCCAACACCTTTCAATCTCTTTCTTCCCTAAATTGCTGCCTCTGCAGGCGGAAGACAAGCCGTGAGCGCTTGTTTCATGTATCCAGGCAAAATGTCGCGCAGCATCTGCCTGTGGGTACCTGTGCCGATGCCAGTCATCTTCAACTATACCCAGTGCAACCAGGAAGGCTGCTGGGACAAGGTAAAGAAATAGAGGAGGCCATTCAGCTAGAAGTTGGGGATTGTTTGCAGCAAAGTGACAGATGTTTGTGGTTCATAGGCACATTCCCAAAAGGATAATGTTAGGAGCTTGGAAAATAAAAAATAAAAATGGAATTGGGGAGGGATGGAAGAATTGATTTAACATCTGTGTTTTTCTTGAAAACGTTTCCTCTGAGGAATATCAGGGAAGCTGACATTTTCACAAGGCAAAAGAAGTGGGATTCACGGCTGATTGTGGTCCTGATGGTGCAACAAAGCAGGGGGCCCAAAGGAAAGCTCTATGGGCTGCAGCATCCCCTTCACTGCTGCTCCACCACCTGGAATATTTACAAGGAGAAAAGGATGGGCCTGATCAAACTTTGGCCCCTTGGCTTGTTTCACACCTTGATTCAAACCTGGTGGCTTTAGAGCCTGCCCTTTGCCTCAGCCCTACCCACAACCCGGAGAGAGCAGAAACGCCGCGTTGGGAGAGAAACCCACCATCAAACCCTGCCTCTTCCTCCTGCCTCTTCCCTGGGCCCTGCTGGCAGCCGGCCCCGCTGGTTACAGACTCTCCCATGCAAACAGTTTGGGTTACAAGTGTTTGGTTATTATAACTTCCCCCTAAACTGGCACTGCTCTAGTGCAAGTGTCACCTAACAGGCAACCGCAGGAGCTGTGCAAGCAGAAAGCAGAGCAGCAACGAAGCAGCCTGCTTTCTATTCTCCCACACTTAACTGCAAGATCTGTATCACACTTCCCTTCCTTTCAGCCTGCTTCATGTCAATTTTAGCATTTAACCTATTTTAGAGCTGAAAACGCAGCTGATAACATGGTTACCAACTGTTGCTGCAGGCTCCCTTGGCAGCAAGGCGTTAGCATCCTCCATAGCATATTGTGCTCAGCTGCACTTCCAGGTTTCAGTCTCTCAGCTCGTCCCCAAAAACGTGGTGGGTGCTGCAGAGCAGTGGTCACAATCAGGGCCCAGCACCTGGTGCTGGTTTAACTGACTTATTAAACAAAAGCTGGGGTGCTTTTGCCACTGACAGTATCAGCTCTTACACGACGATAAGACTATTCCTGTGTCTCTAGTATTAGTCTCTACCATACACCGTCAGAGCACAAGGTGCTCAGTCCGCTGTGCTGACAAGTTTAGGTTTTGGGAGCAGGGAAGCACACACAGGGGCTGTGTTGAGTCCACACAAGGTACCTTTGCTCACTTTGCTGGTGCTTTGTGTTCTCTCTTCTTGCAAATTGCTCTCTTTTGCCCAATAGATCAAGCTGGGGCTTCTCATAGAGCCTCCGCTGTGCTTCAACCAGAGGTGATGCTCCAGCCATGGGACTCGCTGAGGTCTGTAACTACAGCAGCTTCTAAGACTGCTCAAGCTTGGGGGCTCTGCAGCAAAACCCAGCAGCTCCAAGGCCACTTCTCAACCACGCCATGGAGGGGTAAAGCTGCCCAGCCCAAACCAGCATCTCTGTGAAGAGCAGGGCACAAAAGAAGCGGGTACAGATCTCCGGGACGCAGCAATGCCACGCGTCTCAGATCAGCCACGAGCAGATGCAGCTGAAGATGTGGAGGCTGTATTTCTTTTCAGTGTGATGTACTCTGTAATTAACCTGAGCTTAATAAGTCATCAATCTTGTACAAAGAAAAGGAATAATGAATCAATCAGGATGCATCCTCCCAGTGCAGCCAATCAATGCCTTATCTTAGTATCAGGGTATCTCTGGAGGGGAAGGAGGGAGGCTGGAAACAGTTACAGAAACTAACTATTGAGAGAGAATGCTGGTTTGGTTTTCCCCCAAATGGGAAAGAGATGAAGAGACAAACTCCAGTGTCTGAAACCCAGAATGCTTATTTCCTACGTTTTACTTGGGGAAAATACAGACTAGGAACTACCTAAATCATTGTATTCTAAACTGCTGTATTCTCTGAGTAACTGGTTTATACCAAACCCCCTTTTAATCACCCTCCCTCCCCTCTGCTCGTGTTTAAAGAGATGTAAATCTGCCATTACAGATTCAGTGCCTTGAAAAAGAGCGAGTCTGCATGTCTAGGAGATTCCGGAATGTGTCCTTCTAATCTTCCCGTCCCACATATTTACTCCCTTTGCTTCCTCTTGTCAGCCTAAAGTTAATTCAAGTCAGTTTATACTCTAAAAGCAAGCCTTTTCTTGGATGTTTAAAATACAGTTTGAGCCTCTCCCAGTGCAATTGAGTCACTTGGGTTTAAGTGGTGCTGCTTCTGCTCAAGAATGCTGCTTCTTCCCTCAAGAATATTACATTCTCTGTTGCTCACAACAAAGATATCAAGAGTGTTAATATTGTTGTCATGGTGACTGACAGCTGCTGCAAACATGGCTGGTACAGAAGGTAAATTACTGCACTTTGGAAGCAGTGCAAAGCTTTCAATGGAGGCGAGGTGATGGGTTCCATCCTCCTGGGGAAAGCGGGGAGCTGAGAGGCATCCTCCAATTCCATCACAAGAGTGCTTGGAAAGGCTCGTACACACCTCATCTCCAAGGCAGGTATTGAAAGGGACTGGCTTTTTGTCTCATCTTCTAGGCTAAGGAAGTCACAAGGCAGAGAGGAAAGGGCATCCTCCAGCCCTTCCGTGGGGACCGCGTGGCAGACAATGCGCAAAGAGGAGGGGAAGACCTCTCTCAGCAAGAGTTGGCTCATGAAGGACCAAAAAGGCTCTCACATTTCTTCCTGGTGTCCACAACACACTTACAGATGGGTTTAGGCAGGCTGGTACATCAGCCTGTGATGATGAGTGAGCCGAGCTGCTTCAGTGGGTGCGCACATCAGAGGGCACAGCACAAGCCAAGGTGTGTATCAGGGACCTCTGCTTATTCCCTTCTCTTCTACAGCACCATTTTCTTCCTGCTTCTAACATGCAGGTGTGAGATGGGCTCAACACATGGTGTCACACAGCAACTAAATGACATGCACTGCAATGAAACCAGGCCTGCTCTGTAGGATGAGCTTCTATGAGCATCATCACCCCTAGGAGCACGGGTGGGTTGTTTAATCCATCACATTCAAGCCCCATTCCTTTACCAAACCATCCACTGAAGCACCTGGAAGAAGTCCTGAGTAAATGCACATGGCAACAGGCAGACATCACCTTGGCTGAGTAATGGTCTCTCACCGTATCTCTGAAGGGCTCAAAAGCTCCATCAGGGAATGAAAACCATGGTGGAGGTAGCAGAAAAATCAACTCAAACAGATGGAGTGTGGGAGTGGAGCTTGGGTCAAGAAAGGCCCGTTTCGAACCATATTTTTAATTAAATTGGGGAAGTTTTTAACTGATAAACACATCTTTAGTTGGATTTAATGGCTTTTAGCTGCTTTAATTGGGATGTCTATATTTGGAGGTTGCAGACAGAAACAGATAATAAGGCGACAAAAACAGATCACAGGGGCTTAAAATCCTGGCATTTGCATAACCCAATTGTTCACATTATGAAATGGAAACCCTGTTATCAGCTTGCATAAAACAGCTTGTTTTGGTAGATTGCAAATACTGTGTTTAATTAACCAAGCTTCAGGGACAGTGAATCTTCTTGTTACAAGATACAACGCGGTGGAAATAAAGGCATTTTCATTTAAATCAAACAAAAGGGGATGTTTATCGGGATGTTCCTTAATTGTCAGCATTCCTAAAGAGTTTTGTTTCTGCTACAATTTATGAAGTGGAATTGATCACTGAGGCAGGGAACCAGGCACCTTTGTCCTGGACAATTAAAGCTCTATCATCTTAAATTCAGGCATTAATGAAGCCAGCAGCAGGAAAGGAGAAAAGGATGTGCAAGTGCATTGGAGATCCTGGGTTCTGAATGAAATCCAGTTTTACCTCATTAGCTCCCTCAAAGCATCTTGGTAATACCTACCTCTGGCACTCCCAGAAACCCCATTACAACAGCACCAAGGTCCAAGCAGGCAGAGGAGCAGAAAACTGGGCAAGCATCCTTCTATGCCATCGATACATTCATTGCCATCCCCTCCCTCAGCATCCCAGCAGATCTCTATGTAAAAAGCAGGAATTGTCCAGAGAGTAAGATGGAAAATAACTGAGCTGATGGAGAGGAATTACTAGGTTTTCCTTGCAGAAAACACTGCTGGGAATGGAAAACATTCTTGTTTTGAGGCAAACCCCAAACATTTCTGTTTCTAGATGCATTTTTGCTAACATTTCCTGCATGTCAGATGGCATTTTTCACTGGGGTGGGGAAGAAAACCCCTTCCAAGCACCCCAGGAACACTGTTTGCTATTTGCATCCTCCATGGGAGCCAGCCCCAGGAGCGGTGCCAGAGGCCACACAGGCATGGCACAAGCATCCTCTGCCCTGGGACTGTGCCGAGCTTTGAGGGATGCAGAAGGGAGGACAAAAGGATGCTGTGCACAGGGAGGACAGGCCCCATCCGCACCACCACTAATGCAAAGGACAAATCACAGGATGCTGCTCTGAAATATGTAATTGCATTTGAAAAGGACATAAAAGCTGCAGTTGCTGAGCTGCTTCCAGGAACAAAATGTATTCCATGGCCCGAAACAAAGTCTTATTTATATGCCGCGTTTTTCCTGTGATTGCTTAAATATGCTTATCACATTGGTCTTGCAGGGCAGCACCGCTGGATGCCTTCTGTTCAGAGGACAACGTGCAATGTAAGATCTCCGGCCACAGTGAAACCCCTCACCAGAACACCCAGGGGCAGGAGGGGGGAGGCTGCACGGGAGTTCGGCTGCTGCTGAACTCAGGAAAGCATCAAAGATATCTGCTGGGGTAATGGGAGGGGAGAGCAGATGCTGCCGGCGATAAAAGCCTATGCACAATCCAGCTGAGAAGCCTACTGCGAGACCTGCGGGGGCAAATTTCCCTGTGGAAGGACAAAAGACACCCAGCAAGTGAACAGCACGAAAATCCATCACAAGGTGCCCATTATCAAGCAGCAGTGAAGCTGCAAAAAAGAGGGGATTGAATGTGAGGAGGGAAGGGAAGCAGGCACCCTGTGGACACAATTACAGAGGCATTGCAGAGATTGCTGCGTGTGTAAATGCAGGAAGAGGAGACGGGAGAGGTGTGAGGATGGAAGGGTAGAAGTGGTCTCCTCACATGTGCCAGGGCCAGCTCCCTCACTTGCCATGGTCTTCACCCCTCCAAATCCCAACGCTGGTGGCAAAGGCTGTACCCCCTTCCCAGCAGCACACGGGGACCCTCTTCCTTGCTGTCCTGGGCCCTATGGCTGCTTTCCCCTCCCTGCACAGCCTCTCCTTTGGCACACGGTGCCTGGACCAGCCTGGTCCAGGATTGCAACCCCCATCTCCTTGTTATAAGCTGCAATCCCCACAGCCTGGGGCTGTGCCCCCAGTGATGGAGAGGCCCCACAGCAGCAGCAGGGCACCATGACTTTGGGAACCTGCTCCCAATCCAGCTCTGCTCAGCCTTGTGCTACCCCAGCGCTGCAGGGAAGCTTCCCAGGAGCCAGGATGCTCTCGGAGAAGGTGAACCTGGTGCTTGAAAGGCATCAAATCCTTTAATCCCTGCAGCCACTTTAACCCTTGGCCTCCTGAGCCTCACTGAAGGATCTGAAAGCTTGCTGAAATCCCGGAGTATCACAAGGATCATTGTACATCCTTAAATAAACCTCCTTTCTTTAGCTCTCTTCCCTTTGTGAGGATTTATGCTCCGAGAGGCACAGCTGCTCCTAAGGAAACAACTTGGGGTTCAAAAACCACCTCCTGGTTTTCACTTCTTGCCTCTCGAGGGTTAACAGCGTCTGGAGAGCAGAGCAGCCTGTCTATCCACTTCAGTAATTGAAATCAATTTCTCTACCTTATCTTTAGGAAACCTATATAGTCAAGACACTAATCTGCTGGCTCTGGCATCTTTCAAATGAAACCTATTAAAAAAGAAGGAAAAAGGTTCTTTCCCTGCCTGCTGATGCTCTTTCCCCAGCTTCCAAGGGGGGAGACAGACAAACTCCAGGACCTAGACTTGTTCTGGGAGCAAGCATCCATTGCTGGCCAGCCCTAGAGCCTCCTGGGCAGGAAGTACGGGTGAGCTCCATTCCCCTTTTCCCCTGATCCCAGCATTTCTGACGCCCTCAGGCAAAGCAGGGGCTCTGCTGTACCCAGCGCAGTGGTGGGAGGGGAAACCTGCTGCCTACTCATGGACCAGGGATGCTCATGCCCTGACGGAGGTGACATCCAGTGAGGACGATGGATGGCAAAGACCCCAGATAGAAAGAGGAGGTGGGAGAGGGGCTTTCAGCCAGATACCTCTTCGGTGCCTGCGGGAGGGCGAGTGCCTCCCTTTGCAAACCTCTCAAGTTTTCAGTTACCCGAAGTGAAGCCTGCAGAGACCCAAACCGTGTTCTCTCCTAATCCTACTCATTAGGAACCTGGCCAAGCCAATAGATTTCTAATTTGCAGCCAATCAGGCTTGAAATCCCCGTGGTTTTGATTGTAATTACATGGATTGAGGAATCGATAGGGAATCGTAGCGCCCTGACCCTAAAGAAAAGGGAAGTAAGAAGCCACGAGCAGCCCTCTGGTTCCTTGGGCACCAAGCAGGAGGGCAGAGCAAGCAGGGCAGCACCAATGCTCTGCACCACCACCACACACCATGCAAGGCTGCCAGCTCCAGTCTGCTCAGAGCAGGCTGTTAAGCATTTTCAACAGGTTCCTACGGTGGGAAGGAGGCAGGGACAGGAGCCAGGACAGGGAATGAGAAAGTAAGCCCAGTAACTGATGGGCAGGAGGTGTGAAGCTGGGACCCACATGTGAAGTGGGCTAAATGGACCTAAGTGCTTACTGACCCAACAGTAATACACAATCCATTTCCGACACCTCTGCTACTGCTGTCTGCAGAGGGAACCATCAGTTCTCCAGCAAGAAACGTACATTTACCAAAAGTTAACAATTTGTAGTTTCCTTCAAACTAAGTGCACTTCTTGAGCAAGACAATATAATTAAATGAGGCACATTAATATGGGATAAGCATCACTGACGACGTTTATGACAATATAAAAGGAATTCATAGGGAAAAAGAACTTATACCCAATAAATCAAAGCATTTTGGTGCATAAAATTCGGGAACACAAGTCTATGAATTGTAATAGAGCATGACAAAGTCTCATCAACAGAAGTAAATATTAAGCCCCCAATGACAAACAGATCCCAAGCATCCCAGCTGAATGTTTTTCAATTTAAAGCAGTTCCCTGATTCTTATTTCCTTAATCGAGGTAATTTGCTTTAAGTGCTCCTTGCAGCTGAGAAATTACAATTGCCCCTTTAATATTCTGATAATAAAACCAGCTTTTTTCATCTGATGCTAATCAATGTGTGCTCCTCTGAGGAGGAATCCTCTCTGGGTGAAAAAAGCTTGATAAGAGACTAACACACATCAGAGAATGAAATGCACGACAGTGATTTGACTGGGTAAGGGCAGAGCAGGGAACAGCCATTTCACTAGCCTGGCTTCCCCATCCAGTTATTCATTATGTTAAATTGTCATTATATTCCTTTCAGCTCCCTGAGAAGTCAATATAACATAATGAAGTTATCACAAGATGAAGCTTGCTGAGCTAATTTGGTGATGGTAATACAAAGCAGTTCTGGCTGAAGGTTGGGAACACAGCTTTGTTTGCAGACCTCAGCACAAGGCAGCAGTTTCTTCCACCATCTTCGCCCTTTCAGACAAGGTTTTCCTATCTTTTGATTGTTAAATGTCAAGAGAGTCTCAATACTCAATGTCACAGCAATAGCAATCCGCAAGATTCACATAGACACGAGCTGCTCTCACCCCTGACCACTCAGGGCTTCGTTTCCCCAGTAGCACAGCACTTCAATGAAGTTTCTAAGGAAAGCCTGACACACACATGTTCTTTTCTTCAGCAGAAGTAGTACCAAAGGAATAGGAATGCTGTGCTCATCAGCAAACAACCCTTCTTGAGCACATCTCAGCTTATTTTCCTCAAACACTGTTGACAAATGATGCATGAGAGGGTAGCAACGAGGAAGCAGATACACCGCCTCATCACGTACCAATTGCTCAGTACTTACAGTCTACCATAATTTGGACATCCATCTATGCACATCTCACTAACTGCATTTGACAATAGAAACACCAGTCATTTCTGATGGCAAAATCCATTTTGAAGACAAGGAATGTTCTCCGGCTTCATGACAAACTGCAACAAGCAGTATTTCAGCTGCAGGTCTCCTCCCTCCTGCTCACCAGGATGCTTGGGACCAGACACAGGCCTCCAAATGAAGCAATCTGGTTCCTTATTTCCATTCAGCTGGGGCTACCCCTTGCAACCACACAGTTTTGCAGCCATTTATCAACACACTTTAGGAACAAGAGGTAGCTTGGAGCTGCACTCATTAATCCTCCTCATTGTAGGAATGTGCACCCTGTCAACCAGTGCTATGGTTTATAGTTGTCCCTCCACTAACCTGAAGTATATCAAACAAGCTCATTGTTGGTGCGAACAATGGAGAACCCACTGCAAACCTCAAGCAGGAATGCCCCTCGCTTTGCACTAATGGGCACTGCCATGCTAAAGAGGCAGCTACAACATAGAAAGAGAGCAACACTGGCTGTTGGTGTCAAAGATTGGAGGTATTAGAGGAAACTAAACGTATTGTTCCAGGGCTGCCTCATCATGGGATGTTTTTATGCTACCCACTGCTGAGGAGCAGAGCAGCAAGGCTGCTCCAGCAGGCACAGCATCCCATCCCCAGGGAATGCCAGGCCCATGCTCCCCAGGAACTGGAAGTGATGGGGATACTGCAGAGTCCAGGATGGAGGAGCAGCTGAACAAGGAGTGAATGAGGACAAAGCTTTCTGGACTGGAAATTCAGACCACAAGTCCTTCCAGCCAAGGATCCCCTCTCCACACAGCCTGTGCCATTTAGATTATCACTCAGATCCACACACAAGCACTACTAGGACAATTCTGTTGCTTGCTACTTACCAGCTCATTGAGGAAAGACAGTGACATTTTAGTTTTTGCTGGAAGAATTAACAGAATGAAGGTCAAGGAGCAGATTTGGCTGATCTATAAATACCTGGCATTTTTACTCCTGTCTCAGAGCACTACGATAAACCACTCCCAATGCAAACCTGGCTCAAAATGAATCGCTGAGTACACAGAGCGGGTAACTGGAAGAAGGCACCATGGGATCAGGATACAAAGAAAACAGTTGCTCTTACAGTGTTTCTACCCCTTTTCCTTCCCCCTCAAATTTCAACAGGCCTCATTTAACTATTGACTGGCACCTATTCCCCCTTACGCTGGGTTATTATCAGACCATAGCGCGTGTGTCAGTCCACAAAATTAGCAGCTATAATTGGACCCTTTTAACAAGGTACACAACACACTTTAATTTAAATTGCATTCCATAAATCAGGTTAACCTTTTCAACATCCCTCTAAGAAAATTAATTACTCACAGCAAAGCGTATGACCTTTTCACAGTGCTTGGGATTAGCTTCCACATCTCTTTCGTTTTCCCTTTTTCCTGCTGCTCCTTCCCCTGGCCCAGGCTTCTTTCTTCATTTACAACCACCAGAGCCTAAACAGCGCCAACACCGAACACTCCGATGCAGCTCTCACAGCTTCAACCAAGTGCAACCGAATCACTGCTCTTTTCTAGTTCCCTTCTAAGCAAGCTGCCCTTATGCCCCCTCCCCTCTATCTCTGGTTGGTGAAACCAGGGCTGCCCAGGTGCCGACACTCAGCTTCATCACCCTGATAAGGCAACTCCTAGTTTTGGTTTGATGGTTGCTTGAAACACCTGGGAGTCCTATGGCTGCACAAAGGTCCCCATTTCCATGAGCAGCAGCTGGCAATTCCTACTCTATTAGCCTTAGAATCATAAATAAACTATGGCTGAGTACCCTAAAAGCTCAGAAGGAAGAAAAAGGGAAAGGTTTTGTGTTAAAGCTTGCCAGAACCTTCTACAAGAGCTCTTGCAGGGTTCATAGAAATAAATGTCAGCAGCAGAGCCCCAGTACTAGCTAGGGAACATCAGGAGAGCAGGAATCCTATTGAAGCCAGCATCAAAGCAAGGAGGGCAACCTTAACCAAAACCAGGAGGGAAAAGCCCAGATGCAATCTGTCCTGCTTGTAGCTTTCCACATAAGCTAGGCTTTATGAGCTTCCTTATGGCCTTCCACAGTGAGTTCAAAAACTGGATTAGGAATATCTACAAAGAACAAATCTTGGCTCTAACTGAGAGGTGAAAAGCAGAAAAGGCTTTGTAGCTCCTTCCCCAGGGAGCGAAGTGAACTCACCACATCCACAGTAGTTTCCAATCACTGATATCAGCACCAGCAGCTGTGTCTGCCCCATTAACCCACCTGTACCAGCCTCCTTTATCTCAGCCAGCCCCAGAAGGACCAGGTTCCTGTAAGAGAGAAGCAAGTACCCATCACCGCTCTGCAGCAGGCACCAGCTTTGGGCTCTCGGAGGCCTTCCTGAAGAATCTCTCAGGTTTGTTGCATGTTTTAAGTTCCATATTGGCTGGAGACTTTGAGTTTGTGGTCCTGTGTCGTTCTAAATGGTGTGCCCAAGTGCGAGGGTATGTGGCTTGGTTTGTGATGTGGTGTGTGCAGGTATCGATGGGCTGTCCCTGGCTGTAGCCAGAGATTTCATAATAGCAGCTGGGCAAAGCTGTTTGTTGGAATGTTTATTGGTAGGCACTGCTTGGCTTTTAACACCGTTTCTATGTGTTTAAAGCATGTGAAATGAGTAATGTGTTGTTGCAAATGAGCTGAGTGCTGTAACACCTAAGGAATAGGGTGGGGAGTTTTGGCGAGTTGGCCTAAGAACAAACTGGTTTTGTGCTGAGCGGTACAAGGTGATTGCTTGTCTTAGGTGTTGAGGGAGAACTATGCAATGTTTAGAGCTTTTGCAATCTAAAACCCCCAAAAGAAACCTTGCCATAATTGCAGATAATGTACCTGCACACATGGAGTCAGGTCTGGGTGGCCTCTGCTGGTCCTTTCTGAAGGTTCTGATCTCAGTGGTGGCCCTGGATTTGAGAAAGATGGGTGGTAAATGACTGAAGTTCATGGGAGGAGGCATGAACTTAAAGCTTGGGTTCTTTCCATGCTATCAAGAGATTGACACCCATGCTAAGAGCATACAGTCCTTATAAGCATGTGCTTTGTATTCTTAGCACTGTGACAGACTAAGGGCTTGTCTTTCTCTGTCCTGGGGGCACAGGCTGTGGGGTCAGCAGCGTGCTGAAGGGTGCAGTTAAGTGGGTCAGACAATGGCAAATGAAGATCTCAGCACTTTCAGGTTCTGGTTACGGCAGCTGCAGCCTTTCAGCACGCGCTGCACCAGTGTCAGGTGTGTTTGTTGCAGTGAAAGGCTCATTCCTCTTCCCCCTTGGGGCTGGTTCCATGTGCAGCTGAGCCCTAGGTATCGGTGTTTCCTTGTGATGTGCTGACTGCCTGGGCCCACAGCAGTGGGGACTGGGGATGTGAAGCCTGCATGCAAAGGTGTGATTTATGGAAGTCTTCTCAGAAGTCAAGAACATCTGTTGTTTCTTCCCGCAAATGGGGTGATCTGTGTAGTTTCACTATAGACTCTGTTTCCCAGCTCTTTGTTTCCTTAAATGGCTCTAGAAGTTGCTGAAGTCATCAGCGGAAATGCCGGAGTCAGCTAGAATTTAAACACTGAAAATTAGATAAACCCGTTTTCCTTCAGAATGAATCTTTAAAAAATTCTTGTTCTTATTTCTCTTTTTTAACGCTGGGCTTGTTGAAACCTCCCATTAAAAGTCCCATAAAATAAACCAGAGAAATAAAAGAAAACTTAGAGCAGAATATGACAAAGATTTCCCGAACATCTTACTGCTGATCTATTGTGCTTCCTTATACTGGGGAAGAAAATGAGGAGGAATGGGGTGCTTGGGGGTGGCTCCTGTGTTTTCTGTTTAAGTTAATGCCTCGTAACCAGCATTGCAGCAGGATACCTACTCTTTGGAAGGCAGATCACGTGTTTTTTTGTGGTGGAATATAAGAACGTTAGTAACAGAATTAAACTATTCTAGGTTGTGTCAGATGCAAATACAGCTTCAAGGTGTGAGGGTGGTGGGTGCTCTGAACATGTGTAGACCAGAGGATAGTGATACAGGACTAAATCCTGGCCTTCTTAAACTCACTGGGGAGAGCATCAAGCTTTGTCTTCTGTCAGTTCACAATTAAGCAGCCTGTTTCAGGTAAGTTGGTTTTGGAGCACTAAGTTTGAGGCATCCATGTCAAAACTTGCTAAGGGCTCATTTTACAAGAGGAACCCAATGTAACGCTCTTCCCCTTCTAATGTGCTTAAGCTCTGTTTGTGTTTTTATTTCTGTGTACTCAGACACACATTAAAAAGATTGAACATAATAAGGTAATTGTGTACCTAATCCTTAATGAAGATTGCTGTTTCCTCTTCAAAACTGCTGCTTGAATTAAGATGCATTGAAGCTCTGAATTGGTGGTGTTGGGAGCACGCGTTGTTCAGAGGGGGGTTTCTGCCTTGCCATTGGGAGTCCCCTACCAACACACGCATCCTGTCACTGCTCTGTTCTTCAAAGGCAGTTTCCCCATACCAAGATACAAGCAAAACTCAGATGCAAGCTGTGTCCAACTGCAGTGCCCTCTGTCAGGGATCCAAAAAGCTCACCGGGCACCTTGGTTGAACGCTGCAGGGCTCAAGGATATTTGTTGTCTGGTTTTGCCTTGCCTTGGGTTTTGCTGGCCTTGGTCTTGCCATGAGACTGCTGTGGCCTCCTGTATTGTAGCTGTATGGAAGAAGTTTTCTTCGTACAGGGCAAATGCTTCTACTAAATGCCTGTTGGTTGCAGTTGTTGGGAGCTGGTGTGAGCTTCTTGTGGCTCTTTTCTGTCCCTTGTTTCTATGAAAGCATTTAAGCTTTTGCAGTTGTTCTGAAGGCTACGTTCTGCTGCTGAGTGTTCTCTATAGCAAAGCTGCTGGGTCTGGCTACCCCAAGCTTCTTGTCGTTTATAATTATGACAGTTTTCAGTCAAGTGATTTTGTATCAGTCCACCCAGCCTTGCCCTCCAGTTGCAATTATGTTCTTTGATGCCATTGAATTGCAAAGATCTGGGGAAAATGCTTCCAACATCTTTGATACCAAAATGTGATGCATCATTCGGTTCATCTGGGGCAATGACTCCTCTGGCTTGCTCCAAGCACTAAATCAGATGTTCTGATTGGGAGTGACAGAGCCATGAAATTGTCTTGTTTACCAGATTAGCTGGAGTCCCTCAAAGCTAGCAGTTAATACACAAACAAAGCCAGGATCCCCATCCATCTACTCCTGACAGCGGTGCAGATGACTGAGCAAAGAGTGTTAACTCAAAAAAACCCTTACTTAACTGCTATCAAACCCAACAGTGCAGATTAGCTTGTAACAGACTTCTTTTGCCTTAGTTTTGTCTCATTCATCTTATTTCAGATGTTGCTCCAGTAACTCATTTATTATAGCAAATCAAATAAACAAATGAAAAATTAAAGCTATTGTTATCCAGCTATTCCAGCAGAGTCTTCCTGGAGTTCCCTGTGTATTCATCATGTTTCTTTAGGCTGCGTGTCCAACTAGAGCAGATGGCTGAGAGGCTGCACTGACTTACCTGCTCCAGCCAACTGGGCAAGCGTCCATCTCTGCAGCAAGTGAAACCCCACACAGCAGACTTGGAAGGAAAAATACATTGAAGTTGTTGAAAACTTAATTCCAATTGCTTTATTATTTTTTCTCGTGGTCTCTTCTCCTATGCTGTTCATCATCCCTTCTGGAATTTAAATGGCTCATTTTATGTATGAGAGTTAATTCCGTTTGCTAGGTAGTATTGACGCATTCCCATCCCTTATATGCGTGAATATAGAGATGTAGACGTAGATACGAATGCAAGTCACTCAAAATATTCTGAATGCTAGAATATTTCTTTTCCTCCTTTATTTAATTCTGCTGTTTAGAGTGAAAGGAGCACATTTAAATAGTAAAATGAACCACAATGTGTGTTCTGATCTATTCATGGAGATTTCCTAATTCCAGTTCTTTCTGCAGAACTGCTATAAATACTTTCACATGAGACTGCCTGAGAAATAGGTCACAGCAAAAAATTGCTAATGTGTACATTTGTTAGAAGTCCTTCCAAAGTTGTTCTTTGTTTCGGAAAGCAAATAATGTGGAGATTAAACTGGAATTCTCAAGAATACCTGGTTGAGAGTGGAAGCCAGAGGAAAGTTCCTGTTCCTTTCCACCCCCAGGCTTGTTCTGATCAGAGTGCAGATCTCTTGGGTAAAAGAGCCTGCAGGCCTGAGTCCTGTGACAGCAGCAGCAGTGAAAAGATGATATTGGGACAGTTTGGGTTTTGAAACTACCATAATTTCGCAGGTGCTGCTCTTCCAACAAGAGCTGGTGACTTGGGCTTCTGCAGCGCGCAGCGAGGACAGCAAAGGCAGAGCCCTCTTCACTTGCATCTTAAATAGTTTATGCCTAAATCTGCTTAATTGTCCGTATAAGGAACTGTGTCTGATCCCTTGGGATGCTGGCGACTTCCCACAGGGATAGGGGTGACCATTTGCTGTTGCAGGGTGGTGTCAGTCTTCTGCGGGACGTCTTGCAGGAAGCTCTCGTTGATTTGCACTCGGATTCCTCTTTGGTGCATGCTTTTGGTCAGCCCAGTTGTGTAAGAAATGCCCTGGTAACAGAGTGGGAAAGGACATTTGGTGTTTAATAACCTCTCTGCCTGCTGCTAATTCTTAATACTCTGATACTCCTAATAATAGCAATAAATGCAGGATCTACTCCTGCCAGGCTCCCAGTGTTTGTCATTAAGAGAGGAAGAAGTGACATATAAGCTCAAGCATCTTCTTCCCCTTCTGTAGTGAGTAAAAGCTTGATTTCTTTAATAGATCCCTGTCATCATAATAGAATGAAGTTTCCAGTCTGCAGTTAAAATCACTTGCTCTGTTTGCTTCATCTAGCAGTGAAGCTGAGCAGCTTCTGCTTTGTGTGTGAAGAAATGCTGCATTTTGGAGGCAGAGGTGAAATTAGCATTCCAAAGGTGGTGGTTTAAGTGCAATCAGTATATTGCAGGTGTTCAACAGATTCGGTGCATGGAGTGTTCCTTGTCTGAAGGTGAAATCGGCTGCCTTGCTTCTGCTCTTTGGAGGCTGATTCACTTCGTTTGCTCATGTTTTACATTAAGTAAGAGACCTGTGACCATCATATTAATGCTTAGAACAAAAGCCTTTAAGTACTATTAATTTTAGAATAAAACATACTGACTCAAAATAGAGGAATTGGGGACTTTTCTGATGGAATAGGGATGTCGGTGATGTCCTGGGTGCCATTTTGTAGATATCAAAGCCTGAACAAGGATCAGAACTCATAAGAAACCTGAATGCTCTGAGATGCAAATCTGGGAATCAGCTGGACAAACCCAGGAAAATACTCCTCTTTCCCTCCTCAGCCAAATCCAGGGCCGCATTAGCAAAGCGGTGATTCCCAGCTGGAGTTGGCACAAGTGGAGTACCCAGTGCAATAATGCGTTGGGCTAGAGGCAGATGGATAAATGTTTTACCAGCTAATGTTGTCATCTCTGTAGTCTGAAGCTGTTTTGCTTGGACATTTGTGCTTTATTTCCTAAGGTGTTAGTTCCTTTATACCACTCTGTTAATACAAATGGGTGTTAGAGCAAATGAAACCCAGATCTTCCGCATAGATTTTAAAGATGGTCATGTAGATTTTGGGGTCTGGTCCAGAGAAACACGTCGCAGTCAAGGGAGAAGATGTGTTCTTCTCAACCTGATAGTCTCTGTGGACCTGGAGAAAAGGAAAGTAATCTCATTGTAAAATATTCATAGACAGCTGCTCTATAGCATTTATCCCAGTGTTACTTAAATCTTGAGCTAGTCTATAATTAAAGCATTTATGTTTCAGATGCTTAACAGGGTGCTTTAAATGTTTAGGTCTTGTAAATGGTGTTTATTTATGGTTAGCTGATTAAGCCAGCAGAGTTCAGCTTGGTCTCAAATCTAGTCCGAAAGATGAGCAATGACATTCCCTGCTACTTGAAAAGGAGCTGATGCAAACTGAATCCCCACTCACTTCTCCCTTGGGCAGCTCTGGGCACATAACTGCCATGTGCTGGCCAGCCTGGGGGGAGTGCCTGTGCTCCCATCCCTCCTGGCTGGAGAATGGGTTGCACAGAAATCAGTTGGCAATGAAACAAAGCTGCTTGTCCTGCTGTCATGGTCACTGCCCTGGGCTGTGTGGAGTCTTTGGTGCCATCCACCCCTGCAGCCCTCTTGGTGATTTATTTGGTGCTGTTTATCGGCCACTTCCATGAGCAGAGGGCATTTTGGTAGCAGCGTTGCTGCTGTGAATGGGGTTTCAGTTCTGCCCCTTCCTAGGAGGGGAGAGGGAAAGCCTCAGGTGAATGCTGGCTGCTCACCAGCAGACTGGAGAGCGTTGTGGTGCCAGCCCTGGACTGGATGTTGGTTGGTTGGAGCTCAGTCTCCAAAACCCACAGCTGATGCGTTCCTGTGGGAAGAAGTTAATTGTCTTTCCTCTTGCTGTACGTGTGAACTCCAAGGATTTCAGAGTAGGCATTACCTATTTCTGCTGCTTGTAAGATGCTAAGCACAACGGCATGCTGACTTCTGTTGCAGTGTCTCAGTGCTATTGTGATGCAAATACTAATAACACAAAGGAAGAGGAAGGTAAAGAGCTGTTGGCACCATCTAACAAGCTCTGATGCATTTTGTTTCCACAAGATAATCTTGCAAGGCTGTGATACCCTTTCCCCTTTTCCCAATTTCTTTCTGTACATCACTAAATGTATTTGCATGAAGGGGTTGGTCTTCCGCATCCTTAAGTTTCAATTCTTGGTTTTAATATTATTTGACTTAATGTGTTAATGTAACTATTCCCATCCTTTCTCCCTACTGCAAAATAGGAGCACCTGCTTTCAGAAGGATTCTACCTGAAAAGCAGCAACTAAATGAGGGCAGCAAAAGTGCATGTATGGAAAGAGTATCTGTTGCCTGGAACTGTCCTTCCTGGCTCTGCCCTGTTTCCTCAAGCACTGCTTCTCAGTGCATCCATTGCCTCAAGCTCACTGCAGACATGAGGCCTTTAGAGTCAGCTGGGCCTGGTGAATGGGAAGAGCTGGATGTTGGGGACTGTGTGCTCCTTGCATTGCTGTGACCTGCTTGGAGAGCTCGGGAGGCTTCTCACAAAGCTGTTAGTGTTAAGGGACTGCCTTACTACATTTGCACTGGTGATGGAGCCTGGGCTTTGTAGCTGGGTTCTGGCTTTATTCCCTGAAGGCAAAGCATGAAGAGTTCATTGTGTAAGTGTTTAAGTGATGGTTCATTACTCTCCTGGTTGTGTTCAGAAGGATATTACTAATAGCATGTGTAACCTCCCATTGTTTTACTATCTGTTTTTTTACCATATGCTTTACAGTCCAATGCAAAAGCCTCACTCAATGAGATTTGATGGACTGGTCCTATGAAAATACTGATGGTGATCAAAGCGTGGTTCAGTGAACATTCCCCCCCATGAGGCTCTGATGCCCTGTATGCACTTTACAGGGGCCAGATGGTGAGTCCATTTGTGAAACGTCTCTCAAATTCATGGCTTCTCTGCTCCCAACCAGTGCATTTTGGGTGGTGTAAATCAAAACACAACCCCAAATCACTTTTTGCAATAATTTGAATAATATAACTGTTCCCAGTCTGGCTCAAGTAGGGTTTGTTTTTGTTCATTTTGGGAACCATCTGTGCTTTTAAAGCATGGCTTCAGAGCAATAAAAACAGCTCTGGAAGGCAGCATGAGCAAACAAGATGGGCTAAATTGGGTTAAATTAGGTTCACAACATGAAAATTGGGAGAATCCCTCTTTCCAAATCTGCCTTTCAGCGGAATACGTTGCCATCCACCCAAACCCGTTGTTTCCTGTGGTTAGGTATACAGGGAGCAGGGAAGGCAGCTGGGACCTGTGGAAGGGCCGAACCACAGGGTGCAGTTTCACCTCTGCACTGAGTGCTTTGAACTGCCCTGATGGAGGACAAGGGTCCAGATACGCACCTTAGCAAGGTAGCGCAGAAGTACCACAGGGTCATTAATTGGGGCTATATTCTGCAGTGTTTTACAGGAGAGGGAATTCTGGGAGCAATGCAATTCAGATTTGAGATGTGATTTGGCTCCTGAAATGCATTGAAGCAGCCTGTCGAAATCTGAACAATTTCACCTGGATCTATGCAAATTTATGGCATAATATGACATGGAAATATATGTAAATGTTGTCAATTATTGTAAAGCAAAGGAGCACATAGATAGAATCTTCCATAGAATGTTTTCTACAGCATTTTTTGAATTCCTAAAAAGAAAACTTGAGAAATAGGAAATGAACTGGAATTGAGCTCAGATGTTCCAAGCCCATTACACCGGGACATTTCCTTTAAACTGCTTATTAATCTAACCTTGCCACACAGGTTTTCAAGAGCACACTTTGCTTCACTGTAACATCACACCTTTACAAATCAGGAAAATGTCAGCTCTTGATTTACTGACAAAGCAGACAACCGTCATCATTTATCTTGCTTGAGATCAGTTCATCAAACTTAGGAACATCTTGGCTGCTGTAAAATCCAGCATTTGATACGACCGTGTCTGCTTAAAATGCAAAGGATAACCTACATTTTTTTAAATGCTGTAAAAAGAACAAGAAGTGATGCCAGGATGAAAATTCATGAGGCATGGAGCTGGGATCTGAATTTAGCATTTGCTGCATAGTGGAGTGTTGTTACTACCCTGTTTGCACAGTTGAAAACTAGTGTTAATAGAAAGAGCAGGAGGGTTAAGCTGTTGGCATTCCAGTGTAGTGCCTGCTCTGACCTGGTGCTATATAGGAGTTTTTAATGTTCATCTTTGATTTAATATAACATTGTTTGGTACCACTGGTTCCTTGTTAGGAAAACCCTGATTAGAGCAGCACATGGGTTTGCAGTGCGAGTGTTGAGTGCTTGTTGCATTCAAATGCGGAATTCAACCTATGAAAACAGAGGTGGAAGTACAAGAAAACTGATTAATACGAACTACTCTGATAGTATTAAAATGGAATTAAAACATCTTTTGATAGACGGTGAAAAAGCAATTTAATGGACCAGGATGGCAAGTTGGTTTTGGGGCATAAGGTTGGTTTTGTGTGTTCTCGTGGTGCTTGGCACGATGCATAGGATGGGGATGAGTGCTCTGACAAACAACAGCTTCTGCATTTCACCACCAGTGTCAGCACCAGAGGTAAGAAGCCTCTCAGAATATTAAAATACAAATAGATGAAAAACTGAGCGCCTTTATCTCCATCTGATAGCCCTGTTATCCGCAGGTACCCGGGTAATGGCCACCTGGATCTGATTTCTCCTTACCAATTTGTAGTGTTGTATAGGCTGAGAGCAAAACAACTGCCACATGAGACGAGTGTTCTTGTGTCATAAAACAACTTTTGTGAACACTTCGCTCTTAAATATTCATGGTGAAGCTATCGACTGATGTGGCAGAAGTCATGGTGACAGAAAACTTGATCCAAGGGTAAAGCAAGCCTCGGTCTTGACACACAGCTCAAACCTTCCTTGAGTTCGAACCTCAAATGTTTCTGATCTCTTTGGCAGCCAGTGGTGAACCTGGCAAGTGCAGGGGATGGGAGTACCTGGAGGCTTTGTCAGTGATGTTTGCAGTGGTGACACAAAGCTCTTTGGAAGAAAGGCTCTGCAGGTTCTGAGGAAAAGCATAACTCAGGTTAACATTTATCTTGGCTGTCATCGTTGTTTGTAGCACTAAATCTTGCTCATAAATAAGTGGCGAAATCTGTGCTTCAAAGTGAAAAATTCCTGCTCCGGCTAAGCCTCAGTTATATTTCCAAACGATATTTATCAGATTTTCTAATGTGTGCTTAGTGCAGTTCAATTTTGTGCCATCACTCAAAGGAGGCAGAGCTGGGGAGCGGGGCTGGAAGGTGTTTGTCAGGTGGGGAATGGAGCGTGCAGCACTGAGGCCGTGTTGCTGTGGCCAGGGCAGGGGATGGGGGGGACCATGGCTTGGGTCCGTTGTTAAGGACATAGCAGTGCGTTCACAATCACTGCCTTGTTGCTCCCTGCAGAGCAAGGGAGGCTGCTGCGAGTCCTTCAAGGCTGTATTTGGGGGGCCTGAAATATGAAGCTATGGTTTTCATTCTGTAATACTGGGTAGGAAAAACTGAGTGCCTTTGTAATTTCACGAGTCTCTGAATTTATTTCACCTCATCTTTTTTTCTCCAGCAGTTTTCCACATTAATTTAGTAAGAAACCTGACAAGTGTGCATATGCGGGATTTAAGCATGTCCTTAGGTACACATTAAGTAAAGATTTAAGGTTTGAAATACAAGATTAATTCAACTCCTGCTTACAGTTGCATTGCGAAATTGTTGATTATCCAGAAATTCATGCTTCTCGTTCATATAAATTTGATCATGTATAACACTATCTATGTGTAATGCTAACACTTATGATTAGAACAGTAAAATTCTTGAGCTGAATGGGAATAAAGCGCGTGCTTAAGGCTACAGCATGAAGTGTGGAACATTCCTCACAAAGTTTTCAAAGAAAACTTGTAGACAACCGGCTCTGCCAGCCGGTGTCAGTGATCTTATGGGCCCCAATGGATGTTTTAAGGCAAGTCCCTGGGTCTTGTGCCTCCCTGAAGAAGCTGAGTGTTCCTCTTCCTATCCAACCAAGTGTATAGACCTAGAGTTGCTGCTTTGAAGTCATTTGTGCTTCTTCCCTTGATGCAGTAAAACTGGAGTGTTCCCTTTGTTCTCCACAGTAGGCATATCCTTCCATCAAGGAATTGAGTACGCGTTTCAGTGCTGGGCAAAGGGAACTTATTTTCAGCGGGGATTTGCTCCAGGCCTGGGTAAATCTTATTCTTGGTGTCACTTTTACCTTAGGTTTGTTTGAGCACAAATTGCAGCTCACTGAAAGGATAAATGATAGGCCATTTATGAAAGTATATGGGCATGCAAGGCACAGTATCGTTATTTATCTCCCATCCGTGCTTCGGAAAGATGCATTTTATAGAAAAGGAGGGACTAAGACAAGCATTGGAAGAAACAAATGGTACCCAGAGAATGGATTCCAAGATTCCCATTTCAGATACATGTAAAGAGGGAAGCTATAGCAGTATCATTCAAATGTGACAGCAGTCACTCCAACCTTTGCTATTACGGCACAAAATTACATGTTCTTGCCAGTGAAATAGGAAGGGCTGATAGGGAAGGCAGCTGGGATTTGCTTTCTTATCTATATTTTACACACACACACTTTCATTTCCCTCCCACTCCTCACTGTTTCCAGGATCCAGGTTGGCTTTTCAGAGCTGCTGTTTAGTTTGCATACAATGGAGCGGCTTTGTACCGTGTAGTTTCTAAACCCCATAGATACAGGCTGCAATGAAATTACTTAATTTGTGGGCTTTGTTATTGGCAGCATTAAGGATGAAGTTCTGCCTGCAGAGGTCTGTTGGTCCTATAAATGTTACCGGAGATCCTTTCCAGAGCTGTGGATGGAGGATCCAGCACTGGGGGAATCCATGTGTAATGGTTGTGACTCTCCTGCGGGTAAATCGAGTGTTCTGTTTAAGGATGAGAAACTTGGGTTTTAAGCATGGAGGAGGAGAAATCCATCAAACACTTGTAGTATGGCCCCAAAGCCTTGAAATCCCCCATCTACCCCATCCTCCAGGAGGAGTTAGGGTGCTCAGATGCATGTTCAAATGGTCAATAATTCATGCCATTAAATTAAGGTATCATCAAAGCTGGGCATGAAAAGCAGTGCAGTGCACTCCCTGCCCCATTTCAGCTTATTATAGGGACGCTAAGGGTGAGAAGTGAAATACTTTGCCTTGCAGGGTCTGGTTCAAGCAGCATTCTTTCTGTTAAGCAGTGCCGAAGTGTAGATATCCCCGTTTCCTTTGTGTCACATTGGGAATGCAATCTCACAATGCGCTGTTTCCCGGGATCTGGAGAGAAAGAGCTGAGCTGAAAATAGAGTGGAACAGATCCTCAAGAGTTTGCATGACCTTGCTGTTCTGGAGTTAATGGCAGCTATTACTTGTTACTTAACAGCTAATCAAAAGCACTTTAAATTAGAAGTAGTAAGATTTGTGGTACCCTGTCTCTGCTTTTTGGTTTTTTGGTTCTCTTGGAATATTTGCTGCTGGGCTCACTCACCAACACCGTTGTTGCTTGGGGAATTCCAGTTTATTTCCCCCTAGATTTTATAGAGGCTATCTGAGGGTTTTCCACTACAGAAGGAAGAGGGACTTCTGCAGTGGGAGACTTGCTTGTCAGGGCTGTGCTAACTGAAGACTGGATGCTTGGAGGAAGGCGGATGCAGTAATCAGCTCGTTTAGAGGCTGCAATCACAGCAGTCACTAGAGAAGAGTGATTCTGATCCGTATTGGATTTAAAACTAAAGCAAGGTGTGGGACTGACTTGATGGATGAATAGACAAGATAATTGGCCTTCCCCAAAATGATCATCATTAACAAAATACATCTGCTGCCCTGCCAGAACCAATCTGGGAAGGCAGTGTTTGGGGCTTGTTGTTTTTCATTCTGCTCATGACTACTTAGAAAGAAAGATACTTTTCTCAGTCTTTATGGTCTCTCCTGATTTAGCTTGGCACGGGCTTTATCCTGGTGTCTCTGCAGCCAGGAGTGTGGGATGGCTGAACTCCAGTTTAGAGGATGGCTGTGCAAATCAAATACTGCCCATGGTTAAGGAAACCTGAACTGACAGGCATTGTGGGCTGGCTGTGCGAACGAAGGGAAGTTTTTCTGTGCCAAGTCAGTTCCATTAATCTTGGGACTGTGACATGTCTGTGCTCTTATTGATTTCCCAGCAGGCTATTCATCACCAGTCTCATCATGCTATGAGCCAATATGGAGAAGGCACAGGGGGGAAATGGGGCTGGTGTTTCTATCTCTAGGGCACAGGATGCTCGTAATCAATGCAACTTGGAGAAGAAGCCAGATGGGTTGAGATAATTGATGAAAAGTGCCTCAAAGTGGGAGAGGTTCTACATATCTTACAGGGAGAGGGGAGAAATGCTATTTTTAAGGCCAGAAGATACCTTACCTGGCCCTGATGCTCTCAGTTGGTATGGGATGGCTCAACCCACATGCACAGCAGGCTGGGTGAGCACTGAGTTTCTTGTCACAGGCTGTGCCCCAGCCAGGTCTGTTACTGCAGGGGCAGAGCTGCACATGTGGTGGCCTTGCCAGACCTGAGGGTGGTTCTGCTGGAGTTACACCTCTGCCTGCTCTCAAGGTGATGTCTGAACAGACCAGGATGCAGAGCTTGCTCCTTTCACTTATTTACCCTTTGCAGCTTGTTTTGTACCTGTCAAACACTCAAATCACCCTGAAGATGAGGATCTTGACTTCCTCGAAGACAGGTGCAATTCCTTTGCTGTGCCAAGATGCCCAAACTGGCCCCAGATTCCCTTGTCTGCTCCTGGAAACGTCCCACAAAGCATTCCCAAAATGCATTTCTCAGCAACCGAATTATTTCTTGTCTCCTCAGTCAGTAATGAGCCATCCCAGCCAACCCCTCCACATTCAGTTGTTTTCTTGTTGTTCTCTAAGACAGCTGCTTGGAATTAAAATAGCTTTTAGGCAAAACTTGGAGAAACAATTAAAAGCTTGGTGCTCGGGAGGCTTTTGCTATTATGAACTGATTGTGTTTTGGTCCTGTGCAGATTCATGCCTGTGGCACTGGTGGAGGAGAGCAGTGCGTAGAAACGAGGAACAGGACTCTTCCTTTGCTTGATTGTAGCCTGAATTCAGATTTTGAGTTGCTCTTTGGTTACTACCACTTAATTTGTCTCCTTGTGCCATGGAATGGTTTTGGCCAGGGGATGGAGACTGGGACCAGTCCATGTCTGACAGAGCTGCCTGTGGGACCGAGCATGCTCTGGGGTTGGCTCAGAGGCTGTTGGTTCATCCTGGTTTTCCGCTGCAGAGCAACTTCACCCCAGATGCACTCTGAAGAGCTTGGGCAAGGCACAGGATTGTGTCTGGGGCTGCTGCTGCTGCTGCAAAAACAGTGCCTCTGGGTGAGCCCATGGGAGGAGAAGAACCTGGTCTAGTGGAGGCTGTCCCTGCCCATGGCAAGTGGGCTGGAACTCTAAACCAAACCATTCTATGGTTCAGAGATAGATTTATCTACAAATCTGGCATTTAAACCTTGTTGCTGCTGAGAGCCAGAAATGTGAAACAGCAAAAGAGGCTCTATTTCTTTTTTTTTTTTTTTTTCATTAAATTGGGTGTCTGTTTTTATGGCAGTTTCTTGTTCCGTGTCTCTGGATATCAAAGAGCTTTTTCTACCCACAAAGTGTGGAGAAAATCTAATTTATTTTCTGTAGCTCATAAAAGGAAGGCCCTTTCCCCATGGCAGGACTTGAAGCCTGTTAATAAGCTGCTGCACCAGCCCTATTATGAGTGCTTTTAAATGCTTGCCAGCATGGTTTAATTTGGAGTCCCTGTGTTTTATCCTACCCTCTGACAACTGCAGGTTGAAAGGATTGTTCTGCCTTTAACTTGCAAATAATTACAATGCAATCCCAAGCTGTGTCTGGGGCACAGGGTTATACACCACTGGTATCAAACCAGAGATGCAGCTATAGCTACATGGAGGTCAGGCTACATTGGCTGCAGGGATGTCTTTGGTCAGAGCTTTTGAGCATCACCAAGAGGTGGTCAATGGCAGGATAACTAGTAGGATAGATGGATGGTGCTTGGATACTGGACCAGATGGGCTGCTCTTTTGAGTTGGTATCGCACATCCTGCAAGCCTTATGCCCCTGTATTTCTGAGCATAGCAGGTATCCAGAGAGATCTTTAGTGGGCTGCCTTTCCACAGCTTGTTTTGCATGGTGTTGTGTTGGGATATACCTAGAATTGGGAAGTTCATGATGTGTTCTTGGCTTGTTGCATGGCAGCGTTAACCTCTTGAGTGCTTGTGGAGTTTGGGGCAGTCTTCACTGCAGACCTATTCCTGCCCAGGCTGGCTGGTGTACATGTAGATGTGTGCTTATGGGCACACACGATCTGAGAACTTAAAAACCATTTTCTGCACATTGGAGAGAACCCCATAAAGAGTCAGCCCCATCCAGTGCCAGAACTACGATAGACAGTGGTGTCATTGATGTGTCTCTTTTCTTTAACTGTCTATAGAAGAATGTCATTCACAAGGTGGGCCCAGCAAAAGTGGGCTTCATAATGTGTCATTAAAAGGCTTTTGACCTTGTGTCTTACAGGGTGTTATTACTGTTCAGTGTGATAGAACAGATGCTATTTTACTGAAAAGGCAAAACTGCGCTAAATTGACAGCACTTTAATTCTTCTTGATAGTTGCAAGTATTCTTATTTCCTGTTTGATTTGCATTTTGATTACTGAGAAGCATGGTGACAAAGTTACCTCTTGTTTTTATGTCACTGCTGCTCATCTATTGAGCCTCTGGTGGTCCAAATAGCAGCTGGACCATGAATATGTATCACTTCATTCATATGACAGACTTTTGGCATAGGGCTCTGAATAAATGGAGGGTTCCTGCAGTCAGTGACCTGGACAGTAGCTTGTGAAATGAAGTGTCTTGAAGTGGAACACTCGATCAACACGTACACGTTATCACCTAGAAGTGATTCTTTACTGTCCAAATTCTTTCCTGGACCACAATACTTTGTGATTCAAAGCAGACGTATTAGACTGGGTCAGAAGAGCTACTGACTTGTAGAGGTATGGGTTATACAAATCAAAGATGCTACGTCTCTGAAAGATGACAAGATGCAGCATCCTTCAGCTGAGCTGTCCTGCTGGGCTGGATTTGATTTCTTCCTTTTTAGAGTTACTTTACGTTAAAAAGTTACCAAGGTGTCTGCCTTCTGACCCAGTTCCTAATATTATGGGGACGTAATGATGATCCATATGAAAAAGGCTGAGGAAGTTGGAATTGCTCAGTCTAGAAATAGGTTTCAATATCAAAGTTTAAATAATATGAAAACCTTTCCAGTGATGAACCTGGTGAAGCCTGGGGTTCTCACACTTGGGAAGCACTGGGTGTCTGCCATTGGAAGCTTTGGAAGAAGTATGGATGGGGCTCTGTTTGGGTGAGATGAACCAATCCAGCCCCAGGTGATGGATGCTGTTTGCTCCTGGGTCCCCTCTGGCTTGTGCTGCCAGGTCTGATGCAAGGCAGTTCCAGCTGAATGGAGCTCCTGGCTGGGAGCAATGCTGTCAGGTGCCCCACACCGCACTGTTTGAAGTGTGCAGTGACCCATCAGTCTGGTCGTTGGACACTGCACTGTCTGGTCACCTTGTGAAGGTGTCTTCTCATTTATCTTGAATGCTTTCCTACACAAGTCTATAGATCTGTGTCGTTATTTATAGCCAGTGTCTGCCCTACGGTGAAATCCTGACAGCAGTCAGTAAAAATAGGAATGTGTGATGCTTCAGGGCAATGTCAAGAAAAACTGAGAAGCAGTGAGGATCATCCCTTGCTTGGATGAACACGTTGTGCATGGGGTGAATCCCACTTCTCCCAATAGCGTTTGACTCCAGACAGGATGCTCTTCAGGAAGGCCCCTGCAGCTCCACACTAGCTATGTTGCATGCACAAATGCACTAGTTTTGGTTGCTGTAAAGGGGCAAGTGGGTGAGATGCAGCAGCTTGTGGTGCATGGGAGTTTAGCCTAACTGATTGTGCTGTTTCCTGTGGCCTTAAGCTCTGTGAAGCTGTGGATGATTGGAGTCTCTGCTGATGGGAGCAGTAGTGCTCTGAAGATGTTCATCCTCAAGCATGCCCAGACACCTCCAACCCCTTGCTCTCTGTGCTGCAATTATTTATACTGATAAAAAAGTGAAAAGTGCCTGCAGCATTTTGCCTAAAATGGAAATAACCCTCCTCAACAATGCAGAATGCTTTCTTTTGATAAGATCATTTTAAAAGGTAACTGCTTATGATAATACAATTTATTCTTTATGGCTTGGGGGCAAGCTAAGATCTAAATGAAGCATGTCTTCCATTAGAACCCTACAGAAACAAACTAATAGGCTGCAAAGAGAACCATTTGTAATGTTACTGTAATTCACATGATTCATTAAACAGAAATGGAAAATGATAGCATTTTCCCCTGAAAAAAAATCCTTATGGAATTACATGCGGCGATCGCTTAGCTGAACTATTTTATTGACTAAGCATCTTGTTGTGCCGATGTGTAGATTACATAGGCCTGCAGCCATTTATTTTTGCTTTCTAAAATTGGAACTCCTTTTTATTATGGGAATGTTATCGCGTATTTCCCCTCCAGCTGCAGCTGGCAGTCATGGCAGGGGCTGCTCTTGGGCTGTCTTCTAGCAACAGGCATTACTGGAGTGCTTGGAAATGTATTGCTGGCGTTGCTCTCCCAAGTCACTGGAAAGTGGAGAAGGATTGAAGAGCTGAGAGGCAGTGACAGTTTTTAGCAGCTAAAAATCACATGTACACTGTTTTCTGGTTAAGGAAGGAGAAAAGGAAAGCCCAAACCACCGTATTTTGTCCCTCTATGTGCCAGCACTGAAACACCACTGTAGGGTAGAGAGGGTATTACCTAAACAAGTCAAGGCACCTTTCAGCAACACAAGGGATGGAGGAGAAAAATGCAAATAGGAAAGAGCAAGAGATGCTGTTGCCTTTGCAAGCTTGTGGGTTCCTGCTGTGTGTCTGGACCTTGCTCTGTGGTCAATGGGTCCTGGGTCAGGTGTGTGGGGGGGTTGATGGGTGCAGTGATTGGAGGCCTGCAGAGCCTCGTTGCTTTGGAACTCGGGAACTTCATTTTGTGCCCTGTTTCTTGTCATCAAACCCAGGGTTCAGTTTGGTTTAGAAGTGAGGATGAAGCAGTCGCGGAGCTTCTGGTGCGTCCTTTCCGAAGGTTTGGTTCTTTTCCTACCCACCTGCTTGAAAGATTAATTACAGGAAGAAAACCAGCCTCTTGTGTTGACGGGCTCAGGACAGGAGTGCAGGTACAGCATTCCCAGGCACCATCCCTCAACATGGAGAGGGGGGGATTTTGTACCACAAAAGCAATGTGAAAAGCCAGCAGGATCGGAGTCCCATCTGCTAGAGACTGCTTCAAGCCAGGGCGAGCCAGCTGCTTGCAGCAGAGCTGCTGTTCCAGCTGGGCCCTGCTGCAGGAATAAGGGCTCAGAAAGGGGGGCACTTGTCCAGCCCCGCAGCAGGAGGGCAGCCAGGCTTTCTCCCTATCCCCCAGCTGGAGCAGAGCTGCCTCACTGTGCAGTAGGCACTGCAGGACCTTACCCATCAGAGCAATGTGCCTGTGCTGCTTTCCAGGTGATTTGTGTCTTTGGGATCCGGAGAAGTTTCTCTTGACACACACACTCAGCCTCCAAAGGATGTCATCCCTGATGAATGTCAGGAAGCAGAGTGTGCCATTTAAAAGACCCAAAGAAAACGGCACATGGAGCAGGTTTTAATGCTGATTTTTTTGACAGCCTTCATGTTTGGCCTTGACAATCTGCAGGGTAGGCTCTATCTTCCACTGGCCATTTATCACTGGTAACACAGGACAGAAAAAGATCTTAAAACCGATTTTAAATGAGTCCAGGATGACCTGAGACTGGATTTAATGTATTTGGGAGAGCTGAGAAAGCTGCCAATCTCACATTCAGCAGTGTGAAATCAATGTGAAAGGTACAATGGGTTGCAGCTACTTTAATGCTGATGGAGGATGCTGGAATTGACAGAATAACCTGGTCCTTGCTATTTATTGCGTAGGGAAAGAGAATACTTCGTATAAACATCTCTTCCTCCTTCTGTAGCATGTTGTATGGCAGGAAGAGTAGGATAACAGGGCATTTTCTGGCAGACTCGCTCCTACATCCCTTGAGTTGTCTGGGAATTCCAGGGAAGTGCTTATTTCCATGCAGCGCAGCAGAGGGAAGCTCGCGCTCTAGCGATGTAATGGAGCTCTTTTGCCAGTGTCATTTACATTCTGCTTTATTAGATAAAAGTCAAGTAATTAATCAGTTGATTGCTTAATTCAGGATTCAGTCAACTGCAATTTGGGCTTCATCACTGTGCTTTCCACATGAGGAAATCTGTTTGAGGAATTGCGCTCTTTTTTGCTTGCCTGGCTAGGAATAAATAAAGGAAGCTTGGGCAAAGACAAGCCAGAGGCTTCTGTTTGCTGGGAGCAGGAATGGAGCCCTCGGCCTGCGAGTGGGGAGTATTTTGGGCATTGCAGGTGGATTTCGGGGTTGCTTTCAGCAATATTGTCCCTTTGTTTTCCATGTGTTTCAGCTGGGTTTGGGTGGCTTTAACCTTGGAAGGTCGCATCCTGTAAAGCTTCGCTGGTCTGGGTACCACCTGCAAAGGATAAAACACATCAGAGAGCAACTTGCTGTGAGAATGCAGGGGTGCTTCATGGCGCAATGGGGAGCGCTTGTAAAGAACATTCACTGCTGTGCCAACACCCGTGTTCAATACAGGAAACCCTCTGCACGAGCCTCGTGCCATAAAGGAGATGGAGCAAATGGGCCGACGGACAAATGTGAGTGATGAGAGAAGGTGCTGCAGGGTCCCTTACCCGGAGAGGAGGCTGTTAGCTGTGCACAGCAGGTACTGCGTCTCTGAGCAGCCCTGAAGCAGGAGCTATACAGGAGAGATTAAACTCTGCTTTCAAGCGAACTGAAGTGAGTGCAAACAAAGAATACATGGTTTGAGATGCCTGCTTCCCCATGAAGAATATGCATTCGGCGCTGTCTTCCACCTGCAGAATAATCAATCTGTGCTCCATGCTGGATTTCCCAGTGTAAGCTATAAAAGAAGCTGTCATTTCCTATTGTCTAAACAATCTAGAGCTGCCTTAAAGAGGGTGTCTCTCGTCAATCTTGACATCTCCATTTGATCATAAATTCACTGCTATTGTTGGAGGAAAGGCTTTTCCCTTTAGCTACACACACAAATGGAAAGCTCCCCCTGTTAAAGAGCCCTGGGAGGGTTCTGTGTGCCTCATGCGTGCCCCAACAGCGGGCTCTGCAGTGCCAGGGAGGCAGGATCCCCGTCATCTTCCCCTTGTGTTGCCCACTGCTGGGGGCCCTCAGAATCACGCTGCTTTTACCAGTGAGTGTTTTCTTCTTGGCTTGTGCGACTTTAACAAACTCTGCAGTGGAATTGTAATCTGGTAAACTTGGAGCCCATGAAATGAGATTTTCAGTTCTGTGAGCTAGCAATAGGTGCGATACATTAAAGCGGATTTATTCCCCACACGAGGGAGATTTTGAGAAGCCTGATAAATTAAGCACAGAGATTGCTGGTACAGAGCGCAGCTCGCCCGCTGACCCACTGTCCTCATCGCACGTTTTCATCTGCCTGCTGGGCTTGACTGGATGCTGCTCAGATGAAATGATCCACACTGTTATGTGCGCATCTCTGCAGTGGAAAGGCCAGGGAATTCCTTTCTGAAGGAAACACGGGAGGCTGTGAGAAGGTGAAAGTGCACGGGTTGGGTCATGGCTTGTGCCAGGGGTAGAGAATGGGTCTGGAGCATCTCACTGACACCAGGCACATGTGCTGGGGCCGGGCTGCTTGGCACCAGGGGTGCAATTCCTCCTGGGTGCTCAGTGCCTCTGCAAACCTGCTCCTGCCTTCCCGGGAGCCCTGCCTGTGCAGAGGGATGAGGTGTGCCGGAGGTGCCACTGGCTGTGCAGTTCTGCAAGGAGCAGGTCTGACTTCCTCTGAAGCTGCACCGGGTGTCTTGGCATGGTGCTGGCTGATGTGCTGCCAGGTATGGAGGTCTACACCCTGCTGCCAGACCCTGTAAGGTGCTGCTTGGTGCTGCATCTGCACGTGGAAGAGCCCCTTCTCTGCTGTGACTGCCACGTATGCTTGGCACCAGCACCGACACACGATGGGGCAGCCACAAACCCAGAAGAAATCAGTGTCTGCGCCCTTGTGCACTGTAGAGGGTTAATGACAGCAGTGAATGTCTGCTCATCTTCCTAAAAATCATCGTGCTTTTGGATTCCTCTCTTTGTGTTTTCCTGTATCCCTTTGTAATAGAAACCTTTCTGCTGTGTCTGTCTCCTGGGAGCCTTGTTCTCTTCCCCAGGTTCAGCTCCCCAGTGTGTTACAGATGAGTTCTCTGGCAGCCCTGCTGCAGAGCTGGCCTCAGCCCTGGGGACCGGAGGGTTCACGGAATGGGTCAGTGTTTGACAGCCCAGTGTGAGGGCAAGTCCATTACTGCTGTATCTGCTGCCTGTGCAGCATGGCCCTGATCTCTGGTGTGATGCTATTGAGACATCGCTGGTGCTTACCCGTTAGACTGCTCAGCCCCGCAGTCACCCTCAATAATAGGTCAGGAAGCAAAAGCAGCTGTTTCTCTGCTATCTGTGCTGACACACATGCCTGCAGGAATGCTGCCATCCCCGCTGTGCCGACCGCAGTGATGGGAGGGCAGACCTTTGCTGTGGAAGTGCTCTGTGTGGGCATACAGCTTGTGCAGAGCTGTCTGGGCAGCAGGGTAGGAGCTGTGCTTGTGCACCGCTCCCAACGCTTGCAAGTGGTTAATATTCACATTAAGAAAGGGTTTTCTGCCTTCCAGCTGAGGGCTGGCCTGTGGCTCCATGTGAGGGGGTTATCTCCTAGTGGAAGGTGAGCAGAAGCCCTGAAGCTTTGCTGGTCGCAGGACCATGAGTGGGGTGGGCAGGAGCCTTGGGGTGCTGGTCCTGCACCCACACAGGGCTCACCTGAGAGCTCGCACACAGGAGCTGTGCGTGTGATGGGGTTTGTTGCTGGTTCTGCTTCATACATTTGTGACCAAAGGAGTTGTAGGGAAATGGCCAGGGGCAATGATTAAATATAGATTCTTACCCAAGTGAAACCCTTCAGACATCTCAGCAGGACATTATAGGATCAAAAGCAGTCAATGGCTCTGCTTATTCAGAGGAGAGTAGCTGGAAGTGAATGCTCTGAACTCTGCTTGGAGCAGAGTGATGCATTTTGTTTTCAATGCATCTCAAAGGGGTAACTTTCCAGGCTAAAAACCAAGTTGGATTTGACTGAAAGTTGACCTCAAACGTGTGGAAGTTCTTAAAGGTTCTTGAATCAAAATGCGAAGAACACTTCAGCGTTCAAAGACCCTCCTTGACCTTAGGAGGGATGCTCTGATGTCATGTTAACCAATAGGTCTGATTAACCACCAAAATCCCTGACCCTGGAGTCAAGGGGCATGTACAAGAAGAGGAAAGCAAACCTAGAGAACGTATGGCTGCAATTCATAATAACTAAGTCCCAATGCAGTGCATTCAATGAGCAAGTGAGCTAAAATGCATTGCAGTGAATTGCTGACTGCTTGATGTTCCCATAGAGCTCATTAAACCTTTTCATGTAACGTTGCTGCAGCCACACACTCCAAAAGCTTTCCTCTCAATGCATTTCAGTTTTCATGGATTTTGGTAATTCCTCTTTTTGCCTTTCAATTTAAGAAAGGAAAAAATCACGGTTCAACAACTGAAACATCTTAAAGGGCAAGCGAAAGATTTCGTTTCTTTCCAAGACTGGCTCCCGTGTTTCGTGTTTTAGCAGTTTCAATTTCACTCTGGAAAGAAGCAATATTGGTTGTTCTGAGCTTTGAGAACCTGAGCAACAGAGAGCACTGCCCAAACTGGAACATTCAGCACAAACTCTCCCAGCAAGTCAATCAGAGCAGCCACAGCCCGATGGAAACGAATGGGTTTGCTTTGGAGGCTTGCATGGCTCTTTAGGGGGGGATTTTGACTGTGAAGTTAAACCAATGCAGTGTTAATGCCTGATGCCCCCTGGTATGTTGGAGATGGAGTGGGTGCAGTGTCAGATGCTGGGTCAACACCTCTCATAGTGCTTCTGTGCTACTGGCACAGGCTTCTTCATCGCTTTCTGGTGAACACTGTTAAGCATCGTTAATGCAAATTACCCAGTGAGTTCTTGTTGCAGAGTCTCGGCCCCATTGCATGAACTTACATGATACAGCAACGTTAGGAAGATCAATGTTTAGTCCTCACAACAAATTGATCTGTGGGGTTGTCTGCTCAGCCCTGACCCCAGCTGTGTGCTCCTCCTCGCTGCTGGGGCAGGAGGTGAGGCTGGTACTAGGAACATGTCCATAGAATCAGACGCCAGATTCTTCTGAGGAGGTGCATAAGGTCTGATGGACAGAAGAGTGAAGTATTTGTAGTGACCACTTTTAAGTGCTGCTCATTCCCTTCTTTGCAGTGCTGGAGTAAAACTGTGCACATTGAGTCCCTTGGGTTACATCCCACCTCTGCCTGTCAAGGGGCTGCCTTGGGGTGTGCGGCAGGGCTGAAGGGCTCAAAGATGTCTACTTGTGGTGATGATGATCACAGGGGACAGGGACATGAATCTGGCAGCCAAATCCAGAGTGTATCTTAGAGTGAATCTCAATGTTCAGGATGGCAACAGGCACGTCTGGGGGGCTGGGAATCACAATCACTTTGGAATGGCACGGTCTCCTGGGCTCTGGCCAAGTAATTCTGATCCAAGCTTGATGTGAAATGTCTGTCTTGAAATGAGGATTTGAATGAATCAGCTACATCTACCAGCAGGCACTGAAGGGGCTGTTTTAATTGAAAAGCCAGGTATAATCCTGGCTTGGCACATACAGCTTAATTACAGTCAGGCTTAACAATAAACACAAACACAAGGGGAGAGCAGAGCCTGGCCCTGAGAGCTTTGGGATTTCACGTTTCTTACAAGTATAGAAATTGCTTTCTAATTAATTTACTCTGCCCTAATGGCGCATCAGTGCAGGGTATTAGCTTGATGCCTCAGCCGAGTTGCCATCTAACATCTAAATTTGAGACATGCAGCAAGAGGTCAGCTCCTGAGCTCGCAGCTCGTCAGGAGGGAGGCCCATTGCTGTTCTGCAGTCTGGCTTTCCCCTACGGCAAGAGGCTGTCTGGGGGAGCAGCGCCCTTGGAAGCAGGGTGCTGGTTGGGGTAGCTGGATGGAGCCTGGTGCTGATGGTGCTCAGTGTGCCTAGGAGCAGCTGCTGGTGGTGCTGATGGAATGACTGCGTAGTGGGAGTCCACATGGAAGTGAACTGGAATATTCTATTGGTGCAGTATCATGCAGGGGCAGGACAAGGGGGAATGGATTTGTGCTAAAAGAGGGTAGTTCTATATTGGATATTATGGATCTCTTCCCTGTGAGGGTGCTGAGGCGCTGGCACAGGGTGCCCAGAGGAGCTGTGGCTGCCCCATCCCTGGCAGTGCTCAAGGCCAGGTTGGACACAGGGGCTTGGAGCAAGCTGCTCCAGTGGAAGGGGTCCCTGTCCATGGTAAGGGATTGGGACTGGTCAAACTTCAAGGTCCCTTCCAATACAAAGTGTTCTACGGTTGTAACTGTACTGCATCCCTAAGTGAAAGGGATGAAGATCGTACCACTAGTGGGAAAAAGCATAAGAACAATCTCCTTTTTCTACAACTAATTATGAAATCAATGGAGAAGTGCAAAGGAAGGGCCTGAAGAGAACTCTCTCAGCTGACAATGAGGGTGTATGTTGATAAACCTGCTAATTTTGCGTCCAATACTTAGTAGCCAAAAATGGTTTTGTCACGTTTTCCAAACCACATCATTAGCTCTGTTATTTGTCCCGTTAACATAGTTCACCGCGCATCGAGCTTGCCAGTCATTGTGGAGTTAGCACATAGCTTAGAGCACGGGCTATGATGTGAAGACAGATGTGTATCTCAGGCCTGATTATAAGCTGTAGCTGGCAAAACAGGGAGTGATTTAATGAAGTTTTGATACAGCTCATCAGATACTGAAATGGGAAGATGCAATATTAATTTAGAAACACATTATCATTTCAATTGTTGTAATTCTAGAGAGTATTAATGATAGGGGAGCTTGTGGCACTTTGGGAAGATGATGTATTATTCTTAAGGCAAAAATATTCTTCAGAATTATGTTTCATTTGACACCTAAACATCTAGCATCTTGCATATTCCTATTATCATGGGGTAATCAATTAGTTTTGCATCTTGCATGCTCACAGCAGTGACTTGAGGCATTTCACGTGCTATGCCGGAGGCTCCTGAACTGCTGAGGCTTAAAACACTGGCTTCACATCTTTTATCTTTTAATCCTCAGTTCTTCAATGGATCTCAGTGACTTGAAACTCTGTTTGACAGCAGGACCTCCTTTTGGTGTCATCAGCTAAAGAAAGATGCAAATGTCATCTAAAACTTGTTCCATCCGTGTCAGGTGATGACATTTAATACAAATGGTCCTGACCACCATTAGTGTGAAGGCTTTAATCCTTTTCACACTGAAGTTAGTGCACCTTGGGAAAACAGAGTGGCATCCTGTCCTGCTTAAGGAGCAGTGTAGTTTTCAGCCAATATCTGAGCACCATCTCTGATAGAAGATCCTGACTTGTCTTAGCCTCTGAAGGGCTAAGAAAGGGATGCGCTTCCTCTGAAGAAGTGTATCTGGGGATGCTGCTGCTGCCGTGTCTGTCTCTGTAGGATCTCCCTGTTCCTCAGCTTTGAGATGAGACAAAAAGCAATGTTATGGAAAGCAGACTTAAATGCTTTGGACTTAGCATTGTGTGGTTGAAACATGGAAACAGACTGGAGATTCCTTTACATGTTTATCGTGAGTAAAAGTCCTGTAATCCTGCATTTGAATTGCCAAATCCTGTGATGTGGGTATGTGACCAAGGTTTTGGTGTCACCTTTTCCTTCTCCCTTTCCTACCCACTGCAGAGGAGCAGCTCCTGAGCCTATTCCCTGTATGCCCTGGGGCTGGTACCAAGGCGTATGTGCCTCCTGGTAGAGCTCTGCTGAAAGAGGCAGTTTCCCTCTGAATACTACTCAGAACATGAGCAAGCTCCAGCCTGAACAACCACTTCATTACCACGGTCTCCTGGCAATGGTGCCCAGGCAGATTTCCTATCTCAGAGCAGAATCAAGGCAATATTTTGTGTCTATTCTTAGTCACATCCACTTAATCTGTAGATACTTGAACTCCTCAAATGAGCTGACTGCAGGGCATGTCATTCCTAGTGCTTCAGAGCGAATTCCAGCTCAGGGCCTTCTTGTGCCATGCTGCACGATGTGGAGCTGGATCCTGGACTGCTCCTGACCTGCTGAGGGGTTCCCAAGGCTGTATCCTGGGATTTTTTTGTAGCCTTTCACTCAATCTCTGCGCTTCAGCTCTTCTGTGTGACTTTAACCATTACTGCTTCCTAGTTGGATGCTCGGCAGATGTGCTGGGCTCCAGCTGTTCAGTGCTTCCCATAATTCCTGACACAGGCAGCAGAGCCACCTTGGCTGGTTTCTCCCTGCCTGTGGGACCTGTTATTCCGCCAGGAATGCTTACAGAGCCTGCTGGGATCCTCAGCAAAACACTGCGCTGATGAGGACAAGCAGGGGATCGGTGAACAGTGCTTCAAGTGCATAAGTGAATCATCTCAGCTGTATGGGATGCAGATCCCTGTTTAGCAGCATACTCAGCTTTAAAACAATGTGTTTCTGGGATATGTGGGAATAGAATGGAGCTTTTCTTAGGCAAGTGAGTCCACTGCTGCAAGCAGGAATACTTTTTACTGGGATTGGACTTGGGTTTAAATAGAAGTTTAGTGGCCTTATGGAAATAGCATCCAGTGATGATTTGGTCCTTCTGTTACCTCTCAGCTTCACTCCTTCCCCCAGTGCCTGGCAGGGTGAGCACTGGTGGCGGCAGGCTTTTGGGCTCCATCAGACACAGGCATGGAAAGTATCTGTGTCCCCAGCTCTGTGTGATCACGAAGGACAAAGTCACCTCTGGTTTGGGGTGCTTTGGGTTTGAGGTAAGAAACAAGGCAAGGCACGAGTGCGGTTGGGAGATCTCACACTGCCTCTTCTAGGTGGAAAACGGTTGGGTTGATGCTTTTATGCAAAATTTCAGTGAGGAAACAGCTCGAGACAGATGTCCCTGCCTCTGCCATCTCAGGAATGAGAGTACCAGCCTATTATAGATGGCCAGATGCTCTGCCAGCTGCCAGCAGACACCTCAGCCTTCCCTTATGGTGGATTTGCATCACGAGCAAAGATTTTACCCTTTTGTGTATGTGTGTGTGTTTGTGTGTATATATATATATATATATGCAAAAAGTAACAGAGTATGAGCAAAACCAAAACTACCATTTCAAATGGACGTAACAGAACTCCAGTTTAAGGAAAGTGGATATCTGGAAAAGTAATTCCCTCCATAATTCCTTTGGTCCCAAACTGGAGCACAAAATCGTGCTCAAACCTCAGCTTTCACACCAGTTTATCCTTCAGGGGGATGGGTTATCACTGTCCTCTGAGTTATGCCTTTGCCCCTTCCTTGTATTTCAAATCTTGTATGTATTTGGTTGCCCAGAGTGGAAGTTCTGGAGCTGTGCTGTGCCATGGGAGGCACTGTGGGATTCCATGGCCTCGGGGACAGGCTCCACCCTAGGTTTTGGCATGTTCTCATTGTCTAAAACCCATAACAATGAACCTTTGTATTAGACTGGTAGCTCCACAATAACTTAAAGCAACAAAGGTTTTAGCTACCCCTGCAGTGCTCACTGCTCTTGCCATGTGATGGAGACAGATAAATAATGAGGCAGGATTATACTCTTCAGGCTCTGCCATTGGCAAATACTTCTAAATGTGTTGTATGAATTTATGCTGCTAGTGGCAGACTTCCATGGAATCCCTGTAGTTAATCACTGCCTTTAAGGATGAGGAATGTTTTGTTGGTCTGATCAGCACCAGGTAAAGTGATGAGCACAATCAATCAGTGCAGGGAAGGACTGGCTTGAATTCGGGTGGAGAAACTTCTGTTTGAAACCCAAGTTTTGCATGTTCCTTGGTATGAAAACAGCCTCAGCATCATGTGCTGGGTGCATGAATAAAGTGGAGCTGTAAAAAGATCCCAAATATGAAACCAGGTCCATCACTTTGGGAATCTGAGATGGCCAAGTGACTACTTGCATGTACCCATGGGGAAACCACAGGAAGTCCTTAAAGTCCCCAAATACTTCCTAAATATGTACTCTTTAAAGAGGTTTTTCCTATGTTGCTCTTTATATTGGCTTTCAATTGCCTACTGCTTGACTAGGAGGACTCCAATGCTGCTAGTGAATACTACATGGATCAGCTCCTGGTAGTCCTGAACAACCTTGCTGAAGGTGGCTGTACCCAGTGCCAGGTGAATGCACAGGGCCCTCTTGCAGAGCTCTGCAGCCAGCGCTGGAGCTCTTTGCTCTCTCCTCCCCTTCAGAATGCAGCCCATAGCTGTGTATTACCTGCATGGCTTTTAAATGGCAGGAATGGGCCTTCAGCTGCACCATGCACACACGGTTAGGGTTTGAGTAATCATAGTTCGCTGTACTGTAATTGGGCAGCCTTGGGAAATCACAGTTGGAACTGATGGCTCCCAGCAGGTTTTCTCTCTCTTGGTGTTAGCCATGTACATTTTTGTCAGCTGTTCCTGGTTTTATACACGTCTTTGGAGAAATGTTCTGATGAATCGGGATCGCAAGCAATGGAAAGAGACACGTTTCCTTCAAACAAGGTGATGTGTGCAGCCTTCAGAATTGCCGAAAAGAACAATAAGGCAACTTGAAAACAGTGAGGAACACCTTGATCTGTACCGATTGTCTTACACTGTGCCATTAGGAAGACTTGTGACCTGCTCCCAAATCTGGGGAGGTAGCAGTGGTGCCTGTCAGTGAACATCTGGGGGTCCCTGCAGCCCAGCTCCACTGGGATTCCCTGCTGTCGAGCAAGGGCTCTTTTCCCCCGTGCGATCAAGGTAAGGTTCTGCTCTGCTTCATAGATGCTCCAGTGTCACCTCTGCCCACCTTGCGTCCAGTGTTTCCCAAGGGCAGTGGGCGAGCATGCGGAGTGCGATAGCAGCAGTTTCTCAGGCTTGACTTCCCATTGTCGTTGTTTTCACTCTGTACTCACAGCTACTGCTTGCTCCTGGTCCCCTCCGGAGCAGGAGGGAGGCTCTTTCAGGAGCAGGCAGCAGCCGCAGAGCTCTGGTGTCTTTGTCCCCAAATTAGAGGACATGAACAGGGTCATTCATGCAGATTAAGGCAGGAAAGACGTTTTCCTGGTGCGTCGGATCCATCTCCAGCAGAATTCAGTGACCCCTTTGCTCAGATTAACCAGTCCAGTGACGGAAGGGATGTAGGCAATAGCTTTTATTCCCTTTAACTGCTCGGGTTCCTTGTTTACTCCATGTATTCATCTTTTCCAAAGGTAAGGCCAAGCATTAATTCAGTAATCTGTGGGCCCAGCAGCCTTGGAAGCTTTCAAAGGTTATTGCTCATGCAGCCTCATCTCCCAGCCTTCGGAGAGGCGCAGTGCGAAGTGGTGGAAATGGTGCATGATGAGGGAATGCCCTTTGGAAAAGGTTAAGCCTGCAGGCAGTTCATCACACAGCCCTTGAGCAGGGGAGAGCCCCGGTGGGAAATCAGAGGGACGCAGCCGAGCTGTGCTGGCCTGGGATCATCGCCTGAGTGCAGGGAGATGGATGTGTGGAATGAGGATGAGCCCTGCCTGCACCATGGGCAGGCTGCCCCTCTGCCAGAGCAAGCAGAGGCTGCAATGGCTTCATCTCCTTACTAATCTCTTGGAATGATGATGCTAAATCCCCTCCTGCAGCGCTGTTGTGGAAGGAACTTCTCTTAAAATCAGAACGGGTCCGTACTTATTTTAGTTCTGGCCTATTAGTAAGCAACAATGAAAGGCTTTTCCTGTTGCCAGTGGCTATGCTCGGTTTCGTGTTTCCTTGCAGTGTGCATAATCCTGCATTTGGAAGGAAAAGTGGGACAACCATAGTCTGGGCAATGGGAAGGAATGATGACAGAAACTGATTTAACGATGAGGAGTTTATACCACTCCATTGCAGCAAACTGGGGTGTGTACTCAGCACCTCCCAGCAAGGCAAGTAGGTGCTAAGAGGGGCTTTAGCCCTCTTTGTGCAGCTCCTGCAGGTGGGGATGGGGAAGCAGCCTGATGGGACTGGTTCTCTGATAGCATCTGCAAACCAGCAAGATGCTGACAGCTCCACGGGCTTTTCTACTCGTTCTTCAGTGCACACAGGTTGGGCAAATCCTTTCGCAAGGACCATGTGCAGTGCAGTTCCTTCCTTCCCTCTGCGCTGTGCTGTTGCGCATCTCAAAGGGCAGACCTCAACCTGCTGCTTTATGGCTACACAAAGGTTTACTCTGCAGACTATATCACGTTTGACCTTAATATTCTCATTATTGCTTGCTTCAAGTGCCTCAGTTATGCCAGAACTGTGAAACTGGGTTTAGTAAGTACTTTAGGATTCCTTATACTTGTTCTTGTTCCCATGCGGTTGTGTTGCCCTTGGTTTTCCTGCTAACCGAGAGAACTGAGATCTGCTCTCAGCTGACACAAGGAGAAAGGGAAATCTAAGCAGGAAACCCAGGGATGTGCAGCCTCAGAAGCAGAAGATGAGCTGGGTTCTCGCCTGCGTTCCCTGCCCCTGGGTGAGCTGCTTCTGCAGCAGGAAGCTCTGCAGGTTCCTTCTCTCCAGCACTGGAAGGAGCATTCATGCAGCTTTTTGAGCTCCATTAAATAGCACAGCTGCCCAGGCAGCTAAATGGATGAGGCTAATGAACATGTGCACAAGCTTGCTGGTTCAGGAGCTAAATTGCCTGGGAGCAAGCAAAACAGAATTAGGCAAGTAAAGAACCTGATTGTTTTTCAAGTGATAAAAGATTGGCACGAATTACAGGAGGCACTGGAAGTTTAGAAGATATGGAGATTTAAATGGCTGCATTTATTTCAATTAAATAAAGAGGAGGGAATGAAATGCCTGCTCAGAAGCATTATAGACTGATGTTTCCATCTTATTCACTCTGGTCCTGGGCTGAGACTTAATCCCTCTGCATTTGGGGATCAGGAATCCTCTTCTAGTTGTGGGGAAGCCCTCCCAAGCCAGAGCAAGGGCAGAAAAGCTCATTGGAGCCAGAATAAGGCTGACCAGCTGGTGCTTAGGAGATGTGGGCTTTGGAGTGCAGCACTGGAGCTGCCTCACTACTTGATGATGCATTTTAAGGCAGATCTTGTGTTAGTACCATTTCCGGAGGGGCTGGTGCCAGCATTCCAGCTTGGAAGTGGCTTTTGGTTCAGCTCAGATATGGGAGTTTGGAGGGCTTGAGTACCCAGTGAAGTGTGTGTGAGGAATCCAGATGTGATAGGGAACGGCTCTGTACCTGTAACACCCCAATATGCTGGTCCCAGCCACCCTCCTGTATCCTCAGCGTGCCTTGGAGAATGGAAGTGATGGAAAACCTCACCCTTCTGTTATTTCTCAGTGAAACCAAACCTTCCCTTTTCCAATGAGGTTTGGTTTCCTCTCTGAACTTTTGCTTGTGTTTTAAACCCAAATTTGAAGTTTTATCAGGTCAGTTTTCAAAGCTGCCATTGCTTCCCCCCCCCAGTTACAAGTTTTCTTCCTGCAGCCTTTGGAAAACACAATTTCACCGCAAAGGCTTTGGGAAGCCTCTCAAAGCAGATCTTGATTAAAGCTGCAAGGCCTGGCGCATGTGAAGTGTGTTCTTAGAGGCAGCCTCCCCAGAGCCATGCGGCGTTATGAGAAACGTGAGCCTGTTCCTTTACACCCATTGCCCTCTGGGGCACGGAGCTCTCCTGGGCGCGAGGATGTTCGACTGGTTTTGACAGGCACACGAGTTTCTAACCCCGCATTTCCCTTCCTTATGTCCTATCCTGAAGCTCTCCTGATCCCTGTCAGCCCCTGTCCCATGAGGTTTGCCCTGCAGAGTGTAAATGTGGGGCTTCTGCAGCCCCAGAGAAGAATCTGCTGTCAGGTTCATCCAGTTCCTGCTCGGTGCCTTCCTTCCTGTTCTGGTGTCAGGATGGCTGCGGCATTGATTGAACAGGAGCTTCATGGAGGGAAATTAAGGCTCCAGAAGATACAATAATTTAAATAATTGGTAATTTTTTATTGTGTGAGAACACGAGGAATACAGAGCGTTCATTCACTGCAAACTCCTCCGGGACCCTGCTACAGAAGCAGATGAATTCTTACGAAACAAAGATTCTATTCTTATGCAAATACCCCTCAATAATAAAATACCCAGGGAATAAAAATGACAGCAAAATGTATGATGTACAAGCAGAATTGTTTCCAGGAGCTCTTTATACTGGAGGCCACGTTAGCAGCCGTGCACAGCACAAGATCAGGCTTTGCGGGAGCGGTGTGATGGAGAAAGCCATGGAAAAGCCTTCCCCTCCTGCAAGGCAGGAGGAGAGAATGGCCTTAGGGAGCACTGGGGAGGAGACCAAAAGCCCCGATCCTGGTTTTGAGTTGTCCAAGTCTGAAATCTGAGCTTCACAGCTGCCCTTTGGGGCTGTGGTGCAGGTGTGGGCATGGGCTCTGCTTTGGACAGCTCTACCCTGTTAGTGAAGACCTTGAAGAGGAAGATGGGTCCTGCGTGTGGGATGCATCTAACACTGATTTGGACCGTCCTTTGTCAGCAGTAACCAGTGAGAAGGGCAGCAACTGCCTCACCATCACAGCCCCACATCTGTGCCAGCAGAGCTTCAAGGCCAGGGCATTACCCCTCCCTTGTCTTTTCCATTGTGTGCACATTAGTGAACATCCGGAGCTGCCAGTGATGGGAACGCAGCCCATGCTCAGCATCTTCCTTGCTGGGGGGAAACACCCTCTGTGTTTCAAGCCCTTCCATCAAAGGCCATTCACTTCACTCCAGGCAGCTGAGAAATGGCTGGAGTGTGAAGCATTCCCGGCTGGAGTGTGAAGCATTCCCTGCTGCCTGTGCTAATGACTGCTTGCCAAATGGCATGTGTATGGGGGTGTAGGGGATAGCGCACCATGGGGAAGGGGAATAATCGCACTAAATTCCATCTCACCAAGCGCTCTGGGCATAGATCACTTTTATTGCAGGGAAGATGAATAGAGGCTGTGGTGCATTTTGTTTTGTTTCAGCGGAAGGAGTGTTTAAGATGCTGGTGTATTTCAAACTGTTTGGGTAATCGGGGATTAATAAATGCTGTCGGAGCTGAGGGAAGCTTCAAAGGCTCCTCTGGCAGGCTCATGAGGGGTGTCTGAAGCCTGAAGCATCACCCAGCACATGAGCGGAACAAGGATTTCTGCTGCTTGGTTCCTTTCTTTTGTTCAGTGCGCAATGAAACTCCTTTGAGTTCCTGTGGCACGGCTCTAGCGCGCAGTAATTGTGCTCACCTCTTTGTCTCCTTCATCAGGACCGAGCCTGCCTGAAACTGGGCCAGTTCACAGCCATCCCCATCTGTGGTTTATGGTTTTGCTGCTGTCTCGTGCTCAGAGTCACATTTCCAATTGAAGAGATTTCAAATCCCTTTCTAATAGGGATGTGCCCCAAATGAACAGTGCTTTTGCACGCAATTATGTTTCTTTGGGAGGGGGAAAGAAGTTTTCTGGTGTTGATTTTCTTGCTTTGCTGGAAAAATAGAACCACTTCGTGCAGGTTTGATAAGGAAGTTTCCCCTCACTGGTGCAAAGTAGGAAGTTTTTGATAACTCGAAGCTTTTCTTCCTTCTAGTTTAAAATCATTTCAAGTTAAAGCAAAAATACTTTGTTCAGAATGACGAAATGTTCCTAATTCCCTTCTTTGAGATCGAGGAGTAAAGGATGTGCTTGGCATGGCAGCAGGACGGATGTGGGATAGACCCATCCAAGTGTTCCCAGTGCTCCTCCCTGCACACGCCTAGGTTGAGACTGTTCCCTTGGTTATCGCAGGCCTGTTGCTTGTGCTGCTGGTGCTACATGAACCAGGGCTTCTGCTGTATCCTGGGCCTTCCAAGCATGGCTTTAAACATTAGATGAAACTAAATTAATCAATGTATAAATTAATTACCCAAACTGCCTTTGCCTCAGAGGCTGTGGTGGGGCTGTGTCGAGAGGAGCCCAAATGCCAATGTGAAAATCTCGATTAAATTTTACAAATAATGGATAATTACAGGGCTTTTTTTTTTTTTTCCCTTTTTTTTTTTATGTTCCTATTAAATTGTGAGGAATTATTAGATATTTAACTGACATTTATTCAGATAGCCCACAGCGAGTGAGGTACCAGTTACATGCTGTAATAAATGTCAGCATTTAGAAATTAATTGCTGTGCTATCTAACTTGCTGTGGGCTGTCTCGTTAAATATTAATGGCTGTCTAAAAACATGGTAGGAGCTGAAAGGATTATTTGGATATGGGATGGCAGAGTTATAAGGCCTAGAGGGGGGAAAGCTCTGTTTGAGCATCATTGGGATCGCTGCTTGGTGAGGCAGCCCTGAGACGTATGCGGTCTCCAGCAGGGATGGGCAGCGCTGCTCCACATCCAGGTGGATCCTTCAGCGCCTCTGATAATGGATTAAAGGAATTATTTATTCCAAGCAAAGCGTGCCGGGTGCTTTGCAGGGGATGCACGTGCTCGGTGGTTAAAAAGGGAGGGAAAAGTGTCTTGCAGCTCGGCTACAAACTGAAGGGATATTCCAGTTGCAACTCAATCTGCCCCTATGAATAATGCATGCTGCTCTCCCAGAAACACAGGGTAATCAGAAACACACTGTGTCCATGACAAACACAGTGCACGTTGCTGTAACAGAGCTTGAAGACCATTCCCATTGACTCTTACTGTTTAAAGCTAAGAAATATGCAGTGTGCTCTCCCAGTCAGGCACCACTTTAATGCTTTGCTATTCCCTGTACGCTAATAAAGCGTTTGGTGTGAGCAGGAGCTTTTGTGCATGATCTGACTGTGGGATGGGTTATCCCTGGGGCCGAAGCGTTTGGAGCCAGTACCGGCATCTCCCGGGGTTTCCCTGGTGAACTCCCCTGCAGCAGGGCCACTGCCGTAGCTGACCAGCTTGGAGCAAAGGAAATCCCCGTCCCCAAGCCCTCCACACGCAGCCAGGCTGATGAGGTGAGGATCTCCCCCAATAAGAGGACCTGCAGAATCCTCTGCCTGCCTTGTTCAGGATGCAGCTTGTGTCCTCCTGCCCGTTTTCTGTCCTTTCCAGCCTTGACCTGTTCCCAGTATGCTCTGAAATACCCATATGAACCAAAATACCCTCTGTGAGCACTGAGCCTGGTGTGATGCTTGCCCAGTGAGCTGGCTTGGATTCGACAGCAAATGAGAGAGAATTGATTTTAAGATGCTTTAGAGGAATTCTCACTTCCTTTTCCCCTAAGCAGGCCAAGGAATGCGACTTCATTCATCATGTACTCAGTTCAAAGCACCATTTACTGCTGAAGGATTGAGCAAATATAATTTAAGGTTCCACTGTGCATGTGACAGATTTAATTAGTGTACATGGGAGCTCAAAGTTGTTCAGAAAGTATTTGTTTGCATAAAAACAGGCTATGTCTGCAATTTAAACCGGAATAAAGTGCTGCAGTTATGGGGAATTTAATGAGTTGTTGTGTAATGCTCTTTATAAACACCATCCTAGGTGGAAAACCATACTAGGAAATAAAAACAGGGTTAGTAAATGCAAGTGAATCCAACCTTCCATATCCTCTTGCTTACAGTGGCTGTAATCGGTTGGTAATGCCATTCGCTTGTTCTCAATGGGAATTGTCTCTGCAGTGGTGGTGTGAGGAGCCGGAGTGAAAATCCCTCCTGCTTATTGTGTTGTCTCTGCACTGGAGCATCGCTCCCGGAGCCAGCTGTGACCCAGGCTCAGGGCTGGCTCCTTCAGCACTGCCTTCATGTGCCTTTTGGAGAGAGCCCTTGCGGGTAACCTGCTCTCTTATGGTGTCTGTAGAGAGCTTGTCCTAGACCCCTGCAGCTCCTTGTGCAGAGCTGACAGAAGGTTATTGATCTGTCAGCTGAGAGGCTGATGCAAAGATAGGAGCTGGGGTTTTGTTGTTGTCTTGTCCAAGCCTGTTTACCACAAACAGGCGCTGTATGCTAATTGTAAACGGCTGGCAGCCTGCTGCTTATGTGACAGTGAAGCTGGTGGGGATTGGGGCTGGAGTGAAACGGAATGACACAGCACAGATTTATCTGAGGGAAAGAGAATATGGCTTAAAGGCAAGGATGGGGCCGTGGACGAGATCAGAGGATTCGCAAGCAAACCGCAGCACTGGTGCTCATGGGAAGGCTGAGCGATGCTCTGCATCTCCCCAAGTGCAGTAACCTTTAGCTCTCAATTAAAACCAGTGCCCTTCAGCAGGGAGATGGCTCCCCCCCTGCCCCTTCTCTTTGGGTTTCTGCTGTGATGTGCAGTGAGTCGCAGCTTGGTCCCATTGGCAGGGGTTCTCTGTGGGGAGTGTTTCGAGGGGCACCCTGCTCTGTATCAGGCTTTGGAGCATCCCTGAGTGCTGCCAGGTTGTTTGCTACTTTAAGGGCACCTAAACCACCCAGTGCTGGCCTCTGAGCATCTGCACTCAAAGTCTTTTATAGTCTAAAGCAGAAAACCCAAAGGAGAGGGAAAGGAAGGATTCTGTTCCTTCCCTATTCAGTGCTGCACAGAGCAACCAGGCTGTCTCCCCCGAGCTGGGCTGCAGAGCCCTTCTGCTGGGAACACCGAGATCCCTAAGGAAGACCCTGCATTAATGTCACCGTAAACTTGTTCCTGGTGCAACTCAAATGGTACGAATCGCGTTCCTTCTCTAAACCGCAGTAACCTGCGCAGTGCTGAGCTGCAGGGAGGATCTGGAGTGAACTCTGTACAGTTTCCTACTTGGGAACTTCAGTTGTTACCTCGTACCTCTGGAGGTCACTATAGCAAAGACAAAAATACAGATACTGAAGACTTTAGAGCTTTTTGGGGCTCTTTGAGTCGTTTTCTGTTACATCGCATCCCCGTGTAAACCTGAGCAATTCATGCAGGTGTTCTAATTGATTCCTTCAAGGAAAGCTCTTGAGCTTCAGTCATTCCTCATGAGCTCCAGCCACCACCTACCAGGCCTGCCTGGTTTGGAGCTTTTCCCACTTCCACTAGGAATGGAAGATCTAACCTGGCACCTCACACCCTGCCCTTAATGCTTTGGTATATGCTGATACCAGTGAAACCCCTGAAAGCTCCATCTCTCCCTGCAGAGTGAGGAGGTTTGGATAGAATTTAGTGCTTTCTATGCTTCTGCAGAGCTGCAGCACTGCTTTCTTAAGAGACAGTTTCCAATGGGAGAAATCCAAAGGCAAATTAGCTCCAGGTAACACCTCGTGGCCTCTCTCAATGTGTACCCACTGAAGTAGCAGCTTGGTGCTTAATAAATCAAAGAGGTGCTGCCAAACTGCAGCGCGATTTAACAGCTGTAGGATGCAGGGAACCAAGAAGGGGCCTGATTCTCTCACCATTTATTCCTTAATGCTGTTTTTCACACTGCAGAGTGGTGTTAAAAGAGCTTTAGTGACCAAAGGGGCAGGAGCCACCCAGTGCCCATCAGCCGGATGTCAACACTGGTTTTCGAACTACTCAAACCTTCGTTTTATTGGCAATGTTCCTATGCTTTGGCATAATTATATTCCGAAAGCTCCCCTCTTACCCTCACTGGGCTGCTGTGTAAGAGAAGAACATCCCAATTTGTGCCTCTAATGAACGCATGTTGTTCCACGAGCAGCTGAATTAACAAGGCCCATGTATTGATTCTGGTTTATAGATGTAACATCTTGTATTTGGCTTCTCTGCTGTCTAATGAGGCATGAGCTCTGCCTTGCAGCCTGGAGCTTTCAAAGCATCCCTCCTTCCTCTGTCCTTTGCCCCTGAAGGTTCTGTGGTGGTTGATAAAAGCTCGGAGCACAAGCTAAGGGCTTTCTTACCTCTCTCCTTCCCACAAACGCCTCTTCTCGTGAAGGAGCAGAAGTTTGATGCCTCTGCTCTGTGCCAGATGTGGCTGAAACAGGCAGGTGAATTAGAGAGTCACTGGGGCAGGATTGAATGGAAACAGACTGTGTTGCCCTATTCCCCTGGCAGGAAAAAATAGCACAGAAGACATGAGTGTCTTTTAATGCAGTGCAGACAATTGCAGCATCGCTCAGAAGGTGTTATTGTAGGACCGTTCTTGAGAAATCAGCGTTTTTCACTCCGGTGACGTGCAGCATGACCTTCAGCTCTTAACACCCCGAAATAAAGTTTGCCTGAACTTTCCAATAGCTGTAACCACGCTGCAGGGTAAGGCACGAAGCTTTCCAATGATCTGAAGCTTTTGCTCTCTAGCTGTTTATCACCTGAAAGTACAATGTCTATTCCCCGATATGCCAGGATATAGGGGCTGTTTTTTTGTTTGATGGCTCAGCTCGACTTTCCAATGACTAAAATTTACATCCCTGGTTTTCAATCATCTCAGTTAGTTCTTAGCCGAACTTCTGATGCCTTTGATGGAGCCCACGGGTTAACTGCCTTGAGGAGGCTCAGAATTGGTGGGATTGTTAAACAGGCAACATTTTTCTTTTGATGAGACACAGGGCTAGGAAACTGTCTGCTTTTAGAGTTATCGAGCAGCTTTCTCAAGTGTGGAAGTTTACCCTTGAATATGAGGGGTATAAAACATGTTTGCTGGGTATTTTTCAGCCAAGTGATTGATCAGCCACATTAGTGCAAGCTTCAGATTTGTCACCTTGGCACTTGCAGGCTGAGCTGTACGCTCTGCAAGGGATTACCAAGGACGCTCCTAGGATGGAGTAATCACCAGCGGAAACCTCTGCGTCATTTGCAAATACATGAATTTGGGTTGTGTGTTAATGAGCACAGAATTGGCCATAACAGAAACTGTTTTCAAGGACAAGCACAGAGGAAGAACTCTTGCGGCTTCCAACCTGAGTCATGTCACTCAATGTCTTCTCTTCGGTGTGCGTTCACTTTTCAGAGGTGTTATCAATCAGCTGCTTAAAAATCTCTGCTAATATTATTTTCACAGGTCCATAAGGACGTACAGCAAATACACGAGCAATCTGGTATGACCTGTGCCTAGTCATTTTTCCTTTAAGTTTTGAAAATAGATAGGAAAATGATGCAGATACATTGCAGAAGCAGGACAGAGCATACTCATTTCATCCAGGACAGTAATAATTCCTAGTGAACGTGTGTTTGCCTGAAGAGGCAATGAGTTGGTTCTGCAGATGAAGCAATTGCTGTGGGATTTCCCATGCCATGCTTGCAGCATGCCTGGGGCACTGTGCTTTGTGTTGGGCACTATATTAGGTACCAACCAGAGTCAATTCATACTGATACCAGAGCTTCCCACTGTTGCTTATTTCCCCAAATGCACAAATCAGCTGCTGTTAGCTCCAGTACCTGGTTAGTAATGTAAGAGGTTGCATGTGAAGGCTTTAATCACCCAAAGCATACAGTAACCTCCTTTGGTAAGAGCAGTCCCAGTTCAGAACGAGCAGCATACATTCAGTGTGGGGAGATTCTCCTTTGTTTTGCTTTGCAGTCACTACGTGCTAAAAAGAAGAGGGGAAAACCCTTCAACAAGAGTTAACCAATAGTCTTTAACACCTGCAAAGTTAAGAAATGGTGAACAGCAATTCTAGCTTCAAATGGATTAATTTTTACTGCGGCCTTTGGAAGTGATTTATTTGGGAATGAACATCTAAAGAGAAACAGCTTGCTGTGTAGCAATGGAAGGGTATTTTACACACAAACAGCACTGTGGTACCTGTGACCCTGAGGAACGAGGCAGGAGCAGTGTGGCATGTCCTTCCCTCACCATCTTGCTGATGAGGTGCCTGGTCTCAGCGTGACTCTGACATGAATTCAGGCTTTGGGACCTTTCTTCTCCAGGTCTATGGTGCTGCAGAAGGAGGTGGCAGCGTCCTGCTGGGAACTGGGCAGGAACTGCCAGATGAAGAGGGGGGAAAGCCATCTCGGAAGTTTGAGTGGCAGCTGCCAGCTGAGACCGATCTCTGCTTAATTTGCCTCAAGAGAGCAGAAATTCCTCGGTGACATTTAGTTATGCCTCCAAAGGTGATGGAGGTTTGGTGCTCTGGAGACCACTTCTCTCAAGTGCCATAGAGTAAGTAGTCGATTCTCTCTTCTCCCAAGAGTTTCAGGGCATCTTGTTGAAATACCAACGAGAGAAAGGTAGAAAGACATAAAAAGGTTGTTAGAAACGTTGAAGCAAGTGGCATTTAGTGCGTGTCAGGGCCGCGCGTCAGATGAGAGGCTTCTTTACACTAATTGGGTACGCAAAGAGCACCAGGGATGTGTCTTCAGAGGACATCTCATGTTGTAATTCTCATTTGTCAACAGGCTTTACTAAGGGGCAGCTCACTGAGTAAAACCCAGGATGCAACGCATCCCGTTTATGCTGCAAGAATGCTGGATAAAGGAATTCCTTAAATTATATTGGGAATTGCAGACACTGATAGACAGTATTTCCTAGTTTAACTGCCACAAGTGGCCATAGGCTGCTGCGTTGAGCTAGTGCTTCAGCTCCCTGTGGGCATGGGCCCTCCGTTCTGCTCCCACCCCACCTCCGAAGCAGCAGACAGAAAGCTGCACGTTGCCTTCAGCGGAGGTTTGGTGGTTCCTGGTTTTTTTGCTTTCAGAATAACCTTATTGTTGAACTTTGGGAGGCTTTTTGGAAAGAAAACAGGGATTTAATTGTTTTAGGAAGTGCTTTAGTGTAACCCCCCCCAGATCTCATACGCACAGAGTCCAGGCTCTTTATCGAGGATCCCTGATGCTAGGATGCTGCCTAGCTGAGAGCAAAGCTTGTTAAGAAGCTGCTTCCCAAGTTCCTCCAGCTCTCCTCATTACCCCTATTTGGTGCAGGCAGATCTGGTATGAAGACAAATGCACCTTCAGTGCTTAGGAAGTGCCAGTACCTACTGCAATAATGAATTACATTACTGCCATGAAGCTTGTTTCACCTTGTGATGTGCATGTTTAATTATTTGACAGGTTTTGATAGAAAGCACAGCATTTCAATGTCTGTATAGTCATAGCATATGGTTCAATGAACTAATCTTTATGTATTCATGCTTATAAATGGCTTTGAATGAACATCTAACAAGGGACTGTATGAGGCATAATAACACAGGTACAGCAAAAAGGAGCGTGTTTCAATTGGCATCTAAAAGCCATCAGCTCCTGTATGGGATGAGAGTACGAAAGTGCCTCTCAGAACAGCCCATGGAAAATGCAAGAGATGAGTTAATGTGCACCCAGGAGGAAGGGCTTGAAGATTGTGCTTGCAGCAAAGCTGTGATCAGGGGAGAACTGAAAGTGAAACAAGGGGAAGGCTGAGCAGTGAAGTAGGTCAGCAGCGAACAAGACGCGATCCACACAGAGAGGGGGAGTTTAATTCTTAAACACCAAATCCTGACTCTGCTCGAAATAAAACGCCTGCATAAACTTAGCAGCTGGTCAAATAAGATAAAAGGTATTTCTATTTCACTCTGCTGTGTGCGATTTTCACCGTATTTACTTACACAATGCTTTCCCTTTAAACACTGAAGTCTTGATGTGTGAATTCTTTGTGTCGCTGCTGTTCTACGCATCCAGCTCAGAGCACACATGAAGCAGGAGCTGTTTGAACAATGGGCCTGTTCCAGGTGGTGTCTTGCCAGAGAAAGCGGCTGCCCAATGGATTTAATTGGTAATCCTTTATGGAGCTTAAAGGCTGGGCAAAGTATAACTAAGGTGACATAATTCAGACCAGTGCTTCCCTAGCACATTCATTAGGTAGGAGCAGTCAATATTTCTGAGCAGTGCTTTTTCTCTAAGAACAGCTCTGTGTTGAACCCCAGTTAAAGTCTTTCTGTGGCTATGAGTATTATATCTTAGTGATTAATGGAGGAAGCTCTAGAAGACCCATCTTAAAGTCGTTTAGCAATAAACCGCTTTGTAATAATAGTGTCTTTGTAATAGTTGTAATAATGACATGAGGAACTCGCTCTTCCTTCTCTGATGTCAACACTGGATTTATGTTAACGAGAGGGAAATTCATTGTAGTTCCTCTCGCCACACTCTGCGTTTCTGGTATGCCCTGACCTGAGCATCTGAGCTGCTTGGCACTAAGGGTTTACTCATTAAAGGATGTGCTTAATAATGGTAAATCACTAACACGTGGTATCTGCCCCACTGTTTCCTTTCATTTGCCCACAGTTTTGTTAGTGGGAAAGAATAATGCAAATTTTATGCCTGTAACTTCCTTCACAGAGCAAATTTGTTCTACAGTGTGAACAATGATTATTATTGTGCTATTAATGTACATTGTACTATTAGTAATTGTATCTGCTGGCTAGCAGGGGTCTGAAACAGCCCCTCAGTGTGGAGGCGAGGGTGACAAATGGGCTAGAAACAGGCAGGGAGGGAAGTATCCACGCAAGCCAGAGGCAAATGCCCTGGTGCCCTTTGTCAGGGTGCTTTGGCTCAAAGCTAAGTGTGCTAATGGGGGGTGCAGCTCTTCTGGGCTACAGAATAATGTATCTTGTTATTTTTTGGTCCCGAGCTGAGTTAATCCTACATCATCCCTCTTAAGCAGAATATAAAGTGCCTGTTTGAAGCTATGCACCGACTTAATGGGAAGAGCTCTTCCGAGCTGTGGAATTCTAAATTGCAGCCAGAGACTAAAGGTGAAATTCCTGCCATTGTACTTGTTCTGCATTATCCAGACCAGCTCATTCTCATGAAGCTTTAAAAAGCATCCTTGAGAGATGAAGGCAAATTCTGGACAGTGAAAGGAATTCAACCAGCAGGAAACCTGTACGTCTGGAAAACATTTAAAATGAGATTTGAACCCTCTCTATGCTTTGTTAGGGGTTGGCAAAAGAGGGATCTGAAGAAGTCTTTCCGCAGGGAAGGAATGGAACAGGCATGGGGCGTTTGTTTTAAAAGCAGAGTAATCTTTGTGAAAAACGTCAACCAATTCTGCATGCAAACAGCTTCTCACTAGCACCTTCCCAACCCAAACCGTCTGTCCTGTGTTGGCCAGTCCATGGGCAGATGCTTCATTTGCCTTCCCAGTACATGGCAATGCCAGGCTTTTGGAAATGGCAGGTTTCTTTAGCCGTGATCCTCTTGACTGTGTTTTCTCCATCACACCTCCACTACTTGAGGGCAGCTCGTGGCTGATACCAGTTTAGTCTGTGAGCTTGGCAGGGAGGGCACAGCGCTGCCTCTTCCACACTGTGGCGTGCAGCTCCATGGAGCTGTCCCTGCCTTGGGTCTCCGTCATCTCCATCATCATCCATCTGCATCACTGGGAGATGATGCTCCTTCAGACTATGGCAAAGGTTAAGATAGGAATTATGAAGAAGCCAGGGAGGGATAACTGTGTGTGTTCACTTCTGGAAGATGGTTTTGCAACTATGCTTCTAGGCATTGGTCTACAATAATGAAATGCATATGTATTTTTAGAGATGATGTGAATTTTGGACTAATTATGAATGTAAGTTCCAGGCTCTTTAGATGTGAGCTCTTATTAATATTTATAAAAAACTATTACATATTAATTCATTCATAATACAGAAGAGATGTGGCACTATCAGTTTTAATATGTTTCTTTAGAACATCATTGTGACTGTAAGGATGTTCTCCTCTGTCCTTCTTAGAGCTGAAAGAGTAATTACATGGATTTATTCTCCCACTGTTTAGACAAGGCTTTTTGGAAAAGCCTCCTTTTTAATTACCTTGCCAGTCTCTCAGGAAGGGCTGAATGTGGGCCCTGGGATTTCAGAGTGAATAGGTGTATAAACTGCAGAGAGAACAGTCAAGAAGCGGAATGGCTGTAGGTGTGAATCTGAATCTGGGACATGGCACTGGAGCTGGAGAACGTGAATGAGTGGGAGGCTTGGGCTGCTCTGGAGATGAGTGGTGGAGGTTTGGAAGCTGTGGCCTCACCTCTTCCCTGCCTGTGATGGACCTGTGAAGGGTCTGCTCTGGTTCAGCTATAGAAGTACTACAGGGGAGTACTGAGGTGTCCCTGCCTTGCTGGGTGATGTCAGGCACCCATCGTAGACCTTGGAGCAGGGGCCGTGCCGTAAGAGGGGTGTCTGGCTTTTAGCTTCATTTCCTCCATTCCAGAAATGACTTTAGTCTTTAGATGGAAGTCTGAAGTTTTCCTGGAGGAAAAAGCAGCGTCTATGTTAAAGTCCCTCAGCAAGTGCCTGTGTTAAAACATGAAGCCACGAAGGTCTGGCCTCTTGCCGCGCTGTTTCCATGCAGCTCCTTCCTCTGCAGTAACGAGGAGTCCATGTTTTTTGGAAGTCTCTTTAGCATTCCTCATTTCCCAGTTAATTTGCTTCCAGCACATCCCCATTAGCTGTGAATCACTCCTTATATGTGCAGTTCCGCACTAATTGTTTTCTTTGATCATTTTATATTTATAAGGTAAATGCCTTATTTTCGTTAGGCGGGAGCTATCATTGCCTCCCACCTCTTGCGTCTCAAGGTCTTTCCCATTTCCTGGCTGGCTATTAGCAATAAAGAATAATGTTATTACACGGAATTATGTCATTTGCAAAAGAATCACGCTGAGAAGCCATCATGTGCTGTTGGATGGGAGGCTGCAGAGGGCACGGGAGAGCTGAGCTTGTCCTGGTTGGTGTCGCAGGACAGGAGCTCGGATCCTGTTGCTGGATCCACATCCTGGCCAGGAGCTGAGGAAAAGAGCTCAGTAATCTCAGACTCGTCTGTGGATCTGAAACCTTTTCCTTCCAGGCCAGGTTGGACACAGGGGCTTGGAGCAAGCTGCTCCAGTAGAAGGGGGTCCCTGCCCATGGCAGGGGTTGGAGCTGGAGGAGCTTTATGGTCCCTTCCAACCCAACCCATTCCATGATTCTATCCCTAACTGCTCATAGTATTCATGCTAAACTTCAGCTGCACACATGATCCCGTATCCTGGTCTGAATTATTCCTCTAGATCGAAATATATCTCCTAGTTTCACAGTAACAATGCAGAAATATCAACCTCTTTCTGCGTTTTGTGAGTTCAGGATTAATTCTGCTTTGGTCCACAGTGATCTTCACACCAAAAATGACTTTAAAATATCTTGCTCTTCGCAAATGTTGGTAAGAATAAGCATGAAACCAGGCCCGGTTTTCAGTCAGCCTCCCAGTGTGACAGCTCCAGCTCTGAATGTTCACAGTATGTTCCTTAGGCTGTGTTAATACACATCAACTCTCACAGAGACATTAACCCCGAGTGTTTGCAGTCAGGATGTTTATTAGCTGGGGGAGATGCAGGGATCTTATTGTGTGATTCTACCCAAACCCTCCCTATAGCTTGGGTCCAAGTCCTGGTTTTCTCTTTGGAGGGGGTCGTTCTGACCGTGTACCCCCACCTTCCTTCCGAATCTCTCGCAGCAGAACAGGGGGAGCAGGCTTTTAGCCCAGACCTAGGAAGAGAGAAAATCTAAACCTAAAATGTTGAGCAGCGGGGGTAAAAATGAAGCAGAGAGTGGGTAAAATGCCCACCTGATGGGTGGAAGCAGCTAACGAACCAGCCCTGGCAAGGCTCTGATGGATATGTGACTCTGCAATCATGTGGCATTCAAAAATAACATGATGAAAGATGATACCGTGTTTTGAAGCACGTAGCACATTTTCATGGGCGAGAAATTCAGCTCCATTTGAAATGAATAGATCAATATTTCGGGGAGTTTTCGGGTGCTGTTTAAAGCCTCGGCACTTGAACTTTTGGTTTCTTTATAATTTCAAGGATACTGCAGCCAAATCAGTAATAGGCAAATTGCTGCTTTGTAACGTTTCAAAGTTGCCCTACCCATCTCGAGCAGAGCCCTGTCCGACAAGCCAGCAGCAAGAAAAGAAGTCGGCACAAATTCATTCAGGCTGGAAACAAGCTTGAGAAATAGCATCACCTTAATTCATTATTATAGTCACTATGCAAGCTGTAATCTTGTCATTATCCCTTATGCCATCCCTGAGAGAGCTCTGTTCTCTGGGGATTTTCAAATGCTCCTTGCCAGGAAGCAGTGCTGGAAATAGATGTTTCATCCCAGCACCCTGAGCGCTGTGTGGTAATTACAGGGGACACAGGATCTCATTTAAACCTGTATAACAAGGGAAGGTGCTGTGCGTGTTATGCCACATGGTAACTGCTAATGCAGTTATACAGGTGTGTATTAGATCAAACTCCTTGCTTGTTCCATTGTGCATTTCCCTGCTAATCATGACTACAGGCACAGAAAGCTCCCGGGATGCTAGCCGGCCATAAGAAAGTATGGGAATGCGCTTACCCACCACCAGCTGTGTTTGAAATAAGAAGCTTTTGTGAGTAATTGCCAAACGCATTGGACCAAACAGCCCATCGGTGAGCCCTCAGAGCCTGCGGAACAGGGAAAGCTCCAGAAATGCCTTGGAAACTTTTGTTCTTCAGGCCTTGACCCAGCAGAGCAGTGTGGGTTCAATGGAGAGAGGCTGGTTGGGTCCCTGCTGTGGGGTAAGAGCCGGGACTGTTCCCTTTGGTAGTGGGGTATTGGGGATCGTGGACCCTGGGCAAGGAGTGGGGTTTGTTAAAGCAGTGCACTTGTTGGGTTAGAGAGGATTGGAAAAGGAGATGGGCTGTGAAGGGACCTTCCTGGCACCAAAAATTCCTCATAGGTGGGAGGAACCAATCAAACCCCTGTCCTAATCCCATCTGTGGGTACAAATGAACCTTCCTTCTTGCGGACCAAACCAAACCAAGCTTAAAGCAGCTTCCAGCACCTAAAGGGGCCAAGAAGAAAGCTGGAGAGGGGCTTTTGTAAAGGACATGTAGGGCCAGGCCAAGGGGAATGGCTTGAACCTGCCCCAGGGGAGACTGAACTGAGCTCTTAGGCAGAAGCTCTTCCCTGTGAGGGTGCTGAGGCGCTGGCACAGGGTGCCCAGAGAAGCTGTGGCTGCCCCATCCCTGGCAGTGCTTCTGTCAGCCTGGGGTGAACGTTTCAGCAGTGGGTGGAAGGGCCCCATGCACTGATTCTGTCCTGGCCTCTTGTCAGAGCTTGGTCCCCTTCCTCTACCTCCCTCACAGCCACCAGAAAGCAAAGCCTGGGGAGCAGGAGCTGGTGCAGTGCTGGGGGTTGGTGTCTGTCTGTCTGCCCACCCCAGGTTCATCCTGTCTGACCTGGCTTAGTAATCCAAGGTGCTGGGCTGAGGCAAAGCTTGACAGCGTGATGAAGAACATGTGCTGATGTCCAGGGCAAATCGGTGTAGCAAAGCTGCCGTAATAGCTTGTAATACAGAGAGAAAATAAACCAGCACCACTGGAAGGTGCAGGCAGGATGGGTGCTCCTGCAGCCATGGGTGATACCCTGTGGGTGCTGCTCCTGGGGCTGCCCTCAGCCCCTGCAACAGCCCTGCCCCTGGTAAACACACTCCTGGATGGAGAAAGCTATAAAAATACATGATGGGGAATATCTGTAAGAGCATCAATCTTCATGAGTGAAGAGAGGATGGAGTAGGGGAGTCACAAGTGAGTTATCCTGTCACTGCTGACAAATGAAGACAAATTGGGTGACACCGGCTATTTATTTATACACTTTACTGGGTATGCATATGGGCACGAGCAGGAGGAACAGCAGCACGTCCCCTATGGAACTGTGTGCTGCAGAGGGAGCACAAACAGGAGGGAGATGAGGCTCTGGAGAGGACTTAAACTGGTGTAAAATAGCAGTGCTGCCACAGCTGGCCTGGGGATGCTCAGTGGATCTTTATCCATCAAATGAAATGAGAGCAAACAATGATAATCCTTGTTTTGATGAATTGGCTATTTGAAATCATTTAAGTCACATCTGTTTGGATGGAAAATATAGTATAATAGATGGTTTCCTACAAAAACTTGCATCTTCTCCAAAGTAATAGTAATGTAACCAAAATATTCCCCTTTCAACTCTCCTTAGTATCTTTGTCACTCGGTTACGTGTATATGCATGCGCCCAGCTTCCTTGGGCAAGCAAAACACCCAACTTAGCGCTGTATCATTGCTGTCAATGAAGAAATTGAAATGAAATGGAAGCAAAACTGTTCCAACTCCCTGATAATGCTAATGCAGAACCAACTTGCAGGGCAGGAATGATGTGAGATGAAAAATGAGACACAAGAATCAGCCTGTCAGAGGAGACAACCCGAACCAGCCTTCCCAAAGAGATGCAGGGGAATATAAAAAGCACCAGCAATTACCAAGTGTATCTTCACTTTCCATGTTAGATGTCAGGATTCTGTGGCGGGTCTGAAAGATCATAGGAGACTTTTTCTAGCTGACGCTTTCTGGGCTGGGGCTCTTTGTTTCCTGGAGCACACAGCACTGTGAAGACTGAAATCTGTCATTTGGAGCAAGGTGGATTGTTAGAATAAAGCACCGATGGAGTGCAATCCCTGATGTTCTGCAGTGCTTGCTGCACGTCTGATCCAGGGAGTGGTAAGGATGAGGACGCAGGGCCTTGGGGAGCGCCGTGCACTTTGCTCTGTGCATCTCTAGAGATGCAGATTTGTTTCCACGTTAACCCTCAGCTCAGTGCAGTCAAAGTCATCCTTTTACAAAGGCCTGAACCTGAGCATCCAAGCACTGCTCTGGGCTGGCAGCGCTTTGAGCAGTTACCTAGATTAGCTTTCATGTTTCAAAGGGAATCTGTATTGTCTGTGTCAAGAGCGCAGCTTAAACTGGGGTGACTGCTACTCTCGAGAGGTTTCCTGGCGAGAGCTGGGATGATACCTTTACTTCCAAGTTGCTTCCTGGAATAGAAAGATGTAGCAGATGAGCATGTCCTTCAGTGTCCTGGGGTGTGGGTTACAGGAATTCCCACTTATGGAACAGGACAAAGGTGTTGTGCTCATCGTGCCTTGTGCCTGGGGCAGATACTGCAAAGGGGGATCAAAATAAGGGAGACAGATTAGTGTGGGCCTGGAATGATGAGCCAGGACTCAGCAGAGGAGGTGTGCACGTACCCTGGGCTGTGTCTGGTGGCCCCCATCATCTTCAATCAGTATGTTGCTAAATTGTTGTCACTGAGTTAGCCTCAGCCTCCTAAAGCTTCCCATCACACAGGTGTGGAATCCATCACTGTCTGTCACACTGCTTGGCTAATGGAAGGAGACCCTCATTTTCCCATTACATCGGGGTTGGGGCCCTTTATCTGCCTGTTACTTCTCCTGTGAGCTCCTCCTAATGGAATCGGTGTAATACAGAATGAGAGAGTCAGAAAACGTGACACTGCAGCCGGGGTGGGGGGGCTGCGGTAGCTGTATTGCCCCTGCTCGGCCTTGGTAAGGAGCATGGAGTCCGAATTCAAGATTTGCTCATTCCGCACCTGACCCCATGAGCTTCTCCTGCTTAGAAAACCAAAAGAGATTGTTTGCTTAACGATGAATCCAGTGTACAAATGTCACGACATAGAAAACATGTTTACTGTGAGTAGTGCAATAGCTTCCCTGAGCCTCTTGTCTTTATAAGAAGCGCTCAGCATGTCTGCCTTATAATTGACTGCTGTTTCATTAACCCAATCTTGCTCTTCTTCCCGCAGTCATCTCTATCAAAACCCGGGATTTAGGATCCAAAGCAGCCCAAACCAGTTTGCAAACGCCCAGATAGGAGCACGAATAAGCCCAGTGTAACGCACGTCTCTGCGCCTGCCAGCCCCACGGTTTGGGGCCGAGGGGTCCCGTCGCGCTGAGCGGCACCGCGGTAGCAGGACAGGGAGCGGGGCCGCGGGGCTGCGATGCTGCCGGTCGCTAAGGGAGGTCTGAAAGCTCCACGGGGGCTGCGCTGGTAGCGCGATTCCGGCTGCTCACAGGCACTTAACACCGGCTGCAGGAGCTGCCGCCCGAAGGAGGCACTGATCTCCGAGCATCAGGGAAGGAGGCTCATCCTGGAGGGCCTGCTGCGTGGCCCTGCCTTTAGCTTAATAGCACAGGACAAGAAATGCACTGCAGGCAGGGTACGCCTCCCCAGCTCATAGCTCAGTGTCAGCAGAGCCTCTGATTTACAGCGAGCAACGCAGGAAGGGTCTCATGAAAGGGTGAGGGAATGCTGCCTTTGGGGGAAGAGCGGGGAAGGAGCCCTGCTGTCTGCTTAACAAAAGTACTGCCTCCCCTGGCAATCCTTGCCTCGGAGTTGAGTATTTTTATAACGTTTCTGGCTGGGGATTTTAAAGCTTTATTTTCTTTTAATATTCCATGGAAGTGGGAGATGAAACCGGGCTGGATAATTTTCCTCTCCCTCCCTGTGTGCAGTCACTGAATTTGTCTTAATTTCCTGCACCAGTACCCATGGACTGGGAGCTGGTTTCTGCCACCTGTGAAGTCAATGGTGCTATTCACAAGCTCAGGTGATTAAAACGGTCACACTCCAGCTAGGCACAGAAAAACGCATTTCCTCATCTATATTCTCAAGTGTAATGCAGCAAAAATGTGGGATTGTGGATTGATGAAGAGGGGTGGAGAATGCCTTCAGATGCCATCGCCATGTTGGAGACATGGCAAGGAGGAGTCTGGAGAGCAGGGACTGGAGAGCAGGGTGGCTGGTCAATGCCTGTCCTCCTACACCTCTGTAACTGTGGTCTCCGACCCCATGCCTGGGGGTCTGCTTTGCCCTGCTGCGTAAATGAAGACTTTGGGTCCCAGTTTACTGCTGTTGTCCCTGTTTTACTGCAGTGGATGGAAGCTGTGAAGCCTGAGGGTACTTGAATCTGCCATTAGTCCTCCAGGTTTCCTTGTCCCTGTCCTTCCCCGCTCCAGCTCCAGCGCTGTGGCTTTTCTCCAAGTGCCTGACTGCTGTCCTTGGAGGCTCTTTGTCCTCCGGTTCCTGCAGGTTTCTTGAAGTGATGCTTTAGTTCTGTCTCTGGCTTTCACTTCTTGCAGGAAAAAGAGGCCAAAGGACTTGGCCAAATCCCAAACAAAATCGGATGTGGGAAGAGCTCTTGCTTTCCAAGCTGAGTGCTAACCCTGGGAGGTTTTCTTGTGCTCTCACTGATTCACACCCCTGACTTTAATCTCTGAAGTTTGTCTACATGCTGGCTCTGAACCGGTTGCTTTTTCTCTTGTGAATCTCTAACGAGCTCTTGCTTCCTTAGCAAAAAGGTAATCCAGATCAAAGCTCCCGTCTTTCCCCCTTGATTAGAAGCAAAGAAAAAAAGCCTGTCCTGACAACCCACAGCATCCCCCTTTGCGCATACCAGAGCTCTTCGTTTCACAAAGCTCTTTCTCCTCCTCTGGTTGCACGTTTGCAGGGCCCTCATGGGTGCTTTGTGGAGGAATTCAGAACAAGGCTGGAGCAACTGAACACTGTTTAAATAGGTGTTGCCATACCCATGTTCAGGTGGAACATGTCCTGTTCCCACTGAGGGAGGAGCTCTGCTTCCCTCTTCATCCTCAGGCTGCTCCTGCACTGAGCAGAGCCCCATAGAATGCCTGGGCTCTTGGAGACTGAGCCACTGCCTCCTGAGGAGCGTTAGGATCTAACAGACATAAGGTAAATGGAGAGTGTTTCATGGCAGCTGGGAGGTCAGCACAGATCATGCTGCATCAGTCGCTGGTCTTCAACATCCTTTTCTGGCTGCCCGTTAATCCCCAGGCAGACAAGCTGCAAGTGCATCAGCTGTGTCTCTCCCTGTTCCCCCCTCCAGGACTGTCACTGCTGTAACCAGCTGTACGCTCCTTCTTGCTGCAGATATTAATTTTTAGTTTATAGAAAAATCCATAAGGTTTGAGTTATCAAAAGCTGGGCGCACCCGTGGGAAGGACACAAAATCAATGCTGAAATATCGCCTGATTTAATGCCCGCTGTAAATAGCTCTGTTATGATTCTGTAGTAGAGGTAAATTATGGAAGCACAGGAGAGGTCAGTGGAACGTACTTGTTTGCAGCCTGTGCCCCAGCAAAGCCCATCCAGCTTACCCTGCCCTGGCAGGCCTTAGGTGACAGAACCTGGGGATACCCAGCTCATGGCTTTGCCTTGGGAATGAATTCCATCTCCTCTTTCTTCTCACTTTCTCTTTAAGGCACAGAATCCCAGCCTGGTTTGGGTTGGAAGGGACCTTAAAGCTCCTCCAGCTCCAGCCCCTGCCACAGGCAGGGACCCCTTCCACTGGAGCAGCTTGCTCCAAGCCCCTGTGTCCAACCTGGCCTTGAGCACTGCCAGGGATGGGGATGTTTTCAGAAACATCATTGAGGCTCATAAATGAGGCCTTTAAAAGGCTTTAAATACTTGTCATTTGTAATGGTTATTTCGATCGTTCAATGTAATTCTCCAGCAGAAATTTTCTAGGATATATTTACCTACTGTCTAGGATATATTTAGGTACGTTGGAAAACACTGGCATTTCCCCCACGTTCCTGGAATGCCATGGCCTGGATCTGGGTTGCTGTGGGTATCCCACCAGCTACAATAATCACCGCAGAGGAGAAACCCCCCTCTGTTGGAGGATGCATTGCTTGGAAGTCAGAAGGAATTAGGAAATCCTGCTGTGCACAGCTCCTTGAAGGTCAGGCTGGAGCAGCATTGCTCAGTCCAGTCACACGTGCACACTCCGGCGGCTGAAGGGCTCACGAGAGCTGATAAGAGCTTTCCCTGAAGCGCTGCTGCACCGGTCACACTGTGCCTGCATCACTACTGAGCTCTGGGTCAATCCAGCTTGATGCTGGGCTTAACACAACTTCACATCTGCCTAATGTCAGCCAAGTCCTAGCAGCTGCTCCCTGCACTGCCTCATTCCTGTGGGGAAAGGGGTCCGGGGCCAAGGAGCCCTGGAATGATGGGGCTGCTTCTCACTGCTCACAAACAAGGGCTGTGATGACTCCCTCTCCGGTTCACCCCACACAACAGGGATGCAAACGCAGGTTAAAGCCATTCCCCTTTGTCCTGTCTCTACAGGCCCTTGTCCGAAGCCTCTCTGCAGGTTTCTTGTTGCCCCCTTTAGACACTGGAGCTGCTCCAAGGTCTCCCTTTTCCAGGCTGAAAAAGCCCATCTCTCAGCCTGTCCTCATAGGAGAGGTGCTCCTATGTATGTATTTATATCTTATGTGTGTGTATATATACATACATATATATTTCTCATAAGGATTTCCCTTCTCTGAGCTGCACCTAACCTGATGCTAGCTGCTGGCACCTGCAGCAAGGGCATGCATCACTGCTGCTGACTCCATCCTCCCCTTGAGCTCCATGTCTTTCCTTCTTCCCTGCCCACAGTGTCTTTGGGCAGCAGCTAACCAGTGAAAGTGTTTTCTTTCTATTATGGTTTTAATATTAATGTAAATTAGGGAAAAAGGTAATTGTCCCAATTAACACTAAATAGGTTTTTCCCCACACATCTTGAGTAATTTGATGCTTCTGCTTATCTCCTAAAAAGTCTCCTAGTGGAACTGCCTCAGTGTTCATACAAGAGCCTGCTGAGCTCCTGTAATTAAGCTGTGATTAGCCAGCTACAAATACATGGGTTTGGATACAACATTGTACTCGTAGGGCAACTGCAGATAATAAAGTGATCAGATCAGTGAACACCAAAGGTACATCAGCAGCAGTGCGATAAAGCCTTTGCTGCTCACGGCAGGTCAGCTGCAGTGGTTCAGTTCCTATGGACTCTCTAAGCCATGGTGGAGTGCTGGCCGGAGGCTGTTTCTGCTGGAGAGGATGCTCATGGCTCTCCAGGCAGGTGTCGAGGGATCCTGCCTGTGTGTGGTGCATGGAATCACCTCTGCTCGGCTCTTCTGACAGGTTGATTCACCCCTCATAATGGTTTTCCATTAGGATGACGGGTTCCTTTCACAGCTGGCATCCCTGGCTGTGGGCTTTGGTGAGCTCTGATGGAGCTTCTGGAGCGCCGGCAATGCAGGAACCCCCATCCTGGAGCTCTGTGGGGTATCCCTATGCTGGGAGCATGAGGGCTCAGGCTGGAGGCACACAGCAGGTTTACACTGCAGATTGCTTCCCTGTGTGCTTGGCCTCTATCCTATCAGCAGCCCTGGTATCGGTTATCTGCATTGGAGGCTAGTATTGGTATCTGTATTGGAGGCTGGTATCGGTTATCTGCATTGGAGGCTAGTATTGCTATCTGCATTGGAGGCTGGTATTGGTATCTGTATTGGAGGCTGGTATTGGTATCTGTATTGGAAGCTGGTACTGGTATCTGTATTGGAGGCTGGTACTGGTATCTGTATTGGAGGCTGGTATTGGTATCTGTATTGGAGGCTGGTATTGGTTATCTGCATTGGAGGCTGGTATTGGTATCTGTATTGGAGGCTGGTAGTGGTTATCTGCATTGGAGGCTGGTATTGGTTATCTGTATTGGAGGCTGGTATTGGTATCTGTATTGGAAGCTGGTATTGGTTATCTGTATTGGAGGCTGGTATTGGTTATCTGTATTGGAGGCTGGTATTGGTATCTGTATTGGAGGCTGGCGGTAAACTTGCTTTGTGAGGGGGGTAGCTCAGTGGGGCCCCTCTGTCCCCCCACTGTGATTTGGGCTCTGGAGGTGTGTGATGAGAGATCCAGGAAACCAGATCCTGCTTTCCACCCAGAACAGAGCGCGTGCCCTGGGCTGGAAACCAAGGGCTGTAAGGTTGTGTTCAGCCAGCCAGAGACATGATGTATCTTGTGGCCTCTGGGCCCAACTGCTGCCATTTGTAACATCAGGGAACTGCTCTCCAATGAATTACAGCTGATATTTCATCACGCACGTTATTTGGCCGAAGAATAAAGTGGAGGGAGCCAGGAGAACCCAGTGAAGCAGCAGGTGACAGCTCCTGAGTCAGTGATTTGTTATTCACTCAGTTCTGGCTCTTTAGTGCGCTTGCCCTGACTCCTGCAAGGAAAGTCAGCTCCGTTCAGACCCTGCTGCATTCCCATTGCTCTGCTGTGCCCTGATCTGACAGCTGCAATGTCCGTGAACTTACGTCCATGCAATGTCCATGCTGAATTGGAAGTTCTGTCACATCGCATCCTCAGAGCCACTTGCAGACAATTTGTATCAGCTGCTAATTTTCATCCCTTATATCTCAACCACCATCAGTGAGCTCTGGAGCTCGGTGTTATTGCAGTTTGAAAAGCACTTCAGGCAGAACAACATAGGATAATCTGGCAAGAGGCGGTTGTATAAAGCGCTGTCAGAACAATCTCTTTATAGCAGCCTCTTTCCTCCCTGCTACAGCTCCTGCAGGGGTTGTTCCTGACCGAGCCCTTTGGGTCAGATGCATGAAATCCTGATGTTCCTGAGCTAAACGGGAGCTTGGAGGTTCCCTTTGGGTGTAGCTGAGTGATTCCAGTCAGGCCACTTGAGAGCAGATGCCCTTTCAGTGTGCAAGAGGCTGAAATCCATGGTCAAGGCAAGATCTGATTTCCCAAGCTCCCAAATGGGAGCTGCAGCTCAGGGCCACAATGGAAAATGTGTGCTTCCTACTGGGAGAAGTGGCTGCGTGCCTTTGTGACACGTACGTACCATGCCAAGTCCCTGCTGTAGAGCTGAAGGCAGCTCTTAAGGGGTTGGGAAGTGTCAGGGATCTTGTGGAGTTTGACACC